>NC_042514.1:22709396-23331084 GCF_900963305.1 Echeneis naucrates
AGGGCAAGGACCCATCTTCACGTACCCCGGGCCGGGAGCAGGAGCCACCGGTGCAGGGCTCTCAGCCCGTGCTGATCCAGGATATAAAGACTGAAAACGGGACATCTACGCCGCCGCAGGCCGCATCCCCGAACCTGAACGCCGTGCCTAAGATCGAGAGCCCAGACAGCAGAAGCAGCATGTCAACAGGCAGCCCGCACAGCGTGCCCTCCAGGCGGTCACTCAGCATGGACGGACCTGAGCACCACCACCACGGCCAGGCTCCGGCGCAGGGCTTCAGCGTGGATAACATAATGACCTCCCTGCGGGGATCCCCGCAGGCCGAGCTCTCTCCGCCCCTCATCGCAGCCTCTCGGACAGGTATCACCCCGTCGCTGTCACTCAACTATTCCCCCAACCACACCTCTGCCTACAACTCCGCGACCTGCAACCAGAACGTCATCTCCACAAACTCAAACGCGACCTATCACTGCAACATGCAAGCCATGAGCTTGTACGCTGGGGACAGATCATCCGGCGGCAACCTGGTGCCGTCCACCACGGTGGAGGAGGCGCTGCCCGATTATTGCATCACCACGACCACCGCGTCACCGCTCGGGCACAGCAACCTGAGCCAGGCGGGCCAGGACGGCCACCACGCGCACCAGGGCCGGCTCGCGTCATGGTACGGGGACCTGAGCCACCTGAGCACAGGTTACCCGGCGCAGCAGCAGAACTTCCACTCAGTGCGGGAGATGTTCGAGTCCCAGCGGATTGGGCTGAACGGCTCCCCGGTCAACGGGAATAATAGCTGTCAGATGGCCTTCCCGTCCGGCCAGTCCATCTACCGCACCTCAGGAGCTTTTGTTTATGACTGCAGCAAGTTCTGAGAGCCTTTTAAATTAATAACTCTAAAATATATTTTCTATATTTTTGTACTTTTTGTCTTTTATTCACATCCCGAATGGACATAAGAGGTTCAGAGAGTTGTTGTCGAGGCGTGTGTAACACCAAAACACGTAAGTTTCCTTCCCTCTCACTTTGAGGATTGTTTATAAAGAAATACCAGCTTTTATGACTACAGACTGTAAATTATAGCCTAATATAGTAATTTATTTTTAGCAAAAGGGAGTGGTTGGATGTCGAGGACCAAACACTTAAACGTTTTTCCACTTTTCTTATCGCTGCCTTTATTTGTCCCAGTCTTGTATAGAAATAGAGGGGAAACTTTTGTAGCCTATACTGACTTATTTTATTCATTTTGTCTTATTTGTTCAAAAAACTATTTTGAAGGCATTACATTTTGTTTGTTTAATAAAGTGCCGTCTATTTGATTTTAATTGGAGTGATTCATTAGCACAGGCGCCGCTAAAAGAAGGAAGCGTTCTTAAATGGAGGCCTTGATACTGAAGAATAAAGTCAGAGTCCAAATGTTGTTTATAATCAGACAGTTTGAAAATTATTCTAATCTCTAAACGCTGTGACAATTAAAGTCCAGTGGAAAAATATCCCTTAAAAAAACAAAAACAAACAATAACAAAATAAAATTACGCGTGTAGTTTTAGTGGCTTTGTCATATTCATTTTTATTATCATAAGCGTTTTTGTAGTTGTAAAAAAATTAATTGGACAGTACTGAAAAGCTGAAATGAGGATGAGGTTAAATCAGGATTGATTTGTACAGATCTTCTACGCTTTGGGCGCGCTGCTCTGCTTCGCTCTGCTCAGGCCCGAGGTGCTAGAGGTGAAACTGATTAATGCTCTTTTTTAGACTTTCACCAGAAAAGCTCCAGAGTAAGCTGCTGTTTATGTCCTTTAAGTCCCCGGGTGTAAATACAGGCAGTAAATAAATTCATGTGCGGCAGCGCTGGAGCAGTGATTTGAACTCACTAAAGGCCTTGTCAGCAAAACAAATGAGTCATTACACACACCGGGCAGGCTTCCGTCTGACTGCTGTTTGTGAGTGATCATGACTTTTGGATGCAAAGAGGAAAAAAGGGGGGAGGGGGCTACAGCTGCATGCTTTTTTTTTTTTTTCTTTTTTTTTTTGGAGAGGTCTCCAGGATGATTTTACTGCGGGACCGGACTCCAGAGGATCTACACGATGGGGCCGCTGTGTAATGGATGTAGTATGTGCTGCAGCTTTGCTTGCACTGCGAGTCCCTGCAGGCTCGACAATCCCAGCAGCACCGTCCTGTTATGGCTGAGTGAAATATTGCTGTTGTCAGATGTTTATTTATTTCAATACTACCTTGATGACGCGAGGCAACCCCTAACCCCCACCCCACGCCCCTTCCACCCCACATTCACCCCTCCATCCCCCCCCCAGGACCTAGATAAATATCAAAACTTAACATAAGTCAAACTGCATCTTTATTCTTTAAGGCGAATCCACAACGCATTTGTTTTAAACCTTTAATGATATTATGAGAATTCCAATTATTCCAATTATTTATTATTAATGTTTTATTTTGATGAAAAAAATAGTAATCGTTTAATAGTCTAAACCTCATATAGTGGTAAAATATTCGTGTAAATGTATTATTATTAATAACAATAGTTATTATAGTAATAAAAATAGCAATCATAATCATAATTCACTTAAGCTCTTAAAGAACCTTGGCCCGTGTCAATGTCTGGCAAACAGTATAGCGCCTCTGGACCCCGAGGAGCGTGTGTGTTTATGTGTGTTTGTCCTTGCTAAGAGGTGGCTTAAGCGCGTCTCTCAGTTTCAGGCCTGTATGGACGGGGTTTTAATGAATCAGTGAAACTCCAGATTCCTCTGCACGGCCGCCGGTCCAAGGTTCAAGTGCAAAGGGCCAGTTAAAGCACAACAGCGCTGTTTTATTAGAATGTGTGTATATTGAGAGCAGAAAAGATAGTTGTTTCTAAACAAACGTCTTTGTGATGAATGCTGCTCTCAAGAGTCAGGAAGGAAATTTTTCTCCGAGGCTGCAAACCATCTTTCATTATAAGGAGACAGTGGAAGTCAGTGCATGAGATGCCAACATTCCCATTTAGGCCTCTGCCTGCAGCTAAAGTACCTTCAGCTGATCTGCAGGGCGCATGCAGGCCGCTGGACTGGCGCACTGCTGCTTCCCTTTCTGGTCCCGGAGAGTCAGAGAGAAGAGTCCGCTGTCATATCTGCGGACTGGAGGCCTGGTGAAATCATGATTGCACTATTGCGACACGTGGTGTGGGAGTTCATTTTAATCTCCACGTGTAAATCACAAATAATCAACAATTAATGGAAAAATAATCTTCACACAAAGCCCCACAAAGGCTTTTTTTAAACGGCACCAGGTGTTTGCGGATGCTGAGCGCTCAAGTCGTGTGTTACCACACAGCTGTGTGTGAAATGACAAGCAGGGAGCAGAGCTTATAGAGCAAATGGCATCACAACGCAAAACAACTGAAAACATTCAGGGGCCTCAGTAGATCCACCCAGGATGCTTTTAATTTATTTTATTTTATCTATTTATTTTATTTTATTTTATTTTATTACAATGACTGGATTTACTTTCTTACGTGGATGCTTCTTGAGCCTTTTAAATGCTTTATTTGTTTTGGAAGAGAAACCTCGACAAGCAATTGAATTAATAGTTAATATACTACTGTGTAATCTGTTGATCACTATATTTTAAGCATATTAATGGAATTGAAGCTAAAGCTCAATATTGAATGTTCTAACGCTTAGAACAGAAATTAATTTGTCCAAAATAAGACAAAACAGAAAAACACCCACGAAGAAATAATCTATTTAAAAAAAACTTAGTTAAGGTTTATAAGAGGAATACAATATTTAATTTAATGCTATTATAATGAGATTAGTGGGGAAACCTTACATTATATTAACAGAATATGACCTTTTAGACAGAAGGCGTCAAATTTAAGATGCAATAAATGTGTGGCTGCTTTCGACAAACTGCCTTGTGCACGCTCACACTGTGAGCGTGTGCGTGTATGTGTGCTGTGTCTCGGGGGAGCAGTGTTAAATCCCGTCATGCTTAAGTGAAGATAGAGATGCCTTGGTCTTGCCTTTAGGCCTTTAGCTGCCGGAGCTTGACATTTTCCTGACACGTTGTTGTCGTTTGAGTATCGGTGCCCTGGAAACCTCTACTGGCTCCCGCTGAGCTAAACCTAAAACTTCTGGAACCAGTTCACTTATTAGACCAGTTCAAGCATTTCAGATCTGCTATTCAGCACCATTCAGGCGAAACAAAAGCGTTTAACGAGAATGAATTATTTTTGAATGAAAAATTAAGCTGTCTGAATTTGATTCGTGTTATTCACGCTGTGACCTCATAACATCAGGATTTATTTGGAGAGTTTGTCAGAATAATAATGAAAATGAAACATATAAATGAGAACTAAAAACCCGGCGTCATCCGGAATAAAGACAAATCAATATTCGTTCATTTTAATTAAGCTGTTGAAACCAATTAACATGACGAAAAGCACTGAAGTCCTCTGAGGGGATCACGTAGGCTAATGAAACTCCTGCGTTATTGATAATCAAGAGGCTCCATTGAAACTGTTCAACAGCGTCTTTTTCTGTGTGCCAGTGAAAATGTTTGCTGCAGACAAAACTTGCGTCTCTGCTGCAGACGATTCAAGCATTTGAATGTCTATGAGATGTGACAGGAAAAATCTGCAGGCCAAAATCAGTGTTACCCAGAGACTTACAGAACCTGCGGCCACATCGGGAGTTTAAATTGACCGCTTGAATCGTTTAATCCCCTTAAAATGTTTATTTAGCCGCTTTTTTGCTCGTCTCCAAATCCAGATTTCTTTATGTCAATTCTCCTTTCTTCCCGTGCCAACAGTATAATTTGATCACAAGTCTGGGCTAATTGTTGTGTAGGGCTGTATACTCACGGTGCACCTGTGTGTGTGTGTGTGTGTGTGTGTGTACACGTCTCGCTGTGTTTTCTGCTCTCAGCGCGGTTTCAGGGACCCAAACAACCTCAGAGCCACATCTGGTTTTAATCTGTTGTCCGCACAGACCCAGCGCTGTCCAAGACGATCACTCACACACATACACACACACTCACTCACACACTGACTTACTTTAAATGTCCTCACATTTAAAGTAAGTAAAACAGACAGGCGAAGAGCCTGCTGCGCGCTCAATGACACCTCCAGGCCTCTGTACCGAGTCACACCCAAATATCGCCGCTGAATAAAAGTCACTAAGTTCACTTTCTCTGCTCTATAAAAATATTTATCTACATTTCTATCGTTTTCCTGTATAGTTTCATTTATTAATCAGAAGGTTGCAATGTCAAACAGCTCATCAGCATCATCGTGTGCATCATGTGCAGACTTCTGTAAATTATAAGGAACTAAATACTGACAGTAAAGATACAATCATCTTCACTTTCATCAGCTAAAACATTATGATTAAATAAAATAACATGAGAGACGGGAGTCAATGTGCTGTAAAATAAATTTGACATCTGACAAAGTATATAAATTTCCCGAAAAACTTTTTAAGGCGATACGACATGTAAAGAACTACATGTAAACGTCTTTGAAAAACAAAAAAACAAAAAAACAAACAAACAAAAAAAAAAACCACCCACCCGTTAAACCCACGTTAAATCCAAAGAACCTTTGATGACCCCCGTGATGATCATAATTATCACGGTAGGAGAATGATTATTGACCCTGAGAATTCTGTAATTTTAGGAAACTTTTTACTCAGTATAAAAAACTAAATTAGATAGATTCAATACAGAATTAATCTATAGAAACAAGTGAGAGAAACGATGGGATAATTTTTTTAACCAAGGAAAAATCACCAGAGTTTGTTTCATTAGCTTCTGGAAGGTGAACCGTATTTAGTATCTGTCCCTAAATACAGCAGCTGTTACAGGGACTGCAGCCGGTCAGCCTCCAGGTCCAGGTCCAGATCCCCCGGCCCCAGAGTGAGAGGTCGGGATCGAGAACCAGGGAAGACATACCTCCTTATCCAATATAAAGAGCACAGTGTGCTGACTGAACCCCGCACCACCCAATCACCTTGACACTCGTGACCACGTCCGCGCGCGCGCACACGCACGCACACACACACACACACACGCGCACACACACACACACACACACACACACACACACACACACACCACAAAGGTTTTTCTTTCAGCTTCATTTGTCATTTCGTATTTCTTGATTTGTTTCTTTCTTTCATTCTTCATTTGTCCAGTTCTTATTTTTGCCTTGCCTTGAATCATAAACATACGAACAAACACACACACAAAAGAGAAAAAAACAACAACAACAAAACACACACACACACACAAAAAAGCACTCTCAACTCTCTAAGCCTCTTTGGAGATTTTCTCATTCAGCATTAGAAAACAAATCTAAATCATCTGAATCATCAAATTATTTATTTATCATTATAGATCTTTCATTAACCAATTCATTAATATTTTCAAATAAAGATCAAACCCTCAGTTATTCTAATTATTTAACTTTTCTTCAAAAAATGTAAATAAACACAAGCCGGAGACATAGATAAACCCTTAAAGCTTGACATTTATAAAAAACAATAGAATAATAAGTGATGAAATATAAAAGACATCTTTGTGTGCAGTAATACATCTAAATCAATGACAGGACTGAGGAAAAAGATACAAAGTCAGAGGAAAGTTCTGTCGAACTCAATAATAGAAGGAAGACAGAATTCATTCATTCAGAAAAAAAAATCCCAAAGGTAAAAATAACCAATAAATGAAGGACTGGAGTGCACAAGTTTTTCCACCCAGGACGTAGCCACGCATTTTAAATCAGGCGTTGGGATTGTCCTTCATGAGCTTCACGTCTGCGTCCACCATCTCCTTCACCAGCTCCTGCACGGGGACAACAGGAGATAATTTTGTCGTATTGTGAGACAGCAGGCTAATTCATTTCAGACTCTCAATGGAAACTCATTCGTCTTTATTCATAACTGCCTGAATAGGGTCTATAACTACAAGAACCAAAATCTGATTTAATTCACAATCTTACCAATTTGAAAACCTTTCAACTTTTTTTTACACTTAACACCAAAAAACTTTGGCTCCAGAATAAACAAAATCGCTTTCATTGACACATTCTGGCATAAAAATAAACCAAACTGTCATTAAAAACCACAACTAGAGGTGATTTCATGTGCAGAGGTTTCTGCAACACTGTTACTACAATTCGTAGACTGGGTGTGCTGGAGTCAATCCCAGCTCACTTTGGGCAAGGGTGGGTTACACCATGGACAGGTCGCCAGTGCATCACGGGGCCCATATCTAAACTATTTCGTCTATTTAAAAAAAAAAAAAGATAAACTAAAAATAAATTTGAAAAAAATCACATCATCTCCTGGGGGATTTGTCTCTCAGACTCTTATTAAAAGTAGGAAGTCATCTCAGGCCTTTTTATAAAATCCTGTCCCCACACAACACTATTCTTCTCTGGACTCTTTAGTCCTGTTTGGAATAAAATTTGTATTTCTGTGTCATCAGTACATTTTTAGGGGATGCCAGGTATGGTTTTAACATGGGGAGAGCTGCAACACCACCAATTCCACAAATTAGGAAAGAGATAGGGTTCATATGATCATTTCAGCATTTCCCCACTTCATCCCCAATCTCAAGGCTGCAGATTTTATTGAGAAAAAAATATTTGGAGGTAAGAAAGCAATTTTTTGAGCAAACACTTTTTTTTTGTATTTGCACAATTGCAGATAAAATCATGTGACTGACAGTAGATAAGACATAAGGCCCGCTAATTTCAAACCACTGTGCCAGTACAGTTAGCTAAACAATGGCTGACAGGGGTGGGATGGGTTATAACATATATTTAAACGGTGTAAAAACCATCCCCTTAAACTAAAAACACTTCTTTGATTTGAATCATTTTACAGCATGCCTGGACAGTGGAAAAGAAAGACTGAGAGGTGTGCTTGCTGACATTTAAAGGAAATATCTTCAGTCAGATTAGCAGCAAAGGAACATGGAATCTGCCCTGTAACACTGAGCAGATAGAGCTCGTAGCCAAAGGAAGTGTGTTTTTCATACAGGTGCTCTGTAGCATTCATTAAACATTCATACTGTTATGAAAGTTTGTTCTAGTAGACTCATTTACACACACAAACACACACTCTCCTGAGTTAAATAGAGAGTGTGTTTGAGTTATGGTCAGTCATAGAAAGGAATTGTTCTGGATTGTTCTTCTTTCCCAATACAGCTCTTTTGAATGATATTATTTGGGGTGGTCTCTCTTAACACAAGTCTGTGATATTCTTGTTGGGTTTTGAATAGGTGGCATTTGTAGTAAACAAATGTGGGTATGAAACTAAAATTCAGTGAGTTACAGGTGCTGAAGCAAAAAGTGTTACTACCAACTCCCCTAATTTATTATGTTGAAAGGAAAGTCCAGAATGCTCACTCATGTTGTTATCCCACCCACATACTCTGACTGACCCCAGTTACTCTCTATATGTAAGCAGACACACACACACCCGCCCCAACCACCCATCCCTTTCTGACTAATTTCTCATAGTCTTCAAGAACAGTCTTCCACTCCTCACTGGGCTGCTTTGTCTTTTCTATTTTTACTGTGGGCATTGTAGTCGCTGCCTTCACATTATTGTCATCGTATCAGCCCATGTCTACACATGTGCAGAAAGTGTTCGTGACGCAGCTCTGACGCTCACCAGGTTCACCAGGTGTGTCTGCAACCAACATGACACCTACCTCAAAAGTCACCTTTGGCTTCCAGCCCAGCTGCTGATATGCTTTGGTGCTGTCTCCTTGTAGGTAGTCCTGTTAAAAGAGAGAAAGACAAAGAGAGAACTTGAGGAAAAAAGAGGAGAAAGACAAACAGATCATCTGTCATGTGTGTTGGTGGCTCAGAGGAGAGGACTCCTGCAGATAGCTGATATGTCGTCCTCATAGAAACACAGACTGGATTGATCTCAGTTTCCAAACTTGATGTCTTGATGATCCCTCAAACTTGATGATTATTCTTTCTTTCTCTCTCTCCTGCACACACACACAAAACCAGCATTTCCCTCTTTCGGGAAAAGGGGAGGTCACAGAGTCTCATTGGCCATCAATCCCCCCTCTCGGCTCCCCACCACTGATCGTCCAAAAAGCCCACGTCGGTGCCAGAGTATGATGAATTGTGGGACTCTGATGGTGTAACCCCTCCGCCCACTCCCCAGCCCCCACCACTCAACCCTGCCTCACCCCCCTCCAACTCTATGACTCTTTTTCCTCCCCGTCGTGTTTTGCACCGGGTTAAAGATCCAGCGAGACCCCGCTGCAGACCACCAAAGAGACGAAAAGGGAGAAAAGGGAAAAAAAAAGAAAAACGCTTTCTCTCTACCTTCTCTTTCTCTCATCCAAGGCCTCTCTCTTTTTTAGACTTCAATGTGGACATTTCTGTTTCTCTCAGGCCTCCAGAGGTTTAATAAAACACTGCAGTGAGACATGATACTGGAGAATCTCCTTTTTAAAGGAACCGATTGTGAAGGTCCCTGAATCCCGCAGCCGATCTCAGAAGTCATGGAAATCCTGAGATGAAGCTGAACAGAGATTGAAGCTTTTATTTATTTTTCAACTTCAGCAAAACTATTGTGTTGCTGCTTTCTCAGGAAGTCCTGTATGTGCTGTGAGCATACCCCCTTTGGCATGGCCAAAAGCATTTGGATATTGAAATGAAGTTTGTGGAAAAATTAACCTTACATCTAGATGGTAAACTGGGAAATACTGAGAAACATCTTTAAGGTAATTTGATGTAGTATTTTGTTACTTGTTGATGCTGCTTTACTGCAAACACTGGATTCTACATTTAGCATGTTCACCAAGTTGTGGTGTCTTATGATTTAATTATCTTTTACACATGTTCACTAGACTATAGTTCATGTCTACATATTATTTTGATATCCAAAATATAAATTTTTCTTAAACAATTACCTTTTTCTTGCACGCCCTAACTTCAAAACAATTAGAATTCTTGAGAGTTGAGATCATAATGAATCTAATTGTTGATAATATTCATGTCTGCACAAACTGCACAAGGAATTCAGGTCGGTAGAGCTTTGGCAAACAGTTCATGTGCATCTTGTATGTAATTTGTGCACATGTAAGTCACCTGAAGTGACCAACCTTGTCCAGTCTGGTTTTAGTTTTTCTGCCAAACTGTGGGACCTGCTGCTGGGACCAGGTCCAAGCAAGGACATTACAGATGTCTAACACTCATGGTGGTTGATAAGGCCTGGCTCTCAGTCCGCGTTCCAGTTCATCCCAAGGGTGCTGAGTGAGGTCGAGGTCAGGGTTTGGAGTGGGCCAGTCAAGTTATTCCACACTAAACTGTGAAAACGACTTATTTATGGCCCTTCCTTTGTGAACGTTTCAATGTCAATTTAAAACATGATGGATCCTTTCCCAATCTGCTGAGACTTACTTTTGAATCCAGGATGCCTCGGTGAAACGATATACAAACAAACAAAAAAACAGCGAAGAATAAAATACGCAGGAGGCCATGAAGTGAATAAAACAAGTGTTTTTATCTGACTCTAGACCTCTTGAAAGCCTCTTTTTTGGGTGATCTTATTACAGAGGAACGCTCACAACAGCACTGGCATAGTTCAGCCTTTTAGAGAGCAGGGACCCACATCTCAGAAGGGCTCCATGGCGCTTTAATCACAATCTTCTGATTACACACAAAGGCAGAAATACTGAACACACACGTCGTGAAACAAGTCAGAGCTGATTCAAACTCTAATGCTGTTCACTTTGACATTACTGGACTGCAGCTGAAAAGCCTAGTTCAATTCAGGGTAGGCAGCCGTTTTATTTTTAACTTCACATGGCTGACATAGAGTACAGAGCAGCAGATGAAAGCTACAGCAGGACAAACAGCTCTTTCTCATGTGAGCAGCTCTGTATGTTATTCACATCCATTTTTGGCTCTGAAGCCATAACTGGAAACATTTTCAGACTAATTACTTACAGCAATGAGACATAATTCATCATGGGCCTGAATGTAATTATTATAGGGTTACTTACTCCACAATTACATTAAATAATCCACTTGCTTCATAATTATATTGATGAGGGTTTGTAATGGAGAACAATTTTGTAGCTGGCATAAAAGAAACATCAACTGGTCTTGTCACGAACATAGAGACTAGTCTGAAGTTTAATGGAGCAGACTAATATTTTCAGCTGCAGCCTAACCTGGTTTAACATTTGTGTGACAGCGTGACATGGTTTCTATGCCCCTTATTTATTGGTTGCTAAATTCTAGGAATGTGAGGTGTGACCTAATGTCAGCCTGTCACAGGTAGATACTAAAGAAAAAAGTTGTATGCAGTTTCAATGTAAATTGAATAAACTCTGAGCTGCACTGAGGAAAAGGAAGACAGGATGAGTTAAGTTAAAGGTCAGACCCTTAAATGACCGTTCTGTCTTTCCCAGTGGCAACAACCTGATCATATAATAAGCTGGTGTGAGTCACCTCAGTAAACCCAAAGCCTCTTTCCCACAGAGAGAGGACCCTCTATTATCCTGCCTTTGCTTGTTTACATTGAAAAAACAAACAAACAAACAAACAGGGACAACATAATGCTGCTCTTGTCTGTGATTTTCAGATGGCATCGCTTCAGCTCTATAACTATACATCCACTAATGGTATTAAACAAAACGACAAGGCGAACTAGCCGTACATTAACAAATTAAAGAATGTCTTATTGTTTCTGGAGAAGCGTGACTTCAAAGTTCACGTTTGTCCAGTGTTCACCAGTGAATTATCACGTGGAACCAACACAACAGCATTGTCTTTGCACAGCTTTCGTTTGGACAGGGAAAAGTAATTGTTAAATAAGTGTGCTATGAGCACAAACTGCAACCTCATTGTCATATACAATTTAAATCTGTGATCACTATGATCCTTATTTGGACTCATTTATATGTAGCTGTATATATACAGACATTTATCTATAACTTTTTTTTCCCCATTTAATATTGGCATTTCATAATTATATATAATTGTATTTAATCTTATTTCTTATTGTCCATTATTTGCTGTTATAGTTCTTGACAATATTCTTGGGAAAGCAGCTGTCATGTAAGCAAATATCCCCCTGGAGATCAATAAAGCATTTCGATTATTTATTGCCTACAGTGGGTCTATTACATTATACATTATACAAATGGCCATTTTCATTTGAGTGGAGGTTCATGTAACAGTACCTGAGAGGGTAGTCTGAAACAGATTCAAATGTATATACACTACGCTGAATGTGTGCATAGTTATTCATTTTGAGATGCACTCTTTGAGCAGCTTCATAGGCAGGTTTTGGCTGAGGTTCTAATTTGACATGGAATCATGGATCCAGTAAAACCTGTTCCAAAACAGAGAAAACCATGTTGTAATGGAACAGAATGACATCGCATGAACAATGATCAATGCCGTCATTACCAACCTGTACCAGAGCAGTTCAGTTGGCCTGGCATCATATTTGCACCGTTACCAACCTACATTCAGTGACGCCTAACACCTACAGCATTGTCGTTGTCATCTGAGCTTGGCGGAAGAATATCTGTTGAAGTCAACCTTCTCCCTGCAAAGTCTGCTGTCTTAGAACAAACCACATGGTTCAGCATCCAGGAAGTTAATCCTGTGCCTGGTCTTCGTCTAGTAGGATTTCTGCAGGTGACAGACAATCTCACCCTTGCAGATCTGTCTGCAGCGCAGATTGGTGGAAGGAAAAGCTGCTTCCAAACTGCTAACAAGAGCATTCTGCGGCCAACTGAACTTACCCCAAACAGTGCATGTAGCGCATAATTCAACATGAACTGCTAACAGATGGGGGCACAATATAATCTTCATATGGATCCGATTTAGAAGCAAACCAAATGTTTTTGTACATCCTGTTTAAAGGAGTGCTCTGCCCATGTCTGCAAATATAAGGTGCTGAGAATAACAACTGGTGGAAGAAAGCTGAAAATGAGCTGTGACAAAATGTGCCCTTCAACTTCAGGCACATTTCAGAGACTATTTGAACATTTGAGTTTTAGGCCTGTGAGTGAGAGGTCAAGTTCGCTTTACTAGTTGTGGATCACTGGATGTTTATGCATTAACAGTTAATCAAAGCAATATAAATCAAATGTAGCACAAATAGAGAAAAAAATGCTGCTGTTACTGCTCGCCACAGTCAAGCCATCTAAGGTATTTCTTATTTTAGCATTTGATAAAACAAGTGTAGAGAGAAAGGCAATTGGACAGAGAGGAGAGGAATGACATGCAGGATTGAGTCCAGTTGGCCAGGGAGCAAACTGGGGACATACACATTGAAAACTACAGTATCCATGGACCAGCAAACCACCTCATCACTGCTTTCCCAAGTAAACCAAAGCTCAACCTCTAAGTTTATCCTGTCCAACTGGCAACCCACTGTGACATCATGGATTTGTTTTGTGAAGTGCCATTTTGAAGCCTAAAGTTTCTAATTTTGTTTTTTTCATCTTGGCAAGCAAGAAGAATCCATATTGGGAGGGGAAGGTTGAACTGAAGAGTTCTGGATCTGACCTGTTCTGAACTCGACGAGTGTGGTGGACTGTCAATCAAATGTTAGCCTCACTCGAATGCATTTCCTTCTTTATGGTCTTTTAATGGCAACATCATTTAAAATATGAAAAACATGCTGAATTGAAGACTTGACAACTGAATGAGATCATAAACACATTAGAAATATTAGCCATTAGATCAAAGGGAGAGGGAGGGATATTTTCCCATACACTTCAATAGAATCTAACTTGGTGGTCAAAAGATGGAGTGCAGTTTTAAGACTCCTCAGCTTGGCTTCACTTGTCAGAATCAGAGTGATTTATGTCTGTACTGGATGGAAAATGAAAATGAATTTTACTATTTCAAATGAAACAAACAAACAGAAAAAGATCACTCTAATCACCTTGTTTAAAAGTCAGAGGGGTAGCAACTCCTCCTCCTTAGCTAATCTTTAATTATACAATCAACATTCATTGTGGAATATCCTTTCCCATGTCTTTATTCTTTTCTTTTTCTTGACACTCTTCACTCCAATGAAGATGAGAAACCATAAAAAAAAACAAAAAAAAAAACAAAAAAAAAAAAAACACAACAACTTTGAAATACAGAAGTGAGAGATGAATAGAGTGAGACCATGGTCCATAAAGCACGCAGGCGTTAAAAGGCACTCAGAGCAGGCATTTAACGCAAAGGAATTCTGGTATCACTGCAAGGCCTTTCAATAAATCACACGCCACACTGAGGCTGACCCCCCACCCCCAAACACATGAGGGCACACACACAAACATGCTGCAGCGTGTAAACAAGCAGCGCGCAAAACCAGTAGTTGTATGTGAAGTCATGTAGAGGGAAAAAAAAAAACAACTACAAAAAAGTTAAATATCCATAAATTAAATTAGTTTTTCTTTCTACTGGAACCCCCTTCAACTTAGAAGAGACGGATCAAAGGTTCTCAAGAAAGCAACTTTCTGCTCCCACTCTCTCTCTGAGGGATGCATGCTGGGAGACTATGATGTGGTTTTGGAAGTCCAGTAGTGTCTCTGGTATTTGTAGAGTAGTGGACATGAGGCTGTGACTACATGGACTTCAAAGCAAATCAGATAAAGGACGCTGTGAGAGCCTGAGGTCATGGTTGCTCCCCTGTCCCCAGCAGACACAGATGTTCAAATCAGATGCAGATGTTCTGACCTTTGACCTTTGCTGGAATTTTGAGGGAAGAACTCCACACTGGTATTGGTCCTGGGATTTTTATACCAAGGATGAATTGCTATGACAAAAGCAGTGGGACTGAGGAAAAAAAAAGTCCCTCTCCACAACCCTGTTGCTGCCATCTGTCTCTGAGAAGATGGTGGTGCCTGCATTCGCTGTGCGACCAGGTGTGGAAGCTGACTGTGTGTGTGCACGCAGGTGAAGACACTTTACCTTTAAAAAAAAAAAAAAAAAAGGAAGCTAAAAAAGAGAGCTTCGTTATTTCTAGTTGTTCAGACCAAGAGTCACAAATCTGTCACTGGTCAATTTTCAACACACCTGCCAGCATTGCCTCAACTTATCGCTTCCTTTAAAGCACAAAAGGCCCCCAGTTTCAGCTGGAGGAAAGTAAGGAGGGAGGGAGGGATGAAATAAGAGACAAAGTTTTTTTTTTTTTTTTAAATCTGAAGAATTGCTGCATTAGAAGCAAACAAGCATTGGAAGGTAATATTCTACTGAACTATGGTCAAGATAATAAAGCAGGTTTGAATTTGAGTTTATTCAGTCAGAAATGATTGAGAATCAAAACAGAACAACAGCCTCAGACGGATGACTTTTTCTTCTTCTTTTCTCTGGTATTATAACCAACATTGTAACCACATTTTTACTATATTTATTGTTCCTCTTCCATTAATCTTTTATTTTCCGTCTGATATTTTGGCAACAGAAATGGTGGAATTGAAATTCGTCCATTTAGGGAAACATTTATTGCTTATTTAGGTCAAAATACCTCAATATACAGTGTCATTGTGCAGGGTAATGATATAACAACAAGTCTTTTTTAAGCATGTGGAAATACTGGAACTAGTCTGATTTTAGATCCTGGGAGACTTTTCCATTTTTATTGGTTAAATAAATATAAAGGAATGGGGAGCTGGTGTGTTGGTAGGAATGAAAAATACTTATTAGCCACTCACAGCCAGAGGTCAAAAGTCAGGTGCAATGTGTAAGAGAGAGTGTATGTGTGTGTGTGTGTGTGTGTGCATGACAGAGTGAGAGAAAGAGAGATAGTGAGAGCGGACTTTGTGAGTTATAGCTCAGGTTTCCTTCCCACACTCCCCATGCAGCTCGGGCAGCACACAATGTGTTAAGTGACCTCCAAGGGGTGGCCCTGTCATCCTGATGAGTATGTGCATTACACTACACGCGCACACAAAGCATAACACAAACATTTATTGCAGTCTTAAATCTTAGATCTCAATTTGCAAAATGGTTTTAAGGCAGGAAAACACACACACACACACACACACACACACACCAAAAGAAAAACAATAGGAAACAATAAACAGAAAGGTAGGAAAGCGTGAATCGCCACAGGACAACAATAAATGTCACTTGTGATGTTTAAAAGCCAAAGCATCCCAAACTGTCTCTCTCTTCTGAGCCCTGCTGTGCTGATTGCTCTCCATCAGTGCTCATTAAAATTCCTGGGGGAGCCATGTGATAAATATTTACGCGGCTGAGGACACACTCCACACACACTCCAAACACACTCGTGCAGCTGGATCTGACTAGCGAGAGTGTTAAGTGCCCAGAGGCTCTGTGCTTTGGAGAGAGATTGGCTGCTCTCTGCTTGATTGTACACATGAGGTGTTAACTGTCAAGATAACAGAGGGGGGCGGTCGTCAATTTATAGCCAATACTCAAGATCAAATTTGTGTTTCTGTGTGTGTGTTCACGATCAAGGATAACTATCTAATGTGTGAAGTTTATAGAAATGAAGAGGAAAATGTCGCACATTGACACATCTGGATAGAAATGCATTTTCAGGCAAACACACACACAGCGTAACCACAGCGGAGCTGGACTCCTCACTACTGTTCCACAGAGCTGTTGCCCACCCCCCTGCCCTCCCACCTCCTGTATTCTATTATTCCTGCGGACGGGAAACAGATCATAATTCCTGGAGTCAGCAAAAAGCTGCAGATTGAGAGAGGCAGAGATGGAGGGAGAGAGGGAACAGGGGTGAGGAGAGACGGCAGAGGGGAAAGGAGGACCAGCTCAGGTGACTGTTCACATCCACTGAGGTCAAACTGAAACCAAGAAGTTAAGTCCTTTCCATTGAAAAGTAAAATGTTTGTATAGTCTGTTTGCTCGATTGTATAATAAAGTTTGGGTGAAGTAGCGCTTTGTGCAACACAGAGTCAATGTGTGTGTTTGTGTGTCAAGCCGTTCTATCAGCCCCTGGGTGTTTCATATTTCCACAGACATCAAAGCTGAACACAATTTCCCATCTTTAAACAGTCTTTAAACAACATTCTCTACAATCATACTACAAAAAGAGAGAGTGAGACAGTGCGAGGGAGAATGATGTGGGAAAGGAAGGGAGAGACAGAGAGAGAGGAAAATGTCATCCAGCCTTATCTTAATTGTCGTGTAATCTCAGTAAAGCACTGAGCAGCCTGAGCCTCAGCTTTTAGGTAGATGATGGTCCTTCTTGTTGTTCAGTTTTACTCAACACCAATCCTGATAAAGTAGCTAAAACATCTCTGGGAAAAAGAGTGCACACGGCGTCACAAAACAGGAAAACTGTTCATTTCGGAGCAGTGTCAAAATTCCTGATAACCCTTCCAGCCTAAACAACACCATCGGCTGTTTGCTTCTGCCCCATCGCGGACTGGAATTAGAAGACAAGCTAATTCAACGCTACTGAAATAATAATGAAATAATGCTGTAATGCCAGGAAATTGCCCAGTTTTATGTCATATAATATGAAAATATAACTGGACACAGAAATAACAGCAGTAAAATCAGCCCTCTGCTGCTTGGTTCATGGCATTTATATTTATGCTGATTAAAATGATAATTTATGTGTTCTTTTCCACAATCCCACCTAAAAGAGCTCAAACTATTTGCCGCAACTGTTTTTTGGGACAATAAATTACAAATTTTGTTTTGTTTTGACAGATTTTGGAAATAATTTCTATTGCTCAAGATACTAATTTGTGGTACCAACCAACTTCTGGGGGCACATAAACAACATGTCCAAACACAGCACAACAGAACAGGAAACACAGGCAGGTTTTAAAGAAAACAACAGTTCATTATGATCATGTGAACCACTTAATTTAGCAGAAATAAAATTGAACAGAATAGAAGTGGCTACACCTGATATGTTGATGTAATCCCCAACTACATAGGGAAAGTGGATGCAACTGTGGTGCGTATGGATGCAGGTTTAAAACTGGTTTCATTATTCCCTCACTCGTGCTTCTTCCAGTCTGATCCTTTAAGAGTTTAAACCCCATCCTCCCCTTTAGCGTTGACTTTGATCACACAAACAATCGGCCTCCATAATACATAAATACACCAGTACTTCCCTATTACAACGGTTCAAAACCATCCCTAATTTGAAGAACTTTTTTGATAAAGGTGACAGATGTTAGATGTGAAAGACAGTAGACAAAGGTGAAGGGAAGTGAACATGCACACAAACACACACATGCTAATGTGATGTAAGTGTTCTAAATCAGGCCCAGGCTGAGTTCTCTGTGTTGTTGGGGTTAAATGAGGTGGTTCCACAGCAAATCCCCTGTCTGCAACTCTCAGATCCCAGCACAGTCTTTACTAGTTTCTGGCTTTGTGTTTCCCCTGTTCTCAGTTTTTCATCCCAGCTAATCTCTGAATACACTAATGTGTAAACCACCCTACACTGCAGGTCTCATCAGCCATTGCTCAATTTATGCTGGTTTGCTTCAGGATAGGAGGAAGCTGGACACTTTCCTTATCTCTCTGTGCTCTAAACATGATTGTTTCAAGACTGTTTGATTCATTTAAGATAAGCCAGTGTGTGTGTGTGTCCATGTGTGAGATGCAGTGAATTTTGAGTATGGCTGTTTGAGTTCTCATAACTGGATTCAAGTTCAAATTTTCTAAAAATATGTGGAATTGGTAAGGACTGTATCTAAGCTTAAAAAAAAAAAAAAAAAGTCGAACCATTTAGGGGGTTGCAAATAAAATCGGATGTAAATACATTTCTGTTTTGGGAAATAGTTCTTTTTTGGGGGAAACAAAAACAAAGTTTCGGTTGAGCTCCATAATTTTTCACAGATATGACAACGATGTAAGTTGATGCAGAGTAATTTTTTAAAGGTTACACGGTCACTGACTTATGATAAATAAACACGTATAAATGCTATTTAACTTGAGTTATATTCAACACGTTTTAGTAGTTTATATGTAATGTTTTTAGTTGAAATTTCATGCTTAACAGCTAAAGTTGAATGCAGAGTTCCAAAATAAACAATTTAACCCCTTATTGTAATGCAGACTTTTGCAAATTTGGGACAAACCATTTCCATTAGGGAAACAGCCAAGACAGCGTGTTTATTCCCCCAATGCCAGTTTGTGTATATTCTATACATACTTGTTCTGTTTCCTGTCAATGTTATGATTTGATCATTATAAATTCTAAATGAAAATTTGAGCTCAATTTGAAATTAGATTATAGAAGAATTATAATATTTGGTGTTTTAATCAGGACATTGAAAATGATTTTGTGGCATCAATACAACTATCTCCATCTCCTGAGGTGGGAAAATTTGTCTTATTACTTTTTCATTACTACTGATCAATTTGCAACATACCCAAATTTCTATCTATATTACTTGCTATTGTCAAATAAAAAAATCTTCACTTAACTTATCATCTCAATGAAAGTAAAAAACACAAATAATATATATTTTTTTATATTATTGTATATAAATCAGGCGTTAAGGGGTTAATAACAATAACAGTGATAATAATAGGGTTTGACTCAATAATTTCTAACAGCGAGGTTCCCTATAAAACCATAATTGATGGGAGATTTGCTCCAAAAGTGTCAAATGCTTTCAGGAAAAAAGGTTTTAATAACAGCAATGCATCGCATAATAACAACCAACCAAAGTAACAGAAATTTCTTTTCCTTCTTTTAGCTCAGGGAAAGTTCTGGATTTCATTAATCTAATTTTAAGATCTCTGTTTGTTTCTCCTCTACCACACAATGAGCTGAAAAATTGGAAAATTAAACGGGTAAAATATTTTTTCAGAAACACCTCTCTTGTCAGTCCAACAACGCTCTCTGGTTCTGTGCTATAGGTGGTTTAAGTAGGAACAAGAGGCTGATTTACACCTTTTTTTGGCAGTGATGTTGCTACCTAGTCATAAATTTTGTGTCTCATTAGAGAACTAATGTGAAGTAAAAACTGCAGGATTTGATGGAGTGATAAAAGGAGTGACAGCAGGAAAAAGAAGGAGGCTTGAATGGGCATGCCCATCGGCCCTGGGTCGGTGAATTTCAATTCTCTTCACCCTCTTTGTGTTTCTATCCTGCCTCTGCAGCGGGGAGGGAGACAGAGGGAGAGGAAAAGGCTCATGTTGGTGTTGGATGACATACGTGGAGGACGACGGAACAGTCCTCTACAGGTTACATCTCCTCCAGAACGCTGTTTCCTCTCTGAGCGGCATTCCTTGTCTTATCAGCCCCAATAATCTGTTGTTCACATCGTGCCCAAACAGGGAGAGTCAGAATCTGAGAGAGTGTGCAGGAGAGAGAAAAAACTCACTCCTTCACTGACTCTTTCTCACACTGACTCTCTCTTTCTATGTCTGTTGGCTGTTGATAGAGTGATAAGGCTGGGGAGAAAAACAGCAAGCTGTCTGCTGCTCAGAGGAAGTGCTCGCTCCATCCCGAGCAAGCTGCACAGTCCAAAAGGGTTGCAAATAGGGGAGGGGGGAAAGAAAGCAAAGGCAAGCAGTAGTAAAAAGAAACTTAACATGTTTTAACAACCAAACGCTTTGCTTAAGTAGTAGTTTTCTTGCTTTCTCTTCACTATAGTGTTTCGATTTTGTGCTTCTACATTATTGAACATTTCACTTCATTTGACATTCTTCATTCACACTTTGCTGAGAACACGTCCCACTTTTTGATGTTTAATCAGCAACACAGGAATTTGCTTTGATAATTTGCTCAACCGACTAATTTAAACTGTGGCTTGTGTGTTAATGCATCAGTAATCTCAATCCTGACAAGCAGGTGTGCAGTAAAGTATTACAGCATGCACCAGGGGCAACAGACCTGTGGATACAAGTCTCATTTTATGTGTTCCTGCTTCGTAAATAGTGCCATTAAGTGTATTTGCAGTAGTTGAGAGTAATGTTGCATGAATGACTAGTGAGTCAAAGATTGGTTTGTTGTGGTCCTGATGGTGTGTTGGCGCAATAATGGGGCTCTTATACAGTTCTAGCTTGTTATATTATACAGTGCATTTTTACAATGAAATGATATTGCGAAAGGAGACATTTTGTATAAACAGGAATGTAGGTTTTGATGGTGTAAGACATTTTGAAAGGACTACTGTGACATTTTCCAACTTATTTCTACATCTGAGGCCATTAACCAAAATGATTTGACAGTTGAGCAAAAAACGTCTAACCGTAATTATTAGTATTTGTTCGTAAACATCAACAAATGGTTTCCAGATTGATTTTGCAAGCAGACATTGTGCGGAGGTAGTCTGTAATAAGGGATCATTTACAACATTAGGGCTGGGATCACAACATATACAATTTTATGATGATCTGGCGATAATCTTTACACCTGGCCTGTTTGTCTGACTGTTCGTCACACATTTCAAGATGGAATAACTTGTTTTGGTATGTATAATTGTATTTAATTTAAGATAAAATATAAGTGGCAAAAAATGTAAACAATCTTTTAACAGACAATTTTGGTGCCATTACATTACTTGCCATTAAAACAACTGAATGCGCCTTCCATGGCTCACCTTGAGCAAAGCAGCGAGGTGGAGGTGGGAGGGATAGCAAAATGACAGATGAGAAAGTTCAGAGAATAATTAAGTGAGAATGAGAAATAAATTGAGCAAGAGCAAGTGAGAGGGAGGAGAGAGAGGAAAATTAATGTGACTGAGCAGCTCTAGGATTATAGGAATGTGGGGGTTCCTGAGTTAAGATTTTGAAAGTGTGTCTGTGCATGTGTGTCTATGAGTGTGTGTGAGTGTGTGAAATGGAGACATATGAGTGTGGGGGACGGAAAAGAGCAACTCCAGAATTAATTACCTAATCAAGATAAAAAGCCAGGGAGAGACATTAGAGTTCACACTACAATTAACCTCTCAGTCTAAACCCTGCGCACATGCATGCACACACACACCCACACACACACACAGAAAGAGGTGGAGCTTCTTTGGGGAAAACGTTGAAAGTCACAGTTGGCTATCACCTTCCTGCACCGACTTTTAATGACTCCGCTTCTTGATGTGCTTTTATTTTCAACCATTTCTTATATTCTTTTATTTTTGGGGGGTTAAGTTGCTCTACCTGTCCTGTTCCAGAAACCGCGGCAAAACATGGTTGTTTAGAGTGGGATATTCAGTGAGTTGGGGGCTTGAGATGAGTGGAGTCGGATGTGGTTCACACATTCCACCAGAGACTCAGATTACACTGCAGGAAACGCTGGCCCTGCAAGACACACTGCCTGACTCTCTGATTTATAAACATACTGCTCTATGTGGCACAGACACACACACTGTCACTGAGATACATTAAAAATCTCAGCAACTCGCTCTGAGCCAGCACTACACCTCCATCCTTCTTCACTGTTCTGCTTTCTTTTCCTTCCTTCCTGCCTTTCCTGCCATTCTCAGGTTCGGGACAGTTAGCTGCACTGCTGTTTTCTCTGTGTGTCACACAATAAATACAAAGTAACACCAAAGAGACACCAGAAAGATCTTAGTGCACGTTAATATCCACTCAAGGAGAATTTATTTATCATCTAATTTCCTTATTCCACACCAGAATTTCATTATAAGCATTAAGACACACACAAACCACAATAAAGACAGGATAGCCCATTCTGAAATATTTAGGCCATCTTAAAGCCACATTTGCCGCCATGCAAAAAGATGGAAAATGAAAAGTTGGGTTGTGGTGGCGGCAGGTTAGTTAAGATGTCTGCATACTGAGCAAAGCTTTGCAGTTAATCTTTTGTGCACCCTGAGATGCTGCCAGGCCAAAAGAGATATGTAGTCTCATTTTCTGGATCAACTCAGAACACACAATCCAGGAGACAGCTTAATCAGATACCTGAATCACCTCCAGAATGGAGGAGGAGCTGCTCTACTCTGAGCTCCCGCTGCATGTATCATCTTCTTATTCTATCACTAAGACTAAACTAGTTACCTTGCGTAGGAAACTCATTTTAGCTGTTTGCATTTGTGAGCTTATCATTTCGGTCACAGCCCAAAGCTCGAACTGCAGATAGGGATTAGTTCGTAGCTCACGATATGAGTGAGCCTTCCTGTGTGCCTTCAAACTGCCTCTTCATCAGACAAATAAGTTGGAGCACATCCAAATCCACAAAACAATATAAACAATAAAATTTCCCTGACAAGTGACAGCTTCCAGTTGCACTACAAGCTGACTGAGTCTATATTACCTAAAACAATCTGGCTGAGGTAATTTTTTCCTGTATCATGAAGAATTCAAAATGCAACTAATCAGACTCCATACGAAAGTTTTCATCCCTCCTGTTTCCTAATTTATGAAAACACTGAATATAGAAACTGAGAGGACCTTTAGCATTTAAATTAAATTGCATTGGGAAAATTACAATTCTTATTCTACTTCTTATTTCACTGCAATGCTGAAAATGTGAAACGCTTTTATTGATAAAAATATCCATGCAGTTGGAGGCGGCACCGGTCCAAATTCACCCTGAAAACCTGTGGTGTCTCACCGAAGAACCTTGGGTAATCAGGCCCAGCTGGAAGCAGGGGGCAAAGACACAGGCTGACATAACTCACCCTATTCTCCCTCACCCTGTCAACAAGACTCCCCCTCTCCCTCTACCCTTCTCTTTCCTCCTCTGCTGGCAGGTTTCTCTCATCAGGCCCTTTGCAGACTGAGCTTAGCTGATAGCACAGGAATCCTGGCCTACAACCCCCTGTTGCTCCTTCACTATCTCTGTAGCAGACCATACCCAATGAATTGCTTTAAGGTGCTGGAGATACACAGCTCCTTCACGCCGATAGCCTGAAGCAGAACTCCAGACATTGGCTTTGTGAGCCCATTTATTCCTGCCTTAGTAATAATCTACTTAACTGTTTCTCACCATTTTTTTTATCAATGCTTCTTTTTATTTGTACACCTTCGCATACAGAGAGGCTCCAAACCACTGCCATGGCTTTCTGCTTCTCTCTGGGAGCAGTGTTGGACCAGTCTGTAGGTTGGACTGCTGAGGGCCCCAGGGTGGTTCCGCTCTGACGGTAGGAGGAAACTCCTTCAGGAAATACCAAACTGCCAGACACACACACTCACGCACACAATCCACAATCTCTCTTTCTCATCCAGAATAAAGCCCCTGCACAAACTTCTCGAGTCTAGAGTCTGGCAGGCCCCCTTTTCAGGTTCTTTCAGTGCTAAGCTTCTAACTCAAAAAAATCCATCCAGAGTTCTGTTTTGTGTATTCACAATTGGTCAGGTATGGCAGTTTCTGTGCCAAGTCTGTGTTATTACACAACCCAGAGATTGACTGGCAGCCAGGCTTTTTGTAGCATCAGTTGGAGCTGACTTTGACGAGTCAACTCAGTTAAACAATAAATCATAGATGAGTCAGGTTTCTGCTCCAACTTCTTTGCTCATAAAAGTTGATAGAGTTGCTTCCAACCTGAAGAGTGACAAATTTAAGCTAATGAATTAACAACAGAGAAAATAGTTTTTTAAATCAGACTTCTGTTTTTGACAACAGGTGGATAAGTGCTTGATTGTGCACTGTAGTTTCTACAAACAGATCTTCTTCAATCTTGGAAAAAAAGATACTTGGTGGATGATCTGTTATATCCTCTGATTTATTATTTTTGCAGTTGTTCATAACAGAAAACAGGATTTTGAAAGGGTTATGGAGTTTGGGAATTAGGAAGGCCTCCAAAAAATAAACCATCCACTCCTCTCCTGCCTTTATTCAAATCCGTGCAGGTTAGCAGTGACGCAACAACCCTGGGCTGCTTTGCATGCTTTTTGACCGTTGATATCAGTGACGCTAAGCTTCTCTTTACAATCTGCATCCTTTAGATAAGATCCCTTTTGCTTTCATATTTTCTCAAAACGTTAATTGGTTAAAACAATAAAGGTCAGGGGAAAATACAGATGATTTATATATAGATGAGAGCAAGCAAGATTTGATGTATCTTTTTGATTTAATCTGCAAAACTGAGATTCGCTGATACAACCTGCTGGCAGTGCATGACTGCAATGTAAAAAAGGAGCAAAAGCTTCATTCATATTCTACCACTGATCCATTTCTGGGTTGTGGGGGGTACTGAAGCCAATCCCAGCTCACACTAGGTGAGGGCAGGGCACACCCTGGACAGGTCACCAGTCCATCACAGAGACCAACAACCACTCACACTTACACTCATACCTATGGACAATTTAGAGTCACCGATCACCCTAAACATGATGTCTTTGGACAGTGGGAGGAAACCGGAGTAAACCCACGCAGGCATGGGGAAAATGGCCCCGGGCCAGGAACTGAACCCACAACCTTTTTATTGGTCTTACTGCCCTAGTAAAAGCTTATTTATATTTATAAAAAACTGAAAAAGTTTCAAGCTCTGAATGATTTGGTAACTTTCAAGTCTGAAATGTACGTTTTACCAGGTCTTACAAAATTTTTTTGTATGAATGTCAGATGTATATCCTAAAAATGTTCAGAGGAAGTGATGTGAAGTGGTTATTTCTTATTTGAAGTAACCTGTTGGTTGAAAAAACACACTCCTCTGCTGCAACAGCAGAAATGTAGGTTCACTTCCCTACTGTGCATGTTGAGGCAAGGTAAAAGTCTAAAAAGTCATTGTCAAGTGTAGAGAAACAGAAGCAGCAGCAGAGAGAATTGGCTGTCAGAGCTCTTTCCAGACAGCAGAATTCCAGGTAAGAGAAAAGTGAATGGCTTCAGCCATCTTGGAAAGGGACACCCAATTCCTCCCTAATATACGGAAACCTTTTAAAACAATGCTAATATTTCCTTTGAGTAAAAGTACCACCTACATTTAGTTCTTATCTCATGTTTCACATTTCTAAATATAGAAACCTATTTTTTTTTTACCAAGTCAGATAATGTTTCGAGTTTCTCATATTCATGTTTGGTTCTCAATCCTCTCAAGCTATTTTGCCTTTGCTTGGTTTGTTTGTTCAATAAGAGCAAAACCTCTGTTGATCACACAATAGTTGATTTGTTAGGAGATGGGGGCTTTTGCAGTCCCATTCTGCCTAACGTGAGATATTTGATTCTACCTACAGCATGTAATGTTCAATGCTCAGTCTGAAATTTGCTTTGGCGTCTGCGCTTTAGCATTCGAGTGTTTTCAAGTTCCAGCACTGTGGCTGACCACAGGAAGTTCTAATCAGCGGCATGGTGTGGCTGCTACCTTCCCTTTCCCGTGCTGACCTCCTCCCCATCCGTCTCCCTCCACAATAGAGATACCAGTATTGCCTTACCAACTCTGAGGGTTAAGGGTCAATCCCATTTTTCAGCCCTCTCTGTCCCTTTCCCCTCTTAGAGATACTTTCCCAGGGGTTACAGCCTCCTGTCATCTAAATTCACATCAGTTCACGCGTGGTGAGGGAGTGGTATCCGTCGGAAGCCCTCTGTCTTCTCTCCTACACTCACTCTCGCTCTTCCGCCATCCACACACCCGTTTTCGTGCCCTCTTGACAGGCAGTTCTCTGATCTCAGGGACGACTCACAAAGAACTGGACATGGTTAAAAAAATGTTTAAAGCACTGCTGGTCTATCCGCGTCATTGTGTTGGTGTGTCTCTGTTACACCCCGGATTAAAGCTGTATTTTAGTTCTATGGAGGGTCAGGTTACTGGGAGGTAACACTGAGCCTGCGAAGGAAACCAAACATTTTACGATTATATTTGAAAGCAGAAGTTATTTTGAGAAGTCTGGGTTTTCAGGAGTAACATTTTTCTTTTTTTTTTTTTTTTTATTTTGCTGCAGGGATCTGACCTGTAACTTGAGGTTTCTCATTATTAGAATTTCTAGGATACTTTGGTTTTAGATTTTTATTTTCATTTTTAGAAATCATTAAAACCTTTCATTGACTGATTTTGCAATTTTCAACAGATAAAATCTGGACTGGCCTTGTTACATTTGATTTAGGAAAAGTATAGAAATCACTGTAGCATTAATTCATCACACTGCTTTGTCCATTTACGTTTGTTCTTTCTAATGCAATATCTTTCTGTCCTGCCCTGCACTGCTTGGCTGCTTGTATTGCTTATCCACATTTTAAATGTATGCATGACAGCTGCAGTGGCTGCATATTGTCAGGTTGCGGCATTGAAAAAGATTAAATTACACTGGCAAACAGTGGGAGCACCACCATAGCCTAGATGAAATGTGATCAATGGTAATGACATTAGACAATGGCTTTGGTGACCACAGCTTAACAGTCTCTTAAATTGCAGGTGTTACTTCATAGAAACCTGATAAAACACTCAAATGCTAAAACCAGACAATTTTTCGACTCTAAGATTTTGACAAATGCATCAGCTATGGTTGTGCGTCTTGTTTACAGTTGCAACTACAAAGTGCTTTGAATTTTCCATTGCTCTGATCCAAGTCTCTGATCGGCTTCCACTCTGCAGCAGACTGCCAAGGCTCGTGGCAACTGAAGGATTTATTTATTTCACAGACTACATTGAAACGATTAAAACACATGGCCACAGGTTTCTGAGAAGACGAAGGACACTTTGTTGCATCACATTCCACTTCCCTGTGTCATTTCATGCCACTCTTTACCATCCAATTGGCATAATAGCACACAAAGCACAACACACACACACACACACACACACAGACACACACAAAAAACATTGAGGATAAGATAACAGCAAATTTTTGAATTAGGAATAAACAGTCGGTAAAAATCCTAACTGCTTATAACCAAACTATAACTACATGTGGCTGCTCAAGCAAAGCCAATGAGAGTCAAACAAGCCACTTAATATGATATACACATGGCTGACAGCAGAGCTGCATCTTAAATCATAGCTTCTATAGTGAAGACAACTACACCCAGTCCAACATATGCGTGTGGGTGAAGTGAGCTCTCCCTTAACACAAATCTGCTTTTGATCATGTTTTAGCTGCTCAAGTACATAATCCTTTTTAATTATAGTTAGACTCTCTTGGAAACATGGGAGCCAAGAGCTCAATGTCACAGTGACTGACAGGTGATCATTTGCTTGCACACAAACATTTAATTCCTGGAAGTTTTAAATGTTCATTTAAGTCTAAACTTTGTTGGACTTGACTCCACATCCGTATTGTAACTACTTCTAATTGCATATATAGTTAGTTATTTATAGTCATAGTTTTTAACTCCATTGCTGAAGTTTTTTAATAAAGCCCACATGGATGGAGTGAGAAGGAGAGAATCGCTTGTTATCCATGAACATAGAGGACGTAAGGGTCTTGGATTGATCATTCGACAATATGACAATGTGAGCACTGAAAGGTCACATCCATGAAAAAAAAAACTATTTCAATAAAAATAAAGGATTATCTGGGTATCTCAGTTTGAATGCTTGGAAAAATATCCCTAAATATCCATGGAAACTGACAAATTGTACTAGACGTTGACAAATTCCAACTATGAGTGAAAATGTGAAACCACTTTTGCAACCTTGTCTTTTATTGCTCTATCATTTTCCATTGAGAGCAGCAGCAGCAGCTGGCAGCAGCTGGCAGCAGCAGGCAGCAGCAGGCAGCAGCAGAGAGAACTAGCTGTCCGAGATCTTTCCAGACAGCAGAATTCCAGGTAAGGGAAAAGTGAATGGCTTGAGCCATCTTGGAAAGGGACACCCAATTCCTCCCTAATATACGGAAACCTTTTAAAATAATGCTAATATTTCATGCTTCCTTTGAGTAAAAGTACTGTGGGCTTCGGCCAGACATCCAGACTCAGCACTGATAGCCCATTTTGTGTGTCAAGTGTCATAAATTCAGCCGGTGCTGCTCGACAAGGCTTGTTCAATGGATAAATCAAGGTGCTCATAAAAACCATTTGCTTCTTTATGTCTGTCTGGTGTTCAAACATTCACCTCAATCCATCATCGAGGCAAACTGCTGTCAGACCACTGAGGTCTCTCCTTACCTTGTGTTTCCCCTTATCGCTGGCTCTTACTAAGAGGAATCCAAAGAATCCCAGAGCTCAGTCTGTTCCCTAACAGCCAACAAAATGGTGTGAGACGTACAAACACACTGCTTTTAAAACACAGGACTAATTTCTTACACATAAATCGTAATTGATCACAGATGCCATTGTTAGTTGCTGCCGCTGAGGGTCAACTGTGGATTAATATGCAGTAACTTACAATGATGTGTGAATCTGAGCGTTGGGATTATGTTTACATGATGACACAGTCAAAAACTGGCCCACCGCCGACTGCTTCCCCTTTCAAGACCTATAGAACAGTATGGGAACTCCACCCAGTGAAATAGGTTTTGCTTGCTGCCTCAGCAATTTTCCATCCAAACAGCTGCGGTTCAGTTAGAGGTCTTGCTGCCTCGGCCCCGAGATGAAGCACCTCGGAGAGCCAGCAGTCCTAACTGCCCCCCCGGCTTCCACCACCGGCCTCTGACTGACACTGCTGCACTGCCAGAGACATAAAGCAGGATAATAATAGCTGCTCATTCCTCCCTGTCCCTACCGACCAGACTGGCCCACATTACCCAAAACCATATTTAACTGAATGATCACTGACAAATGAAGGTGAATACCTTGGATCTGTGAATCCATATTTTGCGGTTTACTGTCTCGGCACACAGTCAACTCTTCATGATGATTTTGTGATAAATATATTTAGACCTATGAGTAACAGTGGAAAATCATCCAAGGGAACCAAACTTTAAACATTTTAATTGGTAATTATTTTTATGAACTGTCCAATCCACAATGGAACTAGCACAAGTTGGGTGGGCGCAAGAGCTATCAGGCGAGTTTGAAAATTGAAGGGATGATGGCCAGTGATCAGTGCGATGGATTTTCAGTCCAGTGTCTCAAAAATGCCTTCAAACTGAGAACACTGGCCAACGTTTGCATAAACATCCCTGAATTATAGTGGATTTGCAGATTTCTAACGTAAAACCATGTGGGCGAGAGCAGAAATGCAGGGGTGCATGGGCTGCACAGTAAAACTGCATGCACCCAGCAACAGGGCAAATACTTTACTTCAAAAATCACTGCAAAGGGATAAATGTTTAGGAGAACACTTTCATGCTTTGTTTTGGAACTATATTGGACCTATTAAAAAAAAACAAATGATTCCCTCTTTTTGCCTGGGATAACCAGGACACCACTGAAGAAGCCCAGGCCTCTGACCTCACTTAAAGACTAACTGATGGTCTAAATAAGGAATTAGCATGTGAATTATAGTTCAATGGCACAAAACAGCATCTAAGGGCAGCAGAGGGAGCAGAGAGGGAGCCACATCATTACGCTGCTTTCTATAGGTTTCCCATCACGAATGTTCTTATTTTCATGACAGCGAAGTCGAGAAATATTTCATTTTGAACAGACAGATCTTTAAAATTTTATTGGCTGCGCTGTTCTGTTGACGAATGACGCGTTGACAGATTCACACTGGAGGCTCATCAGCTAATGAGTCTGCTGGCTGAAGCCCACACGTTCCATGTCGTAGTATCTCCATACTCAACCTGCTGGTAAAAAATGCTAAAATTACCCAAAAGAGTAATCACCACAAGAATGAAAACAAGGCCCAAGTTGTAAAACATCTGAATTTTCCTTTAAGTAGAAGAATATAAAATAGCCGATGGCCTGATGAGCCTCTGGTGCTTTGATGCCTAGGGAGAATTCCAACTTAATACTGGGAAACTCTGAAATAGCCACAATATTTCAGGCTTCATTAAGTAGCAGATATTACGCAGTTATGCTGTTAAAATCTTCTCTGGGGCACAGGGACAGAAACATATAAGTTACTGCCTGCCAGGAGCTATTATGTCAGCAGCACAAATGTCTGTGTGGCTGTACCTGTTTTTCCTATTGCTGGGATGAAGAATTTGCTCCATAGCAGGATCTGACACTGTGGTTCTGCAATCTAACTGCCCCTTAGTGTGTCTGCCCAAGTGTTGTCCATCACAAGTATACTTTACCAGAAAGCTAGAAGCAGCACTTAGTGTGGACATAATTTGGCATAAAGAGGAAAGGTGCGATACCTAGTAGAAAACTAAGATGCTTGAGAGAAACGGCGATACTCATTCTGTGCATGGAGACAGCACCACAAGGATCCTGGGAGTTAATTTATGAAGACTGGACCTCCTGCATGGAGGGAAATTATAATCCAACACTGGCTTCTTCAGTGATATCTGAGAACCAGAAAGTGATCCTGAAATTGTCACTTCAACTGCAACGCAACGTCTTGGACCAACAGTGCATCCACATCAGAAATGACAAGGAGGTGTCGAAGTTTTGTCTTCTGATGTAATTAAACAAGTTCTTGTCCTAGAAAAGCTCATTACAGCTGACCTTAAAGTCCTGGAGGGCTTTTATGTTGTTAGTGTTGAGATACATTTCCTCATGTCTTTCACCCTGCTTTTTTCAACCATCATTTTTCTCTGCTTGCTTTTACAAGAAGTGACAGGGTTTTTGAGAACTGTGGCACAATGGAACATGTATCAATGTGTCACTTATACTTCAGCCTGTTACTGTCCAGCCTTTGATTGAGCTGCTTGAGTCGGATAACTCATATGCATGTATTTCGAACCTGTTGCTCTATTCTCAAACCTTACTTAGCAATGGACTTCTACAGCTGCAATGTCAAATATTAAGTTGTTTGTTAATGTTCCAAATAACAACCTATCAGGTTAGTACCTTAAAGAACATGATAGCAAAACCAAAATTTGTTTTACCTTAGTTAAGCTCACAATTTAATGTTGTACGAGCTGAATGATCGACAACCCATTTGACAAACTTCATTAAATCTATATGATGCTTTGAATCAACTATTCAAACTGCCATGTTTTCATGACTGCAACAAAATGCCCATCTGTTTTGTGATTGGAGGCAAACTCCTCACTGTACAGACATTTTCCCGCATTTTCAGCCTATCATGTTTTTTGTCCCTCAGGTCTTGAGGACCTTGATGAGATGTTAAAATTGTGTTGTGCATTAGTTTGAACAATGCTGGGTTGCACAGCAATGATCCTGCTCAGGGCTAGAGAAAAGATACAAGTCACAGGGTGTACATGCTGAATTTATCAGCTTGATTTGTTGTTTTATTGTCTTCTTTTGGAATTCTGAATACATGGACATGAGATGAAAAATTTTACTGCTCCAGAAAAAGAAAAAGAACCTTTTTCTCTGATTTTTATAAACAGCAAGTAGTCAAGATGAGTGAATTTCATTAGTTAGGACAAAAATCTGACTAGAGGCAAATATGCAGATAGGTGCGATATATCATGCTATATATAATCTTCCAGGTAAAATCTAACATTCTTTTTTTGGCCTTCAATTATGTTTGATATCTGATTTATAGGGAACAAAAAAAAAGATATGTTTACTTTGATGGATTAACTAACTGCTTGTAGGCCATTGTGCTGCGTGCTTGTGGACATGCCAGAGTCTGAAATCCACTCTACAACAGACCTTGATATATTGATTGAGTTTTCAGGTTGATGCGTTTGTTTAGTTGAAGCCTGTGTGGGAGAGTCACTGACTGAAGAGGTTAAAGCAAGTTGCAACATTTCATAACAAATGTGTGAGTGATGCATTATATCATGCAGGGATGACATTGTGTCAAAGTATTCACGAGCAGAAGTGTCTTTTAGGTTCAATAAAGCTTGACAATGCATTATTTGGTAATTGCAGCAGTCAGGTGTGTCTTTGTCATGGTGATGACCTCAACAGGTGGGGTGACTCTGGTTGCTAACAGAAATATAAAAAAAAAAAAACACCCACTGTCTACTCCTGCAGATCAGTTGAGCCATTGTTTGAGCTCAATAACAATTGACAATGTATGAGAATCGGCAGCCAGCTGCGGTTTTGCTGAATGCATTGTGCACATCTAACCCCTGGTATGACTGCTATCTGAGGCAAGAAGGAAGTTTAGGATTGGCACAGTCACGCATGCAGATGCACACACACTCACAGACAAGCAGTTTACAGATACCGAGGTGAGGTGTGTCAACAGGGCTATTTTTAGGGGTTGATGTGAGTGCTTTCAATTCCTTACCTACAGTTTGGATACAAAGAAAAACCCAAAACAGGCAGAGCAACTGCTCTGTGAAAATCACACAGGTGTGAATGCAACCTTCTACCTAACCCGTATCATTTTATACCAGAGCTAGCCATGCAGGCAGGATTCTTTCATTTTTACTTCTGGTCAAGGCTTATGTGAAAAGTTAGAACATTTACTGCCAATAAATATGGAACAATGGCAGCTATAACCATCCAGAGCGTGATCTGATGCAGTGGCAGGATGTTGCACAGTGTCAGAGCAAAGATAAGAGCAGGATTTATTTGATCAGTGCTTTTCCTCTCTTTGCATGAACACAAAGATAAATCTCAGACAAACCATGCATTTTGTGCATCTGTTGCGTGCAACAAAATCTAACTCACACAGGCCTGTGCAGTAGCACTCCTGTTTTTCAAACTTGTTAGTGTGGCACAAGAATAAACTTGCATGTTTAAATCAAAAAAGATAAAAGGCCATGTATCCACAGCACATGACTAAACATCAGGGAATGCTGGTACGTGACTCTAACAAAGCCAAATTTGCATCAGTACCTCCTGACACATGGGAACCTCGGACGGTGATCCCTTTCTGTCAATCAGAGGACACCAACTGAGATAAACAGCCTCCCACTCATTATGTCACGGCAATGAGATGGCAAAATCTACTGTGTTCCAAATTGGTATATTAATTCACTGGTGGAGCATTAAACAAGACAAGACACAAATTTCATCTTTAGAATCCAATGTTTTTTTATGATCTGCTGCGTTTGTCAGTTTTATATCATTTCATATTACACATCCTTTGTGTGTTTTAGGGAGTTGGATGGACAAGACAAGAAAGCCAAGAGTCAAGGTGGGACTCTGGGCTCTGGAACTGAACTTGGAAATAGTTAGATTGATTCAAAAAAAGTTGGTGAAAGGATCTTGCCTTGAAGCACGATTCCTCTGACGAACTTTTCTGTGCAGTCAATCTGACTGAAACAGACTCGAGTGCAAAAGGGGTGTGCTGAGAAATAACAGGGGAAGAGTTAGGCAAACTTCGATGGGACAGAGACAGATAAAGACAGATTGAGAGACAACTTCCCATTTATCACCACTTTTCTTCCTCCTCCTCCACCTCCACAACAGAGGTTAGAAAAAAACCACAGAGCTGTCTTTCAACTTGCATCAGTTTGTGCCCTCCAGCGACACATGAACTTGGAAGTATGACAGCCGGGCTGTATTAGCACAGATGCACACAAGTGGTTACATGCGCACAGACACACACTGACTCCACTGCATGCACACATTCGCATGGTGCACAGACACACAAAATCACAAAAAAAGGCCAGAAACTAGGTCTGCATCAACAATCAGTGCTTCCAGTATTAACTGAAACATGCTGGGATCTTCACTACATTTGTCAGGTTGGTGTTTAAATGAGGAGGAGAGGAACTGCATTTAAAAACCCACATCAATTGCCAATCACATGACACATTGTTTGATAACTCTACAGCATACACCTTTCCCTTTACTCATAATTTTCTTACTCAAATCTTGGGCCAAGGCAAACTAGAACTCTGGACATATTTCTGATTTAAAAATCAGAGCACTAACTTCCAAATTACTTTAATAAATTAGAACGCATGTCAAATCCCTTGCATTGTTGCAAATTTCTAAGGCAAAGCCTGCATTAAAAACACCAACAAAACTTTTATAACAAACACTGTGTCCTGATTAAAGTAGCTAAACAATATGGTTAGTGACAGAAGTAGCCCATTAAGCATTACATTGAAAAGCACAATGAACAGCACTTTGAGTTCAATTGGACTGTTTGAAGTGACTTGTGGACGGATCAAGACGGTGGAGGAGTTTAAAGGGGACTCTCGAGGCAACTGAGGTCTCAGATCAGATTGCACCAACACTAATCATAACTATTAGAACATAATACACACCTTTGTGAGGATTCAGGAGGAGGATGTTCACCTAAGCCAAACCTCAGTGCTGGCGGGAATCCACAGGGTGACAAATGACTGACAGCTTTGCAGGGCAGAAAGAATGGAGACAAACAACAGCCATGACAGTTGGTGCAGTTTTAAACTCACCTGCAGCTTTATTCAAAACAACCACAACTCCTTTGACCCACACAGCTTTAACTTTTAATGTGAGCTTTATTTTGTTGTTTACATGCTTCATGTCCAGCAAACAGCTTCCACAGACAAACTCACAAATCAGCTCTGCATCGTTGTGCCCCAAATAAACACACACGAATGTGCAAGTTAACACACACTTGCACACCTGCATCTTTCACTCCCCCTCGTGACCTCCTACCTGGTTGCTCACTCCTGTCTCAAGGGGCTGGGCAGATAAATGAGCTCATGTCAGACACACACGCTGACAGGGATAATGATGAATTACATATATATTAGCACAGCGCCTGAGGACATGCTCCTCCCATGTACTGCCACACACACATTTGGCACACAGGCATCACACATCTAAATTTTCTTGCACCTAAATAGCAAGGTTGACACTGAAAGAGTCTGAGTCAGCTGAATTCTTAATACACACACTTGATGACAGGTATTTCCACTTGAGGAGAAACACAATGCTGAGCTATGAGCTCAGTGTCAGTTATTTCCTATCTGAAAGGGTCAGAGCTTTAACACTCTTCTGTCTCTTTAAGCCCAACCACAGAAATAAAGAGATGGATAGATGGAGCAGAGAAATCTTCCGCTCTAACTGAACCCTTTGTCCCTGTGAGCTGTACATGCCATGGCACAAACTGCAACGCATAGAAAAAAAAAAAAAAAAGAAAAGAAAAAAAAGTTGTTTCTTATTAATCCAATTGTTTAGTTTTTTCCTTTTTAAAAAGTATATATATATTTTTTAAAGCACCCAAAAATAGCATTATAAAAATACTTTATTTGTTCATATCAGTTTTAAACATAGAAAATATGATATATATATATATATATATATAAGATATATAAAAGAAATCCACTGGGATTAGTTTGCCATTTTTTGGAGATTTGGCATACTGCAGTAATCCATTTCTACATGTAAATATCTCAATATCTCAATGCCAAAAGTAGCTCTGAAATTGGTTTACACCTTGATGGTACATTGTAAGATCCGTGCCACATGTGCGCATAAGAATTATGTCAGACACACTAACACCTGCAAGTGTAAACAGAGACAGACGGTGTTCAAGCCACATCAGCTAGATTTGATTGATTTAATGAAGGACCAGTCAGTCTCTTTTAAAGCTTGGATCAGGTTCTGACACCTGTGACCCGCAATATGTTCCACTATAGGACTGCTTCATGGTATTGTTGGTGTATAAACTATCCAAAGTAACTAAACAATGAGACTTGGTCAAGTTTTTGTGCATGGGTGGAGACCATCATAGTTTGGCATGTTGTTAACACGGAGAGGCTGAGGTAGAGTGGAGGTAGAGCCCTACCTCAAACTCATGGAGAAATAGAAATAGCATTGGTCATTCAACTGACCAATGGTGTTACTCCATCCCTCACCCAGTCAGTCAGTGACAAACCCCTTATGAGGTCTGGCTCAACTTATTATAAAGGAAATATATTCAACACATTTGTTCAAGTAGTCACACAATGAGTAACACTTCACTGGAATTCCCTGCCCTGTAGTGAAGCCGCCTCTAATTAATGAACGCACTGATTGTCCAGAAAAACAAACATCTTTTTTGAACAAGACAATACAGTATATCTGCCCTTCAAAATGCCAATTACTGCTTGTGCAAATATACCTGACTGGCGACCTGACAATTCGACAGACTAGTTTTCATTGAGGATTAAAGGTTAGGCTCTTGACTGAATGAGCTCACATACACAAAGGATACCAGCCCAGGTGTGTGACCAGGGCTTCCATCACATCAGCAGAGAGTCAGAGGGGCCTCCTTGCTAATCCGCCACCGTCACTCAACTGGATCTCAGCTCTAATCATTCCAGGCCAAAGCTCAGCAGAGAGGCGCTCCTGACTTTCAACTGAGAACACTGACAGCTAATCTCGGCCACAACATCCCAGGGGTAACTCTATACCATCCACAGGGAGCAGCCACTATATCCCTGGGGCATGGCGATGAGAGAAAGACCTCCTAAACGTCAAAGACACTTCACACCTTCAGAGAGATGGAGGCATAATATACTGGCTCCATTTTTAATCTGGATACTCACAACTGTTCTTGTCCACTCTTGTCTCCACACAAACCAATTAAAACTTAAACCCACACCCTTCACCTCAGCTTTCAAGGCAGCTTTTATCAGCAAATTTTCATTTGGTGGATCCATCTCAAGCCCCTTTAAGGAAAACATATCAAGATCATTTGCCTGAATATGAACACCCATTCAGCACCAACTGGCAGAATGCCGCATGAGGTTAGAGGCTAACTGGCTTGTTTCCAGCATACAATAACTAATTATATTAATTGCACAATAGTGCAAGTTTCATTCTAGGAAATAAACTGTACGTTGTTTATATTGGCTGCACTCCTGCGAGAAATGCAGGCAATTCTGCACTCCTGTCAACTTTTAAGACACCTAATGACAAATAGATCCACAACTGCAAGTTCAAAATGTTCACTTTTAATGTAAATGTCAGTATTACCACCTTCTAAAATCCAACTGTTCATATAAAAAGATCTCTTTGAAATGAAAATACTGTATAAAAGTGAGGTTTGATATTAATACGGTGACGGTATCAAAGGTCTCCATGCACAGAAAAATGCTCACCGCCTGTATTCAGAAGCTGGGCCTTAAAATCAGTTGTCAGGACTTCTGGGACTTTGTGATGTCACAACACAACAGTCACCGCTCTCAGCCATGTTTCAAGCTCACCCCATCTGGACTCACCATCCAGCCTTTCAGATCTGGTTTATCTGCTGGATTTATATTTGATCACACACACACACACACACACACAGTGAAAGGAACATGACTTACCACTTCAGTGGGACGGAAGTATTTTGGGTTCACCTTCACATGTACCACCCCCGTCTCCTGGCAGCGGCCGACCTCCATCTCATCCTTTCCTTCCCACCTGAAAGCAGACAAATCTTTAGAGGACAGAGTGTTTTCCCACAGCTGTTCAAAGATTCTGCTGTCTCCCTGATTACTTTTCCTGAAGTTTGTTTCTTTAACACCTTATGAAGACAAAACATGTCACCTGCCTCTTTTTTTTTTTTTTTTTTACTTTTTTCTAACTTCAACACAATAGGCATTGCACACCCACAGACAGAAACACTTTCCCCAACAATGGCTGCAGTTTCCAGGACACAAGAGGAAGGTGCACAAGGGGTGAGACTCAGTGAGTGGCAAGAGCTTTTAAATGAGTTTCAAATATATATGTATCTAATATGACCAAGCACATGTGCCTTTTTGTCAACACTGCATTTGCGGAATAATACCAACCAATAAGAATGGTCATCAGCTCTCTTCCTGGCTGCATCAGATTTGAGAGAACTGTGCTCTCTGCTAGGATCTGATCTGTTATTTTTTTCTGAGGCTCAGGAAAGAAAAACTAAAACTGAACTAGTCTATGCAAATTTAGTCATTCTTTGTAAATTAACATCCCCAAAACAGTTAAGAAATTAATAGTAATAGTAATACTAATGGTGTGGGAGTGTCATTTGATTTTTGAGTAAGAAATTGAGAACATTCATATCGTAACCAGTGTGATCAAACTTGACATCTAAGTTGGTCACTGCACTGTTTGCTGGGATTTGTAGGCTCTGTTAACATAAGAATAACGGTGAATCAACTCATTTGCATAATTTTCTCTTATTAAACTGGATTTAAGTGATCATCATCAAGGAAAATTTGATATTTTGCCAGAGTATATTTATGCCAACTTGTCCATGTTGTGACCTTCACATGACATTCAGTTCAGACTCAAATCTTATTGGACATCATGTCTGACCTGGTAAGGTTGTTGTCATGACTTTCGCAAAAATGTTACAAGGCAACTTTACATATGTTGTGTTTGTGTGTATACTCACACTATGATCTTCCCCACATGTTTGAAGGCCTTCTCTACAAACTCCCTCACACTGTGCACCTCCCCTGTGGCAATGACAAAATCCTCGGGCTTGTCTGTTTGAAGCATCAGCCACATTGCCTGAAAGAGACACACACACACACACACAGACAGACAGAGAGGTTAAACAACTGAAAGATCAGAAAGACAGTTTGGCGCGTCACGCTGGATGCTGTTCAGCTCAATGCTGATAGACGGGAAGTGAACCTGTGACCTCTGAGGGGGGCATTCGCCTTTACCTCGGTCCTGACGTCACCGTGAGGGCTCAGGGGATGCATACTGTGGGAAAGGAGGATAGAGCACTCCCACAGGCCAATGTGCTACTGGCAGACATATAATCATACACGTGGCTATGAATGCGCACACACAGATTTACACACTACTAACACGGTTCAATAGCTTAACAGTAAAACTAAGGAGATGAGAAACTTCAAGTAATAAAACCATGACATCCTCCAACTATGCAAGCAGCTGTAGTATTACCCTACGTACTCCATTGAAAGCTGATAGCCTGCATTTCCTAATGGACCAAGCTCTATATTAAACAGCCAGCGAGGGCCTCTGTGCATGGTCGCATAATATTTATGGTGAACCAGAGCCAGCAGGTCAGAGAGCCTGACCCCTGACACATCCAGCCTGATTCGAGGAGACCCGCCAGGGACACACAGACAGATGAGCAGGCAGGCAGACAATCAGAGAGACAGATGAGCAGAAAAAAAGCTAACACCTAAATGTTCTTATTTATAAAAAAAAAAAAGATTGAAAAATGTGAGTGAGACCAAAGAAATTAATTTACAGTCTGGGTAAAACATACATTTAGATAATAAGTTAGATGTTGGACAATGTTCGGTATATTTGAGATGTCAGTCAGACTAAATTCCATCTACCCATTAAGAAAAAAAAGAAGAAGTTAGAAACATAAATTCTGTAGATTCAAGTTGTAATAATATTCGTCATATTGTGCACCTTTTAGTTTTCACCATTTTCAACTAGGTGCCATCTAATAAGAATTCAACAAAACCTCATGGTAAATTATCTGTTTTCTAATTGTTTTCTCTTCAGAGTTCAGTCTCACATTGCAACGCTTCATGTCAATACAACACCATTAAGGCTGCTTACATTCATCCATTGTTTAAAATACTGTTGGGTAGAAACAGTAGAAGAGGAAATAAGCGACTGATTAGATGAAATGAGATAAAATAAAACGAGACGTGGCTGCAGAAGCCAAAAAAAAAAAAAAAAAAACCCACAGCCTTATTGTAAACATATCACATGTGCACTGAGACAACCAGAGAGACTGACCCTGGTGGTATCACGTGGGAGCACAGACTGTGTGTCCAACCACACACAGTTTAAAAAGCTGAGAGCTCTCTCCAGCAGAGCAGAGCTGCAATTCAGGGGGGACAGCAAGAAGGAGGAGAGTCGTTTCCTCGGCCCCTTCTCAGGTGACGTAAAGCCTCTGTCTGTCTCATTCTCTGAGGAGCACATCAGCACAGTTTATTTGCTCTACTTGAAATTGTGTTGAATGGAGTGTGTCTTTTGTGTATTCATGTGTTCCAGCTGACCCCATCAGTATGTTTTATGTGGTGAGATTGGAGAAAGCAGAAGCTGGCTGTCTGACTCATGCACACATTTAGCAGATCATGTGCTTCCACCTGCAATAGTACTCATAGATGTGTCTCCTACAAACTGACACAGGAAGAGCAGACTAAAAACTTAAAACTCTCAGCGGCAGCTTCAAAGTTAATTACTACCGATAAAATAGAAGCATGTAATCGAAAAGCCCTCTTGATGAATCTTCTAATTCATATACGCCTATTAGACGTAGATATTTTATTTGCATAGGTAGAATTTCCTGTCCAATTGTGGCACTGGATGAACTTTTAGGTGACATGAATATTTAGAGATCTTGCTGTGTTTATTCCAATCCCAATTAGTTTTTTAGACAAAACAAACAAAGGACAATGAATATTTGTGGTATTTGTCATGGCAACATGGCTGCTAAAGAAAAGTTTCCAAGATGGAAAAAGCTTAGTGAGAATATGTTTAGAATAAGATTCTTAGATCTCCTGTATAGAAGCACAGCTTTCTTATCTCTGAAATAAGACTCAGCTTAAAGGCCAATGGAGGGGTCAGCTACTTCATTTGGGGACAACTGACATTTCCAAATGTCCAGGAAACGGTAATTTGCTCTGGATCAAAGTGTAAGTGATAATTACAGATGGATAAAGATCTGACATTTTGTTGTGCTACAGAAAACAGGTGCTAATTTTACTAAGTTTTATTTGTTCTAACAGCTTTTAATGCACACAGTAGTGTTAATTGAATGCTCCTCTTGGGGAGGCAAGGCCATCCTATCTGAGGATCGTTCTGGGTCGCCTGACTGCTCACCTCTCACCCTCTGGCCCAAGCCAGATTGCCATACTGCTGAAATAAGCCAATATTGGCACCTCCATGTATGACTGATGGAGGAGACAAACCAATAGGAGCATGTTCATTTTTCCCCAACCACAGCATCATCGGAATTTCTGTCTCAACATTTTGTTAAATGGGCAAGAAAATTTATAATCTCACAGAGAAATTTTTTTTTTCTTTAAAGCAAAGAAAAATTTGAGCCAAAGTATGATGCTTAATTTGCAATTAGATTGACTGACAATCAAATCAAAATAAATATATTGAAACCTTATGGAAGCAAGCTTATGCCAATAAACACTAAAAGTTCACCTTAACAACAGCAACAACAACAACAAAAAAAAAAAACAAAACACTGGAAAACATTTTTTTCCTTTTCTATATAATTTATATATAATATATTTATATTAACATTTATATAATTTCAACTGGCCTGGGGCCTTTCTGTGCAGAGTTTGCATGTTCTTCCCATGCTTGTATAGTTTTCCTCCAGGTACTCCAGTTTCCTCCCACCGTACAAAGACATCATGTTTGGGTTAATTGTTGACTCTAAATTGTCTGCAGGTTTGAGTGTAAGTGTGAGTGGTTGTTGGTCTCTGTCTGTCTCTGTGTGTCGGCCCTGTGATGGACTCGTGACCTGTCCAGGCTGACCCCACCCTCACCCAGTGTGAGCTGGGATTGGCTCCAGCACCCCTGTGACCAGGAAACAGGTAAGTGGTAGAAGATGAAGGAATGAATGAATTTATCTGGGTGCTTGACCAGATGAGCAATTTGAGACTGGGAAAGCATCAAAGATATTTTCAAAAAAATGGAAAAGTAAATACACAAAATTATGTTTTTCTCATATAAAAGATCACTTGTCAAACATTGCACGTTACACAATACTGAAATGAATAAATAAGAATGTTAATTAAACAACAAATATTCTCTTTAGATCTAGTTAAAAAATTCATGTTCTGCCATTTCAAAACAATTCAACCCTGGATGAAGTGTCGCAGTGAAATATCATCGACCCTGACATTGACGCTCTAATCCTGTTTTGATTATCTGACTGGTTGATTATTTAAACTTGTAATGAAGTAAATTCTTTTGCCCTTTCTGATCAATGCCTCAGCTGTAGTAAATTGCATGGCGGTGATGATGGGATTTGAGGCTGTAGCTTGGCTACTTTTTGCAGCCAAAGAAAATGTTTACAGCAGGAGCTGAGTGATATGGCCTTTGCTGATTTTGAACCAGGAAATGTAGTGAATAATATGATGTGTATTTTCTCTTTGTTGCAGTGGGAATAAAGCTCCTGTGAAATCATGGAAGACTGTGGTTTATTTGTTACAGCCATAATGCTGTGGATATTTTTGCTCAGAAACTGTAGGGAAACATGGATGTATAGCATGTTCTGAAATCTGCCAGGGGTAGAAAATCCAAATACAGACACAAATGTTAGATCTATTTTTTTAAATCCAACCCAAATGTATGAAGCTTGGTCAGCAGTGACACATATTCTTATTGGGATTATATCATTTAACTGGATATTATAAGCTTGTTTTCAGAATGACTTCTAAGTCAGTCATTCAGCTTAATCTCGGCCACTGTGTTCCTCCGAGGAATCATGCGGCATTGCATTCCCCGAAAAACGGTCCAGTCCACGCTGAGCCATATGAGGACAGGGCTGTCTCTCTTTTTGTTCCATTGTTTCATTGAGGTGCTGGTGACAGAGGTTCAGACAGAGTATTATTTTCAGTGGCAAGACTGAATTTTTTGAGCTCCGCTCCGCTTGAGACTGGACAAACAGTGATTAAGTGGCGATTAAGTAACTCACTTCTAATTTATCATTAGGCCCAAAATTTGAAAAAAAAAAAAAAAAAAAAAAAAAAGTAAATAAAATTCTGGCCTTTGTTTTTAAACTAAAGAAAGACCAATCCAATGATGGGAAACAACTTATTTCCATGATATTCCCAAAACAGACATAGCGCTTGTAACATAAAATAAAACAACACCCTTACGGTTTATGATTTTAAACGTCATCCCGACACATCAGAGACAGGCTGAAACAGCTGAATATAATCAGCTATTTGGACAAGAAAGAAAAACTAGACTGCATCATGTGTTGGGATCACAGTCTGAGCCTGTCAGCAGTGAGTCTTCAGCCCTCAGTAGTTTTGGGTTGGACCAACCCATCTTGAGAACGGGATGCTGCTTTGATCCTGAGTGCACACTTCTAAAGTTTTATGACTGAATGTTAAACAGTTGTGATGCTGCTGTGGTGACAGACAGACATGCTCCCACCTGGCAAAGTTTCTCAAAACCATCTCTGTGGTAGTTCCTGTCACAGTTAATGTCTCAGGACCACACGCACATGGTGAAAACAATACCTGCCACATGCTGTCGTTTCTGACAAATATTCCATTTATCTCCTTTACACGGCGGAGAACCAAAAATCACAGCCTTTTAACAACAAGCTTTTAACAAATACATTTGAAGATGACTACAAAATGAACTTATGCTGGTTGCTGCACTTCTATTTTTTTCTGAAAGTGTGTCTTTAATCCTTTCCATATGCTCCTGTCAGAGAGAACACAGATAGCAGGCCTACAACCACAGCTACTGGGCTGCTGGAAAACCCAGGGTACAATCCAAAGGCAGCCTGCTGGCTCAGAGTACTGCTGTGTAGCTGACAAATTCACTCACTCTCGCCACTGCAAATTATACTCTATCCTAACCTCTCTGTCACCAACACCTCAATGGAACAGAACGGCACTTTAACAGTGTCAGGGGATCCGTTTGAATTTTGATGCCTTCACAGAGCAGCATCTCTAAGGCTGGAGGAGACCAAGATTGGGTCAAAGCTGAGGAATGAAGCCGGTCCACCCAAAAGGTGTCTCACTCAAAGTTAATAGCAGGGAAGATATTGTCTGACATGCTTAAGTCAAAGTCCTTGGGCTCGTAACAGATCCTGGTTCTCAGTTTCCTTCATGACGAAAAAAGCTGAAATGTTTCTGAGGGGGAAAAAATTCCTAAGCCACATCATAATCAATGACTTATCTGGATCTGTGTCTGTGTCCCACCCTTATTACGGCTCCACGGCCGTCTGTCTCGGGCTGCTTGAATACAACTGACTCACAATAAACACCTAACGGAGCGGATATTACTGCTGCAGAAAGCCATCAGGCCCAATCACAGCCTGCTAGTTCCATTAACCTCAGAGCTTAACACACAAGCCTGCGCACACACAAGTATACCAGATGTGAGCAAAAACACAAAACAGACATACACATACTTTCTGCCTCATCAACACATTCAAACTCTATCATGATATTATATTCATTGATTTATTCAAATTTGCACACAAATGAAAGGCAGATCTTTAAATTATAGTAACCTACAAACACTATAGCACAAACCGATTAGCCGCCTTCAATTTATAGTCGCCTGAAGCGAAGAGCATATCTATCACACACTGAGTCAGTGTGTGATAGATTTAACATCAGCCCCTGATGGCAATGCTGAGGGTTTCAGAGAAGCTGCAGGTTTCTGTCCTCGCTGCAGAGGCTGACCATGGCCAGCTTTTCCACATCATATGTAGCTTAAGAGTTTCTCAGCTCTGTTCCACAACATACACAACTGCCAGACAAGAATGTTAAAGCCTGAAGAATAAAAAGTGCTCTAATTTTTCCGTGGGCCTGAATTGGAGCAGACAGTCCAGACGGCCCCGCCTCATATCACTGATACTGAGATTAATGACTAAGCACACTAACAGCTATGTCACAATACTTTCACATGCACGCACACGGACAAGGTGCAATAGGAAGTGTGGCACTGTGCAACGTCACATCTGAGGTTGAACATGGTCTTGCTCACGGACGTCAGAAGTTGGTGTTATCAGCTGCTCTTTTCGGACCCACATCCATCAAGGGCGCTGCTTCCTGGATACACTGGCAATCGTTTGCAGCCATCTCGTACTCAGATTAGGCAAATAGTATTGAAATTACGACTCCAAAATGACCTAGGCCCCAGAACTGATACCGGGGGCCAGTTAACCTCTTACTATTGTAGATGTTTACATGACTATATTTAACTTAAAATTTATCTTCTTTCTAATTGCATGTGCCTTTACTTGCATTACAACAATTCAGAAAATAAAGGGGAACTTTCTGTGCATTCTCCTTCACAGATCTCATTCTTGACTTCAGTGTTTAAAAGCAGGCTTACTTATGCTACTGCTTTTTGTGTAATACGTCCAGACAATGCACAGCGGGAGAAAAGGTTTGAACGGATGCTGTTGTGGGTAAGAAAATACTAAGGAACCTAGACTTATTATTATCATCATAATCATTATTATTATTGTTATTGTTATTATTATCATCATTATCATCCACTATGTGACAAAATTCCACCAAAAAAGGAAAGAAAAAAAAAAAGAAAAGAGAAAATCAAATGATGACTTCCCTTAGAATTTAAATTTTAAACTGTGCAAAGTCAATACCAGACATTGGGGCTTTTAAAAGTGCGATACCTAAAATGTGCTGCAGTGCACCTTTTATTTTGCTGGGTTGATGTCCATCCACATATTTCTGATGACACGTTAATTACCAAGAGATGTGATAAGATTGAGAGATTTGCTGCTCCACTGGGATATTAAACCACAAAGACAAACAAACTGTATTCATGGTTAAAGCTAGCCTCTATTTATTTTAGATTACGTATCTGTCAGGTTGTGTCATCATGTTTGTATACTGACATTGAATATGTCATTACAAAATACACAAAACATAATTTGAGACAAGTGGCCCAAGGAGAAGAGGTGGGACAAAAGATGTCACTTGCTGTCAGTTGAATGAACTGAATTAAAGTGTGTGTGTTAAACAGTAGTCCATAGTCCAGTGCAGGATAATCCCAAACAAAAAAACAGAAGAGACACATCTGACAGCATTGTCTGAAGCTCAGCACTCAAAGTTTTTATGTTCTTTTACTACCTGCGCTGCAACACACTCACAAGATACACACATACATCCTGTCACAGGGACAACCTGAAACCAACAGGATGAGGGTAAATCTATCAATATCCAAATTGAATCATCTCATAAATCAGAGGATTTGAGTGCTCTTTGCTTCTCCAAACATCACATGACAATTCCACAGCTCAACATAACACAGACACACAATCAGTACAACATTTTTGAGCTAGCACTGGTGGAGCATGGGGGTGCTCCACCTATGCCATGTAAAAAATGTAATACAAGTCTGAAGAATTGTTTCTTCTCTTCATGGGCTTTTAATAAGAGCTGAGAATTGAACCTCAGGGTTTGGTGAACACTGAGCAGTAACCTGTCCAAAGCACTAAATTTTAAGTATTCATTTTCATTGACAAGGTTCTTCTTTCTATTCTATTTCTATTATTTAGATAGTAGATATTTTAGATATTTGCTGATCTAAATCAGAAAATACTTCACATTTATGAATTTATTTTATTCAACCAGAGATCTTTCTTTTCTGATGATGCACTTGTCATCTTTTATAAACTGGAAAAAACTACAGTGTGAGTTCCATGTGATAAATAAAATACAAGTTACTAATGCATTTAATATTTTTAGCTTAATAATTAGGGCACAGAAAAAACACATTCTATATTTTGTAAGGCACATTATTTAAAGTAAGATGAAAAAACTATTTTGTGTGTGACTATAATTTATATTCACCATTGTCTTAGAAAAATAAAAGTAGCAATTTAAAGTAGTTAATTTCCTTAAAGGTAATTCTCAGACCATTTTATGCCATAATGCTGCATGAAACAATATTTCCTTTGACATCAGTTTGCACATGGGTCTTTGGCAATCACCCTTAACAACATAACAACCCACAAAAAAATATGTTTCTCAAATTGGACATGTAGAGACATTCTGTCTGAGGCTCGGTGACTAAATCCTGCCACACATTATAAGTCAGTGCAGATAAACCAGCTGGTAAAAATAACATTTAAATGGATTTCAGCTCAGTACAATGGAGGTTTGCAGCCTGTTCACAGGCAGTCGGAGGGACAAGATATTAAGTTGGAAAACAACTGAAATATTGGTGGTCTAACGTTCCCTGAGTTCCTGAGAAGCTTTCAACAAATGAGTTTTCCTTTCCAACATATTTTCTGTGACTTTGACCCTGTGATGTTTGCAATCATCTCTTCGCTTGTATAAGGACAGGGCATTTTTATCTCTGCATCTGCCTGTGTCCCACAATCCTTGACGGTTTTGTGGTGAGTCAGTGAGGGACAGGGGTGAATTTAGCTGAACGATGAGACATAACCAGACGAGACTGGGACAGACCACGCTAGGTTAAATCAGGGCAGGCCAGCAACTGGCAACCCAATTCAGGGCCTTAATTCAGCTCTACATTTACAGACACATGTGCACACACACGCAGTCACACACAGAGCCACATACTAGTAACTTTCCCAGGCTCCACCTCAGGGAGCACACATCATCCAAATGGCTGCTAGGGAGCTGTGATTTTTAGCAGAACAGCTTTTTTTTCTCTTTTACAGAGCCCCCTATTTTTAGCGATTGCTGAAATTATTAAACCCCCTCCCCTTCACCCCAACACATACGCGCACATTTAGTCTTCCCCACCCTCCTCCTCCTTCTCCCCACTGGCCCTCCTTCCCTCTCTTCTCTCCAGTTGTGTTTTGACCAAAAAAGTCAGAGACTGCAGAGTTTTTTCCTTGTCAGACGCAGACTGTCTGAACTATATTTACAGTCTGACCTCACTATGAATGCACACATGCACATTACTGCTGTAACACGGTTGGGGTGACACAGAGATGAGACACCTCAGTGTTGTCTGTTTCCTTTTTGCCATGTTCTGCTGGCCTAGCCACACAGCCATGGTTAACAGTGCATGATGCTTGTTCACTGACAGCAGCCTGTTGCCAAGAGGAGGTCACAAAGTCTGACAGACGAGGGGGATTTCAGTGTGTCATGGTGAATCTGAAACCTTTCACACACACACACACACAGTGTGATCATCCTCATCCCATGTGAATTTTAATTTGGATTGCTAAAAGGAAAAAAGCAGCATATATATATATATATATATATATATATATATATGTATATATATTTCAATTTGAAATACAGTTTTAAAGTTGTTTTATTTTCGTGTTTGAACAAGGTGCTGATTTCCAGGATTTGTCCTTTTGTGAGTAGGGCAGCTCAGTTCCCTCTCAGTGTTTCTGAGACATCCCATTAGCAATGACGTGCTCCTACAGTCTCTTGGGCTATATCCATAACAATACATTGTGTTCTTAAAACACAAATTTTCAAGCCCATAAAACTGACATATTTTTGGAATGAATAAGTAAGGGGGGCAATAAAAATCACGTCCACGTTCACTTCCTCTCTGGGTCTTATCAGTCCTGTCATGTCCTTTGGTCACACTCCAATCACACATGCCTTTTTCAGAATAAAACAAACATCAAGCATCTCATTCATGGTCTTGATCTGTAAAAGGATTAACTAGTAATGAAAATCCACACATAATCTGACAGGATATAATAACTGATTCAAAACCAAAATTGACCCATCTTGTGGTATTCGTTCCTTTGTTAGCTTGTGTGGATGTCAGAGTGGGAGCCTATTGTGGTTTGAATGCTTTTTGTATTCTTTGATACGAGACAGTCACCATGTGTTTTCTGTGGATGGGGCCTTCAACTGAATTTGGTCCTTTATTCATATCAACTTGGATTATAACACAGCTTTTCTTCTCTGCCTCTCATAACAAACCTTTATTAGGACATATCCAGTCTTGGACTTCACAACTACATCATGCTTTAGTGATGGAGCACAACAATATCAGACATGAAACCAAAGAATGACTCCTTCATCTACCTTCTACTAATAAACTGTTAATTGAGTGTGCATCCATTCTTTTGATAGCATCAGTGTGTTTTTACATCTAAACATAGCCACATGGGGAAGTCCACACACACACACACACACACTTGAACTTGACTGTGACCTCTGGCTGTATGAACAGTTAGTCCTCAGTAAATAATATTTCCATGTTTTCACCAGAGAGAGGGAAGGGGTCCCATAAAGACTGTTGTTCACCATTTAAGCCTAAAACTACATTGTACATGCATGCACACGCATAAACGCACACAGACACAAGTTGGGCCCAGCTCCATATAATGTGGACACAGCAGCTGATTCTTGGAGCTTGGGCGATAGTGTAATTTTTACACCGTGAGAAAATGCGAAACACATTTCTCAAAGGAGTCTTCTCATTTGGTGTGGGTGTGTTACCATTTTTGGAGGAAAGGGGGGCAGGAAAACACACATACACACACAAATACCCACAGAAACCAATTAAGTCACGTTAAATATAGCAGATATGCGCTAATCTGTCATAACTGGGTTATGAATAGACATTGGAGGGGGCTAAAGAGGACGTGAAAGGTGTTTAAAATAGTCACCTAAGATTTTCTGTGCCTTATTTAATGCACTGCAACCCAGTCTGTCACACATTCAAGTGTTTGCACATGCAAATATCTTGGCTGTCAAAGACAGGAATATTGATCTCAGAGGGGACGAGTGATGCTGCGCCAGAAAAGCACTTTATTTAGCTCACTTTGAAAAGGCAGGAAGAAAAACAAACATTGGCAGGGGGAGGTGTGCGACTTGCAAGCTACCTCTCAACTAAATGGACCAACTGACTGTTTAGATTTTACTTCTATATCTTTTACCATACACTAACCGCCAGCACAGTTGAATATCACAGCACTTAGTCCCTAGAGAGGGATAGGCTTTGCAGAGATACTCTTAAAAAAAAGGTTTCTGAGCTGGATGCTGAGCCCAGGCAGGACGGTACATGGAACAGTGATCCGGGATTCAATTCATAATTTGTTTCTTTGATTGACTGATAGAGTGTTTAATACTCAACGTTATTTATAAATACAAGAAAAAAGTGAAGCATTTGCTGGTTCAGGGTTCCTGGTGGGATTGGCTTTCTACATGTGGGGTTTGGATCGCTGCTCAGACTAAAGTATCTGAAAACGTTACTAAGTACTAGTATTAGTACTAAGTAAAGAATTATATATATAATTACTGGTATTATTTTTGTGTATTTTAACTATCTTACTATTATTATGACATATTCGTACTACAAGTGGCAGTTTTTGCGAAAGCAGTGATGGGGATTGTTGGTGGAGTTGTTGACAAAAGTTCTTGTTGTGCTTTGTTATCAGTAATTCTTTGCAGCAACAAGTCAGATAGCAGCACTGAGGGATTGTCTGGAGGTTGTCTGGAGGTTGTAATATTTTTAGTCCTCCTGTGAAATCTGAAAACAGATAATAGCATGGGAAAGTGGGATTACACAGATGGACGGACAGATGAACGAATGAGTCATATGTGTTCGTTTGTTTGTTTTGTGGAACAAACGGGACGAAATGCAAAAGTGAAGAGTGAGTGGAAGTCATCCCCTTTTTTCTTCCCTCAGGTGGTTTAAGTGAGAAAACAAAGATGAAGGTGACAGCGAGGGGGTGACAAGTAAACTGTATGGATGTCAGTGCAAACTATCTCTGGGAATTTAATTTTGCAGGATTCCTCAACAGCTCAAGTTTGAACTCTGACTCAGACACTAATGACCCCTGACCTCAGGGCTGAAACTCAGAGCAACACTGTTGAGAGGGAGACTGGTTTACATGGTAAACTGGCCTGAATTGCGTTCATGAACACTCCATTACCTTTTTGTTTGACTCTCAGAAAAAAACACCTACTTTCCTCTTCAAAGTTGTACAGTGTGTTTCTGCACGTGCGTTTCTATGCTGGGCCTAGTCTCTCTGCATAGAATGTTGCCAGTTGGAATGATCTCATTTGAGATGCTATCAGTCTGTTTACCATTTCTCTCCTCCTCTGCAGCCACTAGAGTGCTTACAAATTGGGACAATCAAGAGCAGGTGTGTGTATGAAGTACAAATGTATGTTTATGTTGGCATGTGTGAATGACTTCAATGGCCAGGGTAACTCCTCCCTGGTTAAAGAAAGGATGCACAGAGATGGCCACCCTGTAAACTTTATAAGTTTTTTAACTATTTTAAAAAAACTGTTAGTGTATATATGGAAGTGCAGAGACCATGTTGGACTGGTTAGGCCAGGCCAGGTTGAAAAGGACCGCAGGTCCATCATAATCTTATAATACAGCATGTTTTTGACTAAGGCATGAAATCTGTAGCATGGGATGGCATGCTTTCACCAGGTAAGTCCTCATGTTCTAGACAACGTAAAACTAGTGGTACAAAACCCTAGTACAAAATCCTGCAATATCTACCATGTAGCACATGCTGATCATGTTTTCCCCCTGTTGCACTGTATTGGAAATAGCACTTGTTTCATCTTCTACCTGTGACCTGCAGCAACACATCCACCGCAGTGCAGTGCATAGTAATTCAAGAGAACAGCAATAGGACTTGTTCTCCAAAGCACTCAGTTTGATATGGCAGCAGGAAGAAAAGTAATAATCACATGATACTGTATCTATTTGCCAAATGTTTACCATATTCATACTAGTCAGACAAAGAAAAAAGGTGGAATAAAAAGAGCAGATGATAAAAACACCAGAGGCTCCCAGAATGTGTAAATAATTATAATCTGGAGTTTGATAAAATCAGTGTTCTCTTTGATGAGTTGTTGGCTTTATCTTCACAAACTGGGACAACACTGATAAAGTACTGGCCAATACAGAGAGACGTGCGGGCTGGCGAGATGTTCAGGATCTTCGGGGACAGCTGGGAAACTACATATTCATCATTTTCACAAAACATGAAATGGGCACAACATAATATTTTAAAAACAGATAAAATCCCGCTCCATCCCCCGGCCTCTTTATCTCTCCTCAGCGAGACTGTTGATTCATTAACGTTATCTGTCCACTGCAGTGGGTGCAAAGGGAACCATCATACACACACAAACGCAAACACGCACACAGTTTCCTGAAACACATGGTCACACATTCAGTTTCCTGTGGGAATTTATTTTCAAATCAGTTATCTGCTCCCACCTGCTGCCACTGAAGGCCTCATTGTCGGCTCCTTTCACGTCAATAACCCATTACACAGAAAAATCTCAGAGAGCGAGTCATGCAGATGACAGACCTAGGGGGCTGTGGTTGGATGGAGTGAGAGGGGATTAAATGGGAGTGCGCATGTGGGGGGACAATGAAAGAAAAACATTTGATGTAAGTAATGACAACTAACACACACTTGACAATAGCTCCATTATGTTCTGACACCACATTTGCATCAAGTATGTGACCATTACAGTTTTAGACATGATGGAAAACACACACTTTTAACTTGAATTTTACTTCATTTACATAATTTCAAAGTTTGGTTGTTTGTAAATTTTTGTTTAATCTTTCAAGAAGATGTAGAGATCTACTTTTGGTCTTAAGTGTCATTGTTATCGCTATTTATGCCATAAATATTTAATAATTTTGCCTTTTCTGCCTTAAATTTACTTAAAGTTCTAGGTGAAATGTTGACCAGAAACCATCTCAGTTGAGTTTTACATTTCCTCTCTCAGGCTTCCCTCCAGAGCTCCAGTCATCAGAGGAGAGGCTTTGACCCTGTCTTCTAATTGGCTCAGTGACAGATTAAAAATATAACAGATTCACAAACCAACCTGATGGTTAGGTTGGACCTGATCGATGGACTAAATGACCACATAGGCATATACCTCTCTCTCTCATATATATACATATATATATACACATTTATGTATATAAATGTTGGTGTGTTTGAAAGGGGTAGATTGACATTATAGCTAAAAATAATCATGTTGAACTCACAGCTACAAATATAGTCAATCAGTCAATAGTCTCCGTTCATAGATTTACCTACCCTACATAAACTACATGACAACTCCAGAGGCTGATTGAAGTTATCTTCTAATCAGGTGTCAGTTCATGTATTGTTTCTACTTTCTCTACCAATTGCTGTGGCTGGAAAATTGGCACTGATGCCAAACTATTCGTGTTCAAGTAAAATTTCTCACCATGCTCCAGACTTATCCAAAACTAAGAAGAGATTAATATTGACTGACGTCCAAGCAACTAAATGACTAAATGAACTATTTATGGTTTTATTTTCATTTTCTTATGATTTTTAATTCAAACGATTTGTCAGCAAAAATATAAATGCAGCAAAATACACAAAACCTTATCAACAAAACCCAACTACCTTGTACAGTATCTTGTCCAGCCATGGAAATACACAAAAAGACAGACCCTAGTGTTATCAGTGGGGTGACCAAATCATATGAAAGCGCTGTCGCTGTTGATTCTGAGCCGATAGCATCAGGGTATTAACACATAAACTCAAGGCCAAATGACACTGAAAGGGACGTGCGATTACCAGCCAGTATCATCAAAACATTTCACATGGTTGCTCTCCAGACACACACTTACACACTCAATTTCGCTCCCCTCAGAGATGTGTTTTTCAAATGTTCCACCAATGTGCCTTGTGTAAGATAAGACAGGAGTAGTATAAACAGCAGAAAGAGTGTGTGTGTTCTGACTGTAGTGGCTCCACATGTTGAGCATAGGAAACATATGCCTCACCCCTGGCTATGAGAAAGCAGGGGGTATTGGAGCTTTTCAGGAGGGGCTTTTGCACAGTCTGCGGTGGCTGTTGTTCTGCAGCACAGACACCCAGAGGGGTACACAAGCAGTGGCCATTTTCAACGCTTTACACTGATCGTTGCAAATACTTCTGATGAAAACAGAAACATGGGTGTCAAACGTTCTCACAGTCTGAACTTTTATCCAGCAAAATACAAAGGGAGAGTTGAGCTGGTACAGTAGCTGCACAGCGTGAACTCACTGCAGGTCCAGGTGAGAGACAGGAACCACTTGTGTCCAACACTGTCCAGCTCCCCCAAAACTCTAATCATACTAACAACAATTAAAGAAGACTATATTTCACTGTAGTCAATTATTTGTGGTATAAACTAAACAAAAGTCTCATAAAGGTCACCTCAGGGTGTGTGTTTGCTTACACAGATTCTATTATTAGGTCAGTGTATTGTATTGCCTTACATGTTGTGACATAACAGAGTAACATCCTGAACTTCAGCCCTTTCCCCCTGGTGGGGTTTGGGGTGTGTGGACAGCTGGCTGGTGGATGCGGGAGCTCTGTGGGGCTGGGGGTCCTCCTGTCCCGCTCCTACATGCACTAGCTTGGGCAGTTCAGTGGTGCTCACCGTTACCCGTCTGGAACACTGGGAGCTGCGGCTCCAGTGACTCTCTGGTTCTGGTGCCTGTTGTGCTCTTGCACGCTGGGTGGCTGGCCCAGTCTCCCTGGGCCCCGATGATGGTCTCACTCATATTTAAGGATTGCCCAACATGCATGTGTGTTGCCAGCTCATGTCACATTATGAAGAATTGATGAATCCTGCCAACAATGGGCTGAGCGGTTCTTTCATTCCATCACTATGTGCCCTATCTTTGGCACGGCTCCTCTTTTGGGACACCTTCACCTACCTGGACTCCTGTTTCTCCAGAGACCTACACATAAACCCTCTGGACTCTCATAATCCTGAGTGAGGTGACAGGAAAATCACCGCATCCTTCACTTCACCAGTTCCTACCAGCACCACCTGCTTCCCTATCCATCCTTCTGCATCTTCTCTGCACTTTGTTCCCCCCTGTATTCACTGAGGTGTAGCAAAGCATAAAGGTCATTTTACTCAATACAGATCAACAATCTATGGAGGGCTGGTGATGGCCACATACATACACAACACAACACATACTGAGAATTTCTGATTCCTCCGTATTGTGAATGTACATAAAATGTATCTCTGTCTTTCTCCCTCCTCCTCGTCTTCTTCTTCACCTTCCTCTGCTTGTTACACTTTTTCACTCTTATTTTCCTGAACATCCTCTCTCATTTTCACCATATTCCTTCCCACTAACCCAGCCTTCCTCCCACTGAGCGAAAATTATCCCTCCCATTGATGGTGCCTGAGGGTGCACTAACTCTGCCCTAACACTTCTGCTCCAACCCTTCCTGTGGAGTTGCAGTGGGAGTCACTACAGGAAGCCTTCATCTCAGAGGACGACCCACTTCCTTCTCAGAGTGGGATGTAGTTGAGAGGTTGAGAGTCAAAGAAGCTCAGTGTTAGATGTTGTTGAAAAGTGAACTTCAAGGATCATGAGTCTGGTTCAATTAAAAAAAAAAAAAAAGTTTTTCAAAGTGCCAAAAATTTCCCTTAATGCTTTTTAGCAAAGCTTACTGGTACTGATTAAAGTGTTTTGGGAGCCTGAATAAGGTCTAACTGTGATCAATTTAAGATGTTTTGCTGAATTCAATGAGCTAAATTCACTATGTGTTGCCTTCTAAAACTCAGTTACATGTCTGAATGAGCAATGCTGTAACACAGAGGTGTCCAAATTCGGTCCTGGAGGGCCACTGTCCTGCATGTTTTAGATGTTTCCTGCTCCAACATACTTTATTCAAATGAGTGGCTCCTTATCAGACCTCAGCAGAGCTTGATGAGGAGCTGATCATTTTGATCAGGTGTTTTGGAGCAGGAAACATCTAAAACATGCAGACAAAGGCCCTCCAGGACCAAATTTGGACACCTCTACTCTAACATTTTAATTTATAATTGATTTATTAGCACCCCAAGCCTTTGAAGAATCATACTGTGGACTGTGGGGGGAAACCTGGAAGAAAGCAGGCATGCCAAGCAGGCATGATGGGAGACTCTGTCCAGGAGGGCCCTTACTCAGGTTCACCAGGTCAGACACAGCACTAGCTTGAAGTGTTAACCTCTGCACCTCTGTGTCATCTGTCTATGATATCAGTGCATGGCAAATGTGGTGGTGCCGTTTAGATATGCAAATAAAACACTTTTTGTAAGGCTCATGGTAGGAGTTGAACAAAATGAGATAAGATTCATTGGAAAGTGCCAATCTGAATCACACAACTTTTTTGGCTCTCTACGTTAAAGGGGCCAATGATTCCTGTACTGGATCTGCATCATGTGTTGCAGACTATCAACATGATCATAACTCATGGGGATACCTTGCTGATGGATGGGACCATCAGGTTATTGTTGTTATCAGAGAAAAGGCTCATATTTCTAAAGAGCCAGAATTTTAATTCAACACACCACATTCAAACTAAAGCTGGGGTATGGAGCAGCAAACAGGTGGGTGGTCATGTGAATATGTGTATACTAATAAATTCTATCCAGGAACCTCATTCCTTCCTTCTGTCAAACTCTCTGCAATACTGCATAAATCAGTGGAAGCACTTAAGACCTCATCTGCCACTGCTGGCCAAAGTCCTTGGCATCTACAGTTTCCAGCATTTCAGCTTTATGAGCATGCATAAACATTGGGAGTCATGAAAATGTGCACCTGCATGCACACATGCATGGCACGCCATCACTGCATAAGCTAAAATACTGCAAACCAATATATAAAGTTATTCCAGCAGTGTCATAACACAGGGTTAAACAATTCATTTGTGCAACCAGCCTCAGAACAATAGGGCCAGTGTGAGCTGAGCTATGTAGAATAAAAAAAATAAAATCTGTCACTATCATTCATTTTCTCTTTTTCAAACATAAAACACACGCTCTTTCTGTCTTTATGCCACAGGTTATTGTGCAAAAGGCCTGAAAACAAGGAGAAATGCTACAAACAAAACTAGAATCAACTTCGGCAGCAAACAAGCTTGACAGTTCTCAAGGAACAAAAGCACTTTCTGTGCACGAGCAACACTTGGAAGCGAGACACAGAACAAACGACTGGAGTGTTTTGAGTTTCCCTCAGGCACACTCACCGAGTCTTAGAGGGAAATATTTTCCTTCCTATGACACACACACACACACACACACACACACAATTGCCTGAGGGTGTTTCCCTGAATCTAAATATTCAAAGAATCCTTTGTTTTGGTAAGATAACAGTTTAGACTTGGAGGGAGGCAGCAGCTTGAGTGAGGCACTAATGCAACAACAACAATGGCTCTTTATATATCACCAAACTGATAAAAGACACTTTAATCATGTGTATGTGTTGTACTGACCACCACAAAAACACACCAACTCTAAGTGTATGATTTGGTACATCTTCCTTGTGTTTACCAGTACAATTGTTGCACCTTCAGCTACGATAACCTTTGCAATCGGGATCATGCTTTGACGTAAAGTCATTCTTTCATTCATTCATTTATCCATTTCCAGGTCATGGGGGATGCTGGAGACAATCCCAGCTCACACTGGGCGAGGGCGGGATACACCCTGGAGAGGTCACCAGTCCATCGCAGGGCCAACACACAGAGATAGACAGAGACCAACAACCTCTCACACTCACACACAGATCTAGACAATTTAGTCACCAATTAACCTGGAGGAAACCCCACGCAGACACGGGAAGAACATGCAAAATCTGTACAGAAAGGCCCCTGGCCCAGGAACTGAACCCATGACTTTCTTGCTGTTGAGGCAACAACACTAACCGCAATGTTGTCGTTCTGCCCTCATGAAAAGTCAACTCCCCAAAACCAGACTGGCACTGGCAAGCAAATCAAAGCCACTGGCACACCTCCACAACAAAAATAGCAAACATTACACCTCGTACACCTCTTTGTATAACTGAAGGAAGTAAATGATATTTCTTAAACAGTTAGAGCTTCCATTTAAATATCAGAGCTAGAGATGAAATAGCCTTTTGTGACTTGTTACTGATAAAACAGCATCATTACTTTGCAAAACTGCTTCTCTCATTGAAGAGATTACATTAAAAGCGCGAGTTTTCTTTAGAAACAGGAGCAGCCAGCCAGACAGGTGGTTGAAGTGGTGGGAGATGTGTCTGAAATCATTCATGCCTTTTCAGAGGAGTAAATAAGGAGCTGAAAAAAACTACTTTTGCACAACAGCTAGGTAAATTTTCCCTTTTTTTCCCCACCACAAGCGTAAAGCATGATAGTCTATATTGCTTAGTTAGTGAGCATTGATTTGGCACTACTTTTCATGATGCCCTGTGGGACACGTAGCGTGCACTATTTAGTGAATAATCCACTACTAAATGTTTAACTCTTCATAGAGTTAACTTAAGAGGATTTTGTGCATCTTTTTTATATTTCTTTTATTACATCCTTTTCTTTTTGTGGTACGTTTGTTATAGAAGAGAAGAATCTATTGTAACCATAAATTAGGCCTCTGCTTTAATAATTAATTAATTATTCCATATTTCTACATTAACTATGGAACAAATGTGACAGGCATCTTCGAGTTCATTGTTTTGGGTTTCTAGCCCATAATTTTCATGTTGTACTCACTCTCACTGTTTCCATGAAGTTTCAAGCCAAGGTGTTTAGACAATTCTGTACACTGTCTGTCTCTGCATGGCATAGAGCCAGTTAGCAACTTGCTGGTCGAACATAGCGGGGCCAGATATTTCTCTTGGGAGAGTAACAACCCAACAACCCAACCCAAATTGGATAATTTAATACTGGATTGAAGTCTGCTGCCTGACCAGAGAGATTATAATTTCAAGTGAATACTCCATGGCTGCAGGAAACTACACAAATTTTATAAGGTGGCAATATTTTTGCGTTGTATTTACAACTGGTTTCACTGCCCCCAAGTGGCCAAGAAATCTCTATCTATATGTATCTATATATATTTCGCAATAGCTAGCTATAGATAGCTATAGTTCTGTATATATAAATACTGTGTTTGACGGAATAGCAGAACGCGATGAATGTGATCATGTGTTAACCATGGCGTTTTTATTGAAAAGGCCATGACTGAATTGCCTTTGTGCATGAAATGCTCTAAACAAACTTGCCTTGTTTGTGTTTAACATGCTGACAACCTTTATAAATTAATTTATCATTAATGAATATAAAGACCAATAACCACTCACACTCAGACCTACGGACAATTTAGAGTCACTAATTAACCCAAACATGATATCTTTGGATGGTGGGAGGAAACTGGAGTAACCAGAGGAAACCCACAGAGGCATGGGGAAAACTCCTCACAGGAAGGCCCCAGGCCCTTTGTATATACATTTCAGTTGCTGAATCTCATATACGATTTGTTAAAAAAGTTAAATAACATAACATTTAGTTGAGCAAAGCAAGATTTAGAAGGGTAGGAAATTATTTTAAATAATTATGTTGATGCTTTTAATTTCTTTACCATTGTAAAAAAAAAAAAAACAAGTTAAAGAGAGAGGCAGACAGAGGAAGAACACAGCAGCAACGATGCAAACCTGGATGGGGTTAACCTCAAGTGGACCTTGTGGGTGGGTGGTATAGAACCAGCCCAGCTTCTTTACATACTTGAGTTAAAACCTCGTTAAAAGCCAATTAGGCAAAATAATAATCCACGCCAAATTAAACAGAAACTCACAATCCACAGCTCTGTCTTCTGCCAAAATAAAAATGAAACAAGACCGTTTTGAACAAAGGAAATATGATATCAAGTAACATTTTTTTTCTTCTTTTCATCAGAGTGTAAGGGTCTGTGAGTCTGAGCTGCCAGGCTGGTTCCCAGGCTTATGGACCACCAGAGTGAGCGAGTTGAGCTCTGAGGCAGTAAAATCCCTGAGCACTGTCAAATAGACAAGAACTGGACCGGGTATTTTTTCAGGGCGACGGTTTATGTGATGAACACTAGGGGCCATGTTTGAAACTTAAGGGAGGTTATTTTCTGGAATTCCAACAGCCTTAACGAATATAGCAAGTGGCAATAAGAGCACATGGTAGTGATTAGACCACGCCGATAAGCATCTACAGTGTGTTCCTCTATCTTTCCCTTGCTTAAATGCACACCCACAAAGTCATGTAAAAGAAAAAGAGATGCAAAAACAGACCTTTACAGATAAGCGTTTGAAAAATGTACAGCCAAAAAGAAGTGAGGAACACCTGTTGTCATGACATCATACAGGTCATACACATCTGTGTTTTTATCTAAAACATTGATCTCAATAAGAAGATATATTTGTGATTTTAAGAAGCAAAAACCTTTTTCACACATAAGATTCCAATTGTCCACCTAAACTTTTAGCTTATTTTAACTATAAAGGGCCAGAAAGGTCCTGTAAATAAATGTTTTTGCCTGCTTTTCCAGAACACTTAGAACCTTCAATATCTGACAGGTTACAGAATGTTGAAAGAGTGTATTAACAGTTAACAACGAAGTAGCTGTTTCACCTGCTTCTCGCAACAGCATGAGTGGAATTATCATAATGACCCTATATTGTCTGTGAAGTGCAATTTCTCTTCTTTCAGAAACCACTCTCCAGAAGCCACACAATTTTCCCGATATAGCAAACATTCACAAACTTATGGTTACTTGAAATGCTGTTGGACAAATCGGCCAGGTTAATGAAATGTAGGTGTTAGCATGGCAGCGGGGGGCTCCACGTTCCTAGTGGGATGAGCTTAAAGCATGGCTAAGGACAGTGCCTGTGTAGTTTTTACATTACGAAGTTTTGGCGGCACATTTTGAAGCTCAGATTATACCCATTGTAAATTGGGTCAACTGTAACGCTGAGTTAGTATGGAAAACCAAATCCTAACTGTGTAAAACATCCATCAACACACACAAATGCACCTGCAGAAATACTTCCAACTGCCTCTGTGGTTAATTCACTCTACAGTAGGTGTCCCCAGGATCACATTTTACAGTAAGCATGTTTACATGACACATAAAAAAAACTAATTATTGCTTTAGTCCGACCAAAACTGGACTTTTAAAGTACATGTGAACACATTAGCTCGACATTAAAGGCGAACTTAAAATTGACGGACTAACACACCTAGATAATGCAATTGAAAGTTGATTTACTGCTGCATGTATACAGACAGTCGGCCTGGAGCTGGAGGGGGTGATCTGCGGATGCGCTAAAGTTTTGCGCTAAACTATGACCCAGAAGTCGAACGGCATTTAAAACATAAACGCAAACGTAGGAGGTCCGACAAATGAAGTCTGCTAACTTTCTAGCTCCACAGACATATAAGACGCTGAATTGGCTGCTGGGGCATAAGAAATGTGGCCACCATCTTGGACCAGTCATCCTACTAGAGGGTGAAGGGGTAGTGGGTGACATTGGGACTGGGCCAAACATCACTCAAAACATGTTCATCCCTCTTTCTAAGGATCATGGCTTGCTTGCTTGCTTCTCCTACCGCTCTTAAGACGAGACTCAGTGAAGTCTTAGCAAGAGTGGAAAGTGAGTCTGGAGTGAGAGAAGAAGAATGCCATGGTCAGAGAAAAGAGGGCAAAGACCACAGTGAATCGTCTTTTGGGGGATTTGACGGAAAAGAACCCTGAACTCAGAGGTAGGCTTATTGAGCCTCCTTTCTGAAACAGACCCCTCTTGTTGTGAGGTGACAGTGCTAACCACTACGCCACTGGGCTGCCCTGATACTCTATATATGATTTATATATTTTTTTATTTTCTCTGATATATTACTTCTATCTTCTATCCATCTATTGTTATGTATATAACATAACAAGATACATATAATGTATTCATACATTGTTTCTTATCTCAACTTATTAAATTAGCTGACTTTACTACTACTATCTGCTTCTCTATCATATATACAGTGTGTGTGTGTGTTTTGCCTATCATACATCAGAATATTCTATTAATGTTAAGCCCACTATGAATATTGAAATACGCCGAACCATGTGCCCTGCATCATAGCTACATTTATGACGGTTGCAGCTAAAAAAAAAAATAATAAAATTGTGTGTTAATCTGTTAACTATTCAGCGAGTTATAATTGATTGAATGCGACGGTTCATTGTACCAGTCAAACAGATTACACTGAGTGGAGCAGCTGACCGGTCCAAGATGGCAGTCCCACAACTCATCAGCGCAAACAGGCAGTAGGAGTCGATGCGGCTGCTACCCGTTATATGTCTATGGCTAGCTCACTGGGCGTTTTTTCTTCCCACCGCTGTTGTGGTCTGTGACGTCACGTCACGTCACGTCAAGCTGAAAGAGTGCATATCGCCACCTATCGTAGCTGAGGCGACATGATTTCAACAAACAAATCGATTTCACTCATGTATAGTATGTATAGTGTTACAAGGACAGTCTAATGAGATGGCTTTATCGAGCTATAACCATAACTCGACTTAACTGTGCATGTAAATGTGCTTACTAATGACACATGCAGGCATACATAAATACTCACAAGATAAGAAAAAAAAAAAAAAAGATCCGATAACGAGTCTGATAACAAGAAACCATGTACAGTAACTGTTTGCACTGCTAGTCTTTAGGGCACACTTACTTATTTTCCTACAAGTAAATTTCAAGCCAGAATATCTGATTTCAATGGCCCACACAGATCCTTTTCTCCCTTGGATAATTTCCATTCTATTAATCAGTCTTTCGCTTGGAAAACAGAGGCTGTGGCTGTGCCTTCTTTATCCGATCTAGGAGTTTGAGTTTTGAAACTTACAGCTTCTTCTCCTCAATCTGCATATCCACGTCAGTATGAACTTCCACGAGCACTACCTCCTCCTGCTTGAGAGCTAAATCAACTTGCTGAAAAAACACAGAAGGGTTTGGACAGGATGCACACAGAAATGAAAGAGCAAAGTGAGGCTATTAAAAAGTTCACAGCATTCTTGAAAGGAAGTCAAAATACCTCAAATGAGCAACTTTAGGGTTTTGCGGATCAAATAAGTGCAAATCATCGCAAACTCTTTACTCTGTACCTTCTCACATGATGAAGGTGCAGGCAATGAAATGGATAAGCTGGTAATGGAAATCAAACTGTTTGTAGAAGAGGAAGTGAAAACCTGAAATGTCTCTGCTGTCAGAAATTCGCTTTATGGTGGAGCAGCTTCAAGTGGAAATCCAGGAGGAGCTCACAGGTTTTCATATTGTATATTTTGTACATATATTTTTGCTATTTTATTAAAAACATTAGAACTATACTTTTCAATTAATTTTTTTATGATCTCCATTTTGTTAAGTTTGCCCATTTTGCCCATAAAATGTTTAATTTTGTAAATCTTACTGAGAATTAGCCCTCATTGCACACTTTATCACATGCCTACCGCCACTTCAGAATAAAAGCCTTTAAGCTCACTATACCGCTGAAGACTTTCAACTTGTCTTTGCATTTAAATGATTGACAAAAATTGCATGAAGTGAAGTTGGAAGAGGGCAGCACGGCAGCATAGTGATTAGAGCTTTTACATCACAATAAGAAGTGCTTGGGTTTGGTTCCTGGCCTGGGGCCTTTGTGTGTGGAGTTTGCATGTTCTCCCTGTGCCGGTGTGGGTTTCCTCCCACAGTCCAACGACATGCATGTCTAGGTTGATTGATGACTATAAATTGTCCATAGGTCTGATTGTGAGTGTGAGTAGTTGTTTGTCTGTCTGGCTCTATCTGTTGGCCCTGTGATAGTCTGGTGACCAGTCCAGGGTGTACCCTACCCTCACCCAGTGTGAGCTGGGATTGGCATCTTCACGACCCATAAACGGATAAGTGGGAGAAGATGAACGAATGAACAATGTTGGAAGACTAAAACAATAATTTGTTGCAACTTGTCAATATTTCAATTGGATTCAACTTCAAATTCATTTGTATACTGCCAAATCATAACAGCGTTAATTCAAAGCACTTCACATATAGAACAGGTCTAGACCAAACTCTCTCTGGAGCTGTTAAAGAGACCCATGGCTTCTGCTGCATGCCTCATCTCAGCACAAATCTGTAATAAACAACTGTTGTATTTGAGGTGTACAAGCAGACATTGTCGGCCACAATTCCTGATCTCAAATCCTGATGTAAATCCTCAAAACAACCTCAAGCAACAAGGGCCCACCCTTGTAACACACAGAAAGACTTATACAAATGAAAACACTGGGCCTGCTTGTTTATTAAAGAAGGGATTGACACTAACAAGCTAAATCAGTACCATGTGTTGTTCAGTGAGCCTCCCTGCCCTCTACCTCTTAAATATAGTGAGATGAACATCAGGAAGGTTGGGCTGACGAGATACATATATCTAACACTACATTACCACATGTGGGTGTACAGCAGCAATTTCTTTCATTCAAGGATCTCAGTTATTTGGCCTGAAATCCAAATTACGTTTTATGGTGATACCCTGCTAGCAAGATTTATTAAAGTGTCATTTTTTTCAATCCAGTGTAGGCACGATGGGCCCTGTCAGTATGCTGAGGAACAGTTGAAGTAAATTGAATTGAATGTCTTTGTTATGTAAATATAGGCAATCTAAACTGATACATTTGCTTTTCTAAAGCCTAATACCAGCCCAGATCCAGGTACTGCAGTTTTGTCTACGTGGCTGGAATCTTAAGCAGACATTATTGCTGTGTAGGCACTCAGGCCGCTCCTCCTTGGAATGTCTTTGTCTGTTTTCCAGAGGGAAACCGTATTGCCGGTATTCCTGCCTCTGTTAGGCCATCGTAGAAAGCCAGAGAAAAAAGCGAGCCCAGATTGCCCAGCGCATACCTTCAGCGTCCCTCTTATTGGAAAACTGCACAGAGGAAATGCCTGGCATATTCCCAGAACAAAAGGGTCGATCTAGACTTCAGGGGCAAAGAAGAAAATGTATTAAGTTAAAATTAAAGACATTTTTGTCATATTCAATTCACAAAGTCCAAAATCAGAATCAGATGAGGTTATCCAGGCGGCAGAAACAGGAGGAGCTGGGTGTATACTCTCAGCCTGGTTTGGATATAGCACTAAGCGGTTCAGACGTGTGTGTGTGTGTGTGTGTGTGCAAGTCTGAAGTGTGTTGTGACTTCTGAGTGGTGTAGACATTAAGTGGCTGACATTAGATCCAGTCTTTGCGGGCTGGTCCACTCGCGTGCCTCCTGATATGGGTGTGGGTCTACTTGCGCATGTGTGCATGAGTGCTTTCCAGAGCATGCACCTGTGTCATATAAATCCGCCATGAGCTTGCTCCCGTAGCAGCGCTACATTTCCAATAACAGTCTCAGAGAGGGCTGGAGGCGAGGGGTGGAGAGATGGCTACTGTACATTGCTGTAATAGAGCCCAGCTGCGTGTGTGTGCATGACTGTGTTGTGTGCACGTGTATTAAGACCATCAGAGAGGTTCCATAGACGAAGGAGGCAGAAGGTTGGCGAGCCGCTTGTAAACTTAAGAAATTGGCTTTTGATTGCGTTTGGCTTCAGCTGAAACGAAGCAAATCACCATTTGATGGAAAACACACACACACACACACACACAAAGAAAAACACAAATTGTCTAAGTATCTGCCTGCCTTTATCTGTCATAAGCACAGTCTTCCTCTCAATCTCTCCAAGCAACCCTTCTGCAACTCCTATAAAATATCATTTAATGTTCCTTATTATTATTATTATTCCTAAATGTTCCATATTATTTCTGGTGTATTCACTGGCCTAAGGATTATTTCTGTAGTGCACTGAACAAAATATAAAAAGGTAGTTCTGGCATTCTAAATATTACACTATGAAGTCTTTTACTAAAGCTGGTTAAGGGCCCTGAGATATTTTTATATAACTATGAAACAAGGTAGTTTAGTTTAGACTTCACCAACATGATGCATTAACTTTCTGCATTGACACCAACTAATGAAGACAATAATCAAATGTCACACATGAAAGTTTCGGAATAATGGTGATTTCATTCAAAAACGTTCCAGTTAAATATCTTACTAAATGTGTGAACCTCAGCACTGAAGGCTGCCTGTCGTTCACAGTTCTCATTGGAGTTGTTTCAATCAGTCTTACAGAAAGCGTTACATTTTGTGTTTGTGTTTGCGTTATACGGTTGGCCTGAGGTGTCTGTTTAAAAAAGAAAAGCACAGTTGCATAGGCAGCGAAAGCATGAGAGAGAGGAAAGAAACTCCTCGCCATCACCATCTAGCAGCAGCCTGTGTGAGGGCCCAGGATGCCTCTCTGTGTTTTAACTCTGCTTTTGCTCCGGAGTTCTTCTTCTCTCCTGGGAAATAAAAACATTCTTGTTTTCCCTCCAAATGAGTGTTCTGGGGGCAGCCAGATGTGTAAGTGGGGTGGAGGAGGAGGGGTGCTGCTCTCCTCTCAGACTAAACAGCGAGGCAGGACGAAGGGACCTCCAAACACCAACTCCTCTCCTCCAGGAGAAGCAGCCTGCAACCTCGCCTTTAACCCCTGACCCCTCATCCCTGAACTGAGGGATGGGGAGGCACTGAGGAGGAGGAGCAGGAGGACAGGGGTGTCTTTAAGGGACTCAGAGAATGTGAACAGCTTATCACCACATTACAGAGTGACTTTCTAGAGTACTTTCTTATATATATATATATATATATATATATATATATATAAGGACTCTAAAAAGTCATACTTGCTGGAGCAAAGCCGAATTGACGATGTTGCGAGTGTTCATCTTTCACTTTATCTACAAATATGCTGCCATTTCTTTGCGTGCATGCTCTGTCAGTGCTGCCTTAGCCCCTATCTTTTTTGTTTTGGCCTCACTCACTCCCGAGGTAATTGTAGGAATTGCGTCAGACATCTATTCCAGCCCACTGGATGATGAGGAAGAGAATACCATCAATCCTTCTGGGACCTCACAAGAGACCACCGGCAAACATGGAGGAGCTGTCAGGGAGGAGGACATGGGTTCGAGCCCTGAATCATGGGTGGAGAGACACAGAGAGGGAGGGAGAGTGAAATCCAAGGAGATAAGAAGTCGAGGGAGACAGGGATGGAAGGGAAGAGGGAAGAGGCAAGTAAGAGGTGTTAAGAAATAGAGGATGATTAGAACGGAGTCGAAAGTAAAGAGAGACAGTTTGGGGGGGAGGGAAAAAGAGGAAAGGAAGGAGAGAAGAACACTCAAGGGAATAAAGGTAGTACAGGATATCCTAATGTGATGGAATGTTACTTTGGGTTCTTCGTCTCCCCTTCCATAACTGACATCACTGAATTTGAAAATGGAGTCACTGAAAAATGTCTTTTTCCGGGTAGTTTTTGTTGTCTCTTTATGCAGTCTTATTTTGATGTATCTATGCTGGAAGTACAGCATCCTTATATGACTAATCAGTATAAAGAGTCTCACGCTCTGGGGCAATCTGGAGAAGGCCATGAGACGATATGTACAGGAAGAATAAAATATATTTATTTTACCGAATTCTCTTCTTTCTCCAGCTGCTAGTGAACACCTGTGGCAACAACACAAAGTTCCTGCCGCTCTCAACCAAACAAAAGCCCTCAACTGAGAGATGCAGGTCTCTAAGAAGCTCTCAGTCAGGAGCTTGCTACAAGTTGGAGAGCTTTGCAATGCATTTTTCTCAACAGGAAGCAACATTTTTTTTGCACTCCCAACCTGGCATGCTTGGAAATCAATGCACTGCTCTCATAAAAGCCCTCACTTCCTGTCTATACAGGAAACAGTCACTCGCCCAATCCTGATATCCTGCAAGTCTCAGTCTGTGAGATTGTTCTGCCAATCAAAACATGTTTATCAATGAAAACAAGCACACAAGAATGCGACCTTATCTGTGTGTCATTTGTTGTTGGAGTGCAGAGACTGACCCATGTTTTTTCTTTAGTTCTTTCCAGCTTTGAACTAAAGTTTGTTATGCCTTTTTTACCAGCAAGGTTTATGTTGTGTATTGTAGAAATGTATTTGGTGACATAAAATGCAATGTAACATTAACAATAAACTCTGCTCCTACCACCTGCAAGCAATTAGCACCTGATGCTTGAGGGTGTATGTGTGTGTGTCATCAGTACCATCTCTTTTATTTTCATCAACATCATTGGCCTCAAAGATTCTTCCATATTACTTTGTCCCAACAGAGGTGCTAATCCATTGATAGCCCTAACCCTAGCCCTAGCCCTAACCAGTTGGATGGTTGTCAACTCTATTTCCTCTTATGGTGAAATATGCCCCCCCTACCAAATCAAACCCCCCCGCCGCACCGCTGCTGAGCTCTTATTTTTGGGCTGAACCTGGGGCTCAGGATTATGGCAACATTTGACCTCCACATTTGACCCTCAGATACGACCCTGCACACCATTAAACTGCCGCATTTCTGCTATGACCCAACCTGATGTCTCACTTAAGGGTGATCTCAGGTAATATGAGAACAAGATGGCTGATCTGCCTGCTGTAATGGCAGCTGAGGAAATGGCTGCCAATTAGAGGAGAGCCGCTCTCGGATGCCACAGAATTATCTTTCTACATCACCGCTGGTTGCCACCCGGCGGCAACACATCAAAATCTGCAGCAGGATCATTGAAAATCTAAAGAGTCCAATTTTAACCATAGGCAGCTTTAACACTCACATGCCACTTATGATTTCTTTTTCTCACTCTTTGAATGGAAGCCTTGTTTGTGCTACCACCATCAGGATCTGTTGTATCTACTGATTATCTACGGTAGGAGGCACTCAGGGCATTCCTGCAGCAGAAAATAACCTCAACAATTGAGCAAAATGTCTTGATAGTTTAATAAAGAATGATCAATTGTGTTTTTGATTTGTGCTTTCTGCTTAGTTTTTATGGTATTGTTCAGGGTGACTGACACATGAGTGTTACGGTTTGGGACTCCAAACACACATTTATGTCAACAGACAATTAAAGCTGATGGGCCCCATCTTTACATTGAAGGAGATAGTGAATGAATGATGTTCTCATTTACAGAACTATGGAAGGACGAAAGTGGAGAAAGAGGAAGCTCATAGAACCTGAGAAGCAAAGTTAGAGCCAGCAACCCACCTGGCCCCACCATGCTTATCATTACCATTATCCAGTGTTAATGTGGAAAAGCTGAGTTGTAAACAAACACTCGTGCACCTGTTAATTCCTTCCCCCGAAAGGAAAGTGGGCCCACAAACTTTCCAGCTTTTTCCTGTTGCCTTTGGGAAGGATGGGTGAGGGATGGGCAAGCAGAATCAAATGATGAGGTTGCTTGGAAGTTGCTTTCAGGCTAAAGGGGTTAGGGGGGTAATGGGTTTAGGGTGTTGTGCACACCAGGGAGTGGTGTCATAAGGTAAAAGCTCAGGGTGGAGGGGGTTGCAGGGCCACACCTAGTAAGAGAAGAGGAAGCTGGGAATGAGAGGAGAACAGAAAAGGACTTAAGAATTTGTTTCAGAACCAGACCTAAATGAAAATGTGTGAATATGTTGCATTAAAGGACTCCTTTGGACTCCAGGTATAATCTTCACAAGTCCGGGCCCATTGATGTTTACAGCTTTCAGATAAAAATCACACAGCCTGTTTGGTGTTGGTGGATTTGGTAGATTACCAAAAGGGTTTATGTTCCTGTTAGAGCATCAGTCAGGGTCAGGGGCATTCTCCATCTGAGTATTTGATCCTTTTTATTTTGGTAATACATTTTTAGTTAGATTGTTAGACAGGGTTAACAAAGTTATAAAAAAACCCCAACCTCCTCATTGTACAGGAAAAAAAGATGTAGTTTTGCAAGCAAATTAAGTAAATTGATAGTGTGCTTTTGTTTTCTCTTCAAAACAAATTTTGAAGCTCAACAGATAACTTGTTGAGCACATGTATTGTTACAACATATAACATAGCTATTACTCTATACATGAAATTGAGGCATAAACATAATCTAATAACCCACAACGATCCTTTAAAGGCTGTTTGTTTCATCGCTGAATCTAAAGCTTCACTCTACAGATCATTTACTTTGGGTCCTCAAGCTTGGAACAAAGATAGAACCTTCAGCGCAGACTGACATACAGAAACTCTCCCTCAGCCCACCTGCCTGCTTCCTTTCGGTGTGAAAACAAGATTCTTTCACCCTCATCCTCCTCCACTCCCCTTTTGCTCCCTCTCTCCTCTCTTCCCCCCTGCTGCTCTGAGCTGAGGGGAATTAGAAAGCATAACAGCCGAGAGGTCCTCTCTCATGGAACACCCAAGTCATGCTCTTTTTCCCTCCCCTTCCCCCTGCTCCACCTCCTCTGAGCTTCCTGCTCACACAGCAGGTCCCTTCTTCTCCCATGGCCTGTGTTTCTGGAGGAGCCAGGTCGCCAGGGCACCACACCAGTGAAGCAGGGCTATAAAAGTAAGGGGTCTGGGCTGGAGGGATGGACCAGTCTGTGAAATTGAGCATGGCAGCACTAAATCCATCACAGGGTGGAGAAAGCGGGATGCACATAAATATAGTTTGAAGAAGAGAGGGAGAATGTGGAAAGTGAGAAAACATTGGCATGGCTGTGAGAAAACAGTAAATGTCTGACGCTGTGTTCATACTTTAGCACTTTATGGAAAATGGACTTGATATATTCACCTCCTATATGTCAGAGAAAAAACTATTAAAAGTTTTGCTACAACACAATGTGACTTCACATGTCAGTGAATCCTGTAGATCATGGAAACAAACATTTCTGGTATTTTAGTTTTTCAATATGACTGGTTCATTATATATTCTATTCATATGAAATTATTGGTGCAGAAGATTGAATGACCTATTATTATTATTTTAGTTGTAATTTAAGGTTAGTATTCTACTCCTTTTTTCCTAAATGTTTGTATCCATATTATGTTTGTGGCTGAAAGGCCCAGAGCGGTGACGGACTTGTTGTGAAATCACAAAGTTAGAGAAGTCCTGATGACTGGTTTTTAAAACAATGTTTGTTTGTTTTTTTTATTCCTCTTGACTGTGGGCTTTGGGTTGTGGGCGATAGTCACTGGACCACTGCAGCACCTCGACAAAGAAACAAGGAAACTTTGTTGGTTTGTGGGTAATTTATCCCTTCATCAGTGTGGGAACTTGGGCCACTATATGCCACTGGGAGCTGTGACAGAGCCTGTCCTCCTTGTCTGTCAGTGACTGTCTAATACTAACTACTAACTACTAATAGAGTATAACTGAAATGGAGGGACAATAACAAGGAGAGCAGGGGTGAAGATGAGAAAGAAAGTCAGCGAGAAAGTGGAAGACAGATTAATAAAAGAGAAAATGATATGTTGCGCCATTTTAAGGAGGGCAGCTGGAGATAATTTACAAGTGTTGTCCAAATCCCTTGATACACAATTTTGAGGGATTTGGACAGACAGGCACAAATCACCACTCTGTGGAGGGCTGCCATCTCCTCCTTTTTTCAGAACCGCAGCATGTGCCGTGGATGACACTGCAAAAGACCATATACTCATTACAGACAACTGCTCCATTTCTGCTGGACTTTCATTTCATTATTCCTCAAATTTGTTAAAAAGGAGTGGATTCAAGAAGAGCGCTATCTCTTTCCTCTCCCACCTGTGCAAGGAATTCCCTCCATGCCCTAATCTAATATAACATGTCACATTAGACTCCATGTTCCTCCATCCCCTTCTGTGTGTGTGTGTTGTGTCAGATTGTGAGTAGATTAGTCATTGGACAGAGCAGAGAAACATTACTCTTCAAAGTTGATACCACCCTCATGACCCTGGCATTGGCTTCATTGCCATGGAGATTACCAGCCCTGATTTATGACCCTGACCCCTGTTCAGAAAATCCTGCTGGTAACATCATTCACACACACCGACAGACACACCACACACCTGTCCCTGACCAGCTGTGAAAAATCACTTTGCAAATTATCTCTTTCACTCTCTCTGTATGTGCTTGGTTGTGTAACTCTACTTTTAACCTGGCCCTGTTACAAGAAATTGCAGAGCAGTCCTGCACATGTTAAGTTAATGGAACCAGCCAAACCGTTTGATATGTGAGATCGACCACGGGCGTTTATTCTGGCAGTTGATTTCCCTTCATGAGAGGAGAAGCCGGTATAAGAGCTGGAGGATGAATGACTTCTGTTAATTATGACCAGGATTCTTGGATCATGTTAAGTCCAGGTGGCAGGACAACCAGTCAATGTGCTGTGATCAAAGAGACCTCAAATAAAATCTGAAAAAAAAAAAAAAAACAAAGAAAAACAACAGACCCCCCCCCCGAAAAAAAAAAGAAAAAGAAAAAAGAAACTATTATGGGAAGAGCAACTGACTAAATATCTGAAATGAGCTAATGAGTTAACAAAGATGGTAAAAGTAAAAGCTAAAGAATTTTATAAAAAAAACATTAAGTACTATTGTTATTTCTGAATGAGATGCACATATGATTCTTAGGATGTGTGTCTCATAAATTTATCAGGCCTAACTGTTATTGATGGGGATAAAATGACAAAGAAGATGATAATAATAATAGGCATGCTGGATTGCAGCTGAATTTTCTAATAAAGGTAAAATTATATAACATGATGATGATGACAGCGGGAGATAATTAATTTTGAATGACCAAATTTGCCACCAAAATTAAAAAACATGTCTTCACATTTTTGTTCCTTGTAAAGTACTTTTTTTTTTTTTTTTTTTTTTTAGCTTTATCTGAAAAGAAGACTTTTGAGGAAGGACATTATATTTCAGTTCTAAGAACAACTAAGCAAATGTAAAGAGTTATTAATAGTAACTAAAGTGAGGTGATCTGCCATAAACCCATTTAAGATGCTTATTTAAATGTTGAACCGCCCATCTGTCCCCAAACAAGCTCCCTTTAAAAATTTTAGTTTTAGATTAAATTTTAGAGTCGGAAGACAGTTGGTTGTCACAATAATCCCAACTCTCCTGCAAGAGCCAGAGTTTCATGGTGAGGTGGAAGTCAGTACATGATGCAACAAATGGCAGCCATCGGCCATATTGATTTGTGGCAGGGGTGACAGGCCTTCACCTCTGACTGGAGGACGGGGCAGAAGACTCCGGAGACAGAGATGTGAGTTTCTGGAGCCCAATGTCACATTTGAAATGACCTCCACACAGAGCATATAAAACAGAGATGACAGATGGTAGGTTTTGTTACACACACATGCTCATACACATTCTCAGGCGCTTCCAGTCAGCACATCCAGCAGCCATGATTCATGATCTCTGGAGCCGCAGGGGAGCAACAAACACACCGGACACACTTCATACGTGTGTCATGCATGAGGCCTGTGACCACAAAGATCCTGTTGTGTTGGCTATTTTAACTATAAAATACAATCCGTCCCCATAGGCTGTCACAAATTGCAGAAAAAGGGATTAATTTACTGCTCAGTAACATCCAAAAATTAACTGCACAAGAGGGCCTTTGCAAATTCTGGATGTCCTCTGAAGTAATTTGTACCCAAAACAAAAATGTATCACAATCACCCTAATAAATAAGAAACATCATTTGTCATCAGATGTGTAATGAATCTTAGAATAGAATGGGAAGGGTTCAATTGTGACATCCTTCACTGTCCAGGAAAATTTTAAGGATGTTTTAAAATTGGTAGCTAAACAGTAGGTCCCTTAGGCTAATGCAGCAACAACTCATACAGTGACCTGGGTGCTCGTAATGTTAGTGGGCTTCCATGTCAGGTGCACTGGTCTTGTGGGTCATGAGTCACTTGTGGGTTGTAAGTGTGACACTGCAGCTTATATGTTATCAATACCTGTACCTGTGTGCAATACCTGATTACACACCTACAGATTTACATAAGATTGTATGAACTTTCAGTAATGATAATAAAAGAAAACCTTGAATATTATGGAAGGTACCTTCAAGGGAGCTTAATGGGATCTATAGTTTTTTTTTCCTATAAGACTAAAAACAAAACAAACGACAAACAAACAACAACAACAACAACAAAAAAAAAACAATTTAAAAAGACATAAAACTAATAACCAACAGTTTTTATCTGAGTCTATATTGCATACAGTGTCCAGTGAGAACCTGAAGCTGTGAAACAATGCCAGCCACAGAGACATTTGTGTGCTCTCAGGTAATTGTTGAATGTGTGTCGACAGGCTCTGCTGCAGGCGACTTGTCATCAGTTCTATCTGTGGCAAAGTGGAGAGTGGCAAAGTAGACGGAGAGGTGCTGATACTCAGACAGACAGACACAAGACTCTCAGTTAGAGATGAGCTGCAAACCCGTCACAACTCACTGCTATGCTTTCAACACTCTGGATTCTGCTGGAGGCTTGAATATGCCACTCAACACTACACCACAACACACACACACACACACACACACACAGTCAGGAATATATAAAGATGACAGACACAAGCTTTCTCCGTATCGCTCCTTTTCTGACACATGCATACACCTGTATTCACCTAACCAGCATGTACACTGATAAAAGACTATAGCAAAAGCCCAGGGTTCTTAAATGTCTGGATGAGTAGAAAAAAAAATGCAGATTGTTGGTATATAAGATGGTTCATCACACCCACACTCACTCACTCTGACAGCAGCCTGCAGATAAGTAAAGAGTGATGTCTCACCTGATGATAGATGGGAGACATGGTGATGCAGACAAGGGATTGGAAAAAAGAAAGGGAGAGAAAATTAATGAATTAACATTTAAAAATCGTATTGCACTATTGATATTATCTAGGATATTAAGTCCATATGTCATTGCAATAATTAGGCAAATATTTCAGCTTGTATTTGAGGCATTACCAGTTTGGTAGTTTATTTTTTTTTTACATTTTAGAAAAAAAAAGGATCATAATAAATCTCTGGTTTGGATTCAGAAAGTAATAGAGCCCTTGTTTTGTTTTATGCCTTTAATGACAAATAAAGTTTCTTTTGTCTTCAGTCTGATATAATTGCAACAAAAACTGAACATTAGAATTTGTTGGAACAGATAGCACTGTACTTATAGTCATGGTAAAATGTTCAGAGAAGAACACTAACATTTGCCCAGTTGAATATACTTCAACTGAGCAACTGCAGCATTTCAATAGAATCTGGCCTCAGAAACGATTAAGAGGACACTGTATTGTATCGCCTGTTGACTCATTCTGTCTCTCTCCATTGTAAAAGGAACTGCGCAGAAAAATGATAACTGGGGATGATGTCAGCAAGGGTCAGAGGGTGAAATGAGATATTCAATGTCAGACTAAAATGATCAGCTTTGAGTCTAATAGATATTGTTCTGTTTTGCAGTTTTGAGTGTTGTAACTAAGGAGCCGATGAGAGGGGATCGCTCTTTGGTCAACATGACATCAGCGGTCAAACATTTCACATGCAGAGAGAATCACACATAGTTTCACTACAAGCGTCCACTCTGCTACTCACATAACACATCAGTAACCACTGTCAACCCTGTTTCAACTGGGCCAGTTCCACCTCATTGGCCATGATTAATTGTCTGCCCTGTTTTTTTCCCATGAATCTCAGTGAAGATGGTAGTAACCAACTCCAGCTCAGCTTTCTGGGAGTGGACCCTAGCAGTGCTTCTCACCGAACGCATGACCTCTTCCTTTCCTAACCTCACTGCCCCACCACCCCCTTTTGACCTCTCCACCCTGCCCTGTGTGGCTTCAGGATGGACTGGCAGTGGCTGGGTGAGGAGGCCATGGTGGTGAATTATGGCCCAGGCCGTGCCAGGATTTCTCATGCAGACTGAGAGGCATGGCAATTACAATTATAGTTAATAATTGGGGTGAAATGAAGATGGATAGGGTCAATGGTGAATGTGGTGGGGTCGCATCATGGGCTAAGTATAATTCTGAGTGTAGAGAGGTAATTGCAAGGATGCAGCAGGTGAACAAGGCTAAACAGAGGAGTCTAATTACCCTACCCACAATGGTAAACATGAAACAATCAGCTTCTCCTAGGACAGACAGGACAGAAAAAATTGACTAAAACAGGAAAGAGTTCTTGACTGCCTTAACTGAGAAAAGTTACAGAGAGGAAAAGCATCTTGATTGTCCCTAAACTGTTCACAATGCTTTCAGACAGAGCAATTTGCTGATTTATCAGCTGCAGCAACTCCTTTACTGTCAGAATTGTTTTATTCTGGATGAAAACATGACACAAAATAACATTGTGTTTTTCTGTCCGACTTCCACATAGCAAATGCATAAGTCCTTTGTCTTTCAGGGTGGCTGTGGCTAAGTACAATAATCAGAAGGTCAGTGGTTTGATCCCCTGCTCGTTGGGCAGGATACAGATATATATATACCCTGTATGAATGTGTGTCAGCCATTCAAAAGTGCTTGGAAAGGCTGAATATCCAAAGAAGAGAAAAAAAAAAAAAAAAAAAAAAAGCTCATTAGTGCAGCCCATTTACTTTGTGGCAGAGAAATCAAATCGCTGCCAATCAATGAGTTTTTGTGAATGGCGATTGACTGGCGATTAAATACACTATCAAAAATGTGAAATATTCCAATTTGTGATATGAAAACACAAGTTTATATAGCATTTTGAATTAATAACTACTTAAGCTGGACAGGGTTTTCTTTTTGTTTTCTTTGGTCCAAATTTTCATCAAGTTTTCATTTGTACAAACGATCAAGCTTCCATTCAAAATACATTTTTAGTTATGGACAGGTCTATGAATAGTAATTATACATGACAAATATAGAAACAAACAAACAAAAAGCTAATGGTTACAGGTGTCCATTATTAGTCCATTATCCTTTGATCTATAATTGGCTCATGCACAAAAATTCCTTACTGTCACCAGCGGGCACATCTTTCATTAAACCAGTTCTTGTATCTTTTATTATATAATTTTTGTGAAAATTTATAAAATACAAACAGTTTTTGAGCAGTTAAATATATCCTTTGCTGAAACCAACACAATTCAGTGCAGGCTATGACATGTAGTCACAGTTACGGCCATTAACAATATTTCCCTCCCACCGACAGCCAAGAATAGGGTTCTTGCATGCTGACTGGTGGTGCATTGTGAACATCGCTGCCAATGGTGAGGACCTGAACTTCTTCAAGATTTCAATATGACCACAGATGTTCCTACCAGTAACAGCCACGATGGGTTTGTTAAGCCGCTATACCACCAGGGATGTTGTACTGCCTAAAAATTGACACCAGTGCTTTTGGCGGACAACAGGTCAAGCTGCACAAACAGTAAAAGAGTCCTTTCGTGCTTGGAAAAACATTCCCATGAGAAGTGGTTGTGAAAATAGGCAAGAATAAGACATGGGTAACATGTTAATAAGTTCTCGTCTGTTCATAGTGAGACATCTGAAACGCAAAAGGTTGTGCTTTCACCCATAATTTGCACTTAATCAGTGTTAATCTCTTTTCAACTCAGAGCAATGCCTATTAATTTGAACATGGGCATATACACAACAACCTGGGAGTTGTGGCTTTTGTATCTGACCCATCCAAACACACAAACAGTCAAACACAGGACCATCTGTGGATCTTTGGAAGGACATCGATGCCTTCTTGGCTTCCAATGAGAGCGTGTGGTAGTTATACTAAGCCTCAGCCATGAGCTGCCCAGAGGAGAAGTGGGAAAAGGGATGGACTGTGGATTCACTGACATATAGAGGATCTGGCCCTGCCTTAAAACAGCGGTTGTCTGACATCAAGCTCATTACACAAGATTACATATACTTACTCATTCTTAATAACTATTCTGCAATTAATTGGGGATAAAATGTTCTGCAGTTTGGGTAAACAAGATGCACCACATGCTCATAACTGTGCGAACTGGACCTGAACCCAGATCAGTGTCTGTTTAAACTAACTGTTTCAAGTTAATGTGAACAAATATCCACAGAGCTGGTCAGAGGTTTCCTCATATCCTGCCCTAGCCCACACACACACAGTCACATAATTTTTCCCACCCCAGAATGGGCCCCCGTGGCTACTGTAGCAGCGTTAAACTATTCCTGTAGAAGTCGTGAGAGCCTGTCAAATCCCTCCAACAATGCCCTTTGTTTCTCTAGCCAGGATATATTTCTAAAAATGGCGTCTGGGCTTGTTTGTCAAAATGTATATTTTCGGTGCTGTGATGCTTTCCCCTGCTCGCTGAGGCTGAACAAAGCTTGTACAACAGATCAAAATGTCGTCTGAGCAAGTCGCCAGTGCCTTTCTGGCAAAAGCTGCCAGCATGTTTCTCCGACAGTGACCCACTGTGTTAAATATGCCGCTGCCTGCCAAGGGTCACTTTCCATTTTGCTTCAGCACACTGAGACTCAAACCAAGAAAGACATGAAGAGAGAGAGAGTGAGAGAGAGAGAGAGAGAGAGACGGCAACCAGGCATCTGCTGCTTTTTAAGCAGAAAACGCCCTTCCTCAGCTACAAATAGACACGCCCATTTCACGCTTTTACTCTTATCAATAATTCAAGTGACCTCATATGAATATAAACAAGCTTTGAAAATTTAATAAGCACAACTTCTTCCAGCACAGCCAAACAGATGTCATGTGTCTGCCGTTTGTGCTCACAATGTTCAAATCCCATTAAACATCTTGTGCTGTTAAAATAAGCTTTATGTCTCTGAAGATGTGGGAACGTAACACCCTGCGGTGTCAGTAGCCTGACACTGACTGCTCTAAGTGTTTACAAAAGCTAATTCTCATGTCAAACTGAGCTCTTTCTCACAGCTCCTGTCTGCTCGTCTGGCCTGGAAGAGCTAACGTGTCTCTGTCACTTTCTGCCTCTGTCTACATCTGTCTCCCACTGGCAGCGAATGCTGTTTGGAGCACAGTGGGATGTCAATAACAACTTGTCCTCTGAGGCCTAGTTTCGACCTGCCTGAGCACCGGACAGACATCTGAAAGCAAAAGATAAAATGGGCTCTGGTTTAGAAAATGTAAGGACATACTACAAAGACATCAGAAGAAAATGGTGACCTGGAAGCCGACAGGAACACAGCGAGACAAAGAATAGATAACTTTCCACACAGTGCCCATACATTCTCCAGAGGCTATTAACAAATATGGGTCGTCATTAAAATTTATTCATGAGCGTTTAAATTGACGTGATATGTTATAGGTGAGATTTCTGTTTTCCTTGATTTTATATTAGCTCTAGGATCTATATTAACACTTCCTTTATTAATGTTGTCAACCTCAGAGAAATGCTCAGCCTGTAATCAGACATCGAACCTAAAAATCCAGCTTTTAGGATCCTGGAACTTTGTGATGTCACAACTATGTACAAGCCTGGCCCATGTGGACCAATACCCCAAACTTGTAAGGTTTGGTTTCTTTTGTGTGTGTTCTGTGTGTGTTTCAATGAAAACTGCTATATTTTATTAAATTACCCATAAGTCATAATAAACCACAGAAGCAGTGTAAAACATGGGAGCTTTATAGATTGTCATTATTTCTTAAATAGTTATAGCTAATGTGGCAGTAAAAAAAAGCAGTCAGAGAAGATCCGAAATCAGCGAAGAATCAGAAAAAGCTGTAAAACAGATTATGTAAACCAGCTATATGAATATTGCACAGCAAAAAATACCTGTATTTTGTGTGTGAAGCGTGTGTGATGCGGCAGGTGAAAAAATGTAACTGTTTTTATTTCAAATATCTTGCGCTCTGGAACATTTTACAGGCTTGCATTTTATCCCACAAAGGTCCAAATACTTGGCATTAATTAAAAACGTAGTTAATTCAAAATGTGTCAAACTACCACTTGCTATAGATGAACAAAAAAAAAAAAAACACTTGCAGGCCTTACAACTTCACCTTTGTTTCTAACCTACTGAGTTCAGGCAGACCCCCCAAAAGCAACACCACCCACCCTATTTTACTTCTGTTGCCAGCTGGACCTATAAAGGGGGCAAGAACTACAGAGTCTGAGAATGAAAAAATGTATGTTTAAGAGTGTGTGTCTGGGATATGAATAATGCATGAGTGGCAGGTCTGATTGATGTGGGGTGTAGGGTTTCTTGCCAGGCAGTGGAGGGGCTGTGTATCCCTGCCCAAACCCCAACACACTGCACTGCCGACTTCAAAGGGTGTGGTCTGGACTTGCTCATATACAAACACAAAGTCTCTCTCTCTCTCTCGCTCGCTCACACACACACACACACACACACACACACACACACACACACACACACACACACACACACACAGTGTGTCTCAGATGCACAAACTCACTTACTCTTTCAGCTATTCTGCTTCTACACACACAGCAGCTTGCAGGGATGAAGAAACACACTCTCTTTCTACAAAAACGTACACACTTGCACACACAGTCAGGACTTCCTGTGCTCCATAACAGGAACACACAGGATGCTGTGTGCTGGACAGTGGGTCTGAGATTTTGGGAAGAGGGGGGGGCTGGCTTTCCACACCTGTGTTTGCAGCCATAATTATGGGCGCATGCTATTTCAGGGCGGACGAGGATTGGTGTGCTTACGTACGCTTGGAGAATGCACAGAGAGAGCTCTCAGCGGACAGGACACGTAGGCCGCTATTTGCTGTGCAGCAGCTTGTGTTTTCTCGGGTTACAGGGTGTGAATGCCAGTGGAAGGCTTTTAATGGCCTGTAAATAAAAACATCATCATATTTCCAGTTACAAGCCATTAAATAGCTCATAAAGGTCTGTCCAAGCACAGGACATGACAGACGGTGCACCTTGAGGACATTAACTTCAAGAACATGTTAGAAGGAAACCATCATCGGGTGATCCACACCTAATTTCTTTTCGCTAGCGGTGCCTTGAGATCCACTGTTTAAAACCTACTAAAACACTTTAAATCCATATTTTCATATCACCAAAAACTGACTGCTGTCATAAAGTAATCTCCACATGCGCCACAGAGCTCCCGTTTTAGCTTATTGTTTTTGTTTAACAGCACATTAATGGTTCAGTCTTGATGCTCACATTGTTTCCAGCATAATTGCTGTGTTTTGCAATTAGCTGGTGAGTAAAGCAATTTCAAGTAGCTAATGGCGTTGGCAGAGACCAGACCACACCGAGCTTGAATTTATCACATAAGCAGAAACACACATCTAAATGTAGCTGCATGTCAGCCACATGTCAACAGATATCAGGTTTTTAATATTAGATATTAGCATTGCATGATTTTTTACTTTGAAGCATTATCAGGCTGGCTGAACTGAACATTTACTCAATCATCTTCTACCGCTTGTCTGTTTCCAGGTCGCAAGGGTGCTGGTGCTAATCCCAGCTCACATTGGGCGAGGGCGGGTCGCCAGTCCATCGTAGGGCCAAACTGAACATGCTGGTCTTAAAAATGGGGTTGGGTTGCTTTTATGAAAATGATATACCACCAGATTGCTAACAGAACTATTTGGCCCAGTTTGATATCATATACCAAAATAATTAAATACAGGCATCTTGGAGTAAACGGGCATTGGTCTCGGGTTGAATAATTTTCATCAGCCTTCTCAAGACATAATTGTACACCTTTTTTTGTATCTATTCACTTCTGAATTTGTCTGGGGTGTATTTTTGGATCCTCTTGGCCACGTGGCCAGCATATGAAGGACCCATCTAACAGCTTGTCACACCAGTCTGCTGTGCAACATCTCAGGGAATAAAACAAGCATGACAGGCTGTGACAGTCGCCAACCTGCAAGGTCTATACTTTTGAGGTTGTGCTGGTTTGGAGAGCAACAAGGCAAGCTATTGCCCTGTGAAAAAAAACCCCCGAGATTTGTAAAGATGGCGGAGTGAACACAGCATGGGGGAAAATGTGCTTATGCTCTTTCTTCCTAGCTCCTTTGAATCTCATAAACACATATGCACCGTAATTACCTCTCATTAGAGGATTCAGGACCTTTAACGTAGCTGCTGAACATGGCCACCGTCTCTCTTCTCTGGCCCACAGACATAAACAAACACTTGAGCCGGCCTGCCCCCTGGAGCCATGGAGCCTCTGTTGAACAATGGAGAGCCAGGGATTCCCCCTTTGCCATGGCACGTGTCCCCACCTTGTACACAGCACAGGGCTACTCACATCTTTTTTTTTCTCCCCATTCTGTTCTGAACTTATATTCTGCTCTTTTCTGGGCTTTAACGGCAAACACCAAGTGAGAGAGAGACACTGAAAACAGAGGACGAGAGAGACAGAAGTCAGAAAGCTGCCTGCCTGCTGTGGGTCGGTAATGATATAATGAGAGGACGGCAGTGTTTAGTGGCCGGCTCTTTTTATAGCAACTGTCAAGACAAATGTGCAATCATTCATTTTGATTGAGTGAGTATGCAAGTGTGCATGTGTGTGTGCACAGCAAACTCGGTGTTGCTGGGACTAAGGGATTTGTGAGTTGGGTGTAGAAGCACTGTAGAAAAGCGAGGGAGCGAGGGAGGGGAAAGTGGAAAGAGGGGATGTGCTTGAAAGAAAAAAGAAATAATGCAAACAGAAGTGTCACTGTCAGGAGAAAAAACAAAAAGGGCTCAGGCTGGGTATTGAGAAAAGGGTCAGGCAGAGGTGATGACCAGGTCAAGCTGAGGTCAAATAAAGTGCAAAACCAGTAACTCCAAGACAAGTTTAGAATGAAAACAAACCACTGCTATCACTGCAGGTCACAGACAGGGCTTCCCCTCAGATTTCACACATACGCACGCACACACACACACACACTCATTTGGCTGAGGCCACTTAATTAAAAAAGAGATCCCTGGCACTCCCTAAGAAAGTCTCACTTTCTAAAAGCAAATACACAGCTCTGTTTTAATAAGGATAGAGTTCAATACGAGCCATGTTGAGTGAAAGAATCATTGTGGTTCAGAAAGAGGTTCTGAACGACACATCAGTTCTCTCCTCATCCATCACACCAACACCTCAGCACAGCGTTTCCTCACCAATTATGCGCCTGTCTCAGACCTTGATTTGCATGTGTGTGATTATGTGAACAAAAATATTAACACAAGGACAATGTGTGGTTTTTTACCTCTTGCCTCCTCAGTATCTTGCGCAAGGTGTTGTGCATGCCAACAGGTTTGTGAGTCTAAAATGTCACTGTGTGTGGGAGCTTATACAGGGACATGCACGTCGATTAATATCATAAGCCTGTTTGAATGTGGATACACTATAAGCCTAATAAAAAGCAGACAACATGAGGAAGCCATTTAGTGTTATGCGATGAGGGAAGACAAGCTTTCAGTGCTGTGACCCAACAAATGTTTCCATTCCATTGCAGCCATGAGACCTATTTGAAGCGGACTGGTTGGGATGCTGTCTCCGCCACGCTCAATAGACTGCAGGCAGCTTTCAGTGGGCCTGGCGGGAAAACGCTGCTTCTCTGTACCTGTAGTTGTGCTCAAGATCAGGAGACAATACGGGGAGGGAGCAGCAAGTCAAAGAGGTCATTCATGCATCGGAAATAAACTTAATAACCAACATTAGTGATCATTGTTGCAGATCATATATAAAGGAGATTATTTATCATTACACAACTTTTCAAATCCATGATTACTGAGTGTTTATATTATTAAGCATGTTAAATATAAGACAAACATGTAACCACAGAATCATAAAAGGTGACTTCAGGGGAAACTAAAATAAAGCCACAATAAAATTGCAATTATTATTCATTTAAATACATAAATGAAATAAGTCATCCTCCAAACTGAGGCAAAACCTTTCTAAAGAGCTGGAAAGTTTCCAAAACTCTTTGCTTTCGAGGCTTGAGTGCTTCAGAGTAGAATGAACAGGAAGCAAAGATGGAGCAAAAGAGATTTAAAGCAGTGTGAATGCAGCCTCATTGTATCTTCACCAGAGGATCATTGCCTGCTTTCCTACGTTTATAAAATTGCATGAAATAATTTAATATTCTATTCTTAGTAGATTTCCATCAGCTGTGCATCTGCAGTAAAAGCAGAGGGACCTGTGTAACTAAATACGCAGCAGAGTACAACAGTGAATGCCAAGGTAAAAACAATGTCATAACACAAACATGCAAACTAATATTCTTTTCCTATGTGCAAAAATGTGCTATTTTTACTTACAGTACAAGTGATAAACACACCCCACACACAAAGACACACACAGCAAGAGGGAGAGAAAGAGAGAAAGAGAGAGAGAGATGTGTATAAAAGGGGTCGGCCAAACAGAAATCTAATGGAGAAAGAGAGCTGGGAGTGAGTGAGGAGAGCTAAGACTGTGACCGAGCTCTTGTGATAGTTGGCTTGGCTGCTTCACTCTGCAGTCTGGACTGAGAATCTTCCCACGAGCCGCTCAGCCGAGTAATGGAGCGAGAGACATACAGTCAAGTGAGCAGAGGGAGTGTGAAGGAGCAGGAGAGCAGGTCACACACATTCCAGTCCCAGAGAGTCAGGCAGACTCCTCAGACAATCAAAACAAGATGACCTGCTCCCCAGCCCCCTTAAATATCCCTCCACTCCATCAGTGCTGTCTGCTGGGCCAGTAAAGGCTTCCCTTCACTCCCTAAGTCTCATTCATACTCCCTAAATATCACAACATGGGAGTCTGCCTCTTCAGTGTGACAACACTCAAAACACACACACAAGTACACACACATACAAGCAAACAAAGGGATTATTGCATTAGGACTCCTCTCACACTTGGGCTTCCCATTCAGGGAGCGTCTCAGCTTCACCACGCAGCTGTGGTTTCCCTGCCTACAACAGCTTTCTTCCCCTTTCAGTTCAGTTCGATCTGTAGGCCTCATTAAACCTGGGCATCGACTCAGCATGAGGTATCAGACACTGGTCTAAAACTATTCAATACAGTTGCACTACCACTGTTGCTTTGATTAGAATTTGGACAGAAAAGTGCATTTGCGTCAAACTTTTCTCACTCCCACTGTCATCATACACCCCCCTCACACTATCTGTCCTGTGAAACTGCCTAGCAGGGAAGGGAGCCCTCTTCTCACCAGCTATCCCTGTGGAGTTCCTCCATCCCTCTCTGCCCGTCAGCTGCCCATCACCTTACAAGTCTGAAGTCACTTCAGCAAATAATAAGTCAGTTTGAAGCAATTACACCACAGTCACAGAGAGCCTCAGCCTTTATTTACTTATCTCTGTACTGCAGAAAAGGGGCTCAAGTATGAAAATATACTTTTGAATGACAGCTACAGGGGGGTCTTTCATCAGAAGTTTCCTGATTTAAATCTATTATGTTGTGGAGAATTTTGTTTGATTTTGTTAAAGGAAAAAAGTATTTTGTTGGACCAGACCTAAAAGTGTAGTATAAAGTTTTTCTGGAACAACAAACCTGAAAGCTTTAATTAATTTAACTGTCTGAGTGAACACTCAGTATTATTTAATTAGATAATTGACTCATTTACTATTAAATAAGGGCACACAAATCAAGAGCTGTCAAGAAAACGCAAACTATAGCTATAAAAATAACCCTATAGTATAGTCACGTGTTTCCCTCTCATAGTTACTATATTATTCTAGTTTACTGTGTGGATTGTATTTCAGAGGATGGCAAAAGTCATGATTTGGTTCTTTGTATTTTGAGCTTTTGTGTTTTGTTGAGTAACTTTCTCTGAATAATCTCCATTTGTACATGCATGTGTGTTTGCCTCTGTGCATACATGTTTTGGAAATGTCCATCAGTTTCTGCTTTCAATGGGACTCCAGGGTGCAAACTGTCCTGCAGGCTCCATATGAAAGCTGAGGATTCTGGTTACACAAGGCTGTGAAGAGAAATTAGAGAAAAACAGAGCAGGAGAAGAAGGAGGAGAGCATCTGCTTTCATCCTCAACCCAGCAGGGGAGAGCTTAGGCCTGTCAGTCTGAGAGAGACGGCCAGCTGCTGCAGATAGACACACACACACACACACACACACACAAACACACAGAAAATATAAACTTGGGGGAAAATACTGCATATCCTGAGCACCATTACAGCTCATTGTTACAATCATTCCTTATGTTTTCACCAATATAAAGATATATTCTTAATATTAAGGCTATACATGGAAAATGCCCATACAGCACATTTAAGATGTTTATGTGTCTAAAAAGTTCTTTCCAACTGAAAGGGCTTTCAACTTTTCTTCTCTCCTTAAAACAAAAAAAAAAAAAAAAAAGACAATCTTCATACCAGAGCCGTTGCAGGCGTCCAGCTGGAGAAACAGCTCTAATTTGTTCTAAAAGGCAAAGACAACTTGGTCACTTTTGACTCCTTCGGGCAGTAAAAGTCATTGAAATGTCAACTGTAAATTTATTATTAATGTATAAGCTCCAATGATTTGACAATACTTAGTTCTCACGATCAATACTGCTATAAAATTATATTAAGTCTGACGTAAAACTGTGTTACAACTTTGAAAAGCAGTTCTTGAACTGGAGGTGGAAGATGGTTTTGGTGCAGAATTACTTTTACGTTCTTGACTTCCACTATTTTACTAAATGAACCGACCTTGAAACGAGAAAATGATGTCGTTAATATGTCAAGCTGAATAATCTTCAACGTCTGCTGCAGCAAAAGAGGATCGTACATTGCATTTATTCATTGGGCAGACGCTTTTATCCAAAGCAACTTTCAAATGAGACAATGCTCAAGCTTTAGTGCCGTAAGAGACCTTGAAGTGAGTACTAAGCACTAAATCTATTCAATAAGGATAAGTCGAAAAAATATGAGGAAAGAAGTGCATAGTAGGTACAATTTAAAGAAGTTTGGCTGTTAGTGAAGAGGAGAGGAGGTCGTAAGTAATAGTTTCTCAGGTCTTAGAGGACGCTGAACTAAAAAGAACCTAAACCTGGTACAATGAAACTGGGGCTTTTGTGTGTGTGTGTGCGTGTCAGTAGGTAGATTTGACAGACAAAACAAAGCCACAGGATTCAATATATTCAACACTGCATTTTCAAACGTGAAAGAAAAACCCAGAACAGAACCAGAGAACAAGAACATACAATGTATGAGAGACAAAGCGTAAGCTTTCCAATAACCAAAGTTATTTCCACAGTCAACGCATGGCCTGCGCCATCATTGTTTACTTTACTCAGATTAACTATTTCTCATGTTGTAGTTAAAGAAGAAATCAATTCTACAGCCTTACAGTTCATAATGAAGGTGCCAATTTCAGAAAAACAAGTGATAAACATGATGGGAATATATACAGTAGATGACTATTGAGTTACAAACCTTAAATATATAATAAATATATAAACATATAATATTAAATATTTAATATAATAATATTTTTCATATTTCCAAAGTAAACCACTGAGTTACATATGATGATGATTGTGTTTGTGACCTTCAGATAAACACATTACTTCAACTCAAACGTGAATTAATAGTTGTTGTTCTCTCAAATTGGATGGAGGTGTGCAAGTAAAGACAAAAACAAACTAATCTCAACTCATCATATGACGGCTGCAGGAGAGAGTAGAGTGGGGAGTTATGGATGAGCTGTGGCAGAAAAAGTGTGCACTCTTGAGGGTCTGCAACATTGCCAAAAATGTTGGTATATTGATTTTAATGGTAGAAAATCCTCAGCTATCACTTACTCCTCCATCATTCCCTTTCCCAGCTGTGACTCAACTCTCTCAGCTAATCAGCTTGAGTTATGCAACCAAGCAGAGAGATACAGAGGGGCTAGGAAGAAATGAACAGAGCAGAAGCCGAGAGGAGTAGAAAAAAAGACATTCCTTGAAAATCCAAGAATCTCACGCCCAGGAAACCGGGATGTCACCTGGGTCAGATGTCTGTCTGCAAACCTGCCCAGGGTCCTCTGAAAATGTCTGTCGTCAGACACATGCATGTCGAAAACACACACACACACACACACACACACACACACAGAGTCATAAAACTCACTACAGTGGATCAGTCCATTATCTCTTTCCCCACAGAGAGAGGGAGTCAGCTTTAAACATCATGCACAAGGAGTCATGAAATAAGCAAGAAATTATAATAAAGCTGTTCTTATTTGTATGTTTTCCTGTTTCTATTGCACAACATCAGAACAATGAGACAATGATTTCAACTAAGCCGTTGAAACTTTCACATCCAAGCATGAAATGTGCTGAGGAAGCAAAACTGTTTGTTTGTACCAAATCATTTTTGAAAGAGCAGCAATCAATGGGAAACACCAACCTGGAGCTAGTCAACAAATGGTATAACCTTATCACACATGCATGTTCATACACAAATATCTGCTGCAACGCAGTAAGACATTTGCTATGAGTCTATCCAGCTGAATGGAAAAATTTAAGATGTTCTTAACAAAAGATGCAGGACTTCTGCATCTCTTTAGTTTGGTGTTTTATTCTTTTAAAAATAAACTGTGTCATGATAAGCGGAAATAAAATCCACCAAATTAACTTTACACCAGAGGCATTTGATGAGCTGCTTGTCCAACAAGGAAAACACAATGACCAGATACATGATTTCATAAAAGCTGTGTTCGTTAAAGATTTTATTATCTTATTATTAAAGATTTTAATCAGGAAAGTACCCCAAAAAAAGGACAATAATGACAAGCACAAACACTCATACTGGTGATCTGTAAATCATTTTGATTGTGAAACCTCGAAATTCAAGTATTTTCACGTGAGACACTGAAAGTAAAGTATACAGTGGAGCCTGTATTCCACACAGCTGATTTTAAAGGCTCTGTGAACCAACAAAACCACCGATGAGACCAGAGATCAGGCTTCCTTATCAATCATTTAAGTGGCTTGTTTTTGTTTTGTTCAGTCACCATGCTCTTTAAATGTACATTTTGGTGAAATGAGCCCAAAATGAGTGTGTGTGTGTGTGTCTGTAAATTCATGAGGTTTCTAGAGGTTCAGTGAAGTTTTATTACTGTGAGCCACAGGGGGGTGCAAACCCCAGTTTATTGAGCTGCTGGTAAGGCCATGGGTCAAATTTCCTCTGCAATTAACACACACCAAAACAGAGACACACACAACTCTGCAGCTGTTGTCGTTTACTCATCTTGCGTGTGTGGGATGATAGGTCAACACGACAGTAGCTTCTGTCAAAGACTTTCTCACTAAATGATCAACACTCAGCCTAACCCCCTGCAGAGCAAGCAAGCACACACACACACACACACACACACACACACACACACACACACCACAACATTATGATGAGGGGTCAGGGGGTTTGGATGTAGTCAGTAGATCTGGGAGATGAAATCTAAGCCACCCTCTCCTCTGCCCTATTAGTTCCCGTTTTAGCTCTTTACCGCTCCAGCTGCGTTTATTAAAAGCGTGCAGAGCAGTCAAAGGTATTTATCAGCTCCCTGAATCAATGCAGTAAAGAGCTGCACAAGCAGAGACAGTTATCCACACCACAGCGTAGCAAGGGGACAGTGCCCTCCACGGGAGCAGGTTTCAGTGGTTTTACAGACGGACAGGACAGATGTTGCAGCCATTAAGCTACACGTATTTCCTAACAGAACTGCAATCGATACTATTATATACACTATGGCTCTTAGATCAACAAGTACTATGTTTTTTCCAAATGATGGTCTGTTGGATTGATAATAAAAATAAAAACAATAATAATAACAGACATGAATCAATTACTGTTTTTCGGATATTTTAAGATTTAAAGATAACGAAAATATTTACCTGTAAATTTTGATACAATTAATCATTTAATTAATAGCAAATGAGGGTGTTTTTTTTTTTTCTCCCCCTTTCGGCTTTTTACCTAATCAGGGTCGCCACAGTTCTATGACTGGCATGACTGATTTAGCTGCAATTTTTACATGGGATGCCCTTCCCCCATTTATCCAGGCTTGGGACCAGCAAAAGCCTACTACTGGATTGCGTTGTGGCTTGGGTTTGAACACGAGGTCTCTGGATGCAAAGCATGCGCTCTACCACGGAGCTACTTGCCCGGGGGTAACTAATAACAAATGAGTAATTCAGTTTAAAATAATCAATGATTATAATTATTAAGTGTGAATTAGATGGATAGATGTTGAATGAACAAGTAAAAATACCTAAATTTATTCATTCCCTCTTTTGTTTAAACTATAGTTTAAACTGGTGTGTATGCCATAGTCATGTAAAAACATCAAGGACAGACTGGAGCTCATGCCGAACCAACACATTTAATGTCTGATCTCGACAACCAATCATCCAGTGTCCATATATATAGTCTCTTGTCAGACAGAAAGATAATGAGGCCTGTTTGTGTATTGGGCTGTGCTTGATAAATGCCTCGTTGATATACAGACATAAATGTATGACTTACTGTACCAAGTTCACAAGCCTGCCCTTGCTGTCACCTCCCAGGCCAAAAACATGTGATGAATGGCCCCGCGCTCTCATCAATCATCTGTGATTGGCCCTGATCTGTGCTGTGATTGGCTAATTAGCCTCATCTGTAACCATTACTGCACAAAGAGGCAGCTGCGCCACTAAAGAAGGATAAGAAAAATAAAGGAGGTGAAAAATGACACCATCTGGGCTGTTCTGTCACCTCAACGCCTCCACACAATGCCAGGAATCAGACGGCTACCACCACACACAAACACACACACCTGAAGACCTCAAGGTAACAGCTTCTAAAGAGTCAGAGTTTCACAGGTGATTATATTTTGAAAATAAATAACCAAAAAAGACAAGAGGAGGGAGGAGGGCTCCTCGGGACTGCGTGTCAGCGGGTCAGCCAAATCTCATCTGGCAGCAGTTTTGGGTTAAGCTGCAGCAACGAGAAGCGCAGTGTCAGAGGCGTTTATTAGATGTCAGAGGGAAATATCTGGTAACTGGGTGGTAACTGCTCACCAGACAAGTGCCGGACAGGAGGGAGCAGCAGTTTGGTGGAGTGCTCGTCGAGTGACGCAGTATAAAACGTCAAACAGTAAAAGGTTAAGAGGCGGTGGGGGGGGGGGGCTAAAGACCATGAGGCAGGAGAGGAAACAGACAAAAAAGAGAGAGAGAAAGTGAAGCAGGATGGAGCGTGAGGAGAGAGAGAGAGAGGGCCAAAACCATGAGGCCGCCTGCTCCTGCTCCTGCTCCCTCCCAGCCAGCCTTATTCTTGACACAGGAAATGGCTCTCTGTAGCCAGAGGGGGAGGAGGTAGGGGGTGTAGAGGTGGGGGCTCCACACAGCTGTACCCACCATGGGCCAACTCAGGGTGGGAGCACAGGCTGAGAGGAGAGGAAAAGGAGCAGGGAAAAGGGCAGTGCATGGTTGAAGATTCAACCATGCACTGGTTGAAGGCCGACTCGTGCGTTTTTATGTGCACAGTAGGAGGCTTTAGTGAGTGATTGCATTTTTGCCTTGCCGAGCTCAAATTCAGAAACATGTCACATGACAGCGAACCGCATTTGAAGAGATGAAGAACTGAAAAAACAGCAGTGAAGAAACTGACACACTTAAAATGAGGACCAGGACAATTTAAACAATTTTATCAACCTATTTCATACCTGAGCCCCGGTGGGTATTCCATACCACTGAAATAATAAAGGGCTCCATTGAAAGAAGCTGGGCAGCTCTGGGTCTGTCTGCCTGCAGGGGACCGACATTCGATACCCGGCCAAGACGATGCCCAGGCAGCCGCACACCTTCAGACGTTGTTAGAGCAGACACACAGCACGCCCCTCCTGCCACCCACAATCCATTCACTGCCAATTACAAGAAATTTCCCTGTCCTAGGTGGGGTGAGGTGAGGAGAGGAGAGGTAGACACACATGGTTCTGTTTACAAATCACCAGTTGTTTAGCTTCGCCATGGTAACAGTAGCAAAAGGATGGATGGATGTTTCTAAGTGAGGAGGTGACAGTCGCCAGCTTGTGATGGCCTACAGGGTGGGGTGAACTTTCTGCAGGAGTGATGGCATTTATGCATTTATCCACAAACACTGGTCTGTTTGATTCCTCCCTTATTCCAACCAATTCTTCCTCATCCTTCACTTCAGATCCCCTCAGCACCTGGAGCTTCTGTTTGGCTTCCTGAAATATATCTTTTCAGTAACTGGAGAGGCTCATGAGGAGATGCCTGATTTACCAGAACTGGAATGTCGGCTACTCCCACAGGAAACCTGGAGCGTCTCAAGCCCGGGTATCCTAGATAGGCAACAACACACACATACACGGATCCAGCAACATAAGGTTGCACATACATAGCTGGTCAGTCAGGCTAAGCGCAGCATGGATGAAAAACCTACTGGATGTGACCCAACAACTAGGAATAGGTCAGGACTCATACTTGCTGTGTTACAGTGAAGTGATTGAAATTTAGCCCTCTGTTTCCTTTTGTTTCCCTTTGTTTCCCTGCTTCTTCTACTTCTTGTTTCAAACACCTGAAAATCAAGAATCTGACTTCTGACTGACTTTTTAAGCAGGTGTGCCACTTAAATGTTTACTCTACCCCCCCAAAGATTGCTACGCTAAGGTATCGCCACGTCTGTTTGAAAAACACAACAAAAATTTCCTTCAAAAACACCCAAACTATCATATTTTCTGCTCTTTATTTTGTCAGATGTTAATCTTTTAGTAGGGGGATAGGGAGGATTAGAATCACATGACAGATCCTCTTTCAAACACAATAAACTTTGGTGCTTCCATGTTACTGGTCCCAATTGAAGTTGGACTTCCTGCTGCAAGAGGCAGAAATTATTCAGTGCAGTTACCGTAGGATATGATTGAGCGTCAGACGTGTGACCAATGGTCCACTGACACCATTGACATGACGTCTACACAACCTATCTGTGTGATCTGGTGCTGCCTTCTGGCCATAATGCAATGACCGCACACTGCGACCTTACAGTTAAACAATACTTCCCACCGGTAACCTGCTCACCCTGACTCCGATCTACATGAGCATCCCCATCACCTCTGCTACCAGCCTCTCCTTATCACAACACCGTAGGTGAGGGGTCTGCTGTCAGACATGGCAATCTGTTGAGCCTTTCAACTCAGTAAGCCACGCATTCCAATCTTAACTTTTCATACGTAGGAATATGTGTGTCTTTGAAACATACATGTATTCTGGAGGGTGCACAGACTCAGAAACGCTGAGCTGGACAAGGTGACCCCACTGTTAATTTCATCTCTCGACTTGCTGCTGGGACTATTCGTTAACAGAAAAATCGTATTTTCTCTCATCATTCCCAGGACACAATGGTCTCTTAATATGTCACTTTTCTTGTGTGGCCATTCAGGGAATGACAATTTTGGCCTGAAGGGATCTGGTACATGGGTGAGTTATGGGAAACCAGAGTGCAGTCTGTGGGCTCACAGTATGTGGCTCTCTTTCCCTCCTCTCACCCTCCCCTTCTGTTTCTTTATCTCTGTTTCTCTTTTGGCAGAGAATTATAGGAGGCTTCAAGCATATTACGGCCTCAAATGATCTGGGAAAGCCAGCGTTAATGCTATGTGCACATCTGAACCCTTTTCAACTCTGAGGGAGAGCACACACAGCTTGTGTGTACTTCTCCAGGACTGTATGTGGTTACAGAGTGTGTTTTACCTCCACATAGTCTTTGGCATGGCCCCAGTCCCTCTTGGAGTCCAGGTTGCCCAGGCTGAAGCTCTCCAGTTGGCCCAGGTGAATCTTTGCCACAGAGCGGCTGATCTTACGCGTCACAAAGTTTGAACCTGAAACAGACATATTAAAAAATGATTTGTTGCAATCTTCTGAAATCAATTGAACTTTACGTGGGATATAAATATCACAGAAGTTCAGCCTGAGCCATTACACACAAACACAGATTGTCAGACATAGAAAAATAAGGAACAGATAAGTGAAATCGTGGCCTTCTTGCTGAAAATGAAGTGCAGAGGTCCCTACCAAACTTGTACATCACTCCATCACCGCACACTCAAACCGATGGCCTTCCAAACCTCTAATGCTGCTCCAAGTCCTCTTCAGCCAAAGCAAAAAGCCACCCTGAGCAAAATCAATTCCTTTCCACCTCATATTACAGCATCTAGATCCTTTTACATTTCTTCTCTCTCATTTTCCCCCTTCATTCAATGTTTCGGAGTCAAATCTGGGCCAGAGGCCAACGCAAATCTCAAAGCATCAGTCTGTCAACAGCAAAAAAAGAAGCAGGGAAGTTCTACACAAGAATGACAACCTAACGAGACCACCCTGACTGTGCCGGTACAGTGTCCAGTCCAGAATCACCGATTCGACAATGGGTACATCTGCCAGATCGCCCAGTGGAGCTTCTCAAGCTGAGGAGATGCACATGGTGGATTTTATCTGTGGGAACACTAATGAGATCCTAATTACTATTTCTGCACTGCTAGCAGGGCCAGGAGCCTTTTGGGTGTTTTGGCGACATGTTAAGGGCCGGTGTCATGTTCGCTATTCCTATTGCGGTGGCAAAGATGCGGCAGCGAGTCTGTGAATAAAAAGTTTCAACTGTCCAACCCAAACACAGCATTATACTGATGGAAATCAACACTAAATATTAGGGTGTTGTGACAAATGATACCATCATCCTGATTTAAACAGCCTATTAAAGCTTGAGGGCTCAAACTCTGGTGAGATACTTCTGTCTTGTGCTAAAATAAATAAATAAATAAATCAATAAAAAAAAAAAAAAAAGAGTCCACATGGCAGAATGTGAAAATACAATTTCCAAGGAAAGTGCAATGTTTGCATCAAAGAGTTCGCTATCTTTAGCTGACACAACATCTCGACTGTGAATAAGTCTCCCACAACCTTGTGTGAACCTCTTCAGGACCTGTTAAGAGCTTCTACATGCTGCTTTTTAAACTCATCATGCTTGAGATGAATGTTGCCTTTTAGCTCTGCAACCATCCTGGTCATAACAGCCTGGTTCTGTCTCTACACTATATCGCCGTTCCCTTGACATGGAGCAGAGCCTCCATTTAGACGCAGGAAAATCCCATGAACCCAATCATGCAAACGTACCAAATTTGTAGTAATTATTTCATAGGAAAGCAACAGCCCTGGGCAGGCTGAGTGAAAACAGAACAGTGGAGGTTAGACATGCTTATTTGAGAGAATACAGCATGTTGTGTGTGGGTAACTGGATCACATGGCCCTCACGTCAATGGCGCTTTGTCGCCATGTTGAGTTGGAGTTTTCATATTTCAGCACATGGAGATGCAATTTAAAAGACAAAGCTACAAACTTCCATCTTCAAAGTCCTCTATTGTTCTCACTTTTTTAAATCATTATTGACAGGTTTATTAGGAAATAGCTTCTGTCTATAGAGTGTAGATAAATTGCAGATGGAAACCCCCCTCTGATGTCAGACATCTTTGCACGATCACCTCATCTGGCCCCAAGGGCCTTTCTCCAACCTGGCAGGTCATTTGTTCTGACAGGTACCATTTCTGCTGCTAAGTGTAGTCAAATGTTGACCGGCCATTATTTACCCACCACCGATACATCAGTGACTGTTGGCTTTGTATTTTGCACATCAGTTAGACAGGAGCCTGTCTTGCCACAGGGCACACACACACACAGTTATTAACCAAGGACAATTAAGCAATTAATCAATGGAGAGAAAGTTAATCACACTTCATTTTAATGGGGAACTCTTAATTCAACACATGAACATTAGTGTCACTGAAAGAACTCTCCATTGACTGGCAGAAGGGAGTGCAAAAGAAAGAAGTAATTTCCATTGCTGTCATTGATTTACAATGTAAAGGTGTAGGATCCAATGATTGTGAAGTCTGACCTATTTACAGATGAAAAAGTTTGAAAATTGTAGCTTTTGATCAACAATCTAAAGTAAGGAAGTTCAGGGGCCACGTTATGGTATGTGACATAGTGCACTTGGTTCAAATTGAATCACAGATGTTTAGGTTAAATAACATGCATCTTAAAATTTGGACAAAAGGACAACCAATATGACGTGTCCTATAATAAACAATTAATAATTTTGAGCTATTTGTCCAGTGGGGGAAAAAAAGACGAATGAACACCACAAAAAGGTTGCTGTTTCAAGCCTTTATTTCTGTTGTTCTTTGTTCTGATTGAAATTTAAAATGAAAAAAATAAAAAAAATCCTTAGTGTGTATTTGCCATTTTAAATCATTCTAAAATTATTATGTTTTACATTTTCCGACTATTTATTTATTATTTACATTAAGTGATTTGCCAAATGTAATCAATAGACTGCCGCGTTCTGTACATTAGGACTCGGAGGTGTGAGGCAATGAAACAAGAAGCCACATTGGCAACTATAGTAAATTGGAAGGCAGGGGTGTGATATGATCTGACATGCAAGGGAAGCTCAAGTTTTCAGGTTAAACACAGGTTGTCAAAACTCTGCAGAGCTGAGTTGGCTGTTAAAAAGGTGGCATAGGGATCCAGTAGAGCACAGTACCCCCAATCAGTAATAAAGTCCATTACTTCCCTCCCAAGCACACCTGTAGCCGCCTTGTAAAGCTTACACCTCTGTTTAGAGTGGCTCCGTGCCCTGCCTTCTCTAATTGGTGCGGTGTGGACCCGAGCGTGGGCCTAATGGACCAGCCTGCCTGGCCTTGGACAAAGCCTACACTGTTACTGGCCTGGGTGTTAATGTGTTTCCTTTACTGGCAGCGACACCGCAGGACAACCAGAAGGAGGGGGCAGAGGCAGGGGAGAGGAGCCAGGGGGGCTAACAGGAGGTTTCAAACCCAGCGGGCCAGTGGTGGACGTTTAACCTTGCCTGCAGCCCGGCGGAAAGTCTAATAAAACCTTGGGTTGTGAAAACTGAGCAGGCAGCAAAACCCCTGCCAGAAACTGACACTCACTCTCTTTCTCCCTCTGTCTCTCTCAATCTCACTTAAGCATCTCTTTTCTTTTTTGTTTTCCATCATTCCTTCTCATTTTTTGGCCAGAGAGGCGACAGGAAAAACGTAACACACAGGCTTCGTTGGCACAACTGTGCTAAAATATGGGGAGAAAAAGAGGAGGAGGAAAAATGCGCAGAGATGTCTCCTGTCCGGAGCCAGGCCATGTGGGCCCAGACAGGATGGGGGACAGGCTCTGTCAGCTAGGGGCTCAGGCCTGAGGGAGTCAGGGAGGGGACTGTGGCTTTTGAGGGGGTTTTGGCTGGACTAGCACTGGTTACTCAACACATTCTGCTGATAGAACCACACTGCTAAAGAAAGACAACTTATGAAGTCTGCCTTCATACTGTGTGATGGCCCAGCCCTTACAAACTCAGACCTCATGTTGTCTGAATCATCCTCATTTATATTACCGTCTGTGAGCGCATTAACGGGCATTTACAGATTGACATTCAACCACAGTGTGATTTATTTGCATCACTCTTCTCAAATATTTATTTTGAAAACATAATGGGTGGTCGTGGCCCCAGTTAAATAGCACATTAGGTCCGGAAAAAACTGAAAAGCAGAGTAAATTTAAGTTCCGAATCAACTCGAATATTTATGAACTGGTCTTTAATGTTAAAAGTACGAAGGTAGAACATCCATTTGTTTCCTAAGCCAAGTCATGTCTTCCAACTTTAGACCTGTTGAGTGTTTTTCATCACCATGTAAATGTGTCCCAAGGTTGTTTCCCTTTTCTTAATAAAAATGTGGAAAGACTTGGTCGGCCTGGCTGCTTTAACGAACCACATTCTAAAAACAGGACTGTGGACTGTTTTACTTTTCTCAAAAAAAGTAGAACAAAAAGATTAATTCAAAGTATTTTCCAAATGTCTGACACTTGAGTTATTTTTTTGCAAGCTTGTCTGAACTGGCAACACTCCGAAGGCGGTTAAGAAAACAATAGCTGAGACACAATTTTGATTGCCAGGGGGTTGTCATAGAAACCTTTAGGTTACATCAATGGAGAGCTTACACACCTGTTTTGGAACTCAACCAGGGTTGAAAATCCCATAATCCCACTCTGTCTTTTGAGCAATGGCCTTGGGGAGTGAAGTGCTTTGTGGCATATTGAAGAAAAAAAATATATAACCCTTAATTTCAAATCCCGCCCCCACATGTTTTAAGGATTTAGGCTGACTACGGAGCACTGTTTACATCGGAATGGAGGCGTTCTCATCTCATACCCATCGTCTTTATCTGAGCTGAGTTATGAGGAAAATACCTGACTTGCACAGAGTGAGGTATTCTGCAGGAGGAATCTTCCCTGGATGAGGGGTTGGCCAAATTCCACCTTGGCCAAAGACCTGTCAGTGTCTGCCATCACCGTTATTGCACAATTCACATTCCAATTGATCTCTGGAGCCCTGACAAGGGGAGAATATTTGTGTTGTATCCAAGGTGGCTCTGCTGACACAGCATCTTTTCACACCTGACAGATAGACTCATTCAAAAACGACCAAATTGACAAAGAGGATGAAGACAGAATGAAATGTGATATGAGAAGAATTTAAATGGGGCTGGATGGTTACAAAAACTAAAATCCATGACCAAAAGAAGACCTTTTAACTTTCCTTAAGTTTGTTTTGTTTTTTTTTTATTGGGTGTGATGCAAGAAAATGGATACACAGCACAGAATGTGCAAAGTGTGGGGAAAGAAAGAGCAGGAGTGTAGAAAGACAGGGGAGTAAATTATACATGTTTTTCTTGCAATCTAAGGATGACGAAACCACCTCCACATTGCGGAACAGAGGGCATATGAGACAAAATGTTTCACTAATATTGAAAACAGAAAATTCGCTCTCCGGATCCATCCTGTACTTCGATTAAATCAAAATACCATAGACCAACATAGGGGGGTTGCTCATCCGCCTGCCGGGTTCTGACAGCGCCTGGTGAAGGTTGAGCAAGGTGGCTCGGTGCCCTTAACTTGCAGTACAGTTAACATCAGTCAAAGCAAGCAACCAATAAACTGGATTCTTGGTCACTACAGTGATATACAACAACAAACAGATTTGAGGGCGGGGATGGGGATGAGTGAAGGTAGAAACCTCAATGACCATGTGACACGTCTGATGCTGAGACAGGGGGAAGCACCTCATGAGACACAAGGTGGTGGATGGTGTGTCCGTGTGGGATGGGAGGTGGGAACCTCTATCATCAGTACTTATCTGAGGTGTCTGACTCCACTCAGCCCTTTTCTCATCAACATCCAATGAAACAAGACCAGACCAAAAAAACTAAAAGGGGCCCCACTTTGTCTTGCAAGATACCACCAAATTTCCTTGACGGAGATATTCCCATCCAAAGATTTCCTTTGAAAATAACCTCTCCAATATATGGATAACATATCCTCTTACAAATCTATCATGTGATCTGACCTTTTGGGCTTAACCTCAACAAAAGCAGAAAGATGAAACCGAGGCATGTAGAGGCTGAACAGCCGTATGTGTGTGTTTTCTAAGGGATAGCATTGACTTTGGCAATGCTACACTAACTTCCCCAGTGCTAACTGGTCTTCTATCCTAACAAAACAGTATATTATTCTATACTGCCAAGCATGAACCACAGAGCTCTTGAGGTGGAGAGATGGATGGGACTTCCCCAAATAAACTAGGAGATTAGGCTACAACTGAAACTGGTCAGTAGCAGCGATGGTGGATAAGCACAAAACATATTACAGTGCTGATTTACTGCCTAGCCTTAGATCCACACATGGCATATAACTATAAATTAAACTTGTGTTTTGCCTTTTATTGTCAAAATTAGATTTCTGAAGACTTTGAGGTGTGTGTTTGTTGAACATGGTGCCCTAACAATCACAAGCTGGCTATTTGCACAGATTTCACTGTTGATCACACTTGCCAATAATCTATGGAGTACTGCACTGTGTAATCTGTGAGAGCAGTATGGAGTGTTTCTAGCACCCCTGCTAGCGCTAATCCCCCTCTTCAGAATAAGTGTGTGGGCGTTTTGTTATGGCTAACAACTAAGTTAACCGGAAAGGAGCTAGTCGTGGTGTAAACTAGCCAGCAGATAGATGCTTCTGTTTGCTTTGCTTCACGCTGGATTTCCTTTGGGTTATTTTTCCCCCACGACAGTATGATTTTGACCTTTTTGCCTCACAACAATAGGGATCGGCTGTTTATTGGTTCAACGGTCAGGTGTTTACCGAGAATGGTAAGAGAAACCAGAAGCACATTCCTGCTGGGATGAAGTCATCCCGGGTGCTGGAAGAGACAGAGCTCCTTTTAAACCTACAGAGGGACAGTTAGTCTGAGGCTGGTGGTAAGCTTCACTCTTCCCTCTCAAGCCATTCCCAGCAGTTACCAGACCGTCCTATGTGACACACCACACCGCGCTACGGAGATGATTTGTCACCACAGAGTCACTTTGGTAGACGCCACGAGCAAGTCTCAGTAAGCTTGTAAGGGGAAAGTTTCCTCATAAAAGCAAACATCTACTTTTCCTCAAACACAAGACACACACATGCACTGACACCCTGGGAGAATGACATCACAGCTTTTCCTGTGTGTGGGATGGAGTTGGGGAGGCGGGGGGTTGGAGGGGTGATGTCACTGACATCAAGCACTTCCTCACTCATTATTGACTAGTAATACAGAGTGGCGCGGCCGGGAAGCATGCAGGGAATGAATGATCCTTTATCTCTGCACCACAAATGTGTTCATACATGTAGAGACCCAAAAACACAGTAGAGAGATGTTAAGGGTGTGGCTGAAAAAGGAGGAGTGATGAAACTCATCTGCCTCTGGTGAGCTGCAAAATATCTCACCAGATTCTGTAGCAATTTTCTAACTTCACACACACAAACATATATATTTATATTTGAGTTGTGCGCATGTCATTTTTACTGAGATTCTTTTGGTGGAAATGTTATTTTTTACCTACCTCTGTAGCAACACAATCCTAACTTTCATTTTTTTTTTTTTTTTTTTTTTTAAAGGCAGCGCCTTCAATTTTGATATTGCCAGGGGATTTAATAATAATTTGATTTTCTGTTTAACATGTTATCATATTTAATATGTCCAATAATGTTGAATATGTTATTTTGGAAGTTAAAATGGAGAAATCTGATGTGAGTCTGGGTGTGTTTACTGAAATAAGAACATGGATCACACTGACAGAAAATTATCCTTTTGTGAGAAGTAATGCTATTAGCACGTTTTGAGTTTGTTTCCACCAGTCTAATATGTTTCTGTTTTGAGTAAGGTTTTGAGTCTCCCTCCGAGTTTCCAGCACAAAAAAATGATTCAAGTTCATAAATAAATACATTTAAGCTTACTGTATAGCAGCACTGCTCTACTTTTCCTCTATGTGCCTGTGAGGGTTCCCTCCAGGTCCTCCGTTTTCTTTCCACAGTCCAAAGATATGCAGTTAGAGTAAGAGGCAGCACTTATGTAGTAATATGAATGTGAACGTGATTGCTTATTTGTCCCATTGTGTCAGCCCTTCATCAGACTGGTGACCTTATCCAGGGTGGACCCCGCTTTCACCCGTTGTCAGCTGGGATTGGCTCCAGGACCCACATGACCCAGGCAGAACAGTTGCATTGAATGGATGGCATTTAGCAAGCTGGCAATTTCAGTGCGCTTTATGGTGTTCTTTTTATGATGAAAAACATTTTTTTTACCATATTGGAATGTTAAAAAAAATAAAATAAAAAAAATTTTCTAAACTCCAGCCCTCAATCTGTATTCTTTTGATACACTAACGTATAAGTGGTTATGTACTGCACACCATGTGACTTACTCTACTGAAAGAAATGTGCCATGGGAGTGTTTTGCAACTCATAGCACCGTCATGAAATCCCTCTTTAAGGTGACAGAAGGGCAAAGCCAAACACCCTGACAGTGTGGCAGCGGCAGAGTCACAGCAGGCCCCAGAGGCCTGGGTAAACAGTGGCCTGTTCCAGCCAACGCCAGCAGCACACTGGGTTGTGCAAGGCAACCGTGGGACATCTGGCCACATCACAGCACAGCGTTTCTGCTTTATGAGCAACAACAGCCATAACTCTGAGAATAGAAGTGGCGGGAGTAAACCCAATCGCCCGCTGCAGAAATGCTGACTGTGGGGAACGGAGGAGGTGGGGGACATGGTATTAGGAAAGGAGAAAGAGTGTGTGTGGCGAGACGGGAAAGATAGAATCCGAGTCAGAGAGGGAGATGAGAAAGGGCTGACCAGAAACCAAAAAGCTGAGGATGTGTGATCGGGATGGCAGTGAGCTTTGCCCTTATACGGTCATTCTGTGTTCGTGTGGAGAAGGGTACAACCTTCTCTGACTTCACAGCCTCATCCAGAATCAGTCCCTGGCGAACTATTTCAACAGTTATACCACATATACACATATATACATATACACATATATATATACATATATATACATATATATACATATATACATATATACATATATACATATACATATATATATATATACATACACATATATTCATTTACTTATCACCCCGCCTCAGTTAACGACGGCAGCAAATCTCCATGTCTCGGGTGAGGAACTAACAAACCCTCTATTGTTGTGGATTCATTTTCTGTTTATTCATCAGCCCAACTTCTCTCCACCTGTGATCGAACCCATTCTCCCTGCATCTTGCACGGCTATGAAAGCTCAGTGGTGACCACACCATCGGCTGTAAGGCTGTAACCTACACCCTTTCCCACACATATCTATCTGTGGTTACCCATTAGGATTTACTGGCTGACCCCTGACCTTGGCTGGGGTCGTGGCCGGGGCCTTCATTAGGGGAAAAATCATAAACACCTGAGTGGCTGACCTGGGTGCAATGCCAGGGCTACAGTCATATGGAATTAATTTTGGATGGCTGTGGCGTGTAAATCGGGTTAAACCAGCATCCACGACCCTCAGGGCTCCAAGCACATATTAAAAATGTGACCACAACCCACTCACTATGTGTCATAATACGTCTGACCGTGTGTGCGTGCGCGTGTGCGTGTGCGTGTGTGTGTGCGTGTGCCAGGTAGTTATGAGAAACTTGGCTCCACCAGTGGATGAATATGACTTTATATACAGCATGTAATTGAATCCTTTTACAAAATCCAACAATGGTGTACCTTCTGTTTTACAACCTTATTGTGGTTGACACATGACACAATGTTAAATCATGACAAATTCAGTCTTACCTTGCACCCTGTGTTTGGGTAATTTAAACTTGGTTTTGGTTCAGCAGCTACAATTGCACTCAGTGTGGTGAAAACGCTCCATGAGATGTTGTGTTGTGGCTTCAGATTGAGACATTCCTCTGACATGTTTGTGTTTTTCAAATAACTAATCATCATATTCCAGTACCTTCCTCACAACTGAAGATGATCGTTTACCGGCAGTATTTATAAAAAAAAAAATAATCTTGGTCTTATTCATTTAGGTATGTTGTAAAGTAGTGTCATTCTTTGTGACACATTATTACATTTCAAATTTCTTCAGTCAATCAATTTAATTAAAATGATGCACACTCTTCTTATCCTTTATTACTATCAGATGTTGCAACAACAACAACAATTTCCTTATTAGGATAAAAAAAGCAAATGCAACTTGAGGTTGACATGGAAAAGCAGTGCATGTTTTGCTGTGAGCTCACCTCTCCTTGGGCTTTCGTGGTTAAAGAGGATCCCGTTGACAGCAAACATGTTATAAGCCTCCCGAAAGTTTACCACAATCCAGTAGGCGTAAAGCTTCGCAGCACCTGGGGTGAGAGGTAAGAAAAGGAAAAGCAGAGAGACAGAAACATTTGTACCATTTTGTTTGCAAATTCACAATCACTCATCCATGGCCTGTGACAGTGCAAACAGAGACTTTTTCCCTCTGAAATTTTACTGTCAATCAAAAAATAAAACCCCACTCGGCGTTACAGCGTGACAAAGACACTGTTTATCTCTTCTCAAAGCTGTAGACACAGAGAGACAATGACACAGAAAAAGAGTGTACACTACACTACAGGTCATAGCTAAACACGGCGGTACCCCAGATCATATTTCCCTATCAAGGACAAGTTACAACTGCAGACTCCTGCTGATTGACCAAAAGCAGGCTTGTATAAAATGTCCTCACCATCTTCTTCTCCTCCTCCTCCACCCATCGTGATGAGGGGCATAAGCAAAGAGAAGCCCCCATTAATTAAGACATGAGGTCAGGATGTACAGGCTGGAGGTGAAGGAAGGTTGCCATGTAACCCTCTGCCACATCCTTTCCTTTCCCTCTGTCTAATTAATGAAGGAGCAGCCCTCCTCATGATGGTATGTGCCTCCCATGCAGCCTCAGATTGAGTGCTGACAGATGGGGAAAGTGTCAGTGAGAGGCGCATTTAGACAACGGAGAACATGAAACCTGATCATTCCCACACGTGCATAGCATACGTATGTGTGTTTGTACGTGCATGCATGTGCGCGTGAGCATGTGTGCTGAAAGTGAGTGCTGTGGATATAAAGGTGTCTTTGTTAAAACGAGAGCCACTCCAGTCCTTAGTCAGACATTTGGCCTCTGGGTGTGGGGAGAGCTCAAATGCTGCCTGAGCACTGAAGCCCCGCTCTACTCCCTGACACTCACACACACACATATTCAAATATGTGCGCGCACACACACACACACACACACACACACACACACACAATTTGCCGCAGGCATCCAACAATCTGTATAGCCTAATATGGCCTTGCACAATTGTCTGACAAATGGTGCAAGGTAGAATATGTTAGGTAATCTGTGAGAGTGTGTTTCAATGTTGATCCAAAACTGAATGACGTAGCTGGGCATTGTTACCGTAAGGTGAGCGAGGGTAGAAGGGAGTGCTTTCCTTCTGAGGGATCTCCTGGACTTTGCCGTACAGCTCACTGGTGGAGGCTTGGTAGAATTTGACACTGTTAGTCAGACCACACGTCTTTATGGCATCCAAGAGACGGAGTGTGCCCACACCGTCCACATTAGCAGTGTACTCGGCCAAATCAAAGGAGACCTAGTAAAAAGGCAGGGAAAAAAGTTTATATTTAATTAATACACTCCATACAAACTCTCGTAGTTAACGTACATAAAGAAAAAAAAAAGAACAAGGACCAGAGCTAAGGACTCGTGTTTTTTTCTTGTTTATGTTTGTAGAATTGCACAAAAAAATTTAGCTGGTAACTTTGAAATTCTTTGTTGTAGCAACGATCAGCACTGGTGGAGCTGCCAACTGTTTTTGAACTAAGTGTAACCGATATCAGACTTGAAGTAGAATGAAAAGAAAACAGTTTGGCTACAGGCAATAATATGGTTTTATTTTAATGGATAACAGTATTCCTAATAGATTAGCCTTTGTTATATGAAAACAATATAAATTTATTGGCTTAATTTATGAAAACATTTACTACTATGTCTGATTTTAAACTACGTTTGTAGTTTAAAAAACTGTTTTATTTGTAGCATTTATTCTAATTATCACTGAAACTCTTGGTTATTTAGTTATTTTGGATTTTGGATTTTTCATCAGCTCAGTCAGCTATTTGATAAATGATAGATTAATTGAAGAGATGCCCTTTTATTTATGCATGTTATTTATTCAAGGTTACATGAAAACCATCACGCAAAATCTCAGTTAACAGAAGGTTGGAGGCAAACACGGATGGAGGGAGAGTGCTTGTGTGAGCGCCAGCTTGGTCTCAGGCTCCCAATCAGGCGGGACAGTTAAAAGCCATGTTGGTTAGTGGTCACCACACCTGGAGCAAGTAGCGTGGGCCACGTCTATGCAGAGGAAACGTCTTGGCCCTTTAGTGCTTCCGCACCAGAGCTGAGCACACGGCCGGATAAAGACCCCTTATTTAAAGCTGGGACCCGAGAACACTGGGCCTCTATTCTACTTGTAATGCATACACACACACACATACACTCTCTATCTGAGTAGGTTTGATCAGGGTCAATTACAATCCACAGCTCAGTGTAATTACCTGTGACGCTCCACTCCGGATTTCACTTTGCATTCTGTTACTTTCATTTACATTTACATCATTTACAAGAGGAGTGTGCAGCAATACCTCAGACACCAGCACACACCGTACGTTACATAATTACACTTTCTGCAAAACACACAAGGGGTTAGACACAGTAACAGCAACACCTACTGTACAGAACAAGAATCCAATCCAACAACTTCATAAACTGAAACCACAGCAATGAAAAAATTCAGACACTGAAAGACAAACCCAATATAACACATTCTGCAATGTTATTTGATGTGCTGTGTTGGATAATATCCACCAAAGTCTGACTGCCTGTTGACCTCAGAGCCTCATGATTGTGTTGCTTACATCTTGAGCACAAAAATAACTAATAAATCACCTTTCGCCTCTCTGTCACGAATGCCGGTCCAGTGTTCTGAAGGTGGATTCATGAAAAATAATAAGATGTGAGAGAGGAGCTTTGGCTGCTTTACTTGAGTTCGGCCCTGCTCTTTGAGTGATCTGCGTTTTCTTCATGTTTATGCAGATATTATAGAGTGTATATAAAAAAAATCCTGCCATATAATCTTCATGTCCACTTTGAGCTCTTCCTCCTGCACTGTGTTTAGTTTTTCTCCCTCCTCCACCTCTTCCTGCTCTGTCACCCCCCATCACAGTCTTCATGTCAGTGCATTTCTGTTGTTTTTCCTCAACCAACAAGGTCCTCGAAACATTTCCACACAGACGCAACCTCCAGGTATCAAATCCACCTGAGATGGCCAGAGTCCAGGACACCTCGACAACTTAAATCAAACAAATTGCCTTAATGCCTCCATTCTTTGTCATTATGTACAGCCAAGGCCTGAGTGCTGACGTTTTTAAGGCCAGACGTTTTTGTGCAAAGTGTGCAAATATCCTGACCTGAAAAAAGTGATTGGTTTAGGGGGAAAACGGTTCTAAATATGCAGGTTACACATCCAGCATTTGGTGGTTTTGTTTCTTTCCTGCTCACACAAGGCCTTTTGAAATTCCTCAAAACTGGGAATGTGAGCCTATACAGAAGTGTGTGTGCGCTTGTGTGTGGGTTTAGCCTCCCTCTGCATGCCTGCATGGCCTTCTTTATGGAATAACATAAAGACATCAAGCTGTATAAAACAGTGGAAGAAAGATTAGAAGAGAGATTATCTAAATCAACTAATACTTTGCTCTTACAAAATGGAGGTCTTTTTAAATGTAATGAATGTAAAAAATATACACTTGTGTCACATTACCTTTGTGATGTGAATCACTTTGGCCAAATAAAATTTTTATTATTAAAAAATTTTGTAAAAAGCAGTACAAAACATAAAATATATTTTTTTAATTTCAGTTTCCTGTCGAGGTGGGTCAAAGGCATTAATTCATTCTTGGAATCACTTGGGATTTTACAAAAAAAAGCCCCATAGCAGATTATTTTTATTCAAAAATTTTTAGCAATTTTTTACCAGTTATGAATACATTTTTAAATTTATATTTTTGAGATAAAATCAAACCCAAAGTGAGGACCTGCTTTGTCTTCTGCCGTTTGTTTGGAAGCATCACCACAGTAAAACAGTGTTGCTGCAAAGCAGCATCAGGCCTAAGATACCAGAGAAATTAGAGGAGAAACAAGTGAAAGCAGATGACGCCCCACAATGATGTTATTACACTGAAACTTGAACACATAGCTGCCAACCACAAACACCCAAATAAAGAATAACGCCCTGGAGGTGAAGAAGACAGAGAGAGATGAGGGGATGGTATGGAGAAGAAAAGTAGGAACAGACAGGAAGAACGTGTGTGTGTAAATGAAGGTGGAGGTTTGTGAAAAAAAGAAGACGCAAAAAACAGTCAATTACACCTTTACTCATCACATTACAAGCCAGTAGAAATTAGAGCAGTCATGTGTTAACAGGGCAAAGACAAACAGACCAAATTCTTCCCAGTAAAGAGAGGTTTAGACCCGACCTGACAACCCACACACCGCCAGACAGATCAATTACTCCGCTTTCATCAACTCTGCTACATTGTCACTCATCTGCATTGTTAGCCCAAAGCTATATGTGGATCCATCTTTTCTGCAGACAGCCAACTGTTCAACACTGCTGCTGTCACTTTTTTGTCTTTATCATCACTAAGGAGTTTTAAAATCTTCATTTGTGCGATGATAAGCCTTTTCCTCAAGATTTGCAGGATCCAGGAAAGATGAGGCTGTAACAGATTACTCCTCAGTTTACCAGGAGGTGCTTCTGCCTGGCTACTTTTAAACCCCAGTTTACATGGGGTTAGGATAGCTCATCATACTGGCTGAAGTAAACCAGCACTGACTGGAGGTTGGAAATCGAGCCACACCATGATCTCTATTCTTGAACACACACAAACCATATACGACCAAATCCAACCTCTGATTTTATTTTACAGCAATAAAAATCTCAATTCACATGAGAGCATGAGGTTGACAGTGAGTTTCTGTGTGAGTTTTTAGGATAAAGTTTTTTTTTTGGGGGGGTAACCACCTTTGAGGCTGGAGTGTCTGTTAACATCTACATCTTGTGTAACTTTTCAGCTTGGTTCCCAGACTGTGGGTTAACAGATGATGAGTCCATCTTTGGAGGTTCACCTGGTAGGGCATGTGCAATTTCAATCCAATCTACTGCCCTACACTCCATGTCATTTTCCTGACTTTTCTGTCTCTCTCTCACTACGGCTACAATAAATAGCATGAGAAGCCAGAAAAAGTAATTTGTCTGCCGTCCACACTACTTTAAAGTTTTTAAGCATCTAGAAAGTCAGCGTTTTGAAAGGATTCACATCCAAGGTCACTCCCTGATTGGCTCTTATCAGCCTGTACTGCCAGTGACGGAAGCAACATGGAAAACAAATCACAGTGTTACTTAGTGTATTGTCTTGTCTTGTTTTAGCTAGCAGCTGTTATGCTGTTAAATTATGCATTTTTTTAATTCTATATTTTATCTAAAATGCTAATTGTGCTTTAATAGTTTTTTTTTTCTGTCAGCAGAAATATATTTGGGTTAGACAGATCCTTGTATCATTAAATCCAGACAAAGACACTTAACAAGCACTGAAAACACCAAGTAATTCTTAAATATTCCTTCTAAGAAAATATCCCGAGTAAAAAAAACATTGTTATTACAGCTGTTTGTTGAAGAAAATTGTGCCAAAAATATAAATTTGGCACAATGGTTACAAGTCAACACAAGCTGTAAAGTTTCTATGACTGTAATTCGCAGGAGAAGAAAGAATCCACACGTGTTTTCACAAGCTTCCTGGCGTAGCCTAAGCTACTGTTGCTGTATGCAGGCCCACACTAACAGCCTACTCTCCAAACACAACTGTATCTCCATCATCATCATCATTGCCATCATACAACTTCAGGGAAATCTCTCCACCTCCAGTTTTGTCTTGTTAGAAATTGTATCACTCGGCTTATCTGCTCATAAACAGAGACACAGCTGAAAAACAGAGGCGTTTTCTTTTTTCCCCTCATATTGTGTGTTCCCCAGAGACGCAAGCACAATGCAACTGAAAACAGGGAGTGCAGCAGAGAGACATGGGCATGGTGAGTAGCAACAGAGTGAGACAGTGAGATCATATCATCTGACTGAAATGCGGTCGAGACAATAGTACTGAATAAGGGTTGATCAATGACACTGTGATTGATTATAACACATGGGACTACTCCCCACCAGGCAACTACTAAAGGTAGCCTTTCTTGTCATTACAAAAATGTCAGCAAATGTCAAGCGCTGCAGTTCATATAGTACACATACATACACTTCCCTGTCGTGCCATGAATTCCCTCACAACTGTGTGTTTTGCTCAGCAGGTAACGTAAAAATAAATATAGACCCAATGAGAAGTGGAAACAATGGGAGACTTTGAAGAGCTTTAATTACAGAGTGCACCAGAAGGAAATCCAACGTGAGTTTTAATAGAGCCCCTGTTTAACAAGAACTTCCAGAGTGGCATAGTTCACCTGGTTCTTATGAGTTGTTCTATTTTGTTACAGTAAATGACAATAGCATATTTGACTACCCACGCCTGATAGACTTACATTTTGGTTTGTAAATTCCTTTTAAGGATGATTGACATGACAAACCTTTTCAATAAATTGCTTAAGTTCATTAAACCTGTCGTGCCTGTATAATTGCAAATACGTGCATGAAATGACATCGCAATGTTTGTTAGCATATGTGATACAGAAAGTTAATGAGCATGTACAGACACAATGTACGTGTGAAAACATGTCAGTCAGTGCAGACACCCATTGTGGTAAAATACAGAAAATTGGAAAATCTGTAATGGCTGTTTCTAAAGAAGCAACAATCTTCTGAGTGTTCATTTGGTGTGATTAGTAAAACCGCAAATGAAATTCTCACTCTATCACCGATTCAGAAGTCAATATCACAAATCTTTGTTTCCAAAATCAATAAACCGCTTCAAAATTAAGTATTTTTACTAACCTGAACCTGAAGATATGAAACCTACATAGAGTTAACAAAACACACAAAAAGATTGCTTCCAAACAGTTGCATGAGTACCCTTTTTTTTTTTTTTTTTTGGCCCAAAAACAAACATGACTGGCATGCAGCATGCTTATATGCTGAATAATTTCTGTTGAAAAGGACCAGTTGGAGAATATGAAGTATATTCTGGGACCAGGAACAGGCTCAAAGTGCATGTCAACCGACAAAAAAAGAGCTGCTTTTGTTGCTTGTGAGACAATAATAGAAAGTAACTTGAAGAATGTCCCAAGCTGTGTTCATCCTCAGCCTAGACCTTTAAAATTCAACTTCACAATGGCATGTGATAGCAGAGGGAATTAAAGTAACCCCAGGTATTTTCTTTAATTTGGTTCCTTTAGCCTTATATTCTGTAGCCATGTCTGAACTTAAACAATGAAACATTTTACTGTGAGAGAACTATATGACAAGATAAACAAACTACACATATGTCTTTCAAAAGCAAACTTCAAGGTCAACAACATTCATTTTCAAAATCTGTGGATCTTTGCTGTGTTTCAAATAATGACGTCTTCTGTCCAGTTAGTGCAGAGGCTGTGGGAGCTATGGTAATGAACAAACACAAGGCAAACAGTTGAGGTGAATCTGACTGAGATGGATAGAGACATGGGAGGAGGAGTAGGAAATCCATGTGTGGACAGATACGTCCTGCAGGAGCGTATGTCGGGACAGGTAGACAGAGAACTGGAGAATGGTTGTCTTGATTATGCAATAGAGACTGGAAAGTCCCTTTCTGCCTCCCAGCACTTCACTCTACCTTTCTTTCACTCATGTTTTCTGCATTGTTGTTGAACAGGTGGTGGCCAACATCTCCATCAATGCTGCCTTGTGCTGCCAGTGTAATCAATGCGTGATCAATCATTTACTCTCATACTTGTCCCAGTTCTGCTGCCAGTCTTGCATGCTTACAAATGAACTGCATCACAATTTAAGTGACATAACTTCATTGAGGCCATTGAAACCCCTCAAACCACCAACCAATCACTGTTTGGCCGGAATATGTTCCAATGCCGTCCTTTTTCGGGACATAAACTCAGCTGCATGTTAGATTGTATTTTGGCATAAAACTAAATATTTGGGATGTAATGATCATATGGTGAGGCAGTGAAAACGCTGACTGTGCTGCATGAGTGGTTTCTGCTGACTGTCTCATACTTCTGTGACCACTAGCTGACTTCAAATGCTGAAATTAATTATTTTTATTTTTTATTTTCATTTTCATCCATTGAACAATAGTAAGAAATGCTGCTTACATATTCACAGAATCTAAAGTGTTGTCTTAAAATTGCCAACCAAGAGCTGAAAGCTATAAATGGGGACAGTTAGGGTAGCACATCTTTGTAAAGATAGAACCAATAAATATTTGGTCAAACGCATGTATGTATGCTTAAGGCTCCCACAATGAGGTATTAGGGGAGATTTCTTCTTAAAGTATCAAAGTAGTCAGTCCGTAGAAAAATGCAAGCCGCTTTTATTCAGAAACTGAGCCTCCAAACAAGCCGTCAGGACTTTTGTGACAGTGATTTTGTGATGTCAAAACAAACGGCCACTGCTATCAAGTTAAACCCCAAACTCCACCCACATGGATCCACCCTCCAATCTTGCAGGATTCATGTTTTTCTCCAGTATTTTCCTGAATTCTGCTATATTTTATTAGATCACTCAAAAACAGTCAGCAGGAGAACTTCTTTACTGATTGGATCACCCAGCTGTTGCTACAGAGAGAAGAGGAGCTATAAACCTATAATAAGATGATTTTGGTTTCTCAAAACCACAAATGCATCTTCGAATTGATATCGACTCTTTGTACAAAACAGGAAAACTGCAAAACATAGGGACAGATATGGCAGACTTTCTCCTATAAATTATTAAAATCATGAGCAAGGAGATGGTAAAACTCAGAAGGCAAAAGATGAGAGACAGTAAAGGAAATTTGATCAGTAAGGAAAAGCTTTTTAGAAGAGCAGAGGTACAGGCGTACACCCCATTCCTTTAGCATTGGATAAGAACTCCTGGAAAAGCGCCTGCCTGGAAAAGTCAATCAAGAAAAGAAGAAGCCTTTCATTCTTCCGTTCCTTTGGTCGATCAGATCTACCCTGCAGACATTCACCACCAATCAATCACGCCTGTCTCATATGCACAAACACACATGTAAACATGGCAACAGGTCTTGATTTGGTGGTTTGTGGTCAAACCCAATGACTGCTGGGAGCAATCACTTTTACACGTACACTGCATGCAAATGCCAACACACATAGACACTCTCCTGTCTGTGATGCTCTATTCAAAGATGACGAGACACCATTTCAACCACCTTGAGAGAGTGGATGGATGGATGGATAAAACAGTGAGTAATGATTGTTGGTTGATTGTTGCCCATCACAAAACGTTATCAAAACTTGACACAGTGCATGCTGTGCGATTAGATACACTTAGAGAAGACACAGTAAAGAGAGCCGCACTGCTTTGTTTATGCTGCCTTCAGAGCCAATCAGAAGTCCCTGAATTTCACAGGAGCCAATCAGTGCTCAGCATGCAATAGAGTGGAGTGGAATGGAGAAGAGAGTGGAGGGTAAACCTTGAACAAACATGGCGAGAGAACGGGTCTCTTAAAAAAGAAAATTTGAAGTGCCGTTCTCTCAAGTCCACGATGTGAGGTCATTATGGATTTAGCATCAACTACGATAACAGAAAAATAACGGTCAAACAAAGCATGATGTGCAAGCATTGTTTTGCAGTTGTTTCACTAATTTGATGCTGCACTTAATGTCATGTTCACATTTGTTGATTGTTGATTGTATTTATAGCAGTTAATTAGTTTCTATGAGTGAGTTAAAATTTAGTTTATTTCTATTCGATACTGCACTTTCTATTTGATATTGCCTAGCGATGAAATGTTGATTTCAGAGATGGGGGGGCAACTGGCTTGAGTACTGGGGGTTGGGTGGGTGAACTGAACAGTGCCCTGATATCTACCCTACACCTCAAATATGAAGTTCAAAATATATATAAAACTACAGCCTAGGCTTTTAAATAGAAAGTTGTCACCTTACCACGAAGATGGACTCCTGGCCATTTAACTAAACACCAGTGTGCAGGTCCAGGCACTGTTTACAACCAGAAGGAGTGACAGCAGGGATGGCCAATCACACGTTAGCAAGAAACGGCAGAGCTTGTAGCCGGTCTAAAGGGAAACAGGTTTCAGCTTGAGCGGCTGTTTTCTGCTTCGTCCCAGTGCTCGATCCATCTCCATTTAATGTAGTGTATAGTATAGTGTTTTTGAACACCCCCCGCCCCCCCCCAAATTATGTCCATGATATCACCTACTTTTGATAAAGAGCAAGTTAGATAAACGTTCCCTTTTTATGATATATTTTGTGGTTTGACGACATCTGTGCTATTCTCTAACATTCTATTTGTAACTGTTACACATCTCAGTTTTTTATGGAAGGGTGTTACATTTTTATCATAAAGTGGTTTGACTATACCTGTTTGCTTTTAATAATTTTTACATGCAATATATTGCCTTTTCTAGTGAGTAGTTTTATAATCCTATCTTGCAGGTTTACTCTTAAGCATCATAAAACAATAAATAGTTCAACCAAATCCAAGTTGAAGATATATGTGGGATGAAATAGCTTGCTGTGTCAGTTTCCTGTCTTGAAAAGATTGTGATCATATAGTTCTAAGAAACAATAAAGTCATAATGTTCCTCTTGTTATATAACTTTCTGACATCTAAAAATGTATCCATGATTTCCATAAGGTCCTATTGTACCATGAGACTAAAGTTTAATTGTCTTTTCATCACACATTGGATGGCAACTGAACCATCCTAAACATGAGATAACATCTCTCTTTCTTCTCCCTTCCTCTCTCTCTCTGGGTGTCTTTCCTCACACTCTCTATCAGCTGTCCAGGCCCAGATGACTTCAAAGTGTTCAGAGGAGAGGTGAGGAAGGACCTCCCACATCTGAGACCCCCTGCCAGGACCACACGAGTCCTCCTTACGCCTTCAACACCCCACACCCCTCCTCTAGCTGCTGTTGGCTCTCCATTTGGCTGCAATCAGCATCATCTGATTAGAGAAGGTGGGGGTGTTGGGAGGTAAGAGTGACAAATTGGCACATTCTTTTCCACTCATTCCCCCTCTTTTCCCATCCCTCAACCCTCTCACACACTCCCCAGACCCCCACTTAAATCTTGCAGCACTCCTGTCAACCCCCTCACTCATTTACTCCACCTAACACCACTCACTTGATGAATACTGTCCTTGTAAGCAGAGGAAGCCACCCCAGCCCAGACACAGATCCTGCTCTGGGGTTTCTGGCATGGTCCATAAATAGAAATGAGGTTTGGGGACCACCACCCCAGCAGGTCAAATCTGTCTTCGGTTACATACTTGCATGCGCATATACGCTCAAATGTATAATAACGCAGTCCCATAAATAGGCACACGGACCGCCGTCGGCCACAATAACACAAACCGACACACACTCTGGCTGCTCTGGTAGGTGTCACAGACCCATGAGACCAAAAAAGAACTGAGATTCTGATCCAACATTATGGCAGACTTACACAACATCCACCCTCTCTCCATTGGTGCTCCTGCACCACCTCAAACCTCAGCCAGTATTTCCTGGCTCCCTCAAAACCCCCTGGTCGGGAGCAGCAGCACAATTGTGTGTGTGTGTGTGTGTGTGTGTGTGTGTGTGTGTGTGTGTGTGTGTGTGTGCGTGTGTGTCCTTGTGCGTGTGAGTGGTACATGTGGGGTAAGAAGAAGGATCCAGGTTATGGCTGGGCAGATACATGGTGCCTGTTTGGTTATAAATACCTTCTCGTCTGTTACAGAGTCACTGAAAGTGTCTCTTTAGAGCGGTTTATGGGGTGTGTTGTTCTGGTTGGAAGGTTACAAGTTTTTTCGATGACGGGGGGAAAAAAAACAGCAATGGTCAACAGATTTGAAAAAAAAAAAAAAAAAAAAAACTGTCTTCAGATAACTTCACATCTTTTTCCTGGTTTCCCTTCAGGATCATCATAAGCCTCAGATGGGGAGACTTGTGACAGCAGTGCAGTGGGGAAAAGATCCCTTTATATCCATAACTCTAAAAAAGAGTTAGCATGAGCCAGCATGGGGGCAACACAGCAAAGACAAATAAAGGATTAATTTGTGGTAATTATTGGTCAGCATTTGTCTTGTTTTTACAGAGTTTCTACCCTTTCCTCTGGTTTGACAAATGACTGTCTCTGCTATACTGACCATACAGGATCACTTTAGGGTGTATTTAAACAAATATACTCTTAAATTAAACTACAACAAAAAAAAAAAAAAAAAAACACTGTAAACTGTAACCTCATGCACTTGTAAAGGAAAGGACTGTAAAGTTTGGTGATATTCAGTACTGCAGACTGACGTACTTGATAAGAATGCTGAGTGTTGAGATTCCTCAGAGAAGGTAAAACACAATGCCTGAACATAAATGTAGACATGGAAGTGAGGAATTTCACACTGTTACGTTTTTTTTTTTGTTTGTTTTAAACAGAGGATGAAATTGTTGTCTTGATAGATATCTCTTATAACTCTTAATCTCTTCCTGAACCAAAACTGGAAGGAAGAGCCGAAGAGAGTTTGTGGGAAATGGGTATTGGCTGTAATTGGCGGCACAGGCAGTGCCTGTTTATACTTGAAGTGAGACCTACAATGAGATGTGTATTACAATGGGGTTTGTCTGGATTTTCCTGCTGAGAGGTAGGTGTTTAAGAGAGCAGATTCCACATGACTTGCTCTGGTTCAGGCCATGCCAGTTCACTGTTATAGGTCTAGTTTGAATGAACAACAAACCAGCTAAAGTGATAGGGAATGAAGACGCTCGACTTATAGTTTGACTGTATGTATCTAAGGTTTTGAAAAAAGCTAGCAAAATTAATCGTGCGTACAAAGACAAATGTTTGGCCTATAACTCACTGACTTAAAAAAAGCCTAACAAAACAATACATCATTGTTTTTACATCACTGTTTCACTGGCCTATGGCCCATGTTTGAGATCTATGACGCCATAGAAACCCGTGGAGCTGGCCTGCGCTGACACAATGGTAAAGCAAAGACAACATGACTAGGAGGAGACCAAGTAACACCGTCATAACATTTTTTTCAGAGTCAGATTGGCGTTTGTGCTTGTTGCTCTTTCCACTTCTAAGATGAGGGCTTGCCTGACCAAAGGAGGAGGACAGTTTGATGAGGGAGTGGCCCACCTTTTCCACCCTTTCCCAACTACCCCCTCTCAATCCAACAGCTTTCATCTGGAGTGGATTAGAGATATTAGCACTTTCTTATCTCTGCACATCTCTCACCATCTCAGCGTTTTTGTTTCCTCCTCCACACGGTGCCCACCATGTTTATTCCTCCACCCTTGTTCTCTAAAAGGGAAACAACCTTAGCTAATTTAATAGGTTGACAGAGGAGGAGTGAACAACCGGGGCTATTGCATTGTTATTAAAGTCTGCTGTTAAACTATTCGTGTATTAAGACATACCTGGCTCTCATTCAAGCACATAAATCAGCATACAGGCTCATATTTTCATATGAGCACTAGCCAAGTCCACTCTATTCTGTTTGAACACACCAAGTATGCAGCTCAGTTAATGGAAGGTTGATCAATCACAATCTTGACACTGTGCATAAACACACATGCAGATAAAGCACTTTCAAGTCAAGTAATATGTGACCCACCTACATATCTAATTTGAGTCTGTTTGCATACGTATTTTGTGGAGTGTTAGGGATGTTACAGAGCCTAAAATGAACCTCTCACTTATAAACAAATACACAGACACAGCCACTAATCCACACTAATACCAGCCATCAGTCTTGGGATGATGAAATACTAGGCTGTCCTTATTGGGAGGAGATATCACAGTATGCTTAATAGGAGTGCAAGCTGCAGAGCTGAGCCAAGATGGGAATTTAATCTCTGTCATCTATCTCTATTGAAATAATTTGAAAGCGCCAATGGGCTTTGACACTGGTCTGACAAGGTTCCATGTCACTGGATCCAAGGAGAACAATACATAGCCAATCAACCAAATGGAAAAATGTACATAACACAGTGACTACCCTGGAGGATGATAACTGAGCCACATGTTCTTTCCACAGTGTTATTTACTTTCTACTTTCTGCATTCTTTCTCAGTAACAGATGAGTGATACTTCATGAACGTGCGTGAATAATAACCAACCACTACGTCACATGGACAAATAACGCACATTTCAATGCAGAAACTATGAACTGGCCTTTTGTCAGCTACTGAGTGTGACACAAGTCAGGAAATAAATGTGACTAAATGTAAGATCAACTGCATAAATTTAGCGCATTTCTAGGCTGTCAAAACATCACATCCACACATTGTACATTCATAGAACACTTTTTACTGCTGCTGATATTGGATGCCTTCCATATATACCCACACTCATACACTGATAAGACAGCCATCAGAGGCAATTTGGGGTACAATATCTTGCCAGAGAATACTGACATGCGGACTGGAGGAGCTTGAACCACAAACATTCTGACCCGGTCTAGTTCCTGGGCCAATGCCACCTCATCTATGTAGTTTTTCTAATTTTCTAATAGTAAGGGTTTCTTCTGGGCTTAAATTCTAGATTTTGTTGTTCCAGTTTGAGACAATACGTATAACCTTCTCAAAAATTGCTAACTCCATTGATATTTTTCGTCTCTGTCCCTGAAATTCATCTGAGTTGAACATAAGTTTTTCTGCCCTTGATATTCCTCATCTATCATTAATTTAACAATGACTGTCTCCCATTGTGTGGCCCCCGGTGTTTAGGCCAACACAAGGCTCTGACTATCCATGTCACATGACCTGAAATACCATCAACATATCATCAACAGAAACTCTTGATTCACAGTTTTACACTCATGCGCAAACACAAACATGCTCACACACACTGAGGGGTTAGCAGAAGACAATTGCTTGGGTTCAAGTCAAGCCCAGCCCCACCCGCCTCTCTCACCGGGGAGGGAACATCGGAGCAGGGGTCGGTATGTTGGGTCGGACAGTTGTGGAATGGCCAGTCTTTGAAGGAGGCCTGGGGCAGGGGAAGGGTTTTTGGGAAGGGGAAATGCTCTGTTGGAAGTTTTAAATATCAATGGAAAGGCTGTCTCTCTGCCATGCAGGGAAACAGAGTGGCTTTCCTTTATCCTCCGCTACTTATCCCACCACAACGGAAAGACAATGTCAAAGAAACATGTAGCAGGAATATTTCCAGGGAGGGATGGCCTGAGCAACTGAAATTCAATCCCTGAAGGGGAAGACACTTGTGGAATATTCTGCTTTAAAACTGAGTCAGACATCTTGTATCAACTCTAAACTCTAATGAAAAAACAAGTTATGTGACTAACATATGATGATAGTGGATCTGAAGGGGCTGACAGACAGATCTTGATCGGCCCACAGGAGAGCATGTAGGAAGAAAGTCCGCTGACCTGAACTATCCCACGATCCGGCAGCAACCTGGCTTAACCACAAGCACAGCCTTTGGCTATCCAGCTGTTTGCTCCAGAAAACATCACCATATTCACACACACTCCAGCAGGGAGTACTCAGAGAGGCTCACTCTCAAGTTACAGATAAGGCTGAAAAGAAGAATCCTCATCCACTATGTCAAAGAAGGCAAAGTGAAGTACTTTATTTAAAAGTAGCACTTAGGTCCTGGTGTGTCTTGAGTGAATATCCTGCAGAGCTTATAGAGCTAAAAATAATCAACACACCTGTACAAAGTGTTTACCTTTCTATCAAGGCTGTGAAAACTTTCCACGCTCTTGTACCAAAGTCCCAGCTCCCACTGAAAATGACTTTAGACTCAACTTGGACTCCAGAGCAGCCAAACAACATTCAATATTTTCTCTTCAGGTGCATCCGACAAGTCATACCAAATGAAATGAGATGTCTGTATGCATAAGCGTGACTGGGATTTTGCACCTTGTAACACAAATTATCATAGTTAAGAAGTTAAGAAATGCACAGGAGTAGTAAATACAAAGGTCATGCTATAATGGGCACATGTTTTAGAAGTCAGCAGACTGTTCTGTGTGAACTGACTACATTAATGAAAAGATTAGCTCAGGGTTCAGGATTAAAGAAGAGCCTGATTCTAGTCAAAGAAAAGACATAGATTGATTGATCAGTGTTTACATGGTTTGTGGTAATTATATTTGGCAGCACCTGAAGTTCCTGGAAAACTTTTTCTGGCGCATGTTTAAAGTCTAGCTGAAAATAAAAGTTTTGGGTTGCAAACTATATTAAATAACCGGAAAAGTCTGCTGCTCAACAGCAGGGAGGGTTTGTTGGGCGACATTAAACTGGTTCTGAGTGACCACTAGCATTTACTGTTAAGTGTGATCTGAGTGCATGGTCCAAACCAGATCTGGTAAACATCACTGAATACACAACTACTGCTTCATGCAGGCATGAGACCACACTCATATCTGGTGTCCCCCTTGTTTACCTTTTCACAGAGTTCTCTGTCCTCACCTCTGCTGTGCTCCACCGCTACAGCAGCCAGATCAAAAAAAAAAAAAAAAACGCCCTCTGCCAAGACCTCCGCCTTCCCAGCGATACTGACCACAAACGGACCAGGCCCTGGAGTCACCTTACCAGTTTACCAAGTGGGAGCGGATACCAACACTGGCTCGCATAGACGATTAAAAGACTTGCATACGAAATATCTTCCCTTGCAGTGATACCTTACACTACATCTGCATATTCACATATTCAGAACCCAGTGTTGACTTCTTGTCAGCACCAGATAGAGGGGAGAACTGGGCACATATGGAGCTGGTGTGTTTTCATTAATTTTTCAAAGGGGTTTGTCATTGTCATTTGGAAATGAACCAAACGAATCTGAACCTCAATACTGAGACTTAAATATCTTGGAGGGAATCTGAATTACATGAATATTTATCACAGCAACTCAATAAAAACATTTCTATTTCCACGCCAAAGAGTCTAAGCTAAATGATTCAGAGCCCTTCCTTTCAGACACAGCGTTGTTGTATATTGCGTCAGAACAGAATATATCCACTGAAACGGTAACTGCCATTTGTGGAATTCTCTGCTGAGACCTGCCCGTCACGTCACCATCATGGATCATCTCCATCTGACAGCTAGTGTCAACAGAGGTAAACATGAAGAAATGAGAGCTGCTATTGTGTCTGTGACAATCTTCCAGTGCAGTTACACTAGTAAGCAAGAAACAACATACCACGATGACAGTCTCTGGTGCACTGCCAAGTAAGAGCCTGGAAGCGGCTCCTCACAGGCTAATTGCCAGCTCATTGAAGCTGATGGTTGTTATAGCATTTTTTTAATTTCTTTTTTTTTTTTTCCATCACTTGACTATGAATGTCAGAGAAAGGGATTGACAAGTTTCTTTGCAAGATTCCGGTTCATGTTCAGTCGTGTACACTCGCTGATGCCGCCAGGTCTTTCACAAATGGGGTCACAGCCTGAGGTACAACAGCAGGCCAGATTTTTCAAGCATCTTGGCAGATAAATCAATTACACAACATTACACATAATGAAGGTGATTTCAAATAAAAAAATTAAGAGTAAAAATTTTTCTGTATTGCTTGTGTGGAACAATGTGGTACAACTTGAGTTTAGCTCATGGGTTTGAAGTACCATTTAAGCTAAAATGAGCCTTACTGTCGACTACAATAGTTCCATGGTGATATAATAACTGATCTAATCTCTGTGACTAAATAACATAAATAAATTTTTAAAATGTGCATTTATTTATTCAGTCAAGGGCACTGAGATCAAAAATCCTGGCAAAGACACAGTAGGACAATGATTAGGACCCCAAACAATTTATAAGAAATAGAACTATGATGGAAATGAAAAACAACTCAAATAATAATATATATACAGCTAGACAGAGTATTTATCAAAAGATCAATCTACTCAGTTCATGAAAATACACCTGTGATCCCTTCACTGCTGAAGCCAAGGTTCAAATCATCAGAGAGAGAAGATGGCTGAACCTTTCTCTCTCCAGCTATTGAAACCATTGGATTTGTGTTTGTAAATGTGATCTTTTTTTCACCTGTTTTCTATTGCTCCCGTTCCACAAATTTGACGAATATTTCAGGTCAGTTTTAGTTTCATCAGAAACCCTCACACATTTGTCAGGTGATGAGTGATCTAAATTTAAATTCCCAATAAAAAGGAATAAGACACACACCTTAAAGTTAAGAGATTATTGTCCATCTTTATATTTATTCCACTGCAACTTAAAATTTTCAAATATTTCACACAGTACACACAGTGGCAACAGTGAGATGCTTTGCTGTGTGTCATTTTCTTCTTAGTGTGTTTAAGCACAGAATAATGAGAAAGTCGGTATCAAAGTGCTAATTTATGTGAGTATGAAAAGGCTTCAACTTAAAGCACGCTTTAAAATGACAGTAACTGCACTAACATCCAGAAGGAGATCCATAAATGTGGAAAAATAAGGAACAGTAGCATTTCAGCTTCACATGTGGTTATGATGTGGCATATTTTCTTACTTAACCCACAAGTCAGAGTCAATAAATGAGAAAAGAAGCCTGCAACAATATGGTTACCCATAGCTAACCCTGTGTCAGTGAGTCTGTGTGTGTGTGTGTGTGTGTGTGTGTGTGTGTGTGTGTATCGGTGTGTTGTTGTTGGGTCTCTCCCTAGAGCAGTTAGGTGCTGATGGACACTTTGGTAATGTCTTTGTATCTCTCAAACCTGAGCAGGGTCCAGAAACACAGACTGAAGACATGTCAGAGAGAGAGAGAGACAGAGAGAGACTGCTGGCTCTGAGACCTTCCCGCGTTTGCTCTTCAGGGCCTCAGCTGCCAAAATGAGGCAAGTTAAGACAAAATCCAGAGCAAAGAAGAGACGCAGCAGCAGACTCCAAAATGTTTCTACGACAGGAGGTATCACCAGCTGTGGAACGTTATACAGTACTCCAAAATATTTCTGCAGTACACTAGAAAAGTTACTTAATGTAAATTAAAATAAAATCAATTAAAATGCAAGTATGTTTGTTCCTTGAGAGAAATTATCACTGTATGATTTGATATTTATTAAGGTTTTTTTTAATAATTCAACCTAATTCATATTCCTGAGAATAAGAATTACTTACTTATGAGAATCAGTAAAGCGAAGCAAAAACATGACTGAGATTGAAACATGAAACTTAATTGACTGCGATAAAATTTTGCTGTTTTTTGCTGTTTTCCTATTTTAGAGAGTAAAGAACTGTGATAAGCTTTTCTATTCAAAATTTTTCATTACTTCACTTCACTCAATAACCAAATACTTGAATTAATGAATAATAAAAATAATTCTTAGGTTCAAACATTGGCAGTGGCAGAAATCTAAAAAAAAAAAAAAAAAAAAAAAAAAAAAAAAATTTGTTGAAAATACATATGTATTTATAACTATCTTTCTCCTTAAATTAGAGTTACAGAATAAACAATGAAAGTTCAAACATATTGTTAAATCATAATCGGCCAACATTAAAGGGCTACAGGATGAAACCCAATACTTTTTTGGTAATATTCAATTTCTGAAACTTAAGTGTCTGTTCTTAAGTTTGTGATTTAAACAAAAAAATACAAAGGGATAAAAAAAGTAGCTTATTTCAAATGTCCGATTGCATTTCATTTATTTACAAAGTCCTTCTAAAGCAGCATGTGTTTGGACCACATCAAACATTTCATGACTCTTTTGTTAAACTGGAAAAAAATGCTTCATACGAAAAAAAAAGTGCTTAAATTTGTCAAGTAACAGGTCTGAAAAGCTTCAAATGAACCAGCCCCATACTGCAGTCCCACACTGCGCATATCATCAGAGAAGACACAAAACACACACCAAGAGACAACTTCCGTCTAATTCCGCCACAGTGCCCTCACATGCTGCAGCTGAATGTATTTTGGAAAAAAGGTCTGCTGTCACAACTGTGGGCAATGGCAACGCTGCTGGGGATTTTGATGAGCAGGGGATGTTTTAAGTTCCATATTTTCGACACACAAGGCATAGTAGTTTAATTTGACCATCATAAGATCAGCGCAACAGACTGGCAGAGAAGCTTGACTTTTATTACAACAGTCATCACTTGGAGACTATTATTGTAAATGTTTAGCTGTGGTGGTGGCCTGTGCTGGCCACACATGTGTAAACACTCTGAGGTTAGATTCCCAGAACCCACTTTGCGCCAGAGCAGATATTACTATACTAGCAGCACAGGGACACAGGAGAGATTTAGCACGGGAAGATCAAAATCCCAGGTGGATGTCTGTGAATATGGGTGGGTGGGCAGATGGATGCCTGCCTGCCTGCCTGCCTGCCTGCCTGCCTGCCTGCCTGCCTGCGTGTTTGTAACAGCCATTGCTGTCAGAATGACTGGTCGGTCAGGGGAAAGTGTGAATACTGCCCTGGCCAGTGTTTGTGTGTCTACGGCTATTTTCCCATTGTTATGTTAATAATTGCAGGAATGCTTGGGGGAATGTCAGAGAACCCTTGTGTGATGGCTACACCCTGATATCCTGAATATGAAGAGTTCACCTACAACAGAGAAAGAAGAGAAAATCCCCAAAACAGGGGCAAGAGATGTATCTGTGTGCAGACGTACTCGTGCATGCTAACACACAAACAAAAAAAAATTAAAAGACCCACAACACCCACATGGTACTTATTATCACGGATCCTCAGGCATGTCCAGTCGCACACAAGTAGAGATGAAAAGCCATGTGGAGGGTGTGCACAGATATCAGTCCTATCTCAGGGCCACTTACTGCAGTTAAAGCATGTCTACAATGTGGTCTTGCTAAGAGCACACTTTCCAAAGCAATTTGCATGCCCGAGAAGGGGCCTGCCACGCTTTCATTAAATAATAAAACAATAATAAAATTAGCTATAATTTTTATGATCAATTAATCTATTGGTTATTTTCTCTAATTTGATTAAAACATTATTGCAATAAGTGAAAAAAATTGAAAAAATTACTCCCAAAATCAAACAAGTAAACAAATAAAAGGATACATAAAAGATTATAAAAAAATATCTATATAGGAGTAATGCAGGCAAGAGTGTTTCTGCTGGAAATGCTGCATCATTGAAGCTGTGTCTTGTGCTAAACAAGCTCCATACCACACTGGATATATTGTACTGTATTTTTATGTATTTATTTTTTTATTTTAATGTGTTCCCACACTTTAGACTTTTTCTACCTTTTTGTTATCGTCTCTTCTGAGCTTCGCTCCATGTTGTTTGTGCGTCACAATGAATGTGCATGTGAAACACAACAGCAGAACCAATGTTTGATTGAGGAAATTTGTAATAAAACTTTTTGACTTTAATCTCGAATCAAAATGAGCATGTCCATGTCCAACTCTGGCATCCTGGAAGCCCCAAAGGGATAGTGTTAAGTAATATTGCCTAACAGCAAGGTCATGGGTTCGATTCCCAGGCTTGGGGCTTTCCTGTGAGGAGTTTGCATGTTCTCCCGTGCTTGCGTGGGTTTCCTCTGGTTACTCCAATTTCCTCCCACTGCCCAAAGACACCATGTTTAGGTTAACTGGTGACGCTAAATTGTCCGTAGGTATGACTGTGAGTGTGAGTGGTTGGTTGTCTTTGGCCATGTTCATGTGTTAGCCTTCGTATGAACTGGCGACGTGTCTTGGGTGTATCCCACCCTCACCTGGACCATTGGCTGTGACTGACTCCAGCATGCCTGTGACCCAAAAATGGACAAGCGCTAGAAGATGAGTGTGAGTGAGCAATAATTATGCCACCTTTGGCTGATGTATGTGACTGTGATGATGAAGGCAGTTTTGAGTTGTAAGTGAACACTTGGAAATCTGCGTCATCTGACAGCATTGTTCTCATCTGCTTCACATGTCCATCAGCCTCACCCTGTCTGCCCCACCAGACGCCAGCACAGATGATTGATCACACTGTGGAAAACTGAAATCCATTCTTCCCACTGTCAGAATTGGCGTTCGCACATAGCAGAGCAAGGAGCTATTTATCACACTTTACTACCAGCTTCTCACACTATCAGAGGCATTTCCCACCGATGCAGTCAATGCTTGTGCTAATGATGACAATGAGGAGAAGTAATCATGACCTTAGCAACAATCTTACAGCAGTCTTACAATATCCTGAGGGCAAACATTGGCAAGCAATCAGGCTTTAATACAGTGCAACAAAGAGGGTGTTGATACAAACAAATTTCTTAGTACTCTTCCCTTTGTGAGGAAGAGCAACTCTCTCAGCATGCACGTAGTGTATGTGAACATGATTCGGCTCACTGAACAGCTTAAAAGAAAAAACGCTGTAGTACTTAGAGGCACTTTTAAAGCTTATTAAGTCTAATTTAAATTACTTATTTTAAAGGTCGTTCCAATAACAACAACAACAACAACAACATCAACAAAATAAAACTATTGACCTCTGAAAGAACTCGAAATATTGCTAAAATGTTTTGAAATTTGAAAAGAGAAAAGTTATGTAGCTGGGATGGAAAAAGTGAAAATCAATCAAGAGAAAGCAATGAGCAAGTGCTGATAGTTTGACTAATGAGAATTTTTTTGTCATTGCCATTCAAACAGCTAGCAACAGGAAACCTACTGGACAAAGGCACCAGCCTAGGGGCCATGTTTGACATCTTAAATAATTTTATGACATTTAGTTCTGATAAGATGTAAGCACTTTATGGTAAAAGTATGTGGGCATTCTTAGCTACATAGTTTTGGTCTAGAGCTGTATTTCATGGTTTGGCCAAGGCCCATTAGTTCCAAGTAATGAAAACCTTAATCCAACAGCATGCAGTGATATTTTAGTCAATAGTCTGCTTCCAACTTTGTGGCATCAGTTGGGGAGAGATTTCATGACTGTTTTAACATGACAGTGCCCCAAATGCACAAAGCCAAGTCCACAAAGGGCTGGCCAAGATTATTTAATTGTGCGTTTCTAGCTTGTAAATACCATTCACATGAAAATCAAAGTCATAGTTACGAGATGTTTTTATAAGTTTTGATGTATCTGACTTGATGCTCTGAAAATGTCAAACTTTTAGCCAAAGTGTGTCATTCAACTTAATCCCAAATTATAATGCATACACTGCAAATATGTTTTGTAACATTAACTGTTGACAGCCTCACTGCTCACAAGTTGTTTAAGCACCACATTGATGCTGTCGTGGTTAAAAGGGTAAAAGTACTGCCACTACTCTACTGATGAAAAGTATGGTGGCAGCACATCTACCACATGCTTCAGTGTGTCCACATTCTTTAGGCCATGGAGTCTATTTATCACACGTTTCATGTAATATCAAGTGCTTTGGGTGGGAAAAAGTTAGGTAAGTGAAAAATGCAGAAAATCATTAGCATTAACTTTTTCCATACAATTTTATTATTTGAGTTTAACTGAGCTACAGAATATTCTTGTATAAATGTGAATACTGTCTTCTGTGAATCATTGTCAGTGATTTGTGGAAAAATTTGATGAGAAATTGTTTTTGTAGTTTGTTCAGGGCCGAAAAAAAAAAAAAAAAAATATATATATATATACACCTCATGATAAGATATCCAAAAGCACACCCTGACTCAGATGGAAATATCTGGTGACTGCACAGAAGGAGTTGGCGGCATTGACATTATTTAACCCTCCTGTCGTGTTCGGGTCAAATCTGACCGATTTACAACTTAAAACTCATAAATATTGTGTTTTACATCTGATTGCCTCAAGACCTTATGATATCCTCCACACTATGCACTTGAACATATAAAAGTGATGATCACCTCTTTCATTGAATTTTGAGTGTTTTAATCAACCTTGTTACACCTGTGGTGTTCCCGGTCTAAATTGACCGCCATAGGAAATGAATGACTATATTCATCCATCAGACAGAAAACATCCCCATGCACATCACCCCAACTCACTCACACACACATTTCAGACTGAACAATGTCTTTTGCGGGTACACATCTCTTTCCCGCGCTTATGTGCCGATCCTCCCATGTAAACCAACTTCCCGATGAAACAATGTATCATATCTTCACACAGACTAGACAGATGTCTGTTATGTGAACCCATCTGCCTTGCACTCCTTTTACTCTGAGCACAATGAGTAGGCCACTGACCAATCAGTTCTCTGTCAAAGAGGTTCTGGTCCAGCTTTTTGGACATGATGAAGAGGGCACTGAAATTGAACCAGAGATAGAGGAGGATGTCTCCGAAGTGGAAGACAACCTAGATTTTGATCCAGACTTTGAGGAGACTGACCAGTCAACAGATGAAGAGGGAGAGGCACCTGAAGAACAGGCACCTGAGGAGACATTCCAGTCCAAGAGTGGACACTTGCTCTGGTCTTCATCCCCCCAGGACAGAGGAAGTAGAGCAAGAGTGGAAAACATAAAGATGACGCCAGGGCTAACACGGTATGTGACATCTCGTGTGGATGCCATCAAGTCCAGCTTCCAACTCTTTTTACCAGAGTCCATAGAGGGAATTCTACTGGAGATGACAAACCTGGAGGGGAAGCGTGTGTTTGGGGGACACCTGGAGAGAAATCGACCTGGTAGACCTCCAAGCCTACATAGCTCTGTTGATTTTAGCTGGAGTATATCGCTCAAACAATGAGGCTACAAAAAGTCTGTGGGATGCAGATTCTGGGAGGCCTATATGTCCTTACAACAGTTTCATGTCAATCAAGAATTATTGGATTTGATACACATACACAGCCCGTCTGCTGGCGAAATGACAAACTGACTGCCATCAGGAACATTTGGGACAGGTGAGTGGAGCGCCTACCACTTCTGTACAATCCAGGCCCTGACGTGACAGTTGATGAGCGCCTGGTTCCTTTCAGAGATTGCTGTTCCTTCAAGGTGTACATTCCAAGCAAACCAGGGAAATATGGAATAAAGATCTGGGCAGCATGTGACGCCAGGAGCAGCTATGCCTGGAATATGCAGGTGTACATGGGGAACCCCAGTACTGGAAGGGCCGAAAAAATCCAGGGCATGTGTGTTGTGCTGGACATGACAACCGGTCTCCAAGGGCTTAATATCACATGTGACTACTTCTTCACATTATATGCTCTTGGTCAGGAGCTGCTGAAAAGAAAGCTCACCATGGTAGGGACAGTGAGGAAGATCAAGCCTGAACTTCCCCCTGCACTGGTATCGACCAGAGGAAGAGAGGCACTCTCGTCAAAATTTGCTTTCACTGTCACACACACTGTGTCATATGTTCCCAAGAAGAATAGCAATGTCATCCTGATGAGCTCACTGTCAGCACCACAGAGGACGGGAAGCCCCTTATGATCCAGGACTACAACAAGAACAACGGAGACGTTGACTGCCTTGATAAGGGAATGTAAAGTTTCATCCATCATGCATTTTATTTTATTTTTATTTAGGTGAATCATAGCATTTTGTGTACGACAGATTCAATATTGTTCCCAATCACTTATTTATTGTTCCTTTTATTGCAGCTTACTGGTACATACACCTGCAAGCAAAGGACAGCCCGCTGGCCTGTGGCACTGTTCCACAACATCCTCGATGTGTCTGCTTTCAACGCATATATGGTGCGGACAGCCATCGACCCAACCTGGAATCAGGGGAAAAGTTTCAAGAGGAGACTTTTCCTAGCAGAGCTGGGGAAAGCTCTGGTGACTCCTCTTATTCAAAGGCGCCAGCACATTCCCCACACACCAGCCTCTGCCAGTCTGGTTAGGAGTGTGCAAGCCCCAGCCCCAGCCACTGCCCTGGCTGCTCTCCCCCAACAAGGACATGGGCAGAAAAGGAAGCACTGTGAGCTCTGTGCCCCTAGAGACAACAAAACAAGACTGACATGCTGCAAATGCGATGCCTGTGTTTGCAAGGCCCACTCTGACCTGAGTGTCACACGCACATGCACAAGCACACGACTTCATGTTGAGTTTGGTCTGTGGTTTTCCATTTAGTTTTTCATTACATGTTCATTTTGTAATACATTTTCAGTGCCTATTTGTATTTTCACTGCAGTTATTTTATGTCTAATTCTATAAATTCATATTAAACACTACTTTGAGACATTGTTCACAGCTAAAGAATGTTGAATAAAAATTTGGTGGTGAAAAATGGTTTTTGTGCTAATTTAAGAGCAGTTAATACAGACCGTTAATACAGTCAATTTTGACCGGGAACACTAAAGTAAGGGGCGGGAGGTGAACACGACCGGAGGGTTGAAATGCACCGAGTTGTCCTCCCACAGCACATACCCCGCGGCAGCAAAACAAAGTAGAGTACATACTCTGAATAGTCTGAATGAAGAATAGTTCATAGAGCAGATGTCCTCAGTGGTTATTTGCACCTATATATCTTGCACTCTCTGAGAATAAAGGCCTCCTTGTTTGGCGGACAGGAGACAAGGGAAGATTGGCCCAACCCTCTCTACAGGTATGACAGCCTTATTTAAAGCTTCCATGAATACACACAGGCCAAGCCAACAGCCAACATGCACAAAGCAGCTATAAAGACCAGTTCAATACTGTGCACAATAACATCTTCATTAAAACAATTGGGCCAATCTAGATTCTTATCTACAATGAATCATTGACAAATCAGGACAAACTCCTGGCCCCTGTCGCCTTGCTTATCTTCCACCATCATCCTTTCATGATGTGATCAAAACAAATGAGATCAGCACTCATTACACCAGATTTATCAAAATAGTCACAGTCTTCGAATTACCCAACAGATTTTGTTTGAATGCATGGAGTACGCCCACATACAGTCTGAGCCAAATGAATTAGAGAACAGTGCTTTTTGTAAAATTAACAGACTGTGACACTCTGAAAGGGGAATTTATAAATTGTGAAATAACAATTAGGATGCCTATTTTTCTCAAGGTGCCCTAAACTTTGTTGTGTTTTGGAGCAGTTGGGGTTGATTCACTGTTCGAAGTATAGGACTGAGCCATTACTGCAGGGAAGCTGGGAAGAAAAACACTAAACAAACAGCAGGATTACACTAACATACTGTTAGTAGTGGATTTGCGGATGTGGGTGGGTGTGCGTTGTATCCATGAGGGTATGAGCACACAGTGGAGAGTGGGCAGCAGCAGTCTTGTGTTCACAGATTAACAACAGCGTTTATTGTGAGTAATGAGCTTATGTTATTTATGGAGGTACTGGATGAAGCTGCATCTTCTCACAGTGTCACAGCTAGAGTGGGTGTTTGAGGAGACATCATTTACATGCTGACAGCTGAAGATAATGTGATATTATGAGTTCCTTCCTGGCGCAACAAACTGTTTGGCAGCCACCTTGTGAAACAAACAAGTAAAAATAGTGCAAATAAATCCACACGTCTTTTTGTGCCTCTTCATTCAGCCTTTCTGGCTTGTCACACTCCGTGAGTGTATTTGCAAGAATCCCTTTGTACACACAATAATGTCTATGTAAACACTACCATGTATGTACACTGAAAAGAAATGACAATAAATCTGTGTCAACTCAGCTGTGTGTCTGTAGGTTCTTGTGCAAAGTTATTTTAATTGAACATGTTTTGGAGACGCCACCTCGACCCATGGCAGAAAATGTCTGTTTTGCACAGCACACACACAGCTGTTTCTACAGTAAACCTTTTTATGAAACATAAAATCAAGATGTGTGACTTCTGGGTACAGTTGCAATGGTCGCACAAACGGGTTAACACAACTCCCAAATAACCAACTCATCTTTGTATTTTAAACAAAAAAGGAAACGGTGACTAAAAACTAACACCAGAAACCACATATACATAGAAATATGTGACAAAACAGAGCAGAAACAGTGCATAATTTTAAAACCATTTTTTATGACAGATATGATGTTGTTAGGTTTAAGATAAACTAGTGGTATAGTGTGCACTAAGTTGCTGTCTATGGCTTCCTGTACTTCGACGAACAGATCGTCTCATTTAAGACACTGAATCTACTTTTTCTGTTTTCCTCCACAGTTTTTTGGGTTACAAAATGGGAGCACCTGCCTTCACCTCTGGTTTTCTATTGTTTTCAGTTAAAACTACAGCCTTTGCAGATTATTTTAAAGGCTTTTAGAGACAATACCTCACTTCGAATTACAGCTCAGAGCCTTCAGTCTGCTAAAAAACTATCGAGACGGCTAATCGTTTGATGCCAGATGTGCTTCATCCATCTTGAATTAACAATCTCAATCTTTTTCTTCCATTGCTTTTGTCAGTAATACATTTACTATGCTTTCCTTATGTTTTACTTGGTTTAGCTTTTACAAATTATAGAGCTGATTACCCTGCTATCATATATAGATTACCACATGCAATTTAATTGTCCTTTTGTACTTCATCTCAAGATGTGTTTAAATGTGCTCTGAACTCTTCCTTTCAAGATCAGCAGAATATAATACAGAATGTGTTATAAACGATGAGTAAGTGCTGTATTTTGTTGCTGGTTACATCTTTTCCACAACTGGCTGAAGCATTCAGTCTATAATTCAGTCTATAATCAGGAAATTAGTTGTCAACCCCAAAATGGATTGAAACCTTGCTTTAGGCTGTCTTCTACAAAAGCATCCATGTGGATATAGATACTGATATTTGCGGGTATAATGATTAGATTAATATCATACAACTTGTGACTTTGATTGCAGTTTTGGGCTTTCATTCAATGGTAGATGCAGACAAAACCAGATTACCTGGAACTGGCTGATGACCAATGTCTTAAAACACAACAGGCCTTGTTCACTGATTACAAAAGCCAGCAGAGCTCCAGATAAATCATTACAGAACATCCAGTATAAAGATGGCAGGCTGATTATTATTGCCAAACAGCTCCCTAAAGGACATAGCAACAAGAAGATTGATGGGTCTGATAAATATTTAGTGTAATCCCTGGTTACCGTCTCCTCACCTCAGCCCTCCGCAGTTGCTAACGACAGCACACTAATTAAGATTATGATCCCAGCTTTATGTGTTTATTGAGATCACGACAAACACGCTACGGGCTACTGTCAGTCACTCGTCGCTGAGGTAAAAATGGAATGAATGAAAACAGGCAAAGTCGGAGGAAGAAAGTATGAGGGAGCAGATAGAGATTAATGGATGATGCAGCAGATGAGTACGCACAGTGATGCAGCTGAAATCTAACTTTTTATAATATGCTTCTCTGACAGCCAAAATCTGATTCTAAGTGAAATTGCCAGCTGGATATCAATCAACATGAGTGTCTCATCTTCCCATCTCCTCACCTGCAGGGGACCTGCAATGGGACAGATTGACCTGTAGAGGGCCTCATCCTGAACTAGCTGAGGAGAAAAAATCTATAATCAAAACCAAATCCAGACTACAGGGACTATGGATATTACAGAAGTAGCACTCTACAGACTTTTAACTAGATCCTGCAGGGCCCTCAGCTATTTCTAAGAACAGATCAGGCTGATGTTTATTTTACCGATTGATCAATTAATCATTTTGTTAATAAAATGTCAAAATAAATTGTGAAAAATGTGGGTTATGTCACAGAGCAAAATCTCATTTTATTTGATCAACACATCATTACAGTGAAATAATAACAATCTGTTGTTCCTATGTTTTTACATGACTGCCAATATAAATAAATAAATCTTAAAGGGATTCAAAACAGAGACTGGCAAATAACTGTTAACTAAAAAAAAAAAAACATTACCCACATCTTTGATCTTGTTTAGCTTTTTGTTCTTTGCAAAAATATATTAATGAATTAAGGCAGCTATTGACGTTATGTTGTTTTGTTCACCTTTTTTTTTTTTGTTTGTTTTGAGCATTGAAATGAATAAACTTTTACAAAACGTTCGGTTAATTACACCACCAATTATCATTCACAATTTAAGCAGTTCTCATAAATTTTTGTGGGCTCTTCTGTACACAAAAAAATAATATAATGTTCGAATTTTTTCAGTTGATTTAAGTCAAATTATGATGTTACTTTCTGAGCTCACATTTTTCCTCAGTTCTGACTAGGACCTATTGCTGTTTGATATTGGTTTAAAGTACTGAGTCCTACAGAATGGGCAGTCATTGACAGTGGCTCATTGCTGCCATCTATCTCTAAATCACAGGTGAAACTATATTTAATCAGTTTTTTCTGAGTTCTCAATGTCACAAGAACATGACAGTTGATGTGGAATATTTGGGGTTTGAATTAAGATGCAGACTTACAGTAAATCATATTTAGTTTTCTGATACCATTTATTGGCTCATCTGATTTACTTACCTTACTTACAAAACCTCAAAAAGCCCTCTCTATCCCAACCCCACCCTCCCCACCTCCTTTGCCAAACTGCATGTTTCCATGTGTTACAACCTTGCTGGAAAACAGAAAAAGAACTGACTCATGAGTGGAACAACAAATCTGACCCACAAAAGCACAACCGCAAAACATTCCTTGACTCTGAATGGGGAAAGTGCAGACGTGTTTCTTTTGGCACAGAAAAGTCTATTCTTAAGCTAAAGTTCATATTTAACCCGTGCACATGAGGCCGGCTGCCTTGCATGGAGGCCTAACCTTTAAAATTGAGCTGGCTTTGTTGGGGAGCCATTGTGGCTGCGGACTACCAGGCCACCAATGCAACCTAGGCCTGTTTCTACTCATTCAAAATACATGGAGGACCCAGCGATTATACTGCACCACTTTGGAGCCAAACCACTGGGATTCTGATCCTGATAGACAGTTTCAAAAGAATGGAAAACATGGCACCTTAAAAACATACAAACCACACTCATGTTGCTAATTACTCCTTAGAGTCAAAAAATAAATAAATAAATAAAAAAAAACACACACACACACACTTCAATGGGGAACTCACTCATTTTGGTTCCAGGCAAATCTTTATCCCAGTGTGATACACACTCCGCCACGAGTGTGCAACTGGCGGCTGATTGGACGGCCACAATGTAAACACCAATCAGACAGTGAGTAAACCAGGCCAGTGGAGTGCTGCAGAGAAGAGACCACTCATCATTCATGGAGGTGTTTACACAACCATCACCGCTGACTCCTGAACACAAACTTTCTCAAACACGAAAATCCTGTTTGTATTAATGACCATCTGTGATAATCTTCTTAGGTTTTCACCCAAGAAACAGCAGAATGAAAAATTAGCGTTGACAAAATAATCACTGCAGGACAAAGTAGATTTTAAAGGTTTTTTCTGCCAGTTTGCTTGTTTTTTTACACAAATAAGCTGGAAATAGATGTTTAGATGTTTTACCCTTGAACAAGCGACAGTGCAGCACAAAATCGAAAAGAAAGACTATCGCCACATTCCCCCCCTCCCACACATTTCACGGTTTTCAGATGTAAAAACCTTCACTTATTTAAAGTTGCAATTTGGCAAACCAGATTTTAACATTACACACATTTCAGACTTTACTAGTATTAGTTAGTTATTACGAATTAAATATCTCAAGAAACTCTTTAAGAATGAAGAAGTTCTTTTGTTTTAAACTTAGTGCATTTTTGTAATCCAATGAGGTTTTCTACTGTTCTATTGGCCTGAGTAGCAGAAAAGTATTGGGATCTATTGTATCTGTCTTGTGAAAAAAATTGTTTCTCACACATGTTGATCCTTGACAATGCAACGGAACCTCTGTTAGAGCATTTTGTTTGCCGCCGATGAATAATTAAATTATTTGCGAAAGCAACATTGTGCTTTGTATGAGCAGATTCAAAAAGTAGTTAGCAATCAAACAGGAAATTCTGGGTCCGAACAGTCTGCAGTAACTTGTAGCCACACGACATACAATTGGATGAAGTGGAGCGAGTAAAAACAAGTGAATCACATTACTAACATTACACCAAGATGTCCACAAGCTGGTAAGTAGTGGTGTTACAGTCTGTGGATGAGTGTATGACTTCACAGTCTCTGCTTTAAGCCTTTAAACGCATCAACACAGCAAAGAAACAGTGCCAAGCTTCATGGGGAAACAGGCGTGTTAAATCCTGTGTGTGTTTCTAGCGTGGGAGCTTCTGCAAACCCGGATGGGGGAGACCAATGCATAGAGAGAGAAAGGGAGCGAGGGAGGGAGAGAGAGGGCTGTAAGAAGATAATGGTATGATGTCTTTATTGAGGAGATGGATACCTCAGGATATAAATGAAGAATGTCTGTCTCCTGAGTGTAATATTTGCTTTTGTCTTCAGAAGCCATTTAATACATTAAGCTCCACTTCTGATTCACTATAGCCACGCCCCAAAAGCTTTCAACCCTCTCTGTCTCTTAACACACAGATCCTCCCCTCCCCTCCTTCTCCTCATTCTCCCCCTCTCTTGCCGTCATGTCAGCCGCAAAGCATGTTAATAATTCATCCCATCACCCTGTGTGTCCCATGTGACAGCTGCAGGTGGGAGAACTCGTGCACAGAGAGCATCACTGAGGGGTTTTTGTTCATGGCTTTCCCGTGAAGCTCTTCAGTTGGAGAACACAATGGGATTCTGTATTAACAGATTACCTAGAGCACTTCCCCTTTCTGGTCTGTTGCTCATTCATATTTCACAACCCTGGTTTCCAAATTAATAAGTCAGCATTATTTGAAATGAAATATAACTCATCAATAATTGAAATTATCTTTTCAGAGCTTTGTGTTCTTTTTAATATTGTCAAGTTATTGTGTAATACGAACAAAGACATTAAAATTATTCAACTGCCTTATAAATTATGTGTGGTCTTTAAACCTATTTTCTGCGTTGTACTTGATCTCTGAAAATTGCTCAGTGACTTCAAACCAATACAGGACATCCACTATTTAAAGGCCAACTACATTAGAAATGTCAACATTTAACCATTAATTTAACAGGCATTAAAAGCTAAATTCATTTTAGTCTTCTTATTAATTCACTTCAACAGCAATGGCCAATTTGGTCAATTTCCCTTTAGGCCAAAAGTTTAGTAAGATGCATTTACATCAGAAATGGTGCTGCTTTGGTCAGAGCAAGCTGGGGCTGAAAAATTAAGCCAACACTGAAGTCTTTGGACATCTTTCCTGTGGGTCATGATAATGTCGGGAATATTGCTTTAGAGAAAGACGCCTGAGCACAAAGATCAAACTGATCAGCCCCTCTACTGTAACACCCACAAAGAAAATATATAAAGTTCCCTCTTCAGTTGTGTTTGTTTTCGATACTGCAGCTGGTTGCCTCTCTGGCCTTCCACTGTCAATCCACCATTCCCCATCCACCTAAGCCCCTGCAGCATTAGAAGAAAACTTCCATTCTGTTATCCATATGCTCACAGAGAGAGCGAGCGAGAGAGAGAGAGAGAGAGAGCCAATCTAACACCAATACGACAAGTCAAATTGCCTGGGTGAGTCTGATGAACAAGCTGGACCAGTGGTGAGGAGAGAGAGAGAGAACTGAGTAGCTGGTGTGAGTGATCTTTTCCCTCTGTGGTGGGACAGACTGGAAATTGCTCCACACCACTGCTGCCAGTAATCCAACAGGCTCAGCTGTTCGCAATGGGCAGCATGTGGTAAGTAACTACCAGAGCCAGATTTACTGGTGTGGAAACAAATAAACACAAGTCAACCTTATGCAGGTACAAGGATGTGCTGTCACTCTTAAGTGTGTGTGGCCTGTGGATGATCTTCCACGTGGGAGGTGGGAGCAGAGTCATGGCCTCTGACCATAAAGGATGTGGAGTCATCATTCTTCTCCCTTCTCACTCATTCTCCCACTCACTTCTTTTTTTCTCACCGTCTGTCTTTCTTCCTTTCTTGATCATTAGTTAAAGTATTTGGCCACACTGACAGCATGCTCAAGCTGAAGTATCTCAACAACTTCTGGACAGATTTGGATTAAATGCTGTATGTATGTTCACAGTCTTCACAGGGAGCGTGCCGCCAACTTTGGATTCCTTGAGCTTCCCTGCAGGACCACCTGAACAGTGACAGTTTATGGTTTTAAACCATGTGGTGCAGATATTGACATTCCTCTGAGCATAAATTGTCAGAACTGTGATGATCCCAAGAACTTTCATTCACACTTCAAAATTTAAGTTCAATGTTTTGCTTTATGTCCAAATACTTGGAAGGATCTGCTGCTTTAGTTCCTGCTTACCTCTCATTAGCTAATTTTATTATGAGAAGATGCTAAATGAATGTGTTAGCACTTCTTATATAATCAAATTAGCGCTACTAAAATTGCAATAAAGGCAAAGAAACACATAAGTTGCTTTATTTTGGTTTTTACAGATATTGTACCACTAAGTGTCCTTATGAAGGATTATTCTTCTTTTGTTAAAATCACTGTTTCACCAAAACTAGTCCTTCAGTCAGGTGATGCACAACCTGGCCTGCTTTATTCAGCATTTATTTAACACAGCAGAACTGGTAGAATGATTGTAATCTCTCTGTAAATGCATGGGTTTTGTTAAGAAACTGCTACCATTGAAAAGCAGTGTCTTCTGTTCACATTACAAATGGCCTTATTATCTAAGATCTGACTAAGCTCTTGGCTCTATATCATACCCAAACCACCATGGCGAAGGAGGATCAGTGCTGCCTGGAGACTCTCTGTCAGATCCCAGTTTGGAGAGGCTGGGGGAGGAGGATGGTGGGGGTGTGGGTGGCGCCGAGGGATCTCCTGGGATCAGAATGGAGCTCAGAGACAAAAGGGACATTGTGGCACAAACTGACCTATCCAAGAAAACATTACTTCCTGTCCCATCAGCTCCAGCATCCTCCGTATGAGCTGCTCACTTCCCAGAAATGAAAGAAAAGTCCCATTTTTTTCTTTTTTAAACATCATCTGCTGCTGTTTAACCCTTTAAAGACGTTTTACTGAGGTGACATTCACTGAGTTTCAGAATGAGATGACAAAGACAGAGGTTTTGGTAGATTAGGCTCATTTACTCGCTATTTGGGGGCTGTATTACTATCATAAAAATCATAAAAGAGAGTTCAGTTGATGAGGGAGATGGTGTTGGATGTTGCATTTTAGCATGTGCAAGCCCATAAACTGCAAGCCAAAATTACTGCTGACAACTTTTCATAACATGGGAAAATTTTTATAACCCTTCTCTTTCCAGGAAGCCGCTGGCTATTATCTTGAGTTAAACTTTGAAAATCTTCTTACAAAGGCGTAGAAAATGTATTTCAGATTTTCACAGATGCCTTGCAATACTACAAGTCAATACTTTTCATTCAAAGATGAATCAAATGACAGAGATAACCAGCAGAGACAACCCCACAGAAAATCACCAGCAACTCCACAGGTTTTCAGCGAAAAAGCTCTGATAATAATTAGAGGAGCTAGTAAAGATCAAGCCAGAACTAAATGGAGATTTAAGATTTTACTAAGAACTACGCGTGGCCCTGTGTTGGATAAATTCCAAGAAAAGAATCATGTCAATGTGGTAATTTTCCTCTGCGCTTGAAAATGCACCAATGAGAAATCTTAAAACAACCAAATTCTCCAAACCTTCAAGTGATGATGGAGTGCCCCTGAATGAAATCTAGATAAAATGGAGACGTATTGTTGACTGTGGTGAATCATAAATTCAATCAAACCATCATCTGTAAAAGGTTTACAACCTCTGCCAGCCTGAGTTACCTCTCAGGAATCAGGTCAAATGAGCATTTGGACCATGTTGAACATGTCGTAAAAATGAAACAAGTTCTGCTTGTGTGGAAGTGACAAGTAACTATTAATTCTCTTCTGTTCTGGTTTCAAATTTACTTTGAATATAGCATGTTTACTGTTATCCGGACATCATTGGTTCCTCTTTAAAACAAGCACAGGCAAAGTGGCTACAGGCAACAATGTTTATCAGAGGATTTGACAAAACTGGTGACCTGTCCAGGGTATATCCTGCCCTCACCCAGAGTGAGCTGGGATTGGCTCCAGCACCCCCCATGACCTAGAAATGAATTAAGTGGCAGAAGGATGGATGGATGGATCTGACAAAAAGGTGGCCTTGATTCAGAGGAACACAGTGACTGGAAATGCATGTGAGGGCAGGTGGGATCACTCTACCTTGACGTGACTCTGAGCACCCAGGTTGTAGATCTCTGTCGGCTTCACCTGGTTGATGATCTTCACCAGACACGTGCTGTCAGTTAGGTCTCCATAATGGAGCTTCATGTCTGAGAGAGAACAGAATTTAAAAATATTCTTCGTGTGCTTCAAAGTGACTCAGACAAAAATTTGATACTTCATTCAAGGACTATGAATTACAGCGAAAAGAGGTGATGAATAAACTACATTTTAGTTTAAATTTAATTTCTTAAGACATGTTTTTCTAACATGTCTACACAATGTGCAAGTAGAGAATGCATATTTTTACGGCCCAAATCTGCAACACCCTGAAGTTGTCCTGCAGATCTGGAGAGGAAACAGCCTGCTGGTTTAGAACAGTTTAATGTGTCTAGGTTGGTGATGAGAGTTTTGCAGAGGCAGGGATGCCAAAGAAATTGGATGATTACTGATCTGGAAGCTGTCAGTTTTGGAGGATGAGTGGAGGATTGGTGTTTCTAGTTGAAACTAAGACAGACAAACTGACTAAATGGCGTGTTGAAGACACTGAGAATTTCCCTAGAAATGCCAGCGCGTCATACAGAAGGTCAGTGATCATCATTAAAATGTTCTAGATCATCATTATGTTTAAGATGCTGGCTGTGAAAATTACAAATTTACATAATTTTGATTTCACATCTGTAACATCACAGTTAATATTTAAAACCTTCTTCACGAATGGCATTGTTCCTGGTAGTTCTGAAATGGGACACTTACTCCCCTCGGTGTGTGTCTGAGGGTTCTGGTAAAGATGTTCAATGCGACCAGTGTTGAAGGAGCTGGAACGACGCATAATACCATGAACCTGAGAGAAAAAAAAGACACAAGGACAATTCTTTTCATCAACTTCTCAGTGCTGTCTGTCACAAAAATACATGATCATATTCAGTAACAGATCTACAATGTGGACAACTACAGTTTTAGCATTTGTGAAAAAAATTTCTTACAGAGAAAATTTTTACACCACTGGACTATTAATATTCATCATCATAATATTCATCACTTCCTGTATGCATTAAAGTCAGCTTTCAGATCAGATTCATTTCTACCAAAGGTTAGCAGTTAGCAGCTTATATTATATTTATATCTGTACATCAGAAAAAATTAAGCATACGCTACAAATTTCAAACAGATCATTGGGATGATCAACCATTTTTGGCCATTTCGGCCATTGTCACATTTTCACAGCACAGTCTGTCCTTCTTTGAATAGCCACATCAAACAGTAACCGAAATCTGTGAATAATAGGAATAAGAATAATTTTGCTCCTCATTGTTTGTTTGATATTGACCCCATGAGATTTAACTGAGTGAGCTGCAAAGGATCTGCAATTCTTCAGTTTAATAAGGATGTCTGAATCGTGCCATTAATCATTTCATCTGTCATGTCGGCTTATTCTACGTTAGCAAAGAGTTTTTTGTCTTCACAAGATCTTTGGATCCCAAAGAGGGTGGTCATAAATAGCAAATAAAAAGTATCTCAGTAATGTGGTGCAGTGACAGCTCTGGATCCCCTGGCTTTGTACACAGAATGACAGCAAATATGACTGGGAGCACGCAAACACAATTGTATATATGTATGGGGAAAAAAGGCATCCATTACACCATGTTACTTTGCAGTAACATTCCACTGACAGGTGACAAATTAAAGGAGAAACCAATAGAAAAGCTGAAAATTCTTATTTTATCTTACAAAATTCTCTCCACTACACTGAGTCTCCAATACTCTGGATTCTACATTCTGCTGGAGGGAGGATGTTTTGATCATGATATTGATGGTGAGAGTCCTACAATAGGTGTCCAAATTGACTAAAATTTGAAATATGAAGGCCACAGCCTGTGATTCACATTGTTCGCATACTTATCAGGGATTATGGCACTATCATTCTCGGCGAGATTGCACCCATTAGGAGGTTAGGTGTTCAGATGGCCCTCCCTCGCAGCACTGCATCTGTGTAGATGTTGGTCAGCTCATTTATTCAGGTTGTTCCTTTAATTTGTCACTGGTCTGTATCTGTTGTAAGTTGATACAACAACAGCTGGCTGCAGCTCAATTTGTTTTTAATTCTGCCTGTGATCTGTACTGCATGTGTGTGTGTGTGTGTGTGTGTGTGTGTGTGTGAGGAAGCTCTGCTCAGGGAAGATAACAGGACCTGATCCAAGGGGAATCCATTAGAGGGAGGACACTGCGCCCTGACCTCACTTCCTTTATACACTGTGCACTTCCTGCTTGCATGTGCACTCCTCTTTAATGGCCCCTTCCCCCACATCAGATCAGCATCCCCAACTTGGATCCAGTCCACATCCTCTCTGCTATGGGGTGAAGGTATGTGTGTTTGTGCTACACATCTAAAGGGAGATTAAGTCATGCTACGACTGTCAGGAAAACAACACTGAGCCCTGGTGCTACATGTACATTTGGGAAAGCATGTTGACCGCATGGAAGCATGTCAGGGGTCTGAAAACCCCACATGCAGCCTCTGTCAATCAGAAACAGCTCGTTAACCTCTGAAACCACCAGCAGGCTGTTGACTCTTCACGCTCCTGTGAATACATGCTAGAGCAGCTAAAAGTTAGTGACCTCACTTGTATGGCCGTATAATAACAGCAATTTCCCTGTTATGGTCAGACCCAGGGGTCAGGGGTGAGGGGTTTACAGGCTCGGAGCTACACAAAGGGTGTTATTGGGGTGAGATGCGAGTTGGCCCACTATTGAAGCTTACTGACACATTACATCACCAGCCCTCTGGAGTTCCCACACACTGCTCTGACTGGATGTTGCCTATCAAAGGTTTGTGTGTGTTTGCATATGTTGGCAACCATGAGTGTCTGGATTCATTTGGATGTGCAAATGTGTGTGTCTTGATATTGTCCAGTCTGCAGTCTGAGTTTCTCTCTCACCTCATAACCTTTTGCCAGCAGGAACTCAGCAAGGTAGGAACCATCCTGAAAACAGAAGACAGCAAGAGCTTAAAACCTTAAAAAACAGCACTTCAGATACATTTTAAATCAATTACATTGGAATGGTTTTGTTGTTCTCTTCATTTGCTGTCAAAGATTCATTTTACCAGGATGCACTCTGGTAGAGCACATATCACAAAAGTAGCAGCGCAGGTCCATGTCAACTTTTGCTGGCCCTTTGCTGACTCTCTCTCTCTCTGCTTTTAGTTTTACCTAAACTGATGTGTCATTGTAACCAACAGACACATGCAGACAGGAATGTACCAAGGGTTGATGTAATAACTACTATTTAATGGTAATATTATATAACATTACAGTGGAAGATGAGACACATTTTGGGATACAGGGATAGGGATACAGCAGGGGTGAAGGAAGGAACCATAAAATTTTGGTCGGATTTGGTTAAAGGACAGTTGAGTGTTGGAATGGAAAGGAAATGTTTTGTCACTCTTCCTTGTATAGTGAGCATGATATATTGGCCGTTACTTCTATATATATATATATAGTTGGCCCTGCGATGGACTGCTGATAATGAGTGAGCTGGTAGTCAGGTGGACTGGTGGCCTGTCCAGGGTGTACCCCGCCCTCGCCCGGAGTGAGTTGGGATTGGCTCTAGCACCCATTGATGGATGGATTTATATATGCTCACAATCTTCAGGTCTTATGAAAAAGTACCGCGTTTACATATAAGAGTTGGTAAAGATCCACATAATTATCCAAATAGGGTGAAAGAATACGTTTGGCTTTGGCAGAGGGACAAGCTTCATTGAGAACAAATCATCAATAAAACATAACTATGAAACTGAAACAATAAAAAAACGTTACAAATGTTAAAGACAGAGATGTTCTGTTAATCTTACATTTAGTTGAAAATAAACCTTTATGTTGTTAAATCCATGAAAAATTAACAGATGAGTGGATGAAAAAAAGAAGCCAAAGGTCTCACGTGGGTCTGGACCAAAGCTCTCCTGAAGCCTGTGCACTGCAGCTGAATACTGATGCCCAGGATCATTAGGTGTAACATCCACATGAATCAGGAGCTTTTGCCAGAAGTAAGGGCCAATATGTGTGTGAGTGTGCGAGAGAGCAAGCCCTGTCAATAAGGTCTTGTTCCCCTTACCCATGTTACTCTTCGTCTATTTTCTCTGCTCAGACTTTCCAACCGCACACTTTTGGAGTGCTCTGGAAAATTCCGAACTAGTCATGACATTCATCGCTCAATCCCCTTCACATATGTACACACACGCGCTTACACTGCCAGCATGCCAGGCCCGTGCTTCCGCTCCAAGTCCAAGGGGGTCAGAGAGGAGGTGGAGAGCAGGGAGGAGAGGAAAAGGGGTTTAGGGGAACTTAGGGTTTGAGGACACCCTGGAGGTTCAGAGCCAGGGAGAAATGGTCATGTTTAAAGTCTTGCCATCTGAGAGGACACTGAAGTAAGCCAGTGTTTCTCAAATGGTGGGGTGCACCCTCTCAGCTAGTAACAAGCCAGGGAGGCGTGTAACACTGGGGAACAGGCTTTAGCTAATGTTTTCGCCTCTTCATTGCCACACCAAAACAAATTGTAATTGCACACCTGCTACGGGGTGCTTTCATATGATGTGCCATTAAAGGTGGGAAATCAGGAAAGACCAGTGTAAGTTATAAATTAAGGTGGCACTTCCAGACATTATACCCCAATCACACTGATAAGCCGCTTGAGTTTTGCCATTAATCATAATTTTTTTTTTATTTATTTTTTTTTTTTTTATGAATTTTCTTTTTGTAGGTTAAAGAGTTTTACTTGCATCTGCCATGATAACTGCAGCCAAATCAATCATGCAAGTCATGGAGCTGACTTGCTGAGGTAACCCCACAGAGGGGGAAAAAGCCAAAAGGGGAAGAAATAAAGAAAGAAAGAAAAAAAAAAAAAAAAAGGTTACAGTGTTTATTTATTGTGCTCCAGAGGTAATGTTTCTGATAAATTGTATTTAATATTTATTAATTTAATTTAATTTAATTTAATAACATATAATAATATTTTGCAGTGAAAATGGTTCAAGCAGTTGTTTTTGATTGATGCAGCAGTAGCATTCACTAGTTGATTGGAAAATGTTTAAGGTTTACAAGGATTTTACTTTGTTGACCTTAATGCACTGAAAATGCACTCAGACTGAAAAATGGGATTAATTTTCTTTAATTTCAATAAGCATACAATGCTATGCAGAAGTGTATATGTAAAAATTGTATAGACAAGCACAATACTATATTATTACTAGTATAGTAATACTATACTACAATAAGTATAGTGGGGGGATTTTCCTGCTTCATAGGGGGGGCGTAACAGAAAACAATGGAGCAAGCCAACTGAATTGCCCATAGAAGCTGTACACGCCAACATTAGCTGATTTATGGCCATTGGGGAGCAGAAGCGTTACTGGGGGTGTATAGTGGCTCCATCACGACTTAAACCATGAAGTGATAAAAGCGTCTGCAAAGGGTCTGCTAATCTCAAAAAATATTAGTTTTTCTGCTAAAAAGTAAAAGTCATATCAAATGCAAGGATGATCACTTGCTGAATGAGTTTTGATGTGAACAGGTACTATCAAGAAGAGTCTAGGACAGCATGAGGGAAAAGGTGATGCTGACTTCTGTCCCCTAGTCTGGTTTCCCTTAACAAATAATTTTAGCTAAGAATGCACTTACTAGCATTTCCCCCTCCCATGGTTTTCATCAGCATGGATCTGTCAGTTTTCACGGAGACCAGGAGCAGTCATTTACTAGTAAGTTTAGCCACTATTCAGAAAAGCAGAGTTTTTACTAACAAAAACTTCAAAGTGAATAATGATGAAGAAATTCAGCCAATGCTAGTTTTATAGTTTATATCTGTGCTTTTTCTTTGTGACATGATAGAAACAGAGCCTCCACTACATTATCCATGGATGAAGACGATGAGAGACAGGTGAACACTGGAATTAATGTTAATGGTCAAATGTATTGTGATGTGTTTTTATATTTGCAAATTTATGTGGACACCATCTGTTGACAGGCTGGTACAGCACAGCTGTAAATGAAACAAACTGCGTCATCCTTGATTACACGACCCCCTCTTACCCAGTTCCATTTCTGTGGAACCTACAGTAATTAATTCATTTAGATTCACACCCCTCTCACTTCCATCATTGCTTTTGTTCCTAACGAAGCCGCATGGGTTTAAAAATGCCAAATAGACAGTATTGTCATCTAAAGATGCCCATAGTAAATGTTGTACTACTTTTAGAAGAAATACGTTAGCAGTAGTATTTCAGCATCTGCAGGTTGAACAGTGTAACGCTTAGTTGGGATGAATCCCAATCTTTTCTGCCTAACCCAGAGAAGGGAAAGGAGGGGTTGGGGGGCGCTGGCAGCCCCCCTTGCCTGTCCTCACAGTGTTCAAAGCTCCAGTTGGTGTCATGTTTTCCTGCTCCTGTGCCAGGGTCTTACCGTTCCACGCCAGACCAATATGGAAAACAAGCCTGAAGAGCTGCAGCTCTGTTTAAAAACAAGAGGCTCTTTTGAGGGCATATTAGCCCATAAACCCTGGCCTCACCTCGCTGTTTCCTGTTATGGGGAGTTGGACGCTTGGTGGGAGCATTGGACGCACAGACGCACACACACATACTCATACACACAAACACACACAGAAACGTTCACCTGTCAGGTCTGAGGCATACCACAAACTCCCTGAAAACCCACGTTGGCCTTTGACACAACGTGATCTCTCTATAGCTGCACTGAATGTAAGCCAATGGGTTGGTCCAGCACCATATGGCTGAAACTTAATTGAAATACAGCAAAACGATTGTTTCATGTTTACATGCTGGTGTCACAATATATTAACTGAAGATCTCATCCTCATCCCAGGATCGTCCACAGGAAAAGAAAGAGGAAAACGCTGCAGACAAGTACAAGTGTGTGAAAACCACTCAACTGAGCAGTGCATTTTCACTTTCTCTAACCCGTCTCTATTCGGACTCACATTTCCAACTGGTCTGCTGCTTGCACTGCAGTATAATACAGTTAACTATGCCATTTAACAAGAGAGAAACTGATGTGTGTCTGTATGCAATGCATTTTTGTGGCTATGTTATTTATATTTATTGAAAGAAAGTTTTTATTTTAATTACAGTTTTTCTATTTTAGCTTCAAGTAGTTCAATCAGTCTATGAAATAAGGTACAGAATAAAAGAAATACATAGGGGCTGGGAACGGAGGGAATGAATATATAGGAGATGAGAATGGGGTGAGAGAAGAAAAACTACAGCCAATGTTGATGTTGGACTAAATAGGTCCATGTGTCTAAAAAAATTTTAATAATGTTGGCTCATAAGAACAGCCCCTGCAGCACTATCATTAGCTCCAATCAACATTCCCATCATCATCATCATTATCACATCATCATTGGCTGGTTTCATTAAGACTGTACTATATATATATATATATATATATATATATGTAGCCATATCAGAAGGTGGCACTGTTCCGTGTTTATGAGTTGGAAAGAAAAAGAGTTTCTCCACAGTATCATATCACTTTATAATCTACAAAAACTTTCAGTACTGCCTAGACCAAGTGTCGGTCCACCATGAGGTTACCCAACAGTTTGAGCACAGCCGTTTTGAAGCCTCCACTTTACAATTTGTTTGTCGCCATCTGGATTTTTTTTTTTTAACCAGAAAAAAAATCATATTTGGAGGATCCACACCCATTTAAAAAATGAACACCATGTTCTACTGAAAAAGACTTGAAACTAGAGACCATAAGTTTATAGGCAAAACTTTCAATGTGGCATTAATCAAGTGAGAAGAATGGCAATTATTTCCAGTAGATTTCAAGACAACTGCTCATTAGATAAAATGCAGGTTTAAGGCACTTCCATATTGGCTTCACTTTCCAGACCCAAAGTCTACATCAACTTTTACAGTGAAGAGAAAAGTATCTTTTGATGCCTGCTCCTTCACAGTAACTGAGTTTCAGGTATTTTCCTTTTCTAACCAAGAACAGCTGCACAGAAACTCACTGCATAAAATAATTAGGATTTACGTCAGGGACTCAAACCAAAGTACACAAGATTAGAAATCTGGCCAGACATTCACTGCTAGGTTACTTGTCAAGTTCACGCAACTCACACTTAGGTTATTATCACAGGGACCAAAAGTATTGATAACTCTCATGAGAATGGCCATTTTAAGCATTTTTTGGGGAAGATAATTCCTGATATACTACATATCCTTTGCTATAAAAGGCTTTTGGTTAAATTACTCTAGTGGTAGACAAAGATTAAAAGAGAACGATATATGAAGCCTCATTGTGTATCTTATGGCAATAAAAGAAAAGGATAGGAACATTCAAACCCTTAAAAACCATCTGTCAAGAGATATGAATTACACAGTATAAAATGGATATAATAGCAGCTGAATACATGAATGTCTCAACAATTTTATGATGCAGCATATTTAGGTGATAATATGAAGCTTCATTGTATGTTGTGATCAAGCTGCAACTACAATTACATTTGGACACTGACAAAATTTTCAGCATTTCTGCTCTGTACACCACCACAATGGATTTGAAATTAAACAATCAAGATGTGACTTAAGTGCAGACTTTCAACTTCAACATGAGGGTATTTACATCTAAATCAGGCTAATGGTGTAGTAATTACAAGACATTTTATGTGTCCTCCATCACTAAAGGACCAAAGGTAATTGGACAATTGGTTGCTCAGCGATTCCAGCAGACCTTGTTATTTAATTTACACAGAGCAGATAAAAAGCATAGAGATAATTTCAAGTGTAGTATTTTTATTGGAATATGTTGAGGTAAACTCTCCATATGAAGCCCAAAGAGCTGTCACTATCTGTGAAGCAAGCCATCATCAGGCTGAAGAACTAAAACAAACCCGTCAGAAAATTTGGAAAAACATTAGGTGTGACAAAATTAACTGCTTGGTACATTCTTAAAATGAAAGAATTCACAGGTGAGCTCAATAACACAAAGATCCAGAAGACCGCAGAAAACAAATGTGGTGGATGACAAAAGATTCCTTCCCCCGGTCAAGAATAACCCCTTCACAACAGTTGGCCAGATCAAGAATGCCCTCCAGGAAGTAGACATATCTGTATCAAAGTAAATAATGTAGAGAAGACTTCAACAGAGTGTCAACCATAGGTGAGTTTCAAAAACAGAAGGCCAGATTAGAGTTTGTCAAAAAAGACATTGAAAAGAGCCTGTGCAATTTTGGAACATCCTATGGAGCGATGAGACAAAATCAACTTATACTGGAATGGTGGGAAAAAAGAGTATCCCAAAGAGCTTTTATGGCAAAGAAGTGGAAGGTTCTGTCAAGTCAATAACTAGACCTGAATCCAATTGAGCATGCATTTCACTTGCTGAAGACAAAACCAAAGAGAAAATGCCCAAAGAACAAGCAGGAATAGAAAACAGCTGCAGTAGAGGCCTGGCAGAGCATCGCCAGGGACAAAATGCAGTGTCTGGTGATGTATATAGGCTCGAGACTTCAGGTTGTCATTGGCTGCAAAGGATTTGCAAGTATAAAAAGTAAAAAATTGCTTTATGAATGAAGTCGTTACTCCAATTACTTTTGGTCCCTTAAATGGCAGATGGCACATATAAAATGTGTTGCAATTCCCCACGCTGTTCACCTGATTTGGATAGAGAAATGAATTCCACAGTATAAATAAAAGCTGAAAGTTTGCACTTAAAGCACATCTTAATTGTGCCATTTAAAATCCATTGTGGTGATGTACTGAGCAGAGTTGCTGAAAATTGTGTCAGTGTCCAAATATTTATGAACTTAAGTGTAGTTACAGCTTGATTGCAACACACACTAAGGCTTGATGTTGTCACTTAAATATACTGCATCGTAAAATTGTTGAGACATTCATTCACTCAGCTGCTATTATATCCATTTTATACTAATTCATTTTCATTGAAAATTATGTCACAATGACACAATTATGTCAGTGTCAAAATATCTATGGACCTAACTGTAAACGAGAACGACTTTCATTGTTCATTTGTCTGGTGATCTGATCTGATGCATCTGCTATTTAATGTATTAATCATCCAAAAACTCTTAGATTTTCTGTCACCAGGAGACAAAAGACAAGCAGGGGGCAGTCACAACTGCTGTCATCCTTTAAGCCAGGGACAAGAGGAAAAGGTGTATGATGCCTTTGGAAAAACCACAGCACTATGAGTCTGATACCCCCTGCTGGTTGAACAGTTGGTGACTGAATTACTGGAGCCTTCCAACTAAATCTCAGTGGCTCAGCTCTGCAACCTTCAATCCCTAATTTAGGTTGGATAACCTGCATAACATTCAAGAAGAGAAATCCTCATTTACGACGCAGCATCTGTGAGCCTGCAGGCATTATAGATGTCTTTATGGAAACAGTGTTCACAGTCATACATGCATTTAATTGTCATTGTGCATCAGCTACAAATGAATAATTTTAATGTGCTTTCCATACACCACAGGCGAGAGCCGCCACGCAAGCCACTGGTCTGCTATTAGGCCTATGATGGTTTAATGAAGCTGCAATCACAGGCCACCACATGCATGAGCATTTACACAAACATACACACAGCATTAAGTGGAATTATTTGGTGTGCTGTGCGAAGAGCAGCATGAAAAATGGACTGAACGCAGTTACCTGGGGTCAGCACAGTTCAGAAGACTCCACATTAACAGTTACAGCAAGTAAATATAGTGATGATACAGCTGCTATCTGCCTAAAAGTGTCTAAGCAGTATATTCAACAATTTATGAAAAGCATTCTACACCACTTAATCATGTGACAAGTAAATTAATGAATGGCACCTATACAACTAAATAGCAGCAGCTCGCTAGTCAGTGACACACTACAGCTTCTTGGACAGTGCCCTGTAATAAAACAAGTTAATAATTAAAAAATTACAAACTAACAAAGTTTGAACAGATTCGTTCGAACACCAAATAATGCTGAGCAGCCTGATCTGCCCAGTCAACAGGCCTGATGACAGGAATCAAAAGCACTTTAAATCTCAAATGTAAAACTTTTTGAAAGCCAAATGAAGAAGTCACAGCAACAAATTCTAGAGCACTGGGGAGTTTGTTTGGTCACTTCTCTACAGTAGCGTCATAAAAGGCCAAACATTGGCAACACTGTTAGGTTAAAGTTATTTGCTCAGGGCAGGCCCCCTTTAACAGGATACATGGGTTCTAGGACTACAACTACTAATAGGACTAGATCTTTTACAGCTTTTAATTGCAGTTTTACAGTCCAATGTGTGAGCTCAACTGGGTGGTAAAACTTCAGGTTTAATGTCCCTCAGTATTAACTTCATCTTGATGACGTTGAATTCAGATGAGATTTTTGGAAACACCAACAAACTTTGTTCCATTCAAAACTGAACAAACTTTGTTCCATTCAAAACTGAATAAAAGATTCAACATTTGAACATCTGAGAACTGCTCTGTTGGCAGTTCAATGTTTTACATGTAGTTTTACATGTTTTGCATGTTGAATTCCTACAGAGATCATGTACCATCTTATGACTCCACTGACAATGTTCAGCATGTGCAGGTGACTTGTGAACCTTTTGCTATTTAGCAACTGCACATGTATATATATGTACTTGTACAGTATATCTGCAAAGTACCCGATTTCATTCAGAGGAAGAATCAGCCTTAGAAGAGCCATCAGCAGCCATTATGAGCAACAAAGGAGATGTGCGTATGCATTCGTAGCTTTATGATCATTTTTGTTGGCTCTCATTCAGTCTGTTCTGTGCTGCTCACAGTGGAGTCAATGGAACGAGGCAAGGAAGGAATGAGAGAAGTGTATGAAATGCCAACAAAGGATGAAGAAAAGAGATTTGTAGGATGAATATCAAACAGTGCGAGGGGTTGTATTGCAGCACAGCAATGTTTTCTCAACCAGAGGAGCTGAAGACAGAAGTGTGAACCGAGAAGCCAAAGTAAAGTTTTACTGTTGAACACTGAGGTTGAACCTGTCCTCTTCACAACCCTGGGTCATAAAACAGCAGCATCAGCCAGAGTCCCTGCCTACTCTGAAGCTCTGCCTTGGCACTCTGGTGGGCTCCCATAACTCACAGCCTCTCACCCCAATAGTTCACACTGAGGCAGCAGTCAAAGATTTCAGACTGAGCAGCATGTTGTCCTGAAATTTATGAACAGTAGTTAGCCAGGCAGTTTATGGCATCACTTTGACCTCCCCAGCCCTGGCTAGTGAGTTCTATGATGGTCTACTCTATCCAGATGCCTGCCTGCCAGCTACGTGGGCAACACCATGACCTGCAAAATAAAAATTAATTAACACTTTCATTATTCTTTTTTTCTGCTAAACAGGGAGGGGAGATGGAGCTTTAGAAAGAGCTGCTTGGTGGAAATGCTGAAACTAACTTTGCAAGCCCTCCGAAAGTGGTCTCTCCAGAGCTGCAGTTTGGGAACGGTCAACCAGCCTGTTCGCTCTGATACAAACCAGACACTGACAATGCTCATCAGTATTTGCACACTACCGCAAAGGACGCACTGTCACGCGCACGCACACGCACGCATACACACACACACACACACACACAACCATTGAAGTAAATGTCTCAGACAGATTAACGTTGCTGCCACTGTTTGAAGTTACAACTAGCAATGCTGAGAGCCTGCAACTAAGATCTGTTGCATTAATCTGACAATTATTTTCATTAGAAATCAACTCATCTTTCAAGTCAATAAAATTTTACATATCTATGGTTATGTCTTCAATTGTTTATTTTGTCAAAACCATAAGATATACAGTTTTTATGTGTGAATAATCCTGATATTTGGAACCAATGAATGTTTCAAAAGTAATTTTAACAATCCTCAAAATAGTTTGTTGCCATTCTAGTAGTAGATTCAATTCACTTTGACATAAATTGTTTGATGGAAACACCCCCCAGACAGAAGATTTGGACCAAGGTCAGAGATATGAAGGTCTTACAACCTGATTTTGGCACTGAAACAAAAAGTCAAATATGGATGAAACATTGTATTATTGGATGTGTGATTGAATTCTAAGTTTCATCCCTTAACTTAAAATTGGTTTATGCCCCACTGAATAACAATATGTTGAGCTTGTCAATTATTGATATGGTTCAATGGCTCAAATTTGGCAGATAGCACAGTCTTAACAGTATTGCATAATCTTTACAGCTTTACAAGTCAACATTGACACACAGTATATTGTCAAACTATATTGTCTGTATGTCTGTTTTGAGGAACACTCACTCACTTACTCATTTTCTACTGCTTATCTGTTTCTGGGTCATGGCGGGCGCTGGAGCCAATCCTGTGCAAGGGCAGGGTACACCTTAGACAGGTCGCCAGTCTATCGCAGGGCCAATACACATAGATGGAGACAACAACTATTCACACTCACACTGACCTACGGGCAATTTAGAGTCACCAATCAACTGACACATGCATGTCCTTGGACTGTGGGAGGAAACCCGAGTACCCAGAGAAAACCCATGCAGCAACATGGAGAACATGCAAAATCCACACAGAAAGGCCCCACACCCAGAAATCAGATCCATGACCTTCTTGTTGTGAAACAACAGTGTAACCATTAATACCGCTTGGCTGCCCTACAAAGGAACAAAGCTGACTTTTTATAACAATGTCTTCAAATAATCCCTTCATTTACTTTCACCTTTCCACAAGTCAGGATAAAAGTCGATGTGATATAAGACAAATCAAAAGGATGGAAAAGGGTAAAAATAAAATAAAAATAAAAAAATCTGTAAGTAAAAATGTTTTAAATGTGAAGCCCAGGGACATAGTTCCATGGCAGAGTGCATGCTTTGCATGTAGAAGGCTCGGGTTCAAATCACAGCCACAATTCAAGCCAGCTTGTGCTGGTCCTAAGCACAGATAAATTGGGAGGGTTGCGACAGGAAGGGCTTCCATGGCTAAATTGATCATGCAAGTCACTGATCTGACTTGCTGTGGCAACCGCATATAGGGAAAAAAAACAAATTAATAAAAAACATAATTCAATGTGAGGTGTAGTGAGTACACTGAACCCTTAAGAACTTTTAAATATTAATATTATCATAAATAATAAATATCAATATTAATTTTACAGGTAAAATAAACCAAAAAGCTGTCAGTTTAAGGCATGGTAAAAGCTATGACAAATAAATGTATTGAAGGAGTGCAATTGACATTTAGTAATGTATTTAACTTGCCTTTAAACAAAGTACATTAAACTTTACTAAGATTAAATGGTCAAATATGAAAAACAAATACATAATACAAAAGATAAATGGATTGTGTGTTTTGAAAGTATTCACTCAGTCAACAGTATGTGATCAAATATTGATTAAATTAAACCTGTAAGGAATTTAAAGTCAGTGTACCTGGCTTGATCTTGAACAAAAACAAAATAATTCAAAAGAACTGCATATGACGACCTAACTGATTAATGTGATTCACTCTCCATGTGAATAACCTGTACAGCCAGTTCTGCCATACTGGCAGGTGAAAACCACATGTCTCATCAGACTTTTCCCTAGTGTCTGATGAGACATACACTATTGTCTGAACACACAATGTAATTGAGCAATAAAAAATTTGCCCACCCTCTCTCAGGACGGTGTACTATGCTTAACTATGCCGGCAGCGCTTCCAAGTGATATCAACCGTACCTAGAGTATCTTCAAATAAATTTCCCTGTGACAATTCATTTACTGAAATATGATGTCTTATGTTGAAATGTCAAAGGTCAGAGACTTGACTCAAATTAGGCATTGAAGAATTTACAGTCATTTCAAAGACGCCCACTGAGCTGTAGAGATACACAAACTCTTTGTATAGACTTCATTGCTGGCTCTCACTTTTCCTCAGTTATCTTGTTCTGGAGTTAGCTTGTGACCCAACTCGCTCCTCTGCTGATTACTAAGGGCCTGAAGTTCATGTTTAACCTGCTGACCTGATCCTGGTTAATCCATTTCCCCATTCAGTCCCCATCACCTCTTCTAATCTCTAGCGCAACCAACTTGTCTTGAAAGGTTGGTTTGGCATAATGTTGCATAGACATTCCTTTACTCACGCCACCTTTGTAAACCAAGTCTGAGTGTTTTGTATTTTGTTTTCTATAACTGGTCACATGTGGTATGGTAGGGGGAGGCTCAAGGGTAGAGTTGATGCACTTTAAAACATAATTCACTTTTTACATCTCTGCTTCTGAAACTGTATCCTTAAACAGTCTTTTCTGTTTTCAATTTGACAAAACTACCTTTAGTGGTTTTTTACCTTGACCCAGAACTCTGGGCTTTGAACACTGGACCAAAAACTGAAACAATTATTCAAAAAATCTGAGATTGTTTGTGGATCAAATCCAGATTTGATAAGTGGTTTCCAACTTCACCTTGTCCGGTTTATCAAACCTAACTGTCCAGACGTGAAGAATCAGAGACCAACTTCGGTATGGAGGGTTTGCACCTGTCTCAGGTCTAAACAGGATTTGAAGAAACGAATCTCCAAAACATAGTCAACAGACTAACAGGCACTGTTATTTAAAGAGCAACAATGACAACAAAGTACATCTTTGGGACAGTGACTGTGAGGTCACCGTGTCGGTGACAGAAAGTGGCTGAGGGTCCCTACCTGTCCGGTGATGCCGGTAATAACTGCCACCTTCCTCTGCTTCATCGCCTGTCCCTTGGCTGGAGAGCTAACGTTAGCGGTGTCAGAACACTGGGCCATCTCTGCAGGGATGTCTTCACAGTCTGCCGCCGAACCGAATCGAGCCGACAGGGAAAGGGAGCGCTTGTGTGTGAGTATTTTAACTGTTCAAGCTGCACCAGCGGACTTCCTCGGCATCCAAACTACAACACCGGTGAGGAGTCAGTGACGTACCAGGAAGAGAGCGTCGCATCAGCCAATTGGAAGAGAGTGTGAAGCGTCAGTGCCGAAGATTAACCAAAGAGAGTAATGCGTGCGAGAAGGAGTAGGGATTTTTGTCACAGCGACCCCAAGAGGACATAATGAGAACTGCAGGCAGAGGGTACTCTGACTGTAAATCCAGTAGGAGACGTAATATCCACATTGAAATATACATAAAATATTATTATTATTATATATGCTGTTATATGTATATGTATGTATATATATGTGTTTGTGTGTGTGTGTGTGTGTGTAATAATCCAAATGCATAATAATTATATATTATAATATATAATTAATATATATAATTGTAATTTCAATTTAATTTTCCATTTCGATTTTATTCTGTTTTCAGGGTGACTCTGTGACATCTGTCCATGAACTACAGATGAAAAATAGCCTCTTGGCTAACTCCTGCACATTTACAGTAGTGTTTATTAATGTGCGCTGTCCCTGTTAAGTAAACAAATGAATAAAAATAAATAATGGGTCTGCAGAAAGATGCTGCAGATATTTTACCAGTCCGTGGTGGCAAGTGTATTGTTCTATGTTGCAGTCTCGGCAGGCAGCTTAAAACAAAAGGATGAAAGGTGGCTGGTCACACTGGCAGACAGAGATGGCTCTGTGATTGGAACCAGATTAGACTCACTGGGGGCTTGTCGTGGAGCAATGCACATAGAGGAAAGCAGAAACCATCTTAAAATCCAGTTCATAACATCTTAGTGGATCAGAGTAACCACAGAAATGGCCAGTTAATCAATCTATGATGCAGGACAGAAAGATACAGAAAATTATTCATTCCGACTGCCATCAGACTTTATGACTCCTTAACTATTATATGAATTCAGAATAAGATTCCAGTGGCATTTAATATTACAAAACATTCTTTGTTGTAGTTAAACCTAAAACATGAGAAAAATCTCGAAGGCAATCTCACTCTGGTGAGTAGCCTACTATCAAAAGTAATTCTTGATAGCTGTATGTCATGATTAAAAAAAAAAATAATAACACAATGTAAATTCAGTTGCTGATTCATCTTTTTAAACGGAAAAGTACATTACAATACCATGTAACCAATTTGCCATTTTTTAATCCATTTGTTGCTAGGCAATCCAGGTTAAGCCATAACACTCTTTAAAACGCACTGTCAAATTTATGAAACCTTTATTTTAGTCCAAACCAAGTCTAGATAACTACAATGCTGATTGCACTAATTTCAAGGATGGCCAAAAAACTCAAACAGGATTCAGAGAGAGAAGAGTACAGGATGTATTTGCTTATTATATTTGCTCTGTACACAGTTGAGCAAATCTTAACAGAGAAACACTAGCCTGTACAATAATATTGCTAAAACACCAGTCTGCAGTGCAACAGACACCAGCGAAGGGCCCACTGCGTAGTGAGTAAAGGTGATGTACAGGCACTGCACCCTAATGCAGACTGTGTGGAGTCCGTGAGAGAGGGAAATCTTGCACTGGGAAACCCCCCCCCAGAAACAGTGTTGCCAGGTTTGCTTGTTATAGTCGATTTTGGGCTTGTTGTTCTGTAAAGTCGCTTGCAAATGCCATCAATCGCGGGATACAGATTTTAGGGCTTGTATTTTAAAGTGTGGTTGCTTATTTGGGCTTGCTTTGTTCCCTGTATGAACCCCTACTGATTCTCTCCCAGCTCAACCACAATAAAGCTAAAGTTTGTCCTTTTTCCTGAAAGAATCTGTCCACAAACCGTGTGCCAGGACTGCACTGGCATTGAAAAGTGCAAAACAACAACAAAAAACCCAAAACAGCAACAGCAACAGCATAAAAAAAAAAAAAAAACTCCACAGCTTTTCATCTGTGAGGCTTATGGACATCGGTTTGACTGTATTAAAGCAAAATGAGCCACAAGTGAGCTGAAGATAGCCACTGTCACACACCAGTCACAGCTGTCAATCATCTTGGTGAACCAACTGGATCTATCTCGACTGATATTGGAGTCAAAATGCTAAAACCAGTAACCAGAGTAATGATGCAACTGACCCATACATGTTCGAGCGAGCGAGACATCTATCACTATCCAGCATTGAACCCACAGAGACCACCAGGGAATAAAGTTGCCCTGGACCTATCACCACACAGCACCAGGAGACAAAGCCCATCCACGAGACCTACCACTGAAGAGCCAACTGGGCCACCAGCCCCACACACCACCCGACCTGACCTACCATCCAACTGGCCCCCACAAGCCATGCCATGACTAACTGAAAGTGAGAGTTTCCCTTTTGCTGTGCTTCCTCAATCCATGTCGAGGAAGCATTGCCCTGGTGTGGTGGATTAAGATTGGGGGAAAGGAGCGGAGGGTGGGGAAAGAGCATATTGCTGTCCTACAGCCTGCCCCAACAGAGTGCGCCCTGAACCCACCCCTAAAATGTGGTGCATTAAAATCTTATTTTTGCTGTATATTGTGTGCCTAAATGAGCCTGTGAGAGATTATATTTCTAAACACTTCCAAAGTGCATGGTGGGTGAAGAGTGATTGAGTAGGCGAGCTTTTAGAGAAACACAAGAAACTTGTGCGACAAAAAAATGGACCAGACTCAAGTCAGCAAGTCAGGCTGGTCCCCAGCCAGCTGGTGTGGCAGTGAAGGTGCCTCCAGGCAGGGGTCCCAGGTAATCCTGTAGACAGCCACTGCGAACCAGCACAGGGAGGTTGGCTGGGCTGACCCCTCAGATCCAGAGATCAACCCAGGGGTGAGAAGGAGAGGAACACCCCTAATGCATGCTCAAGGTGCTGTGGTCCAGGATCTGCTGTAGTGATCCTGGATGTGGAGGGTGATAAATTAATCTCCATAAAGAGGAGTTATAGCCTCGGTAGATATAATAATTATTGCACTGTAGGGGAGGTAGCAGGAAAGGTCACGATGCAGATTGAGGTCTAGAGAGTTGTTGATTGGTATTTTTGGGTAGCAGATATTTTCTCCAACGATATATATTCTGCAAGGAAGTTCAACCAGCAGGAGATGTTAAGTGACTGTTCATTTTTCCAATTAACTAGGATTGTTTTCTTGGTGATGGCCAGAGCTACGGGAACAGATTGGGATAGATGGTTAAGTTAGTCGGTTGTCATCATATCACCAATAAGTTCAAGGTCAGGAGTTAGGGGGATTTTGCAGTCCAAGATGGAGGAGAGTTTCTGTGTTACCATTCACCAGAAGGGCCGTACAGGAGAACAGAGCAATAGAGCGTGTAAATAAGTGTCCGATATGTTCTGAGTGCATTGCATGCATATATCAGAGTGAGAGAAACCCATTCCATGCATCTTGTGTTGACTTGTGTGATCTGTGAAGGAGGTTCTAGAGCAATTGTAAATGTAGTTTTTTTTTTTTTTTTTATATAATTTTAAACGTAATTTGGCAGAACTGGGTCCAGAAGTCAAGGTCATCAGATAGAGACAGATCTGTTCCCCATTTTGATATTTCTAGATGCATAGAATGGGCGCTTAAGAGTAACTTGTGTATTTTAGAAAGGTTTTTCTTCTTTTTTGGAGAGAGCTTTGTGATGTTAATGAACAATTCTGGAGGCTGTAAAGTAATCTGGAGTGTTGGAATTTTCTTCCAAATAGTCTGCCTGTTCTCCCTATGCCTGTGTGGGCTTCCTCCAGTTTCCTCCCACCACCCAAAAGACATCATGTTTGGATTAATTGGTGACTCGAAATTGCCCGTAGGTCTGAGCATGAGTGTAAGAGGTTGTCTGTCTCTGTATGTTGGCCTTGTGATGGACTGGCAACCTGTCCAGGGTATACCCCGCCCTCACTTGGAAAAGGATAAAGTGGTTGAAGATGAATGAATTAATTAATGTCTTTATTCCTTGTAGGTACTGAGGAAAGTTTCAATTTCTTATTTCAAAAGTCTCAAATGAAACAGTGTGTAGCAAAAGTAAGTTGACCTGGGAGAGGTAATGAAGGTGGGAGTTTCCTTTCTGCTCCCAAGTGCAAAACTAAAGATGCACTTTGTAATTTACAAAGTCAGGGTTGTGCCAGATCGGGGAGAACATACAGGTTTTTCGGCTGGGAATCTGTGGTCTCTAGAGTTCCACCAAGCAGAGAGGGTGGAGGCAGTCCTGGGGTTTTTGAAAAAGTTATCAATTTAGTGATATTTTGCAGCTGATTTGCTAAGTAGTCCATCCATCCATCCATCTTTTACCGCTTGTCTGTTTCTGGGGCACGGGGCTGCTGGAGCCTATCCCAGCTCACATTGGGCGAGGGGTGGGGTACACCCAGAACAGGTCGCCAGTGCATCACAGGGCCGACACACAGAGACCAACAACCACTCACCCTCACACTCAGACCTACAGACAATTTAGTGCCACCAATTAACCCAAACATGCATGTCTTTGGATGGTGGGAGGAAACTGGAGTACGTGGAGGAAACCCACGCAAACACTTGGAGAACATGCAAACTCCATACAGAAAGGCCCCAGGCCAGGAAACAAACCCACGACCTTCTTATTGTGGGGCGATAGCGCTAACCACTATGCTGCTGTGTTACCCTGATTTGCCAAGTAGTAATTTATGAAATTTGGTGCATCCAATCCTCCTTCCGATTTTTTTTTTTGAAGGGTGGATAGGTGTATTTTTGAACCACTTTCCTGTGGGTTTGAATGGGATCATGGAGCATAAGTAGTTATTTTGTGGTAAAATTTTTAATTTTAACCATAGGTATACACCCCATTAGAGAGATGGGAAGATTGTTCCAGCACCCCAGGTCACTGCAGGTTTTCTCCAGAGGTGGATCAAAGTTCAAGTAGACTACCTCTGATAATTTAGGTGAGATATTTATACCCAAGCATTTGATATTACCTATGGAGAATGAAAGTTGGAGATTTTGGTCTGCAGGATCCCAAGCCTTCTCCGTTATGGGTAATATTGTTGATTTGTACCAGTTAATGGAGTAGTCAGACAGGGCTGAGAACTTTGAGAGATAGTTATGCTTCCTGTAATGATCTTTGAGGTTGTTGCAAGTAGAGTAATACATCGTCAGCATATAAGTTGATTTTTGATTGATATTGGTTTCTTGATATATTACTGATGCCAGTCAGTGAATATAGCAAACAGCAGGGGAGAGCAGGGGGCATCCTTGTCTGGTTCCCCTCAGCAGAGTGAAGCTTTGTTTTTTGATTCCACTTGTGGTGACTGTAGCCTGGGGTAAGTTGTACAGTGCATAATGTACATATTCTATTCTTATTTTTTGTTTATATATACAGATTATTATATTTTTATATTTACCATCCTTACACATGACACTGTAGCTGCTTCTATTAACATTAGCTGCCAAGCTAAATTTTGTTGTATCCCGGTACAATGAAAATAAAGCTTCATATTCAGAAAGAAAGAAAGAAAAAGATTAAGTGGTATGGTTAATGAATGAACAATATTTTGAAATCAATACTTTTGAGACCCTGGATGCCAATGTACAGATGTGGTACTTGTGTTTCAGGGTGTTTATTTGAAGTCTAGCAGAAGAGCCCTGTATGAAGCTGGAGCTGCCTTAGTGCTTTTTCAGGAAGGCCAGATAAAGGATTATCGCAGTCATCTAACTTAGTGGAAATGAAAGTGCAAGGTGCATACATGTGTTAAGACCTTCGACGTACTTTATTTAGTTGCTTAGTATTTTTACAGCCACGAAGCCAATAAAACTCACACTACAAATTAAATGATGTAATTTCCCAGCAATAGTAGTGTGTAAATATTGTTCATCAGACATCTCAGTCAAATAATCCAAGCCAAGTCTTCTTGACACATCTGTTGATTTCATGTCTCAGGATGTTTGGTGAGCACAAGAGATACAAGATCACTCCAGACCTTTGATTTTTACAGATGACCAGCAGGTTAAACCTAAAGAGATTTATTTCTAATTTGAGTAAAAGATACTAAATATATTAGTCTGAATAATCAGAAAAAATGTACGTATCATGAAAAGAAGGACAAAGCTTTGTATTTTCTGCAATGCTGTAGTGATTGCGCGTCATTCAGTCCCACATGGGGATGAACAAGAACATACTGTACAAGATAAGTGTGGAAAAAGCTGTGTTTGGATAGAATTGGCATGTGGGTAGGCCAACATAAACACATTTTAGGAGGAGAGCTTGATATACTGACCTCAACCGAGGGATTCATTTCAGAAGAAGATCCACATCACATGAAATGCTATCTTAACAGGAGCAATGAAATGCTCCAAGCAGCTCCCACTCTCTTATTATTCTTGTACATCTGACCATGTATGACAACATCTGCTCCTGCTAAGAATGTCAGTAGCCTTGTGAAAGCTCTCTCTCACTGCTTGAACTCCTGGGGAGCACAGCATGATGGGAGGTGTGATTTCATTACAGTTTAAAATAAACATATATAAAAAGAAAAAAAAAAAAAAAAACAAGTACCCAGGGTCCTGAGAAGCACAGCAGTCTGTTCATCCACCCTCCCTGATCAAAAGAGCACAATACACAGCTCTGTTGCAGCTTGGGGCTCTTCCTCCTCTCTCCTCCTGTTTGGGCAGCAGGTGTCTCTCTGTGTGTTTGGAGGTATTTGAGTTGACTGCTGAGCCGAGAGATTCACTTGTGTGGTGTGTGTTTGTGCGGGAACAGGATGGAGAGGGGGAAGTTCATCTGCAGAAGAAAAAGAGACAAGTGGTCACAAGTCACCCAGTAGTTCCACTTTTGTCCTTCAGAAAGATCCAAGCTCAGTTCCCCCTCCTTGGAGTGAGCCCCTGTCCCTGCTGAAGTGTCCATGAACGAGAATAAATCCACAAAGGAACAGGTCAGGGGGAATACACTGGAAAATGCCTCCCCTCCTCCACAGATATAACACACTCAAACCCAAAAAAAATCCTCTGCAGGTCTGTTTACCAGCTGGGGTTCTTTCAAAGCCTGCTGATTTCATTAGACCCCAATGACATTAAGTTAACTTGTATATACAGATGATACACTAATTACAGGGAATATCCTCTGTAAACAAATGTTAACAAATGCAACAAATGCAGATGGCGTCATGCTCTTTCGAAGGATGCCATTTCAGATTATAAAGTCAAGAGGCGAGTTAGGATTAGACTATATATAGACCAATATAAACAGATAATTCATAATCAACTACTATTCCTTTCATTAAATGATTCAGAATTTCTGCCCATCTCTACCACTTTCAAATAGAAGTGGAATTCTGTCCTGATATTTGATGTCTCCATCAGGTCAATGAGATCGCCATACAAAAGCTCATGAATTTCAAAGGCAAAGACAGAACAGCAAACATCAGAAAGTTTTTCAGTGTACTGGAGCTGCAGACAAAAATAAACAGATGTCAGAAGACTTAATTGATATGAGGATGTGTAATGTTTTAGGTTAACTAGCTCCAGTCAAAATTCGACTGGAGCTTGATTTCCTCTTCTGTTCCTTACCTCACTTGCTTCTGAATTATAATAAATGAAAAGATTGAGAAGTTTTGATGGAGGTGAAAAGTTCTTTGTTGGGGTGGAAATAGAAATTTTAAAATGTGCGTGATACAGAGGTTTCTTGTGACATTGTAAACCCAGAGCTGCAGGCTGTTGTCTGGGAAAAGAAGTTGTATTTTTCAGCTGAAACTGTCTGACGCCTCAGTGCGTCGGGTGACGAAAGATTTTTCTCCCCACAGGACCAGTTATCTTCTCTTTCTCATTCTGTCATCGTCTTTCCCAATAGCCAAAAATCCCTCTGGGTGTTTATTAGTTCAGGTGAATGATACTGATGGGAATGGAGCTGGATTACTGCTCCTAAATTAAGTTTGGATTTGCAGTCACTGATGACGAACCTGCTAGTGTCACATTAATCACTGGATGGGCAACGAACATCTCATGAGTCAAATCAATTCATGTAACATGATCATTTCTGTCAATTCTTTTGACACAGTTCTATGCTTATAGTTAGATTTGCTGCTCTCTAGTGGAATAATTGAGTAGTTGTTCAGTTTATCGTTTATGAATTTATGTGTGCTATTTACTCCAGCTCTTAAAATATCGGGAGGTAAAAAAAAAAAAAAATCCATCTGAAAACATATTAATAACCGTCCTAAGTTATGGTTTGGTCCTTCCATCTGTGTGTCTCATTTCTAAAACTGGTCATAAAGGTTGGACATAAAATGGTGGCTGTCAGGTCTGGAATATGTAATTGAAACTCAAAACTAACTGCTTTAAACCTACGTGCAATCTCACCTATTAAAATAAAACCTAGTGGGAGAATTAAATGTAGACCATGAAATTACACTCTTCTTATTGCTCATGGCCTCCATGATTCAAAGTACTGTATGCACAGATCAAAATTATTACTATTATTATCATTATTATTATTATTATTATTATTATTGTTGTTGTTGTTTTTGTTGTTATATAATTTAATTCATGAAATCTTTTTTTGTTTGTTTGTTTTTTATTTGTTGCAGTTTTATGCTGATGTCCACACTGGATGGCTCACGAATAATTTTCACTTTAACGATTCATGTGTTCAGAATTGTATTTCTTCCTTTATGGATTTCTAAGCATTATATGTGAATGTACAATTAAAATTTCAGTATGCACGTAGAAAAATATTTACAAACCTCACCATAGCTTTCTAAATTGAAACATATATTTAATGCCCAGTTTCTGACATTTATTTCACTCGAAATGCATTGTAGGAAACACTGCATTATTTTATGTAGTGTCTTTATTAATTTCCTTATTTAAATTCTATGTTTAGATATTTAATAATTCATTACACAAGAAAACAAGAAAAAAGAATCATAAATTCAAATAAACAATTTTTCAAAATCACAAAGCTTTTTCATTTGCACATGGAACAGCCAACCTCTGAGTGACGAGTATTCATCCAAAATCCCATCTATGGGACAATAAAGCATTGAGTGATACTTTCCACACTGTGTTGTTGGCTCTCCATTAGACTGAACCGTGAATTTACACATAACGACTATGCATAAACTTAAATAAATCCTGTTTATCGCTCCTGAAAATAAAGTCCCATCTTGAATAAAAGCTTTGCACTTCAAGTACAGTCTGGTTGCTAAACCTGTAAATAAAAGAACAATAAGAATCAACTTCAGTCATAAACATAACTCATTCATAGGTAGTATTCTGTTGTTTGTTTGTGCCTTCATGGAAGGTGACGGAGCTACTCCAAACTGCCCAAAGCAAAGAGGCATTCTACAGTCTACAGTGAAAACATGCCAGTGATGCTGGCTGAAAGTAGCACAAACCGAGAGTCACTCTCACCCTTCAGAGGAACGGGATGCATGAAGCAGGACTGTGTTATGTACAAAATAAATAAATGGGATGTTATCAACTTTAGCCAATTTCTAAACTTATTTTTACCTTGCGTTTGGATATATTTTCTTAATAAGACTTGTAAATTAAAAGAAAGAAAAATGGTGCATCCATAAAAATATATGATTGAAATAATGCAATTCATTTGACACAGTTATTCGCTTAAACTTGGAGAAAAAGGCCAAAAAAAAAAAAATAAGTGCAAAGCATATAATAAACCAGGATGACATGACAAACCGATCACTGACAGTAGAAGAACAGCGGAACTTGTTCTGCAATGACACGTTTAAATGTTCTACAGGTAACAAATATTGTGGGGCATCAATGCTGTAATGGCTAAGATTCACCATTGCAGACCTCTCCTGGACACCACCAGATTCATGATTCGAACCATGCTAACAGAACGTCTGTGCCTTGATGGTTGAAATAAGAAAATGTCAGTCTTTTTTTTGGCTGTTCTCTTTTTTCCTGGGTGTCTCACACTTTTCAGGCAAGAACTACAAGCACTAAGCTAGCAGGAGGATGCAAGGCAGAGTATGTATCCAGTAGCATACAGAGCAGCATTGGTCCAGTATTGGGCTCCGGGGCCCGACATAGTCAGAGGGGATGTTTATGGCCTCACAGTGTTTCTGTAAGTGGAAAGGACAAAAGGAAGTTAAGGAACAGGTGCAAAAAGATGCTTTAGGCTAAAGAAGCCAATACACTCACCTGCTTTGCTCTCCAGAGAAGGACCACGTGTGGAGTGACACTTGTTTTTCTGGAGTGGGAAGGGATCAGATGAATTAGTGCACCCACCTGTGAGTTTTTTCTTTTAACCATTTGCATTTTCAAATACTCTGTGTTGTTGAGGCCATTAATGAGCAAGGCAGGCCATCCCCTGTACTGTACCTTCTGATTTAGTCGATAGTGCAGACTCCGATCTGACAGCCAGGGGTGTCTGAGGGACTCTGCGGCGCTCAGCCTCCAACTTTTGCTCTTGACCAGCAGACGGGTGATGAAGTCTTTGGCCTCATCTGAGATGTCTGTAAACTCCTCCTCCTCAAAGTTCCACTGACAGGCCAAGATGTTGTTCAGTGTCTCGTTGTCATCGTCTCCCAGAAACGGAGACAATCCGCTGAGTCTGAATAGGTAGGAAGACATGGAGGTCAGGGAGGGTAGTGGCTTTTTCTTTGTAGTGTATGTGTGTGTTAATTTGCAGCAACTTACAGCATGTAGGTGATGACACCGAGACTCCACATGTCTGTGGGGAATGAAACAAATTCATAGTTGATGACCTCAGGAGCTAAAAACTCAGGGGTTCCAAAGTTGACCCTCAGCTTCTCCCTGGGTTTGTACCTGACAGAGAAAAACATCAGATCCATGAGGGTTGGATCATGGAGGGAGGAAGTTGAGTCCTTAAGGATGAGCAGGCAAAGATGTTAACTACAAACAAATGACAGGTTTTACCTCCTAGCCAGGCCAAAGTCAATTATTTTAATCTTGTTGGTAGCTCTGCTGACACAAAGGATGTTTTCTGGCTGAAAAAGAACAAAAGAGAAAATGCAATCCTATATTAAGAAAATAATGAGATTCTGTTACTTGCTGCTTTTTTAAATGCAATTCTTCTCTCTGGGTGGAATCTTATCAAAGAGAACGAGTCATTAAAAAGGACAGAACTTTCAGAAATCTATTAAATATTAGATTTCTTGTTGTTTTTAAAAACGTAGCTGGTTCATTCTTTGTGTTTTATCTCAATAAGAGCCACAGTGGAGCTTCGAGAGTAGTTTAACATCACTAAGAACTGTTTAGGGAGATAAATATTATGAATTGGCAAGAACGGTGAGAAAACTGGATTACAAAATGAGAGGAAAGTGTGAGAAGTTCAAACAAGTTTACCTTGAGGTCGAGGTGCAGGATGTACATCTTGTGCATATACTGCAGCCCTTCACAGATCTGCCTGATAAACAGTACAGTGTCCAGCTCCGTCAGGTTGTAGTTCTCGTCTATGATCCGGTCAAACAGCTCCCCTCCCTCCACGCTATATCACAGAGGATTAAACACACATTCACAGCCTATCTGATGTATTCCACAAATTAGAACACACACACAGACACCGACTTACTATTCCATGACTAGGATGATATTGTGGCGTGACTCGAAGGCGGCATACAGCTTGATCAGGTTGGCATGGTTCAGCTGGTTCATCACGTGGATCTCATTCCTCACCACCTCCTGAAGAGACACACAGGAAAATAGTTTAACACTATTAACACATGTAAGTGCATGCACATTGCAGAGGCATAAACACAAATGTTACAGCCCTAAATGAGCTGTTATCAATATCTCAAGCCATTCAATGCAACATAGGGACCCCTGTTTCCTGTTTGAACCCTTGGGTGTATTGTGCTTATTTCAACATGTTTGAAGCAAATTTAGGATCCCCTTAAAAGGCTCTGATTTCGGATATAATGGATCTCTAATCACATGTACAGTCATAAACATCAGTGGCAGCCACATGGATTTAGCTGTGTGCCTGGCAGGCTCTGACCTTTCTGGAGATCTCAGATGACAATGTAAGTACAGAACTATCCAGACATCTGACCTCCACATTCCATCACTCCCAGACGACCCAGAGCAGGAGAGACACACAATGAGGCTGACAAATTGCCAAACACCCCTGAGACTGCTGAGCCCAGTCTATTTTAAAAATCAATTCCCTTATGGTACTTAGCAATGATAAAAGAAAACATCCATCACACCATCTGGGGAAGCTGGCATTTCAGTGTCATTGCTGAACATGATTCTGTTTCTTATTCCAGCATCTGCTGTCTGATCTTTACTGCACCTTCTCTTTCTGGCTTCTGGCTTTGATGATCTTGGAAGCCAACGTGAGACCAGATGAATTCTCTGTGCACTTGTGGACTTGACCAAAACGTCCCCTGATGAAAGAAAAACAAACTTGTTGATGAGTGAGGCATGACCGAGTAGATCAGAGTAGTCGTAGTGAACTATAGAAATTTGATTTTGAATGAAATGAATGTAAACATTGAGAATTATGGAAATGATTTCAGTTTTTGGGCAACAAGAACCACAACGAGTGGTTGTTGGTCTCTGTCTGTTGGCCCTGTGATGGACTGAAGACCTGTCCAGATTTAGCTGGGATCGGCTCCAGCACTCCCCCAAGCCGGAGACAAATAAGTGGTAAAAGATGAATTAATGATTTTGGTTTTTGAGCCACTTTTGAATTTATTTATCTCTGTGAACTTCAATGTCAGATATGTGGGGATGAGGAGATGCAGACAAGTTCTGGTGAAAAATGTAATACTTTTTAATGGAAAAAAAAACAAAACAAAACAAGAACTTCAAAGTGTTTCTGAGGCTGTAACACGGATCCACATGGATGAGGACAAATGACAAGGTGAAGACGATGACAAACGAATGACAACAAGGATCTGACAAGGACTAGACTGAAAACAAGGCTGAAATACATAGCGACTAATAGACACAGGTGAACCACATTAGAGCACGGAAGGCAATCACAGGAGGGAAACCTAACCAGAACAAGACTTTCAAAATAAAACTGGATGTGAACAGCACAAACATAGAAAACTCAATCCCTGACATTCAAAGCATTTGCTGGTTCCAATCTCTCAAAGTGTTGAAAATTTATATATTTGAATTTTGGACTTTTTAAAAACCAAACTTTACAATGGCATTTTGGACATATTTTGTAGGCCCTCCAATAATCTAAAAATTGTATAAATAACTAAAAGTACTAAAGATAATTGTTAGCTGCAGACCTTACAAACATATATGCAGATTATTATAATAGGGATGTGTGATTAAACAGTAATTAGACTGTGCACAGTGCCATTATGTCAATCATTTTAGAAATGTGCTTGCGTGCTGAGGAGTAATCTCCAGTTTGAGATGCAGGATTTAGCACCAGTCAATGAGATCAGAGAGGCCCACTCTTTCACAATTGACTCCTCCATCGGCCCTTTAGGAGGCAATAAAAAGGTCTGGGAAAAAAAACTATTCCAAACACCTCACAGATCCTCTGTGATTTCATTACAGTGGACTGAGGTGCTGAAATGTAAACACACTCCAGAGAACTGTTATGGGCTGTATCTTTTGCGTGTTTTCTTGCCACTCACCCTCCCAGGACTTCATCTTTGTTGATGGTGTAATAAGTGGCTATCTGGTGGGGTTTGGGAGTCACGATCCGATGCTCGAAAGGTGCTAAGGGTGGAGGGCTGGCGTCTGAAACACAGCGGAAATAATGAGGAGATGGAAGAAATGGCCAGAGAAGTGGATAGACAAGAAACAAAGTGGATCAAAATAGTAGCATGCCAATGTCTCATTATCTGCTGTGCCAGCTATGCTGACTGACATGTCAGTGATGCTTGAGCAGGCCTCGTGTTATAACACTAGATCTGGTTCAGAGTCTAACAACTACATTCAGTTGAAGTTGAGTACCACAAAAGTTCAACTCGAATTCACCACAAACCTAACCAAAGCAGGGTTTTTGGAAACATTGTGGGCACAAGATGCATTGCTCACAGAAGAAACAAAGCAATTTTTATGACTTTTTAGAACTTTTTAAAAGCTGATTATTTTTAGACAGTTTTTACTAGGACCAGGATTTGACAAAGACGCTATTTTCAAAATAAAAGTGAGTGTAGTTACCAATTATGATTCAAATGCTTCACCCTTTTATTTTCTCCAAAATTCCCTGACAGCAACGGTTTGATAGTTTTTTATGTAACCACTGATATTGTGTCTTACCAATTATAAATTCTTTCACCATTGACTCCCCCTCCTCCTGTTCTTCTGCCCTTGCTTCATTGGATGTAAAGGCCTGTGTCTCTGCTCCGTCCACTGGCAGTCCATCAGCGTGGTCCATTTTACTATCCACTCTGCTTTTTTTCAGGTCTTCTTTCATCAGAGCTTCCTCTGTGACATGACGTTTGCTGCAAGTGGCCATGTCTCCGGCCTCCTCAGAGCTTAGCACACAATCATAAAGCAAACAATGAATGCTTTTTTCCCCCATATACTTTTCTCTTAACTGGCATCTTAGAATTAAAAGAAATGGAACAATATCCAGGCATTCAGAAGAAAAATACCTTTCCTGTGAGAGGAGAGACGGCTTACAACTATCTGCAATGATGCTGTGGGACTTCTCTGAGTTGGATGACTGTGCAACTTCTCCCATATGCTTTTTCTTCCCATCCTCCTCCACTTCATCAGCTGGTTTAGAAATAGCATCTTCTCCCTTTTCCTCTGCCTCAGGTTCTGAATCCTGAAAAATAACCCCCTCTTCCTCGTCCTTGGTTTTCCTCTTCCTCTCCTCTGACTGGGTGGCAGAGGTGTGTGGCCCTTCCAGGATCAGCTCTGCTGCCTTCTGTGGTCCTCTGTCCTCTCTCCTCTGGGTTTCAGCCACTGCATTTGCATGGGAGTGCTCAGTGTTCTGCCTGTTGAACTTCTCCACCTGTTCCTGAAGCACAGGCTCATTCAGGGAGGCTGAATCTGTCATGTGAAAATACTACATTAAAATGAATTCTGATGATTGAGGGATCAAATTTGATCATGATATATACACATATGTATTGGACCAAAACTGGTCTGAAATATGTCAAGAAGTGCTTCACTGTATGTTTTGTTGTTTGTTGTTTTGAAGAAGATGGTTCTTAACAAACTTTCCAAAAGCAACTACAAAAACTATTCATGTTGTCATGAAATTGGATGGAGATATTCTTGGTCCCCTGAGGATGAACGCAAACAACTCACTCTAGAGCAGCAACAATAAATAAACAAATAAATAAAGTAATAGAAATGAACATCTGAGGCTGACCAGAAGTAATGAATGTTTACTGTATGGCTTGAAATTGCCACCATATATATATATATATATATATATATATATATATATATAAAAAGAATATATGATCGAGATAATAACAGCCTTCATCCAGCAAAACTATAAATTCAAAAGTAAGATGTTACATTTTTCCATTTCTAAATAAGAAGGCTTTTTATTTATATGGGTATTGCTCATATGTGTTTGTTGTATTCAGAGGACAATGATTATGAATCCAATACGTTGTAGGCATATATACAGAGCTGGGCACAAAGAGACTGTTCACTATTTTTTCTGCAAGCCACCTCCTCAAACAGAAGCCTTTAAGCATGTTGTTTTAAACATCTCTGAACAGTGAAGGCAGAGGGAATATGGACATAACAGATCTACTATGGCAAAATTATACATAAGTATTTATATATATATAGAAGAGGTGGCCTGCAGCTACTTACACAATGGAAGTCTAAATATACTGAATGAAAATCAGAATATATGCAATGAGCTTGTACAAACAGAAGCCTCTCTAACAAAGGCCTCCTTTTTCTACCATGAAAAAACCAAACAAAAAACAAAACAAGTGGTGCCACTAAGGGACTGTAATACTGGCAGACGTCATTTCTACAGAACACACAGTGTGTACAAATGACAGCCATCAGACGGCAAAGTTAACTGTGGAGTGTAAAGAGAAAATGCTGCTGTACATGGAAGAGAATTAATGAAATAAATAGCCTTCCTCCCACTAAGGCTCCGATACAATCTAGAGTTGTGAAAATAAAAACTATTAGAGGCAGCAAGGTAATCAAATGTAATTCCCTTCATTCTATATATATGTCAGAGCATCAAAGAACAAAGATGGTGTGTGAACTCAGGTGATTTGTGGTAAATTGTAACTTCCTGTTTAAGTCTACCTGTGGTATTCAGGGGCCTCCTCTTCTTCTGGGCCTTTAAACCCTTCAGACTCAGCTTGGCTTTGTCTTTGTCATCCATTGTCTTGTAAAAAGAAGACACATAAATCAAACTTTAGACGCTGTATATCACATCCAAATACAGTTGGAGTTGGAGTTCAGTGTAAAATAATATACAGAGTGATTGACATGGACAGAAGTCTGATTTCTGATGGCAACAAAATACAGATATTATTTATATTTGTTGTATTTGTTATATATGTACACAATAGTCAGACAACAAGCCAATTTTTTTTGTTGGTGTTACTTCAGTTGTTTCCGTAACTCAGATCTGATGTTCTGGGGGACAAATGCTTCCTTCACAAGAGAGAGGGAAGGTCACATATTTTCTGTGGTGGACGAAATTCACGCAACACAATAAATTGTTTAGTATACACTTTGCAAATAAACTATGCCATGATCAAAGAGCCAAGTATAATCAATTTGGAAGGATTTCTCTGATGGTTAATATGCGTAACACAATCGATCTGGTGTCATAATTTTGTTTACTGAATCACACCCTTGTTCCCAAAATCAGTTTCTGAAACAGCAAAAATCACACTCACACATAGACACACACACACACAGCAGGACAGCAAAAATTAATAGTGGAAATAGTCCTCTTCATACTGTTCTCTGCATTGAGAATAACAAACACACACAATAAGATGCAGACAGTGTGTGGTCATGTACAGGACACCAGCCTGTCCAGTTAATCACTGCAAGCCAGTGGCAATCTGACTGTGTGCAGCTTCAGCCAGACCTGCTGCTGATAAAGACTTGGTTGGATAAGATAGCCAGTATGACACCTCGGAAGCAAAAGACAATCACTGCACAGATGAAAACTACTTAACATTACAGAGAAGCTCTTGTTGCAGTACAGCAGGACTAATAATAGCCTTAGAAGGACCCTTATCAGAAGTAACAGGAATTAGCAGCAGCTTTACACACGAAGAAATTAGAAACCTTTTAAATTTCGTTGGCTGTAGTCGTCTATTTATAATGCCACAGCAAATAAGTCAGATATTCCACTGAGAAGACGTCTTAGAGACAGCACTTAATACATCAGCTGCAATAATCACAATGCAACCAGAGCCCTCACTGATGCCATTAACAACACAGCACACACCATCTGAAAGCATTGTGGAACACTGCAGTAAAACATCCTCAAAAGCTGGAAAGACAATGGGAAAAAATGTAGATGCCAAGGTTGTTTTGAATCACTTCTGTCACCTCTGTTAAGCCACTCACCTTCTTGTTGACTTTTTTTCCAGACTGTTTGAACAGCAGCTCCACCAGCCTGGAGCTCTTCACCACCTCCCCAATGAAGCTGATTACTTGGTGCGTGCCCTCCACCAGCTTCTCAACCCCATCCAGCCTGTGTTCATGACTCTCTATACGCTCACTGGCCCTCTCCAAAGCTCCGTGCAGTTCTGTGTATGCCACCTCCACCCCTGACCCACGTCTTCCCCTGTGGCTCTCTTTGCACAGTGAAGCCAGGTCCCAACTAATACCCCTGACATCCTGGGACATGCCGTCGAGCCGGGCCAAGACGGTTTGATGCATGTTGAGTAAGCGCTCCATCTGAGAGCTCAGGGTGTCCATTCGAATCTCCACACAGCGCAGTGCGGCATCGTGAGAAGCAGAGGTAGGTGGTGATGAAGAAGAAGACGCCTGGGACTTGTCTGAGCCATTGAGAGATGGTTTCCGTCCACCAGGTTTCTGACCATGAAGTGGATTTGGGTCATAAACCTTGGCTAAAGAGTTGACCAGGCTGGAACTCATGACTGATTTACAGCAGAAAAATAGGAAAAAAGCTATCCCTTCAACAGTCACTGTCATCCAGGCTTGATGGAAATGGCAACAAAAACCATCTTACAAATAGAACGCTGGGAGAAGAAAAGAAGTGGAGGGAGAACAGAGTTGTCTCCCACAGTACAGTTTTAAGAATAGCAAAGAGCTACCCTGCAAATTAAAGCATGGCCCCCTGCAGACGTCAGGGACTGAGTGGGGTGTGATAAGAGCTGAGTGCTCAGATGTGCAGCTGGGGATTGATGGGTGGGTTGGAGGCTGTAGTAGATCGCTATTTGACATTTGAGACACTTCAAAAGCCCTTCAGGCAGGTGTCAGAATCCCAAGAATCTGGAGCTGAAAATTGATGCTGTACAAATTAGGACAAAGAAAAACCTACAGCCAATAAACTGAGGATCGCCACATCTGATGATGTTATTAAGATGCTATTAAAGTAAAAGTATACAGTAAATTAAAGTAAAACAACAACAAAAAAAAAACAAAAACAGGGATCTTACAGCTATAATATGATTGCTCCACAATCGGAAGTGGGGTGACAGTTGCAAGGCTTCAGAAGGTATATCAATCAGTTAAAGATGCCTGTGTCTTTATATAAATAATATAAATAATATTTTTGAATTTTATTTGAATTAATTATAAAATAAAGTTTCACTGAACCTAAAGCTGAAGGCTATAACTTTTCATACATTCCATTTAAAAATATTTTATTCATAGTCAATTGTTCAGAAATAGCCTGCAAGTTTCCTAATAAGCTTAATGTTGGTAGGGGGATAAACACAGTGGAAGAAAACAGGAAACAGGTGACAACACTGACACCTAAGAGCTGTTGATACAGGATGAGAAGGAGACTGTGGGAGACGAAGCTTACCGCGCATGTGTTGTTGCAGCGAGTTAAAGGGGACAAAGTGAGTCAGATATCGAAATAGATACTGACACAAAAGTGCAAATTCATGAAATGACACCCTCAATTAACACTTTTTGAGACATGTCTGACTGGGCTCACTGACCCCAAAATATTCCATGTCTCAGGACAACAGTATCTGGACTGGGCAGGTGACAAAACGCTGACACCTATATATACTGACACTCATCTATCAGCGCCAGAAAAACCAAACCTATACTGTGTCTGTGACCTGCACTATTCACTGTACAGGCAGCTGTCAGGTTTGCCCCAGTGGTTGTTTAGCAGCTAAGGTGAGAATGAAAGATGACACCGTACAAGTGCAGACAGAGAACAGCATGTACTGTACAAATCCATGTATCTACTACACTGATTAGACAAAGGAGATGGCCAATCAGCAATCAGCGGCCACACTGACCTGATTTGCAAACATCTTTGCAAGGCCTTTGTCTTTCACTTACTGCCACACAGGTCTACAACGTATTTTTATGGAACTATCCATGGATTTAAACGGCCGCATTGCCTAAAATTGTTCCATACTGACCATACTGACTGATCATTTCTTTCCACAGCTAACAGCTTACAATGATGTCTATAGGTTAATGCAAGTTATAATAGGTTATGTATTTCTCATTGAATAAAAACGACATTAAATTGATTGTGTATTCCTCTTCAGTATTGTCAGCGGCAGTGTTTTGACAAAATTAACGAATAAACTAAATTGAGTTGAATTCACATGTTTAGGGTTAACTTTCACCTCCAGGGAGGGTAGACAATGGTGGAGTGGATTGAACAGTGACTTTCTCCTGAAGAAAAGCCGAGCTAACATCAGGACAGGTGGGACAAATATTTCACAGTAGGGCTATTTTTATTGGATAATATGTATTTCTGAGTCAATAAAAACTAAATGAAATAGATTGTGTATTCCTCTTTCATATTTCCATTATTGGTAACCGTTTTATAAAAGCAATACATCACTTCAGGCCATTATATAATGAACGTATACCACCATCTGTCATGATGTATTGCTTAATTGGCTACTGAAACCTTATCTAAGTAACTATGGCAATGATAGTGCTAACCCTAACCCTAACCCTAACCTTTTGTCCCCCAACCTAACCTGTTGAAATTAACTAAACGATGATTTTCTTTTCATTTGTCAGTTAATTTGTTCCTTGGCTTTGGTTCAGTATGTTTTGTAAAAACTTTAAAAACACACTGAATCAAGAATATGGATGCCAAAATAGGATAATGAAGTAAGTATGTAGCAAAATCATACATGAGATTTTTGAGTTTCATTACTTCACATAGTGTTGTTCCACCTACATAATTTATTATATTGGGGATTGTTTAGTGGTACAGCAATACTCCAACCACCAGATTAGGTGAAAGACAATCTAGTGGGGTCCTGGCTCATTGGCCTAGGTCTAGTGTTGAGGGCAGATGGAAGTTTAACTGTACCCCATTGGATAATCTCTGAAATTCCCCCGTCACAAAAGGTTTGATGGTAAAATGAGAGTCGAGAACTGTTCAGGAATTAGACTGACGCAGCCGGACCTCTCTCATTTACGTATAGAGTTACTCAGCAAGATGACACAGACAATACATAATGCTTATTCAGGTGCCAGAGACTCGCCATTAATCCGACATCACTACACCTCAACAGGCCATACAATGTGAATGAAATGAGCTTTAGCCCTGAGCCACAATAATAGACTGTGTGACATGCAACAACCATGTGCCTCATTTAGCTACTGTAGCTCGGAAAACAAAGGCAGAAGTGGAATGTTACTTTACTCTCTCGTGTTGTGAGATCTTATTGTAGTTTTAATTACAAATCACATCTATGTTCTATATTAATACAGTGAAAGAATCATAAAGGTCTCAGTCCACAGAGAAATGCTCAGTCTATATTCAGAAACTGAGCATTATTTTAGAAAAGGTTTATCAATTTCAGAGTGTGAACATCAGGAGCTGAACTTGTGTCTGCTATTCAAATCAGACAGACTATATGAGGGCCAGTAACTTTTGACTGGCCTGAGATCAGCTCAGTGACAGCTCTATGATGTCTGGCATCTTCCAGTGCCAAAGTCCAGCTCTGGGGCCCCCAAATCATCCAGGGTTTCCCTCTCAATTGGCATCCCTGCCCACAAAAGATTCTCCATACCATCATCATGATGGATTCACCCCACTAAGCCTTACCAAGACCAAAAATAACTTCATTCAAATAGCTGCATTAAAGGGTTCTTGCTAACTAATACAGTCTTCACCAGCAAGGCAGCACAGTTACATGTTCAATAGCTGTAACATCTTAACTTCTGTGCTATGGCGATTATCAACACGTCTAAGCATCAAGATGAAAATTATTCAGAATTTGCTTTCACTGTTTGTCCTGCACTGGTTTTATACTGACAAAAAAATTATTACATGCATGCACTTTTAATCGATTCTTTTTTCTTTCATTTTTTTGCACTGTTATTTTTTTCAATGCTTCAAGTCAGAAAAATAATTTACCCTGAACTAGATTATGCTAAAATTATAATTACCAAACCCACAATGATAACTCTATGGCTGCAAAATTTTAAACTTGCTATCAGCTTTCTTTGGAGACATCAAGACTAGAATTTAAAATGTTATCTATGTTTGGACAATGAACTTCATACTGCAGCACACATTGTTCCTAATGGGCTTTAATTGTTATTCCCAGGTGATTTTTTCCACTGCTGGTGGAGAATGTCTGCCTGGCCAGGACATGACAGTGGAAAGAAGGCAACACATTATCTACAGCAGCTGATGACAGTATGTACTTTCACAGTTCAGCTGCAGGGATAACATTCGTCCAACTTCTTGTGTTATGTGCTCAGACAGACTCTAAAAATTCCTTTCATGGAATAGAGGTGCTGCATGACGTCAGCAAAGTGTTTATGTGCATGCATGTGTGTGTTTTTGTGCTGCTGGCAATTATACCCAGTCTGTCAATATGTTACATAAGCAACATAAGTATGCACGCTCCCAAAGAGAAGCATGCAAACCAGCTTCCCTTGGCCTTGGTCATTGTGGGTTTGCTGATTGTGATATGACATGCAAATGACCAGCTATGACCTGACACATGTTTGAAAGAGGATTCAGGACAAATGGTGACCTCTGACCAGACAAAATGGCTGTCAATCCTACTGAACCAAAGCTGAAAAAAAAAAAACCAACACATTTACACAGTATAGTGGAAATGTAAACAGGGTACCTCATTTTTATATTTTCTCAATGTAAGCACCATCCCAGGTGTAAACCTTTAGAATTTTTTCACATGATTAAAAAATGTTAAATTTTTTGTTTAAATCAGGCAGGGCCAAAAAATAAATGTTATTGACATGCCTTTTATAGGTTGAGCACAGAGGCAGGACCTTAACCTTTCAGTCTGACCTGTTTTGGTGTAATTACCCCTTAAGGTATTTTATTACTCTTTATTTCTAAAAGTTCTTTCTGAACTGTAAATTAGCATGTCCATTACAAACTTTATCAATACATTTACCTGTCTGCATTGTGCAAAAACCATTTCTGCTCAGACCTACAGACAATTTGGAGTCACTAATTATCCTCAACATGATGTCTTTGGACGGTGGGAGGAGACCGGAGTACCTGGAGGAAACCCACACAGGCATGGGGAGAAAATGGAAACTTGCAAAGGTCCCAGGACTGAAATCTGTACCCACTTTCTTATTGTGAGGCAAAAGTGCGAACCACAACGCCACCATGTTGCTATTTTAATGTTCTATTTTCAAAATGTTTTCATTCCTTTGTAACACTTACACTTCCTTGTTTCAGTGGTGGTGAAAGCAGCAGACTCCATTGATCTCTGGATCTCACAGAATGTGCAATATGCAAAGTATTAAAAACTATCCACATCCTTACCAGTTGCAGCACGGAAGTATAACTCAATGCCAATTTTGATCACAGCATCTCTTCCCTGTGGTATTTCAACTTTTGCTAAAATGTGGGAACTGAGTTGTTGTTGTTGTTTGTTTTTTTTTTTTAAATCACTAATCCAGTAATGAACTTTAAATATATCTTTCCGAGGCCTAAATCAATTTTTTGGATCAGTGATGTTTATTTAATTTCAATTAAATTGAATAAAACATGTAAAATCTGGGTCAGTGTTTGAACTACATGCACAATGCACTTATGTCTTTCTGCCACTAGATGACAGTAGATAGCCACAGACCCTACACTCCTGTTCTGACCCTGCTCGTGAGCGCCTGTAAAATGTGTAGTATACACACTCCCCACCCTACTAATGAGTCAGTCAGAACGACCAATGTATCCTAAATTGTTTGCAAGTTCGCAAGGACAACATTTGATCTCTGAGTTGGCAAGGGGATATTTTCAAGCACAATTTTAACTTGCGGCTCTGTTTCTTGATGTTTGTGAATGTTCCTAAGGTAGTACTAACTGTAGTCAGAGAACATCCTTTGCGGGCATGTTGTTTGAGCGGGCACACTCAGCTGTTCTCTGCAAGTAATTACACCAACCCGACTTGTAAATGTTTGCCATGTAAGATCTTCTCTGGCTACATGATGACAGATCATAAACACAGTCTGCAGTCAAATATCAGTCTGACTGCTGTGACTCCATGTTGGCCTCAAGTTAAATTGACCTTCTTTTCATTCTGATCTCGTTTGTCAACTCTAAATGAGACAAACAAGACTTCATTGGAATTCGTCTTTGCCGTTTCATTTAATGTCCCAAAAACAACACTTAACCGATCACTATTCATATAGAAAAAGATTTCTGTACAAGGCAAAAATGTTGTAATTTTTTTCCATTTATTCTTTCTTATTATCAGCCAAACCTAATCGGGAAAAAAATATCTAATTCATAGTAAATTATACATTTCTGCCTCAAAACATAAAGGGGTCTTCTCTGGACCATGGGCCATCCACCCCAAGTTTGGTGCAAATAGTTGAAATAATATTTCTGTTAAGAAATACATAGCCTTATTGGTGAAGATAGCAAGATATAACCTACAAGCAGTTATCTTTGTTTGTTTTTTTTTAATCAGAATTTGATTTTAGGAAAAAACATATTTGAAAAATATTCTGTTAATCATTAATCATTTCAAAACTGGATGTTAAATCAAATGGAAACTAATGAGTACTTTTAAATAGGTTAAACTTTCTGTTAACATGTAGTACATACAGGAGGATAGACGATTATACTTTAGTTGTAAAGTTAGTGCTGCTCAGGCCTGGCTTATTTGTCAGTAAAGTTTTTTCATACTAAGTCTCCTACCTTCCTCTATCATACATATTATGTATTTTTGACTGTTTGTGATACTGAAACACCTTTTTACACTTCATCTTTGAATAATAACCTGTGGTGAGGTATCAGCACTCCATGTCAGGCGCACTACTGGGGTCAATTGCTTACAGTTCAGGCAACACCATTCCCAGTTTCACTGGCATCATCAACATGGAAGCAGGTGTCCAGGCCACACTTAACAATAGAAATATAACTCCTTGTCTCTGGGTCTGCAGAAAAATTCTGGATTGAGTGAGGACCAAAGGAAGCACTTCACTGGCTTAGCCTTGACGACAAAGGAATGAATAACATGCTATACATGAACATCTGCAATTCACCACTCAACACTAAACATGAACAAGGTTGTACTTGTGTGAGGGTGTTTGTCTTTGTGTTTGTAACCGGCTCCTCCATAATGTAGCAGTGCTGTGCTGGTAATGAGTTATGTAAATGGCTTAAAATGGACATGGGCCAGGAGGCTGGAGGAGTCTCGGCAAAGACAGCACATTCCTCTTGGCCTAATACCAGATAGAAACAGAGGCAGAACTAGGGAGCCAGGACTGCCAAGAAATTTAGAAATTATGCATGTGAGCATTGTACTCAGCAGTAAACTGAGCAAACCATTTTCTATGATTGGGCCTGACCTCAAAAGGTGACTTGGAAATTCAACTAAAAAACATTATACTGTAACTGTATTTGCCTTCTGCTGAGGAATTGGATGCACCCTTCTTGTCCTGGTGAATGGCAGTTTTTTGCATTTGTTTATTTGCATGGGTGATTTGGTGGTTAGCACTCCACAGCAAGCAGGTTGTGGGTTCAAACCCTGGGCCTGGGATATTTCTGTTTGGAGTTTGCATAGTGACTATAAAACTGTTCTGCACATAAGCAGTATAAAAAAACTGATGGACGGTTTTCATGGTGACCTGAAGCCCAATAATCTCCACTAACTCCTGAGAATTGGTTTTTAAATCCTTTGCTCAAAAAACAGATGCCTGAAAATTACACTACAAGAACAGTGAGAGTGAAACACAGCAGTAAAGCTGCATGCTGAAAAGATTAAGACTAAGTTGAACATTTCCATAATGCTCTGTCAAGCCAAAGGTGATACAGCAGGTGATAATTCTTTGTAAGTTCATCACTATGAGAGACACATTTCACCTTGTAGCTATTAGGAGACGGTAAACAGAAACCTTAAACTGATGCAGATGTTTAGCAACAATACTGAGAAGGCTGCGACATTCACCCACCAGGCCTGTCGGGAAAAGGATTGATGTAAATAGATGAGCCAACATTGGTTTCAAAATGTGTTTTAATTTACTTACTTGGCCTATGAACAGGATGTCCAGATTAGTCTTAAAAGGCACCAATTTCCTTCCTTTGATACTACTGAAAAGTCTTACATTTTATCTAGACCTAAAATACTTGTTCTCGCCATCCCTGGGCTGTAAAGTTAGTTATAAAATGCTTTGTGTGGGATTTTAGCCCTGTTGTAGACCTCAATCATGTGATGAAAATTATACTACATACAATGAAGGGATTATCTTGAATTGATTAATCTGTTCATTTATTCATAATTTTTTTCTTGCTCATCCAAGTGTAGGTATTGGTTCGTGCTTCATTGATATTATTAAGAGCTCATGGTATACACAATTGAGAATGATATAAGCTATAAGTTAAGTCCATGTCCTCCGCCACATTGATCTTTTCTCCCGCCACTCCTCTATTTGTTTGTGTGCTAATTTTGTCCGAGCTCAGAGCTGAGTGTGAGAATGTGAGGCCGGAGAAGTCCTTCTCACATTAGTATCACTCACAGGCATTAGCACAAGCTAATGCAAGGCTCAGAAAACCATTTGTCAGACAAGAAGATAAACTTACAATGCTGTATTTGGTGAAAGGTTAATGACAGCTTTTTGGTTAGTTTAGTTCAACTAATTATTTGACATTGATGCAACACATCTGCAATTATCCTTGCCATATTCAAGTTACGGATCTGTCCAGGGTGTACCCCATCCCTCGCTCAGAGTGAGCTGGGATTGGCTCCAACAACCTCCGCGGCCTGGAAACGGAAAAGCGGTAGAAGATAGATGGATGGATGGATATTCAAGTAAACTAAGTTTTTACACAGTTTATTAATTCCTGCCTGCCGCAGGCCGGTCTTATGTGCACACCTAAAGAAGAGGATGCACCCACTTCAGCATAGGAATATCAGATGTATCCACATTGGTGGTGTTTGGATCAGGTGGTTGGACAGGAAAGAAGAGAGGAAGTAGCTCACCCCGCGCACATATCGTCTAAGCTCAGTCCTAATTTTCCTATCTCTATCAGTGTTCCTCTCAAAATAAAGCTTTAAAATCTCAACAAAAGGGTTGTGTCAGGACTGAAGACATAAACCAGTTCCACCTGCTCAAAAAAACACATTTCTGTGCATCCTTTTACATCTATAACTTTTATCATAAGTTTTTTTATTTGAGTTGAAGACATGTTGAGTAAACGCTAGCACAGATAAGGCTGTTATTTTTCCCTGTCTTTCCTTTGACAGGTCACCACAGAAGATGATTGATTTTTACACCAGCTGCTTGTCCTGACACAGCCTGAGCTTGAGGGACCTGGGGGTAAAATCAACCGACCTGTTCTACCACCTGAGTGCCCTCACGCCCCAGGAGGCAAGAAACAGCTCTGGGTAAAAATCTACTGTAGGTGTATTCAGCCTCCTGAGTTTTAAAACCACTTAAGCTGACACTGACAGACTTTAACTACCGAAAAGCACTACAGCTCTTACACTTTATGAGGAGTCAATACATTTGCTTACAGCTGGATTATGTGAACATAATAAAGTGTTTATGCTGAACATGGTATGTTGGCATAGAGACACTGGCTTGTCTGGATAAAGTGGAGCAGCTAAGTAGAGTTGAATAGAATTTAGATGTCACTGCTGGTGACAAATGTGTGACGCACGTAACATGATGTTAGAGAGGTTACAGATAGAGGTGATAAAGCAGCTGATAAGTTTCACTGCCAATATACAGCTTAGTGGACTTTGTGGATAGAGACACGTTCAATCAATAATCAATCCTTCATTTTATGCAGGGAATGTCTGGCTCCTCACAGTCTGACCACATGATCAGAAACCTGGTTTCTACGCAGAGGCTGGACTAAACAGCCCAACACGCAGAAGTGAGCTCAGATATTCCAAATTCTTCTTTACCAGCTCACAACTCACAGAATCTCCAACTTCACTTTGCTTCTGAATTAATCAAAACTTTGTCATCAGGGCCTAAATGCAACTATGTGAAATAATTTCTGCAAATAAATGAACTAATTATTTCAATATTTTAATTATTTATCTGGACCCTGGACTCTGGACAGTCACCACCGCTCTGGGCAGACGATCACTTCTGATTCTTATGGGCCTGCAGCTTGTTCCCCGTGATCAACAAGATGCTGGACACAGGTGAGAAATTCAAGGAAAAAACACCAGAATGCCACCACAAACCCCTAGAACACTGTTGGGCTCTTTGGCATCGATTTTTCAAGTTTCTACTGGAGTAATGAATCATTTGCCCTTCAGGTATTCCCTCATGTGGCATCTTCATTTTGGCAAAGCACATTTATTAAACCATCAGTGACACCCTCTGCCCTGGAGATCGGGGTATTACCCTCCTGGATCAGATCAGGATGGAACTGTTTCAGCACAGGATGAAGGCGATCCCTCAGAAAAGCTTTGGATTGGTTTGCAGTGACTCCTCTCTTCAGTCTAAAAAGGACAAGTGGACCCAAACTATGTCAGCAAAATGCCCCACATAGCACATCTGAGCCACCCTTAGCCCCAGTGTAGGGGTCAAGTATTCAGGCCGGTAGCCTTTTCTCTTCTCTCTATATGATTTACTAAACCATATTGTCTTTTCTCACCGGGGAGGAATATGGTGGAGGACTGAACTGCTCATAACTTTTCATTCTACATCTCAGTTAGGTTAGTGCCAGAGGTTTTACTAACACATCGACTGTGGAATTTGCTATTTATACTACACTTACATACTATTACATGCTGACAAGCATCCTGCATCAACTTTCTCAGTAACCTGAGGAAGAGCTGCTCTTCTGTGAACACTTGAGCATCACAGTCATCAACTGTAAGCTGTCGACCTCTGTATCTGACCCTATTCACTTCCCCCAAAAAGCTAAAGGCAGATATCATCAAATCACTTCTGTCACTGGTCCTATTGAAACTCTGATGAGTTCAAAAGCAGTTAGATCTTCTCATTCCGCAGGATCAGTGCTACAATTAGCTGAAATGCGGACGTTAGTTGCCGTGTACCTGTGTGGAGGCATTCAATTTATCATTTCTTTAGATTTTCATTTGCTTGTTTTCTCACGTTTAGCTCAGGTACATCAAACCAAAATTCCTCTCTTGCTATATTACCTGCAAGTCTGATGGTGCAGTCCCTGCCCTCTTCTTGACGGAAAATAATTTCCATAGCCGTCGCCACAGGAAAGTGGCCACCAGACACATACTGCCTAAAATCCAAATGTCTTTATCCCTAAGGAAGTTCTCCATGATGAAAGTCTTCCTCCTCCTGTTGTCCACCTGCAAGGGGCTGTCTGTCTTATCTCAAGCTATCTGCGAAGGATTTTCATATGGTGGACAGCAAATTGTTGTTGCAGCAAACTTGGGGCAGGACAGTGAGTCTCAATTATCAAAGTCTGGCTCCTTTAACTCTTCACCAAATTTTCCATTTCTTCTAACTACAGACTCAAAACAAGACCAGGAGCGCTGTACTGTTGAACTGCCCGCCCACCCAGACACCCGGCTTCCTCCGTGCCTCCCACCCCCTGACCAAAAAGGAGAGGACATGCTGTCTCTGAGACGAGAAAGGGACAGGTGGTTTTCAGTTAAGGATATCGTTGCAGTACAGAGAATCATATGCCTGCTGGTGCTGCTGGCATGTTAGTGAGACCTCTGCAGTATCCTCTAACTTCAGCCACAGCACTTCATGTGTGCATGTGTATCTGTCAGACAGTTGCTTCAAACGGCCACATTTGTGTTTGTGCATTTTGGCGAAAGCCCAATAATGCACAGAAGGAGCCAAGCACGAATGCTTGTAAGCAAACACCTGCATATGGTGGGTGATAAGTTTATATTTTCTGCAGACAGATGCTGTCCAGAAGTGTGCATGTGTCTGTGCTCATAATGCCACAAAGTAGCGACAACGCTAAATGTTTCAAAAAAGTTAAGGAATTAAAAGCACCACAAGAAGAAAGGTCCTTGTTGCTCTCATGTACATAAACAGACGTGCACACTACGTTAGTGTTGTCAGCAGAGCATTACAGTTTCCTTTTTGGACAGTGAGCACCTCAGTGTGAGTGACAACCATCCCTCTGTATGGCGTTGATTTATACAAGATAATGGAATGTGACTGCTGCGCTCAGGGAGCTCAGACCCCCCTACCTCCCCCCGTGTGACCGGCTAAACTTGTCAGCTCACAGTATGAAAGGCTTTTAACCTTGAGCTCTGTTGTGCACTAGTAGGAGTAATTTGGAGCTTGGCAATTAATATCAATGATTATGAAACTGATTATTGATATCTAAGATTTACTATACGTAGTAAATTTTGGGGCACCACCCTGTTACCAGGGACCAATGTCCAAATTAGCAAAATCAATATCAATTCAAAAAAGGGTAAACGAAATGAGTAAATTTGAGCACTGACTGTTATGAATCCAGCAATTGTCACAATAATAGCCACAATAATCATAAACAACGACGGTTTAGAATATAACAATTTATTCACAGCAATAATTATTCCAAATAACATCTCTCTGGATAAATGGCTGTTATAGTTTGCTTATTCAAGGACACACATCAGCTACTAATCTACAATAGATACAATAGATAACATATATGTAATAAGAATGGGTTAGCAATATGGATAGCCTTTGCGATAGTGATAGCTATAGCAGTAACAATGGTAACATCATATGCCGTAACACTAATAAATAGCGATAGCAATCAATCACAATAGCAGTAGAGTCTTAGAGCGATGGAGTGACGTTGATGACACACCTGTCGGGGCGTGTGAGTGTGTGTGAGGGGAAGGTCGGGTACTGGTCCTTTAACTAGTGATACTGCTCAATCACTGATCATGGTGACGTCCGATCTGTAGCACCGATCACTTTTGCACTTTATGGGATTTATGGGAAAGAAAACCAAACAAAGCAAACTGAATGAAAAGATAAACTGAATCCCAAATAAACAAAAGACATGGTAAAACAAAATGCGATGCACGCTATTCTAATTGTCTCTGTCCAGACCTAAAGCTTCTTACTTTGGTTGCTCCGCTCCTTCGGAGTGAGGGAGTCAAAGAGAGGGAGAGAGATCCGCTCCGACCTCTGTCAAGAGGTCCGTGTTATCCTCGGATAACGGCGACGTGACGAATCCCTGGGCGGCAGTGGGGAAGATCACGGAAGACAATTGTTCTTTGTTAGCTTCTGGTAACAAAGTTGGCATGCTGGCCTTCTCAGCACGTGGATCAGCTTATCGTGCAGCGGTCCGCGCTTAGTTCAAGGAGGGAAAAAAAGGAAAAATAAACAAAAAGGAAAACAGCAGCCTGTTCTCGTCCCGCAAGTTGAAGACTGTGACCCAGGATTTTGTGGTGGTAGGATTCAAATGTTTGGTGTTGCTCCATTCGGCGATCCAGTCGGGACGAAAGCTGGAACAGCTCTCTACTGCAACTGGGGCACTCTTTATCACCTGTGTGACGTCACCGGGTACCCCCATTCAAACTCAGAACCAAACCTTAGGGGTGGATCCTGGGGGTCGTGGCACCATTTTCAAACAGGCAGGCGGGACATGAAGGCCTCTCTGTTGTTCTTTTCAGAGCATGTGGGAGGCGATCCCAGCAGCCCTTTACATGTTTCTTTAGAGCAAAAAAAAGGTGTACACTAAGCTACCAGTCTCCATTTTATTGATTGAAAAAAAAAAACAAAAAACTTTTTTTTTAAAAGGTGGACATTTTAATCAGATTTTTGTAAAATTCCTTCATTGAAATTGCATTTTTCTAAAATTCATTAATTATTATTTTTTGAAAGAACATAAAGCTAAAGCAAGCTTCGCTCAACAAGCAGCAACAGCTGGGGGGATCCAAGGGTCTCAGGGGATATAATGAAGGACCCCCTGGAGGAGAAATACCCCCTAGTAGCTCCTCTGCACCAAGCAGGGGTGGAGCACTGAGGCTGTTGGACCCACTGTTTGGCGTCAGGTGCTTCTGCAGAACATTTGGATAAAAGATGGTGACAGAAATGTCCAAAAGAGGAATGAGTAGAGGAAGTCCTCCAGGTGATAGAGTTTTCACTGGACACTGCGAAAGGCTGAGGATATTAAGTTACATATATTGCCTCTATGTTTATCACTGCACTGCACAACCCATACATAAAACACAAATGTAGACAATGCAACACTTTGCAGAGCCTTTCTCACTTAACTCCAGATTTTTATCTGAAGGGTTGATGTCCATAAGAAGATATGTTTGTGGTTTAAGAACCAAAAACAATCTCAGTGTTGTTTTATATCTCCTCACTTAGGCTTCTCCTGGAACTCTGGTAACACCAGGCCAGGGAGCCAATCAAAAAAGAGGATCCAATCCTCTCCTCTGATTGGCTGACTGTTTTCTGAGCAACAGAATTAAAATAGCAAATTTCAGGAAACACTCAAAAACCAAATCCTGGATGGATGCAGTGCTGTGACTGCGAGATATTATGGTTGGATTCTTCTTTAAGACAACAATGTAAGGTTTGTGTTTTACCTTGACATGTTTCAGTTGCGTCTGCAGTGTTCCTCAGAAGCGTCATCGGAAATGTCATTGACGTTGTAACAGCTGATTTTATGCGGCATGGCTGTCCCAGCAAAACTGTCTGCCGGGACGGCTGTGCCCCCCGCCGTATGTTGGTCTCTGGAGGAAGGAATCCCAGGTGTGGGCAAGCATGTTCGCGCCCTCGTCACGACTGATGGTGTTGCTCGCCCGTTTCCTGATTTCGATTGCTCCTTTGATCCAGTGTTTATGTTTGTGATTAGAGATCTAATCTGGCTGATTTAAGGTTTTCCTGTTCTGCATTTACTTTTTGCGTTCTTGTGAGACGTCCTGTTGTTTCTTTTTCACATTCTTTTTGGTGTTCCTTTTTTCTTGCATTGAAAGTACTTTTCTTCCACCTGTCTGTCCTCTTCTTCTGTGATGATGCTGGCTCATTCAAATAAAGTCCTTACCACTGAAAGTTTGTGTACTACGGGGTGTTCTGATGTCCAGAGGAGGTATTGATCCGTCTGTGTTGGTTTTCTGTATACAGTGAGCTTGATGTTGCTGTCGTCTCTGTGGTTGATTTTAAATCCAGAAAAGCTATTATCCCGCTTGTTTCTTCTTCATATGTGAACTTAATGTTTCCAGTGCTGTCCATGCTGTTCAGATGGTCTGTGAGTTCTTGTGTGTGTCCGTTTTTTATTTTGTCGAGGATGTTGTCGACGCACCTTCTCCAGAAGGTGGGCCTGCAGTGTGGTGGTGCTGTGTGCATGGCTTTAGCCTCCAAGTCCTCCATGAGGAAACCACTCATAATGGTAGATAAGGGATCTCCCATAGCAAAACCTTCTTTTTGTCTGTATATTTTGTTTTTGAATTGAAAATATGTGGATTTTGCAATGAAATGAAGGAGTGTGGTTCTGTCATTGACTGTGAGGTTTGTACGTTTTCTAAGAGTCTTGTCTTTATGGAGGTGTTCCTGTACTATGCATATGGTGACATCAACTGGAGTTTTAGTGAATAATGAAATAACATCATGTGAGATAAATATATTGTGTTTCTCTACTGTAATGTTTTTGAGTTCTTGTACCAGTTGTTTTGAGTTTTTGCAAAGGTGTTCTGTTGTGCCAAGGAGGGGTTTGATTATTTAAACCATCGCTTTTTAGAGGTTGTAAGATACTGATCCAATGCTAGGGTGGAGTGGGGTGTTTTTTTTGTGAATTTTTGGTGTGCCATAAATCTGGGGGGTGATGATTGCTGTGGGGACTAAAAGGTCGTAAGCATCACATGTTATTTTATTAGTGTCTAAAAGTGGTTTGAGAAGCAATTTTAATGCTTTTTTCTTTTCTTCTGTGGGGTCTTTGTTTCATATTTCATACGTGGTTCCATCTCCTAACATTGTCTCCATCTGTATTTCTCCCCTTGTGGTTCTCCCCTTGTCTGCCAGTAGGATAGTTATGGTCTTGTCCATTTTAAGCATCCTGATTGCTTTTTTCTCCACTTTTGTGATGTTGCTTGGTGGTAGTTTGGCGGACTTCAATATGCCTGCGACTGCGTTGCAAATGTTTGCTTTTTGTCCCTGATCCATGGTTTTTTGACAAGCTAATTCTGTGGCTAGGATGAATTCTTCGTTAGGTATTCCGTTTGGCGTGATTGCGAAGTTTAACCCTTTCAATAATATTGATGTTTCTGTTTCTGTGAGTGTGCGCTTTGAAAGGTTCCATACCCATTTTTTGTTTGTTTTATCATGTGTTTGGTATTGTCCTTTTTTTTCCGAGATGAGTTTGTTTAGCTTCTTTATCTGCCGGGCTTTTGTTTTTACAAACTCTTGTTCGTGCGTGAGTTGGAGGTGTGTGTTTAGTTGGTCTAGTGTTTCCTGCTCTATTGGGTAGCGTTCTCTGAATTTGTCCGTTTCCTCTACTATTTGCGTGTTGATTTTTTTGATCTTCTTAACAGTCAATCTTATTCTTTCTTTTATTGGCGCTCTTCTTGTGTTGTGGATTTTTTGGGCGTTTTTGGTTGGGAATTGGGTTTTTGATGTTGACACTTGGAGGTGTTACGTTCTCATATCTGCATTTGATTCGTAAGTTGAATTGTAGATGGTTTTGGTGGCGTGCTCTTGTTTTTTCCAACTTCACCAGACGTCGGAAAGCTGATACACTTCCTTGCTTGTATCTTCCACGAAATAGTTCAAAAATGTTCTTATTTTCTTCGATTTGTATATTATGGTTGGATTCTTCTTTAAGAAAACAATGTAAGGTTTGTGTTTTACCTTGACATGTTTCGGCTGCGTCTGCAGTCTTCCTCAGAAGTGTCATCTGACGCTTCTGAGGAAGATAGGGGATGAGAATTTCTCTGGACTGAGTGCTTCATTTCTTTCACAGTATGAACATGGAACCAAAACCTTATTTACTATCAAAGATGATATGGACTTCAAACTGAATACTTTCTGCAACCTTTAAATGCCCATCCATCCATCTACCAATTTTCTGTTTCTGGGTCACGGGGGTTGCTGGAGCCAATCCCAGCTCACATTGGGTGAGGGCGGGGTTCAACCTGGACAGGTCACCAGTCCATCACAGGGCCAACATACAGAGAGAGACAGAGACCAACAACCACTCACACCCACACTCAGACATACGGAAAATTTAGATCCACCAGTTAACCCAAACACCCAAACCCTCAAAAAATGTTGGATCCTCAGTCGGGTGGGCCATGTTTGGGACATAGAGGGCACTTACAGAAGTATTGACAGCTCTTTTTAAGACAAGTTTTACTGTCTTACATTTACATATTTTTTTTTCCATCTATTGAATACTATAGTAATCTCACAGTATCAATATAAAATCCAGACCTACTTTATAATCAAAGAATTTAATCTTTCAATGTAATCTTTCCATTGTCAAAATCTCTCTTGAACAATTCAGTCATAGTTTCACCTAACATTAGAAAATTAAAGCTGTGGAGTTTTAAATCTTGAATTTGTCCTCTTTTCAAAGCCTTGCACCTTGCAGTTAACGAACCTGCTTCTGCATGTGCAATGACTGGATACAATATCTTGGGATATAGATATAAAGCGCATGTTGTTTGGGTTGTACTCTGTACAAAATACAACAAATGAAAGCCATCATGGTCATCAGGTTTATGCTTTGGCAATTACTGCATGTGATTTCCCCACTCTTGCTTGCATTTCCTGTCTCTCTTTTCAAGTCTTGCTCCGTTTTCATCCCATCAATGAGCAGAGAAACTACACCAGGGCGCCATCCTGTGGCGGCTAGATTTGATTCCATCCCTGAACAAGTGCCAAACATTCATTTCAATATGTGGATGCACAAGAAGCTGTGAGGAGGTTAAAACAAGCAATAAATAGTATAAAAAAAAACCCCCAATAAAACATGAGAAGATCTGAAGTAAACTTGTTGACTGAGATGTGTTTTTCAACCCAGCTTTTGTTTGATATTGTTTGCTATTTTAATAACCAAAGATCAAGCAGAAGGGGTCTTTTTACATGAACTGACTGACCAAAATAAATCAAGTAAAGTCATATGACTTTACACCAATCTAAAGTGTATCTGATGAAATTCTCAGATAGACAGCTGTATCCCTGTGTGTGTGGATGATATAAGAGAGGGAATCCATGTTACCTGGTTGTTGCTTCCCTCCAGCTCCACATGTTTGAGCTCCCAGAAGGAGCGCATGGTCTCCACCTTCTCCAGGTGGCGGTAGAATGCCAACCGACTCAGGCGGAGGCTGTTGCTGCGGTTACGGATTGACTTGAGCCCTTCCATCTTCTCAACAATGGGCGACATGGGAATGGGGGGTGGTACCGCTGATGGAAAGAACTTTACATTCTTCTTAGAGGAAACAGGCTCATTATCCGGAGTCTTCTTGTCTGTTCTGAAAGCACAACATAGCCTTTAATCTTATATTATTTAATCCAAGCAATGAATCAACAGAAAAACACTTGACATAAGACATTTGCGGTTCAAATTACTCAAATAGGCTTCTCGTGTGAAAATGAGCTTTTTTTTATTTAAATCTATGTATGTTAATTTAATGCATTTTTAAAACGATCAGAGCAGGATTAAAGTCAACAGTCTTTTAATACTGAATATGATTTTACACCAGCACCCGAAATATGCAAGATGTGCCGCTTTTGTTTTCTTATGCAGTTTTTTACTGAAAGCATTTACCTTGTGTGTTTTCAACAAAACAAACCTTTAGGAAGCTGCCATGAACAGTTTACTGTATCTTGTGACTTGTTAAGCCATAAATGTGCCACTCATTCACCATACACAAAAAGTATACTTGTATCAAACTGACTAATCAAGAACTAAATTTTCGGGTAATTGATTCTAAAAATCTTTCATTGCAAGCTCCTTTCAATACAATATAAACAATGTAATAAGATAATGCAGTCTTTATTTAACTATAGATGAATTAACCAGAAACACCTGTAGAAACAATGTATGATGGAAATAGGGCGTAATGTGATAATGAAATGAAACATTCCTGTTGGCTGATTTACAACATTGCGTTAAGTTGCCTAATGCAAGCAGCAATATTAAAGGAATGACTACCTTGGTATAAGCAGTAAAGCAAAATCTCATGTCTAATCTGCCACCCAGCTCGGAACAAAGTTGCTGAAATAGCAGCGCACTCTATATGCTTTGATCCAGCCCTCCAGCGAGCAGCAGTGTGTCAGATCTAAACAGGATGACTGATGATGTGCAGGAGAAATCCGGACTGACGCCTGCAGGCGACAGCTGGCTTTCTGCTGTGCTCTACCTGCTGAGCCTCTGGGGGAGTCATGGAAGATCACTGGGGATATTTATACCTCCACAGTGTAAATGGTCTGCCTTTGCTGGACAATTACAGAGGTCAGAAAATGGCTGTACTTTCAGCACGCTGCATGAGCCTGTCGATACGGACTGCATTTAGCAGCCAGGGCTGTTCTTTAGCATCAGAGACAGTTCTCAGGGTTGGATTTCAACTCCAGTGCTAAAACCAAAAGACTGGCCAGGGGTACACCTGTCACTGCTTCTTATGTTGGCCTTTTTACATTCACTGATTTATTTGCAGTTGGCACAATCTCAAACTCTATAAATGGGATTTAGCTTTTTTTTTTTTTTTTTTTAATCTCTGGATTTTTCTGAATAGATTTAGTCTTCAGATGCACAGAACACAGATTCTTAAAGAGAGCAGATTATGTTGGTAATAAAGAGCTAACAAAAGGTCAGAGACAGGGCTGACATTAGTATTCATTCATGCATATTATCACAGCAATATATTATTCTTGACTGTAAATGTGACAAGAGAGTGACAAGAAAATCTATCAAATGCAAAGAGAATGTTGTATTTCACATGAGAGGTAAAATGCACCCTTCAGGCTACATCATAGCAAAATTAAATTTCATTATCGTTTTCATTTACAAAGAAGGTTGTTTTTTTTTAAATAATACATAAAGGCCATGAAGAAGCTCTCAAACTGCTCAACAGTTTAGTGTAGAAATGTAACATATTGTGCACATTGAAAGCCTGTGTAGTCAGTTGTGTTGACAAAAGTGCAGGCAAAGGTAGAAAAATACACAGCAATAGGTACAGTAGTTTTTTTTTTCCCCCACTATATGTATCGCAGGATTTAAAGGGCGTAATTTTGTTGTTTGAGGTTTTACATTGAGTATCTCCTGCCATAACAGTGAGACACAACAGTAGTTGACCTAACCCCTACCCATCTTTTAAACTGGGTGTTTTGAGAATAGAACTAAGTGTTTGCTGAGCCCAGATGCACCCAGAAGACTGGGTTGACCCTGGGTCACTCACTTTTGGGTGCTCTGTAGTACTGGATGGGGGTCAAGGTGCATGCTATCACCAGAAACAGAAAACCTCACTTGATGGAAAACCATTAAGAAGCAGGAGGTGCCATAACTCTTGTTTCCAGGCAGCCAGGAATTAATGAATTATAGCTTTAGAAACCCACTTTCCACTGCAGCTGCTTTGAGTTGTTAATTTAACTGCCTGTTACATAAGGGTGCTGTGTACGGTATGCGGCTTTTCTGTTTGTGTGTACATTTGTGCAAGAAATTAGTCTGTAACTGTCCAAGAAAATGCAGTAGCTTGTATGTTTACTTTCCTCAGCGGTTCCTTGGTATTCCCATTCTATAAAGCAACAGGGGTGTCCCTATCTGTCTTCTCCATGATAATCCTGCCATGTAATCAATAGGAAGAACTTTGTGTGTCTCTTATCTATTCAAAGTAGCAAAGAATCACAGAGACCCCAAGGATTGCATGACTCCATCAGTGTATGCTTAGAAGATAAAGAGCGAGAGGGAAAAAAGGGAGGATTAGCATCATTCAACCAGTGCTTCCAGCAAAAAACAAAACAAAACAAAACAAACAACAAACAAAAAACGCCATGGGTGCTGCAGGAGTGAAGTTATCAGAAGAAACATCACTGACAAAACCAGGCCTTGCAAACTCATTCAGCAGCATTAAATGTCAACAGTAAAATTACAACAAAAATTCACCATTGATATGCTTCGGGCGTTTTAAAATTATTAATCAATGTTCAGGATTGTGTATTAAAGTCTGTACATCGCTGTGGGCTTATTGCAGCAGGTTAATTGTACAAGATAAAAGCTGGGGACAATGCAGAGTGTTAAAAGCAGGGACACAATTCAGTTTACATGAGCACAGTCAGTTTGAGCGCCTAGCACAGAGTATCTCAAAGGCTGTATAGTGGGAAAGCTGACTTCAAACATCTCCCTAAGCTTTTATATTTGCATGTCTTGTCTTGTGTCTTTAGCACAAGTAGAAATAGAAAATGTAGTTAAGCAAGAGGTTTGCTTACGTAACTGTGCTATTCCTTGATTATCACCAGCTGGTCCCAGTAAGAGTGTTACTTTCCGCACTCGACGATAAAAACAGAGATGACTCTTGTTTGTGTTGGTAACTATCTTTGTTGTGTATATATGTAACTCAGAGCCTTGGGTTCATTTTTTGAAGATTAGCTGTTTGGTTTTTTGTTTTTTGTGTTTTCACCTATTTGATTTAGGCTAAGCTAAACATGCCTGGGATATATTTTAAATGACACACACAAAAAAAGTGTATTTGTATTTTCTAGATGTATTTACTTGCCAGAGCATTTGGCTCCTCACTTAAATATTCAGCAAAGCTTAAACTTTGCATTATGACTCAGCCTTTCTGAAATGAAAATCTAAAAATTATCCCAGCTTCTGCTTTCTGTAGCTGCTGCTGGGCAAACAGACATTGTAGTTACTGTCATCTAAGATAGCTGTTGGTGGTAAGGGGGGAGACATGGAGCCTACTTCACATTCATCTGCTTGTGTTGTGTGAACATGCGCATGGGTTCATGTTTACAGTAACTTATGTAAATGTGCATGAGTTACCCAGGGCTGAACTCCATTCTGTTCTCTTGCTATGTGTGAGCCTTGTACAAAAAATTTTTTGGTGTAAGGCCAAGACAGAAGATCTGGCCCCAGAAGGTCTGAGTAGCAGGGGTTGGCTAAGATGGATGGTCTTCATGCCTGGGTACAATCTCTCTTTCAGGGGCCTTGGCTGTCCTGGTTTAGTATTTGCATAGAAACAGCCATCAAAGCTTATAAACCATAGGAATGCGGGAGGGGTGAGACCGTCTATATGTGTATATATGTTCAGACAGGAGAATAGAATGGTACTGAACATTATCTTTCCACCCAATAAGTCTTTTGTGTCACACTAGTCAAATGAAAATCAGTACAAATATGAAGTTCTCTCTCTTCTGAAGGACCAAGAGTTCAAATGAAACACTGATCATATTTCCTAGCCCACACTCCTTCATTGAGACGGCTCTTTAGTGACCACAGGCACTCAAATTAATGGGCATATAATCTAAGATGTTGAATACATGACATGATAACATCAAGTGTTCAACAGGTTTCTTTTTTCTGTCTAAACTTGAAATTCCCTCCTCCCTTTGACTGCCAGATCTCATCGCAGCCACAGCCAACCTGTGATCAGTGCAGTGACCAATGCAAATATTGGACTTGAGGGTGTTTTCCTAAGGGCCAGCCAAATTGTCACAAAACTCAGGCAACCCTAAAATCCTGTTTTGAGTGCTCTATACAATGCATGCACATGAAACGTACATGCAGGGTACATGTGAGTATAGAAGCTCCTCACATGGTTCTCGGAAAACATAAAAAATCTGCACAGTCATCACATCAAAGCCACACAAACTGACTACACACAACTCACATATGCACATACATGTGTATGCTGTGTAGTATGCACAAATATACACTCATTTGTGACCCAACAGACATATTCAGTCTGCTGGGTCACAACAACTCAGCAGCCTCGCCAGGAGAGTGTAACTGTAGAACTTCCACAGAATGTCCTTTTCCAATTTGCCAAGAACAAAGCAGAGTCCTTATTTTAGTCCACCACAGGTCGCTGCTAAAGTTGCATTTTACTTTTCATAAAAATGATGGAAGAATCCGCTCAAAAACCATAAAATCTATTCGATTTCTCTTTCTCATCTTTTTGTCATTGGAGGAAAATCACTTGTCTTTTCCCCCTCAGTTTCGCTGTTTCACATAAATTTAATTTGCAACAATTCGATAACAGGTGGCCTCTGTCGCAAAGCTACAGTATGAATTCAAAAGTGTAAGGTGGGTTTCTTAATTTCTAGATTCAACATATTTTATAGTTTTATACACATACAAAATACACAAGAGGATTTTGTTTTGTTGATGAAACTTTAGAGGCAAAGACAATTTGGGCTCCACATTAATGAGCGTGGTGGGAAACCTGACAAAAAACACCTTGCACTGGATGTAAGTGATACCACAGGAGAAAGGTGTTAGAATTCAAAACACGGCCATTATGAAGGTTCAAGATAGCTTTGCATTTCTGTAGAAAAGAAAACAGCAGAAATATGAAACGTTGGCAGGTCTGAGCCCCTTTGGACCATAACACATGCCAGAGTATTTAACTGAGTCCATCATAACACCGGAACCCCAGGATACTCACCCTTGGTAGTTGGGAGCATTTGTAATTACCAAAATCTTCTTTTCTTTTCCTCCCATGTCTCTCATGGGCGTGATGAAGACTGTCTTTGCAGGTCTCTCTTCTTTGTCCTATGCTTTGTGTTGTGTTAGGTCCCGCTTCTGGATGCCTGTCTTCCTCCCTGTATTAAACGGGTGACTAAGGCTGATTTATTCAGCCTGAGTGAGTCGGGTCACAAAGCTCTGGCTGCTTGTGGCTCTCTGCACTGGGAGCCACAAATTTCCAGAGATAAGCACCAGAGGGAGGGAGGGTGAGAGTAGGAGAGGTGCAATGGGGAGGAGGGGGTGAGTGTGGTGGTGATGATGGGGGTGGGGGGGGGGGTTGTCTGCTCTGGGACACAAGTGGGACAGAGCAGAGGAAGTGTTCCAGGGAATGTGGCTTGTTATAATGGAACAAGTGGAATGCCTGAGTGCCATGTGGAGGAGGAGGGATGATAGACAGCGAGGAGAGATACAGTGGGGGAGGAAACAGGGGGCCGACATGAGGAAGGCACAGACACAGAGATTAGGCTTTTAGAAATATTTGCCTCGCATGCTGTTTACTTTTTTTCTTTAACCTGGATTAACCAGGGTGCTCTCAAAAGGAACAGCACAACCAGGCAGTAAATTATTAGCTCAGGTTCTCCTGTGCTACAATTAAACAAACTCAATTAAAGAATCATTAGTTATTTGATTAAAATAAGTTAACATCATATATAGATTGAAAAGTACAAGAACGTGGAAAGAAAATATAAAGCAAATGTTGAAACCAGGATGTCTTTCTTCACAAACCAAATTATATTTTGTTTTTATAATTTCCAAACTGCATTTTTCCCAATTTGTTGGGAAATTCCATAAAAATGTTTTTCTTTCAAAAAAAAAAAAAAATTAAGGTGACTGCCAAATTCCAAACTGAAGGCTACAAAACAGATATCCAGAAAATATAGACAAACTACACATATTGTTTTTTGACAGATATATACAGGGTACATGTACATATAAAAAAAGTTAAAGAAAAAAAAAACGTTCTGTCTAAAAACCAAGCTGACTTTGGGTCAGCACAGGTTTCCCCCGCTACTCATTATCTTTTTTTGTACTGGTCATAGTCACGTGTGTCTCCTGACCTTCCCTCTCGTGAGCTCGGTCTTGATATTGAATCCTCCCTCATCCTTCTGTGTTGCCCTCCTGTCCCTCTACCTTCTCCTTCAGTGCTAATTGGCTACACTGGTGCCTGTTGTTGTCGGGTTTAATGATGATTTACAACGGCTTGAAATTCATCGTGGGCCAAATGTTTGTGTTCCACATGTGCTATATTTAGCTCACAATTAGATTAACTTGGCACAATTGGAGTGTTTGTCCATGGAAATATCAACATGGATTGATGTCCTGTGCATTTCAAGAATTTTGTATGTGAAAAATTCTTTGAACAGGAATTCAGTTGGTGGAACAGTTTCCATGAACAGTCTCATAACTCACTGTGAGATAAGATAAAATGTTACATGCACAATTATTAAGATCTGAATAGCAGCAAACTGTACAGTGTCTGTGATCTCTATAACAAAAAGAAAGCAGAAGATAACCCAGTTACATGCACAGCTGGTGGCTGCCCTAACCACCCGACAGTCTGATTTAAACTCTTAAGAACCACTATGTCAGCTCTTACAACCACACAAACTGTGAATGAGTTTAAAATAATGTTAGATGCACATTTTGTGGAATGTGAAGAGCAAAAATTAGGTTGGCGCATGATTTAACAGGTACCCTGTTATGTTTAAAGTAGTTTTTAATGATGGGTTAGGGTTAGGGTTAGGGTTAGGGGATCTCATTCAATTGAGTTCAAAGCAAAAGTCAGAACATTTCTGAAGAGAAACAAATGGATCTGTGTCATTATGATGATGTATAGAGAAAATAACATTAAAAACATCTCTGAGGGGAGAAACAAGACCAACATAAAGTGAAAACATAGTCAACATGAAAAAATATGAAAATATCAATAAAAAGCACAACACAGTTCTTCACATAGGAAGTCGGAAAAAACACTGTGAATGACGTTGGGCGCTGAGCTGTGTTAACTGTGAGGTATTTCCAGCCTAATTAAGATTGTGGTGGAGTTTGAAAGATATACCATATCACAATTTCACTGAGGGCCACTAACTTTGCACCAAGTGTAAATCTCTAAGAGGCTGACTTGACACAAGACAAAAACAGATGCACATTTTAGAGGACTGACACACTACACACTTGACACACATTTGCAAGAGCCATTTTTAATCTTACCTGGAAACTCTGTCAAAAGGGAGGATTCCCTGACAATCCCTGAGAAAGGTCACAGCTGCATGGGCACACAATGAGACCAGAGCTCCAGCTGATCACATCCGGCCGGGCGCAGAGGCTTCTTCCCCACGACCAACAGAACTGAGGCTATATGCATTTGCCTTGACCTTTACTGCATTCACTGAAGATGGTCGGTGCAGTGCAACAACATGATCTCATGTGTAGAAATCTGCAGCACATTTATGAGTCTGCTGCCCAGTTACAGCCAAATGGATGATGGAAATAAACAGAACAGAGACGCTTGTTTCTCCAGATCTGCAAAAGCACTCTGAGGTAGGAAAAACACAACACAGGTGAAATCTGTACAAGATGAATCAAAAAATTTAAGATTTACTGAATTACTTACCCATCTTCCACCAATCACAATATGACAAAGTGGCCTTCAGCCATTCACTGTAAACTGTCAAACCTTTTAACAGCCTTTGTCATTGTTTGCTGTCTTTTTAGTTCTCTGTTTGTTCTGTGACCCACATTCATCCCCTCAAGTGTGAATGCTTCACTGTCCCCAGGCGCCAGTCTCCGAGTTCTGTTCATCTTCACCACTACCAACGCCCAGGCTCTGGGTGATGAGTCCTCTAATTGGAAGGAACTTGACACCTGTGGATCGCACTAACCAGAATTCACTTCACTGTTTAGTGCGCGTTCCTCTATTAGCCTCCCCTGATTTAACTGAGATGGCAAGATTAAATTTTTAGCTGTACATTAAGCTACTCATTGAAAGTTTAGGTTATTTTATTTAGCTACCACTTAAGATCAGGAATGCATTTTTTTTTGACATTTTATTTCTAGATTTTGGGAAAAGGGTGGTGGGTGGAACATAATTTTATTTTTATTATTTCATAATTTTATTAAGATCACCGCTTCCCAAACGTAGTCATTATTGGTTAGTTTAGTGCAAAACACAATAACTCTCTTCGCTGACATAATTTATATTTATGATAATTATATTTAAATTATCAAATAAAAGATCTTTTAGCTTCTGTTTTTAAGTACATGATTGTTTGTTAGAATCTCTTAAAGGATGCATCTCTAAATAAAAGAACAAAAACTTAATAATGGCAAAATACACATTTGTCATTAGTTATTAAGATTTGAAAGATTGTAACCCACGTGTGCAACAAAACAGGAATCAGAAGGACTTAAAAATATTTAAACTTAAAAGGAAAAAATCCAAAGAACCCAGACATGAACAAAAATTACAACTCAGGAGGACTACACAGGAGCATCACTGAGTTGAAACTCAAGGGCAAACAGGAGAAGTCTACAAATACAACACTGGAAGAACACTCAGGTGCACCAGAGCAAAAGGGTCACTGAACACAGGTGAACCAGGAGAAAGACAGGAAGTAAAATGACCCAGTGAAAAAACCCAAAAGTCAAGCTCAAAAGTCCAAAACAAAAAAATAGCTCTCCAAACTAACTGAAAAAGTTCAAACCTAAATTGCCCATTAGAACAAACTGTGACAGTGTGTATATATGCTGCTGTCATGCTCTATGGCTCAACCTTGTCCGCTATTTCAGTATAACTTTACCTTTATAGCCTACTTTTAATTTCTGTACTTAGTTTGGTCATTTTGATGCCATATTAATGATTCTAAAGTTTTCAAAAGACAGACACCTACTGCACAACACAAATGTTTACTGTGCTTTGCACAAGCCTGCCCAAGAAGTCATCAATAGATATTAAGCACATGTAACATGTTGGCGCTGACTGCTGGCAGCAAAGTTACCGACTAAGGTATATATTCTGTAGCTGCAAGAGTGAATGTGACTGCACATAAGAGAGTGTAATTACAAACAAGCTCTTTGAGGGATGTGTAAGAGCTTAGCTAAACAGCTGGGGAAATCTGAGCAAATAGCAGGCACACAGTGTCCAAACTGGATGGATGAATCATTCCAGAATCATTATCAAATGCCAACACCTCATTTGATTACATCTAAAAAGGAGCATTAACTCAAGAGTTATGCATGAGGATAAGGTCTGTATTGTGAACTTGCGGTGAATGATGGTGCCAGTGATATGTTGTACTATTGACCATTACACCATGTGTTCAGGTTGTACTTGGATACAGAGAGGTCAGACTATATTTTATATATAGCACAGAGGCACAGAGTTGAACTCGCCATGCACAAACATTTCATTTCATTTCATAATCATGAAATGAATGCACAACAGAATGATAGACTGAAAGACAATCAAGCCGCATCTCTCTTTTGATTCAGAGGTAGGGGATGTTCAAACAAAGCACAGCAGAAAAGAAAGTGTTCACATCCACTCAACAGCAGTAGACAAGGATGTGGTCCTGAGAGACATATGAAAAAAATGAACTATAAACTTGTATTTTTGCTTGACTTCGGAAGTGCATTTATTCAGGTTTATTCTTAAACTCCTGTGCTGGGTTCAAATCTCCATGGAGGTCTACAGTACTTTAATTTATAAGACATGTAAGAAGACTTGAATTAATGTAAAAAAAAAAAAACAATCAAGATAACACTGAACATGTATGTTTATCATTGGCATTCTTGCAGTTGGAATTTCTGTAATTACAACAAAATGAAATACTCATTTTATACAGATACACAAAAGATTTGAACATAGCAAAAAGTTTTTTTGTCAGTCATTTCAGAAAGTGAAACAGTTTTTATACAGATTCATTACACAAAGAGTAAAATATTTCAAGCCTTTGCTTCTTGTAACTTTGTGAAAAAGTTAAATATTGGAAACTGTGGGTGTCACACCCTAATCAGCTAATTAACTCAAAACATCTGCAAAAGTTTCCTGCACCTTAAACAGTCTCTCAGACTTCTGACTTGACAGATGTCCAGAAGACAGTCATCGACACCCTTCACCAGGAGGGTAAGCCACAAAAGGTCATTGCTGAAGAAGCTGGTTGTTCACAGAGTACTGTATTCAAGCATATTAACAGAAAATTGAGTGGAAGGAAAAAGTGTGTTAGGAGAAGGTGCACAAGCAAGATAACCACATCCTTGAGAGGATTGTTAAGCGAAATCCATTCAAGAGTTGGGGTTCACAAGTTTCATAAAGAGTGGACTGAGGGTGGAGCCGGTGTGTCACGAGCCACCACACACAGATGACTACTAGACATGGGCTACAAATGTCACATTCCTTGTGTCAAGCCACTCCTGAACCAGAGACAACGTCAGAAGCGTCTCATCTTGCTCAATGGTACAAAGTCCTCTTTTCAGATGAAAGTATATTTTGCATTTCATTTGGAAATCAAGGTCCCTGTGTCCACACTGCCAAAGGTACCCAAGTGTTGGTTCAATGACCATGGTGTTACTGCGCTTGATTGGCCAGCAAACTCCCCTGACCTTAACCCCATAGAAAATATATGGGCTGCTGTCAAGAGGAAGATGAGAGACACCATAACCAATAATGCCGATGACCTGAAGGCAGCTATCAAAGCAACCTGGGCTTCCATTACACCTATGTAGTGCCACAGGGTGATTGCCTCCATGCCACGGTGCATTGATACAGTAATTGATGCAAAAGGAGGCCCAACCAAGTATTGAACGCATTTAAATTAGCATAAGTTTCAGAAGCCTGACCTTTGTGCTTAAAACATCTTTTTTTGATTGGTCTTATGTGATATGAGACACTGATTTTTGGGTTTTCATTATCTGTAAGCCATAATCATCCAAATTACAAGAAACAAAGGCTTGAAATATTTCACTATGTGTAAAGAATCTATATAATACGAGTTTCACTTTCTGAAATGACTGACACAAAATATTGACCTTTACCACAATATTTACATTTTTTGAGATGTACCTATATTTGCAACCACGTATATTCAGTAGATATTGTTGGGTGACAACCCATTCAAGAAAGGGACAAAACAGCATGCTCGTGTGTTCCACATAGGCCACTGAACTTGGCCACTCACAATGCTCATCTTTTCAGACCTTTGGGAGAAGACAACCACAAACTGTAAATTCATCTGCAGTTTGTTCCTCCTGTCTCTATTCTCTCAATGCTTTCGCACCCTCTTGGGCCCCTCTCTCTTGGTTCCTGGATCTTCTCTTGCCTTGGGTCCTCAGAGGCCTCTCTTGGATTAGCTCTCCTGACTCAGAGGTCAGCCCTGACCTCCTTTGCAACTCTTCACTCTTCCCATAGTAGCAATTGCAAGCAACGAGCCTCAAGGTAGCATCAGCTGCTAACTTAACTGCAACGCAACAAACTTAAGGAACTAAGGAGGAATTCAACCACTCACACTGCAGCTCTGGACAAAGCACAAGGAAGGGCAGTTGCTTGTCCAAGAGTTGGATAATGTTCACTGGGCCAACCTAACAAAACAAGCACAGCTAAGAACAGGACTGTTAACCTTTGTACATGCAAATGCAGGTTTGGCTACTTTCTCAGTTAGCCTTCCTTGTATGTGTTTAGGTTATTGGTTTGTTGCTTTAGCACATCACTCGCCCTGCAGGACCGCATGAGACATGTGGCTGCAGCAGCCATGTTGTTTGTATTCTTTGTCTGACATTTGGTCATCGTCACATACCCACACATACATGTGTATAGCCCATATTGGAATCGTACCTGTGTGTTTGTTACTTCACTATATATGTTATTAGACACAAACGTTGATATTTGATGTTGCTCCTCTTCTTACTTATAACTTGTAACTTGGTTGTAGTTAATTAGTCAGAGATTCAAATTAATAGTAACACACTATTGCCAAAAAGTATTTGCTCACATATGAATTTAAGTGACATCCTATTCTTAATGCAAGGTCTCCATTGGGTTTAATGTGACATTTAGCGCTCCACAAGGTTTAGTGTGTTTATGGGAATTTTTGACCATTCTTCCAGAAGCGTATTTGTGAGGTCACTCACTGATGTTGGATGAGAAGGCCTGGCTCTCGGTCTCCACTCTAATTCATCTCGAAGGTGTTCCATTGGGTTGAGGTCAGGACTCTGTGCAGGCCAGTAAAGTTCATCCACACCAAACTCTCTCATCCTGTAACGGGTATGAGAGCGGACCAGAGCATTCAGAACTTTACTGAATAAGTTCACATGTCCAAATAACCAATAATCAAGATGCCTGATCGGTGAGCAGGGGGAGCGGGGAAATGCAAAGTCCAGAGACAGAGGGCAGTCCAGGGTACAGAAACAGAGACGAGAATACGTGGTCAGGGGCAGAAGGCAGGTCAGGCATCAGGAGGTCTGTCTGGAAAAAAGTGCTGGAAAGTTGAGCAAAACGCAAAGACACTCTGGCAGAGAGAGAGTTTGGAGGAACTGAGACAGCTGGGAGGATCAGGTGAGTATAATGATCAAATGGGGAGAGGTAGGCAGACAGGTAGAGCGGGTTGGTAGAGGGGACTATGACACAGCCATGTCTTTATAGGCCTTGCTTTGTGCACTGGTGCACACTCATGTTGGAACAGGAAGGGGCCATCCCCTAACTGTTCCCACAAAGTTGGAAGCATGGCATTGTCCAATGCCACCAAAAGAGATTTGGGACAATTTATTCTCGAGGCAGGACTACCACTAGACGTGGAAAAAGAAAAACTGTCCTATCTTAAATCCCTCACAGATGAACTAAGAATTAAAAATCAAAGTTTGACAGTAACACTTGTTAACCTCAATAATAGGTAGGATAAGGCAATGCTGAGAAAGACAAATAGAGAAGTTTGTGGAGCTTCAACATCGTACACAGCAGCTGCAGACAGCTGCAGACAGAAAAGGAAAACCTGCTGGCAAAACTGCAGGAGAGTAATAACTCTGTGGATAATCAATGTAAGGTCATCATTGCAACTGCAGAAGTTCAACAGATCCAGTTTCCTGTTGAGAACCTCCAGCTTCTTCTGTCTCAGTAGCTCAACAGCTAGATACAGCTGAGCTGGACAGTCTGAACATCAAACTGGCGGATTCAGTCTCCAAAATGTCAGACCTGGAGGCAGTGCTAATTAAATTTTGGTCTGAGCAACTACTGTAATCCATAGACAAAAAAAAAATTACATTTACATGACAGAAGTAGAAAATGAAAAACTGAATATGACTGCTGAGCTGTCCCATCCTAAAACCATCACAAAGAAATGAAGTACTGAAAATCTGAGTCTGACAACAACACTTGTCGACCTTGAACAACTAGTATACTGAAAAAAATTTGGAGTGTTATTTACTTAGGAAAACATTTTTTGGAAAGTTTTTTGCACTTAGAAATTTGAAGTAAATTCTACAAGGGCAATCGTCAAGTAAGTTTTACTTAGACTGACTGCGTCAAACTGAAAAAACTCAGCTACAACCAATAGCTTTTCAAAGTAATTTGTAAATACTTTTTCTAAGTTTTATTTATGAACTATATTTAACATTTACACGACATTTTACATAATTTTTCTGCAGTTTTAATTGCCTACATTTGTTTTTAATGTTTTTGTTTATCGAAACAATGACTTTTAAAAAAATGAGGCAACTGTTTAATTTAACAACACCTATTTTTCACCTTACTTTTCTTTAGTGACAAAAAATCTGTTCAGAGCTATATTCATTACATCACTAGAATAGATATAACATCAGATTGTCCTTTCAACTTTTCTATACATTACTTTTTATGCAGCACAACACATAACTTCACAATTCAAAATATATTCTGCTTCATTTTAATTTGGAATAGTATGTACGTTCTGTGAAAAAGTTAAACTGCTTACAACTTATGAAGTGCAAAGCACTACACAAATTGTTTTTACCTGAATAGCCAGAAGGCTTTGCTTGTGACACAGCTTGCTGTAGTTGCTGCTTGAAAGGGCACTGTGTCAAAGTTCCTGCAAACAAAAACACAAAGACAAAGCAATACATTAAAACTACAAAATCATGTAACCAAAATAAACCATACCACTGTCAAACCAATATATTTTTCATAACATGCTGCCAAAACATTTTAAAATATTGCTCAGATCTAAAAAATGACACAAATTTCATACAGAATTGGAGCTGCTCCCACATAGTTTAAATCTTAAATTAAGAAAATCCTGCATGTTTGCCGCTTTGATTCTGTTCTCCTCACAAAAGCAGTAGAGCTTTGCTGGTCTAGATTTCACGTCGTTGAGAGAACTGTGTCATATGTATAAAGAATAATGCAGGATCAAAATTTAAACAGTGTAAACTGAATAAAAATAGAGAACAATGAGGCTTTATAAAGCCTATGAGCAAAATAAAATGAGCAAAAATTATGAGAAAAATATAGACGAGGGAATTGGAAATAAATAAGGTGATGGTCCTTAGGAAGCATGTGGAAGCAAATTATAATAGCGAATGTTTTGGATAGATCATTTTTGTTTTTTCAAATTCCCATAAATACTTGAGGCTAACCAATAGCTCTTGTAACAACTCAAAAAGTGCATCGTTTGAACCTTGGTGCATTGTTGGGATTGCCTCACATGTGTTCTGAAATGAACAATAGAGAGGCCTACAAATTGATCGGTTGTACAGATCTTGTGTTGGCTGTCACCGTGATCAGTGAGCAATATCAGTAGTTAAAGGACCAATGCAACCCGTGAACTCCATTCGCTGGCTCCGCTATGGTGTAGTGATATTGTAATAATCAACTGTGATGACGTTGTCTGTGATCTCTTTCTCCTTCTCTTTTCTTCCCCTCACACACACATACACGCAGTGATCAGTTGCCATCTTGGCTCCGACGGGTGCGTAGTCGACGTCACTCCGTCACCATCTGGGTCATTGAAGACTTCAAATCATGTGACTCTCCAGCCATTTTTACTAATCCATCTTTATTCTTATTACATGTGTGTTACCTGTTGTAGATTAGTAGCTGATGTGTGTCAGCGGATAATCAAACTATAACAGCCATTTATCCAGAGTGATGTTATTTTTGCTGGGAATAAATTCTGTTATAATTTAATCCGTCATCGTTTGTGATTATTGTGGCAATAATTGTGATAATTGCTGGATTCACAGCAGTCAGTCCTCGATTTCACTCCTTTTGTTACCCTTCTGAGACTTTATATTCAGTATGCTAATTTGGACATCGGCCCATGGTAACAGGGTGGTGCCCCGAAATTTACTGCTTATCGTAAACAGTCTTACATATCAATGATCATTGTCCATAATTATTTATATTAATCGCCAATCTCCAAATTGCTCCTACTAGTGCACAACATGCATTCTGCTGATTCTTTTAGAAATTTGACATATACAGCTTTTCATATATGGAATAATACAGCTACAGTAAGAAACAAAAGTCTGTAATGCCAATAAATTAAATCATATTTAACATGATAACCTGAGTGAAATTTTGCAGGAATGAACCTCTCTCCTGTCCAGTTTGCCTGCAGAGGCATAGACTGCCTGTTTCAGTAAGATTTTATGTTTGTACAGAGTACATTGCACAATTACAACAATGATAGCTCTGTTATGGTCCTGATCTTCTGTTCCCCTGTTAACTCCTCTCTCTCCCCCTCCCTGCAGAGCAAGTGTCACAGGGTGGGCCAATCTCCAGGAGCACTGGGCTCTCAGCACACCTGCAGCTCGTTCTGCCTACTCATGCCGGCTTCTTAAGCCACGCTCTCTCTGTGCCCGGTGTCAAAATATCCTCTTTGATTCCTCCAGTGCTTGCGCAAGTGTTTCCAGAGATCTCTTGCCCCTCTTTCTGCGATCGTTTTCTCCTGTATAGTGAGTTTTTGGTACGAAAAACTATTTTCCGTTGTACTTGGATTTTTGCCTGTTCCCAGTTTTCTGGTGATCTTCTGTTTGCCATACCGGCGGTTACTGTAAGAGAGGATTTTAGTTTTAGCTACTATTTTAGTGACTTTGTTTTTCATCATACTGAGCATACTGATCTTCTGTTGTTACTTTGTGAATAAACTTTTGCTGTTTGATCAAACTCTGCATTCTGAGTCCTGGTTTCCTTGCCTGGCACGTCACAAGCTCCTTTTATAATAATTAGCTTCAGGATTTTTTTATGGCTCAGAAAGGTGCTTTGGTGGTGATGTCTGTGGTGCACACATCAAAAAATATGGGGGATATACATTTCCAGATCATGCAAATGTATAATGTAAGTGTAACTGCATTTGATATCGGCTATACGGTTAACAAGATTGACTGGCAGACTGTGGCAGTAAGTCAGGTCTTGACTCTAACTTTATTTTTTATTTTTTTTTAGTCTGACCATACATTCTGTTATTGACTCAGAATCTTGCTCATATAACGTTAGCTTTCTGGCCTATTGCTAAACCAGACACTTAAGTTTTCTTCTATGCGGGGAAAACCCTGAATGTCTTGCCTTAAAGATGATTTTGCCAACTAGGGTTTTGGCGGTCAATGAAGCGCATGTGCGGATTCAAAACATGCAACTCTGATTGGTTTATCATTGCTAACGATAGCAAACAGCTGAAGTTAGCGTGACGTTGGAACAACATGTATCCCAACATGTGATTATAATTGGATTATGATATGGATTTGAAAATTGGAAAATTGAAAATTTGAAAATTATCTAACGTTGTCTGACGTTGCAACCCATATCCAACCAAGGAGTAATGTTAATACAACGTCTCTGTGCCAGCTGGGAATTCTCCGACAATCCATCAAGCAGAGTGGCTTCGTCACTTACCAAAGTCGCACCAAAACACTAAAACAACAAAACAACACAACAGACAGATTTTTGAGCGTAGTGTACCACATAAAATTGGTTCGAGGTCAGTAGACACAGCGAGAATTCATACATAAGGCTCACTGCCGATTTTTGAGAAAATTCACGGATTTTAAGTGAGTCTTATAGTGCAAAAAATGCGGTACTTGGTATTTCTATGTTCATGTGCAATGACTATGTATGAAAGCCAATTTCTGCCATTAAAAAAGGATGTAAACTTAGCCTTGATAAGTAAATAAAAAAAATCACATACCAAGTCATAATTATGAGATAAGTCGAAATTATGGGATAAAAAGTCATAGATATGAGATAAAAGGGTGAGTTTGCTTATTACAATCTCATGGGAATCCACAAGCAAACCGAGCATTTTATTTGTTGTTTGTTTACTTGATTAATTCCAGTTATCACTGATACTTACAATTAGAAAGTAAATATTGTGATATTGTGTTAACCTAATAATTATTACTACACCACAAAAAAAAAAAAAATCAGTGTAGAGGAAGCTGAGAAAGATAAAGAAATATAAAGATTCATGGTGCTTGAACATTCAACACATCAGCTGCAGACTGAAAATCTGCTGGCAAAACTACAGGACAGTAAGAACTCTCTGGATGATCACTGGAACATCATCAATTCTGCTGCGGAAGAAGAAGAACCTCAGCTTGAGTCTCCTTTGGAGGAGCTTGAGCTTGACTCTCCTACTGAGAGTCTTGTGTTAGTAAACTTCAGCCTGACATTTGAGGAACGTAAGCTTGTTGCTGAACATTTGGATGTGATTGCTGAGATGGGCCAGTTCAAGTCCCTGACGGAGAATTTAAAAACTGAAAATCAAAGTCTGGCAACAACATTCTTTGACCTTGAACAACTAGTAGAGGAGGCTCGACAAGACAATGCGGATAAAGACAAGCAACTGCAGAAGTATGTGAAACTGAAACACTTGCAGAGAGACAACAAAACCTGCTGGCAAACGTGCAGGAGGGTAAGAACTCAAGTGTTTGGTGTAAACCATCAATGCTTCTACAGAAGTTCAACAAGCAGAGGTTACTGTTGAGTAGCATCAATAGGAAGAGCATCTTGCTGCAAATTCCCCATGGAGACACTACGCTACCCATCTTCTGGCATTTGGTTGCCAAATTGGCATCACCATTGTGGGTATCCTGACTGCTATGTGCAGTATGAATCCAAACTACTATGATTGTACGATTCAGCGATTAGATCCCCAAATTTGAAAAAGTCAAATATCTTTTCTAAACAATATAGGCAATCAACAAAAACAACAGTCAATGACAGACAATTAAAAAATCTAATTTGAATTATAACAATAATAATAATAATAATAATAATAATAACAGCAAAGATAAAATAAACAAAATAAGATCTGTTGTTAAATGTAAGTTCTGTGCTTATCCTTTTTGGGGGGTTTGTCAACATAGCAATCAGAGTGCAAGAATAGTTACTCATATTAGATAAATGTAGTTGTCTGGCCTCACAGAGCTATGTGCTCATTGTTGTTACACATGTTGTGTTTATACAGCTCATGCTGAATTTGAAATGAACAAAAAAAGGGTCAGACAAGGCCAAGTCAGTCACCACAACAAAGGAAATGTCAACACCAGAGGAAATAACCACGTCCAGAATGTGGCCTCGAATGTGTGCAGGGTGGACCGGACCAAACATCTTTAAGACAGAATAAAATTCTTTAGCCTCACCATCAAGCTTACCATCTATGTGAATGTTAAACTCCACAGTTGAAATGAAGTAGTTGAAATCAATAATTCAGCAAATTCATCAACACAATTTGCACTGTATTTTGAAGGTCTGTAAATGATTAAAAATAGAATTTTTGGAACATCCTTTAAATTATAACTGAGATAAGATAAGAACTAAAATCACCAAGTGAAAGCTCTTTACAGTGGACTGTATCTTTACATAAGGCTGCTTCTCCTCCTCATTTCCTGCTATTTCTACCTTTGTTCATGGGGGGACTTCTTCATTAAGAACAGTAGCCATTGTGTCTTCTGTTAACCATATTTCTTTCAGAAAAAGGAAATTTAAATTGTGGGAACTCATTAAATCACCAAGTGATTTGTTGGAGAGAGACCTAATATTAAGTAAAGCTAGCTTTGTAGAGATAACACAAATGTTATGTTGTCTGTGACATTCTGAGCTTTACAGATTAGATTGATTCACACCTAAAGTTGAATGATTGATTCCTTCTTTTACTAACAGGAATTGTACTTGGTCCCAGCCTGTCAGTACTAACATTACTATAGTGGGGACCCTGAACACATCACAACATGTAATCTTTGTTTTGAACTCTGCTGCTGCTGCCTGAACATCCTGTACATCCTCCTGTGCCCTGTGCTGCTAGGAGAGATCACAGAGGAGGAGGATGGGGACCAACACTAAGGGTACCCTGTGCTTTCTGGGAGTTGGTGATTACTGGATTCCTGACTGAGATAAAGACATCCTTTGGAGAGCATAGGTGACGTGAAGCAGAGGGTCATGTGAGGAGAGATAACTGCAAGCTGTTTGCCTCCCCACCGCGTCCTTCACTCTTATCTGCGCAGTCATGTGTGGGTTTGCTATCCCAAAGAATGGCATAAATCTGCACCAAGTAATCTGCATCAGTTTGGATGTGCCCTGTCAGGTCTGAAATATTCTCTACAGTTTCAAAAGATATTACAATTATCCCATGGGCGATGCACACAGTCGACAACAATATGTTCAGGCCAAGAAGTCTGCTGAAAAGTTTAACCCAGCATAGGCATGGGGCCTGAGATGGACACATGATGTGCTTCACTATGATATAATCCCTCCGGTAGGAGGGAAAGGTCTTTCTTAAGGATCTCAGAGAAAGTTTTCCTATGAAGAATGTCAAAACACCTTGTGTGGATAATACTCCTCATGCCGTCTGGGTGTGTCGATACAATGGTCTCCAATATCTCTGTCAAGTAGCTGACAGAGATATCGGAGACCATTGTAGCCTGCCCTTGGCCAGTGCCAGCAACCCCTGTGTACTTGGTGGATATGCAGTTCAAAATTAAATTAAAATAGAAATTGAACAATAATAATCATTCATAACGTATAGAAAACACCCTAAAATGACCAATATTAGCAAAATTCAAGCTTGACTTTATTTTTTTTTTATGTGATAGACAGCATGTCATGTTGCTCCCAGGAGAAAAACCAATCAGTATAGCTTGATTGCATGAGGTCATCAGGAAAATAATGAGCAAATTAGCAGTGAAAAGTAGGGCTTTCCTCACATGGATTCCATTATGATATGAACTCTTTTTCTAGCCAGCGTAGTTTAAGGCTCTTCAGCAGTGGCTGAAGACGCTAAGTCGATTTTTATATAGTCAGTAGCCTTAATGAATTTACATTAAATGACACAATTTAACAACAACATCTACAACAACACAAATTCTCTCTCTATTCTACCCAACTCTGCCCCCCCCAGTCTCTCTCCTCTCTCTCTCTCTTACTGTCTCACTCCCTCCCTCCTTCTCTCTCTCTCTCTCTCAACCCGATTGGTCGAGGCAGATGGCTGCCCCCCCAAGCTGTGTTCTGCCCGAGGTTTCTGCCTCTTAAAGGAGGTTCTTCCTTTCCACTGTGCTTGCTCATCTGGGGGATAGACCTGCTCTATATGTAAAGTGCCTGGATGTAACTTTATTATGATTTGGCATTGTATCAATAAATCTGATTTAATTTGAACAGTTCATATGAAAATAGTCAAATACACAATTACCTCATAAGTTTTTTTCAAAAGCATTTCAGGCTTTTTTGGAATTAATGTTCAAGAATAGTGATTTTATTGGACCCACTGTTTATTCTGAATCTTTCACACTTACGGCATTAAGTTTGAATATTTTAACTGAACTTTGCCATTTAACTAACTTTCTTGACCTCCCTGAGTACTGCTAAACATTACTATTGCAAACACATACCTCTCATATATTCAGATATAAACTTGTATATTGCACTTCAAATCATTTCCGGTGCTCCATTTGGCCCTCAGTAAGATTAGGGTTACTGGTTGGGATTATGTTTGATAGGCTTTGCCTTTACGCGGACTTTCAGCTTTGTAGTAGAACAAGCAGTGCATCAACTTGCATGTGTTTACTCTCATTCTTTTTTTTTTCACAACATCACACCAGAAGCTGTGACACCCATAACTCAGCAAGCAGGATTTTGGCAATACAGGCATTTATTTGCTTGTACTCTGGGAAAAACAGACAGTTTAAGTTGCGGTCCCTGAGAGTTTGTTTCTATTTAACTTTTGGTAGAGGCACGAAAGTGTCAGCAGAGGGTCTGCTGAAGGACAAAGATAAAGTAAGTTCAACTATGTGAAGGCCCCACTAAGATACACACACACACACACACACTCAAATGGACTCATCCACCCCTGCCTTTTTCCTGCACAGCTGGTGTCAAGATGACCGGTTGTAAAAGTTGGATTAACAATACTGAGATTTATGAAAGGTCAGGTGCTCTGCCAAGTGGCCATCTAGATTCTTGCTCAGTGGAATACATTAAACATACTGAATAGAAAAATGTGCCCCCATCAAATTCTAAAATCAGTTAAAAACATGCCCTGTTTTCCAAAAAGAAACTGAATGCTCACCTAATATAAAAATGTAACTCTAAAATGAAAAGGTGTTTGATACAAACAACAAGTCAGTGCACAGCCTTATCTGTAGCTGAGAAGACTTTGTTAGCCCCTCCACTCTTAAAACGGAAAGACTGATAAGCATGGAAGATGATCGAGGCCCTGTGATGATGGACAGTGTCAACAGCCTGCAAACATGCTGCTGCTAATGGAAATGCCAATGTCAACCACATGAACAGAGCACCTCAGAGATGGAGGGTGTTGGGAGACTGAGGCGGGCATACCATCGAGAAGTTGGAGGGAGAATTGTTGCCATTCTCAGGGCAATGCTAACAATGGATTGACCCAAAGTTTTTGCATATTTATATGTATTTATAGTAGCACATTCATAGTATGTCATATTCAGGAATGTAAGAATTACACTGACCTACCAATATGCACCTTCACTTAACCTCAAAATTTGAAAATCACGATACATCACTCTGGCTCCTTCTGGTAGAATATCACCCCTAATGACTTTTCATTAGTGGTGTCTCAAAAAATCAGTTCATATCAGAAATGTGATTGGCATTTAATACGATTCAGAACCAATTTAAAATGTCCCAAAATTAATAAAAAAAAAATAAAACAAATCCATTTTGTATGTGGGACGTCCTGATGACGCAGCGGGTTCTGGAACATACGCATGCTCGTTGAGCACCAAAACAAGGAGGAAACTACAATAATGGAGGCAAGAGAGATTCAACTGGCTCTGTCCTCGTTGCAGGAAAAGATTTGGACTAATTTCGATTTTTATGAAATGCCGAGCTTGACGTGACTTATTTTATAGCTAGCTACTTCGAGCAGCAGTTGTTGTCCACACACATTGGAAAAGGCACTTTCCTTATAATTTAAAAGGCAGCATGTGTAACTGCACTTTTTTCTTTTTTTAATAAAGAGAAACTTTTATTTTTGTTGCAATATTCCATGTAATTCCATGTTCATGTTGTTGATTCCATGTAAGCATGGATAAATGGTTAAAACTTAATAAATGTGAAAAAGACACTTTAATTTCTCCGTTTGTCATTCTGTCTTGTAAAGCAGAGTGGAGTAGATCATGAAGATCCATTGCACACCCTTACATTGAAGCAGAAATCATTATGAATTGAATTGTTTTGAATCGAAAATCGTTTTGAATTGAAAATCAATTTTGAATGGAATTGTAGCCCAAAAAAATTTTAATTGAATCGAATCATGAGAACATCAACAATTCCCACCCCTAGTTTCCATGCTTGGGTTGGGACCACTGAGGGTCAACTTCAACTTCAAGGCTCACAGTCACCAGAAAACAACTTTAAAAATACATTTCTGCTTTTAATTTCTTGTCAGGTCAAAAGATCAATTATTTCAAATTTTTCTCATTTCATTGAAAAAGTAAAGTAAAGAATTTCAAGTAAGTACAAATAAAATTATGTCACCATATTTCAAAAGGGTTTTGTCAAAACATTTATTGGCCAAATGTGTATTGTCACTACAGACAACTGTAACTGCAACAATGTACATTTTTTTCATGCTGTCAAGTGAAATGTGCAGGCACTTTACTGTCAAACAGTTTCACCAAGGCACAACTAAAACTGTAATAATTGCTTTTAGAAGTAAGTTTTTCCTTTGTATATTTTTTTTTTTTTTTTTTTTTTTTTTACAAGTTGACATATTGTCCATTTTGTCGGAGCAGCTGATTGTGAGTAATTCTGAACTTCATCAAGTTTCCACACAGTGTCACTCTTAGCTTTGCTTTCACTTCCCTGAGCCGTAGCCGGAGCTTACTTAGCTGGACAGTACGTCTGTGGAATTTTTTTCTTCAGAATTTCATACAAATATACACGCGGTAATGCTAGAAATTCAAAGGACAATTTTTAAGTGATAAATTCTGAGAAATACTAGGTACTCAAAATTTTAACTGGCAGTTTTTCCTTTCGCCACTGATTAAAGTGGCATTCATGACCGTTTAAGGATGAACTGTAATAACTCTTGGAATTTAAATGATTTTCAGTTAGATGAATATATCTAAACAAACACAAACCTGCAGAACTCAGCTGTTCTTTGTCTGTCTTGTTTCTCTTAAGGACAAATATAAACAGGCTTATTATTATTTGAGTGTTCATTCATTCATTCGTTCATCTTCAACCACTCATCCATTGCAGTTGCAGGGAGCTCACCCTGGACAGGTCGCCAGTCCATCTCAGGACTGTTTTTCAAATATACAATGGCTAATGTTCTATTGTGTGTTGGTTGGAATCTTTATAAACATCATGCGGATTTACTAGAGCATGCTTCCTTTTGACTGCATCCTCATTTGTGCCACCACAAACAAGAAGGGAATAATTTAGCAGCAGTCTGAACATGCTGTACCATCTAACTGGGTTGCATCTGACTTGTATGTACTCTCTCTTATCTTTTTTCTCTGCCACTCTCAAGTGGAGAGCTCAATTGAGACCTTATGTAGTGTGTCCCACGTTCTTTCAGAATCACCATCACTAACTGTCGCAGAATCCTTCAAGATGTGTAAAACCTAATATATGTGCATACACTAGTGTCTGCAAATTTGGGCATAGACTGTCTTGTGTACTGTACACACACGGCTGTTAGTGTGTGCTTGCTCAGGAAGGTTGCCAGATGAAGGGAGGGTAGTCAAGGGTCAGCTCTCCTGCGACTTGTTGAATGGCGTTATATTAAGTCAGTTTCAAATTGAAACATGAAATACAAGTGTTTATTTCAGAAAAGTCCAGTTTTTGGATGAGAATAGATAAAGATCACATGCTCATCTTCTGATGCTTATCCATTTATCCATTCAACAAACATGATGAGATGGAGATATTGGTGAAGACTCAGAAAGTAGATTGTGAGTGCAGCCTCATGTGTTTTACTGAAACCTGGTTGAATCGAAACACCTCTGATTCCTGTGTGGAACTACCTGGCTTCACTCTCATATGGATGGACAGAGACACTAAAGCTAGTGGAAAGAAGAAAGGAGGAGGACTGGCTTTATTACTTTCAAGGAGAAGATATGCTGTTCAGACATTGAATTAATGGCAGTTGGTATGAGACCACACTATGTACCAAGAGAATTCAGTCATATCATAACAATACTTATATACATTACACCCAAGACAACTGCTGAAGTTCCATATGAAGTTCTCCATGAAGCTGTTGCCAGGTTACTGACTAAACATTCTGAGGTACTTGTATTAATATATGGAGATTTAAACCCATGCTGACTGGATAATGTTTTGTTTTTTATATTTTGAATGGATAATGTTTTGTTTTTTGTTTTTTATATTTTTCATTAGCATTTTTATTTTGATGAGCTCCTGACTTTGGAGATCAATGAAGATATCTATCTATATATTTCCAGGTTGCAAGGGGGTTCTGGAGCCAATCTCAGCCAAAGCTCCAGGTGAGGGCTTTGGACAGATTGCTTATCCATCACAAGGCCAACACAATGACATTAACGTTCTCTTTACTATGTCTCATCATAATTTGGAGGCTGAATATGTTCTTGTTCACTCCTAAACCGATTTCCTGTATCTCCCAGGCCCAAAAAATGCACTCATTTCCTCATAAACATCTACCAAATTGACTTTTCAAACTTGCTTTTTTTTTTTTTTTTTTTTTTTTTAACCATACTTATCCTAACAGTTGCTTTTTGTGCTCTTTTATGCCATTTTAATACTTGGATAGTTGCTAAAAATTCTTGGTTAAATGGCAGAAAAAAATGCACTTGGGAGTTACAACATAAAAAGATTTGAGTATGCAACTTTTGGGATTACACATCAACTTGGAACACAGACATAACAGAATATCAGCTTTAATGCATTTGTTTTCCAAGCCAATTATTGTTTTCAGTGTTTTAGGTGGTTTAAGGCCATCCCAGCATGGATTGGACAAGAGGCAGTGCACAGGTCAAGACAGGTGACCTCGGTCAGTGACAATTTCCCCATATGCTTGAACATTAAGGTTTGTGAACTGTGTATTAATTACTGTTATCATTGCATCAATGATCTGTTCCTCTAATGGTTGCAAGCCTATGAGAGAAGGGACAAATGACCGATATGTTTAATTTACTTTGGAGGAGCTGTCTGAAAGTCTTGCAAGCTGCATTTTGCCCTTTTGCATGCTAATGTCCAAACTTCATGAAGTTTTGCTTTAAAATTCCTAAAAACCCCTAATCAAAACATCACACATGTTTGAAGAGGAGGCAAGGATTAGGTTGCTCTCTCTCCGTTTTAGCAGCCTGAAGAGCACTTGGGGTGCCGGAGAGGGGAACCAGTTGTATTGAGCAATAATTCCTCATACAGAGAGACAGCAGCTGGTCTTGTCTGCCATCTAGCTTCTTTGCTGTCACAAGGGCAAGACAAATAGCACAAAGGAGCAGTGATACAGAGATATCAGTGGAAATACAATTGTTAATAAATGTTAAATAAAGCAATGGCAATGATGCAAATGTTGTCTGGGCCTCGACATGTGGTAAAATCTTGATGCTTATTAATTTAAAGCTTGAAAGCTGTCTCGTACTATCTGAAGTTATTTTGTCTAAAGCTTTGTCTTCAGTTTCTTAATGGGGAATGTTGTTGAATGATGATATTGGTGATTAATTTGACAGTAGAGCAGATACAGTAAAGCTAAGCAGAAAAAGATAAGGCTGAAAGATAAAATCTGGGAAGGTTAGGACTAACCCTAACCCTAACCCAGTTTGGAACCCACAGAGAGTAAAATCATATGTGGCACCCTGACCTATTAACCCTCAGGTCCCCTTTCACAGAGGGTGTGAGAATGTGAATTACTGCTGCCCCACTTCCCCTTCCCTCCTTGTCTTGGACCACCTTGAGGGGAGTGCAGCATCTTTACTCGCAGGGTGATGCAGATGGTCTGTGCATTATACAACATAATAACTGCATTAAACATTAATACAGCTCCACTTTGTCAACATACCAAGTACTGCTGCGGTTCAAGGGAGGTCCCTTGAACTGGAGGAGCTTTTATAATTGTGTGAATGCGTTAATGTTGGTAATTTTTTATCCTTTAAGATGAAAGCCTGTTTCTTTGTAGTACTATTCCTTCAAAACATAACTCTGATCTGTTTTGTTTCCTAAATCCACTTTTGATCCACAGACACAAACAGTATTAACCTATATGATTGTTTTGCGAGCATCCTTGTTTTTAATTTATATGGCCTTAGCCAATCTTTCGATTTTCCTTTGCATTCACCACTGAATCGGAGCCCTTTAACTCTGAGCTACTTTTCTCAATAGAATTAAGGTTGAAAATTTCAAATTGAATTTTGAAAAGTCAGTGGGTTCATGTTCATGTCATGTTCATGTCTTTTTGTTCAAAACAAAAAGATACCTGGAGAGCTGATTAGCCAGCTGAATTTTTATTCTCACACATTCACCTTTTATGGTATCTGGCATCAAAGGTAGGTACGACTACCAGTAGTCAGTAGCCTTACTGATTTGTGATTAATATAGGCTACATCCACTCCACCTGTAAAGCAAAAGTCATATTTATTATTCTCAATGACTTCCTGGTGAGCAGGTAACAACCTCTAGCTCCAGGAAAAATCATTAATGATGTATAAAACACGTACTTTCTACCACAGTGTAGTTTTTCCTTCCTTGCGCATTGAGCCAACATGTGATTTCTCCTGTGCCTACAAACGAATGCATTCACTCAGTTGATAACAACGTTAACTTCAAAGGAATGGCACACTGTAGCGTAATACACTACTACTAAGTTTTTTTTTTGGGGGGGGGGGGTGTACCACACTTTCAGCCCCTCCCCCTGGGTGCGCCTGTGTTCCAATGGAAACAGGTGGGATCCCCGCAGTGCTCCAATCACACCCTCCCTCCCAGCATGCAGAGGGGGAGGCGGAGAAGGAGGGAGGGGCATGGCGGCGGAGGAGGGCACGGGGGGTGGGGTCCGGGGCACGGCCAACTTCAACACGCACCACAGGAAAATTAGGGAAACCACATCTGCACCCCCGCCCCCCTCTCCTCCTCTCACCCATCCGCGGCGTGTCTCCAGTGGGCTGTGTGTGTTTTTAAAGCTTCCTGTCGGACCGCAATTCGCTGGAGAAGTGTCCGTCGCTTGGTCATTATCGGGCGGCGTAGTAGCCTGGGACGGTTCGCTGCGATGGAGAACCTACGCTGACCCAGATTTGGAACTGTTTTCTGTTGAATTTGCTTTCTCCTCCTACCCGGTCAGTAAACACAGCTGTGTTGACCGGTTTTTCTGCTTGTGTGGAGATAGTGAACACTGAAAAATGCCCGCAAAAACCAAATACAACCTCGTTGATGATGGACACGATCTGCGGATCCCGCTGCACAACGAGGAAGCGTTCCAGCATGGGATCAACTTCGAAGCAAAGGTGGGTTCACCAGAAACTTCTGAGAGTCGATGCCCCCTCATTCAAACAAAACAAAACAAAACAAAAACTTAATGGCAACTGCCAAGCAAAAACAAAACAAGGAACTAAATGGATAATAAATAAACAAAGTTAATTCCTAGTCCAGAGGTAGAAATTTCGCCGAGTTAATCATTAACCTCAAGTGAACAATTCCAGTGTTTTGTAAAGTTTATCTATATACATAAAAAAAAAAATCACAGAATAAATAAAGTCAAGGAGCATTACAGTTGAATTAATATGTCGCACCTGCCATGTTTCATTTATGACAACAGTACATCGGCAGCCTGGATGTGGCGCGGCCGAGCAGCCGAGTGGAGATCGTGGCTGCGATGAGAAGAATCCGGGTGAGTGGACGCCCGAACCGAATTCCATTTTAAAATCAAGCAATTTGACATATATCCGTTTACCAGCCAATGAGCACAGAAGGTAGAACGAATCCCGAGGTGTCTCTGGATGAAGTGAAGCTCACTGTTATATTCGGCACTCATGTGCACTTCATTCAACGGTAATTCACACTAGGATAGAGTAAATCTACTAACTCGGTTGTCTGACTAAGTTAATTGTGAGTGTATTTAAGTGGAGCATTGCTGTCAGCAAAGCGAACTATTCCCTCTGGAAAATTCGAAAAGTCTAAAAGTCTTAATGTTGTATTGTGGAGTGATTTAATCAGAGGTTGGACCACTTGGTGATCTTGGTGAAGAGTTGTGTGGAAACAAACTACAGCGTCATAACTGAGATTTAGATGTGGTGTGAGTGGCAGGTCTAAAAGCATCTTGGAGTTGAGATGTGCAGATTTTGCACTGTCAAACTCTTTTTCCCTGCTGGGCGGTTTTGCTTTCCCTTGGGCTCCATCAGTGTTTTGAAGTTTCTTTTGAAGCAATGCACTGGAGTGTTAGCTCCCCCTTGGTCCCTCTCTTCTGCTGTGTAAACTGTAAAAAAATATGTGCAGCTTTTTCTGCTACTTAGAGTAGAGTTAATCTTAATAAATATGTCTTCCAGCTTGGCATCAGTTAGTCTAACAACCTAATAATGGGTTGTGCCAGTGATGTAGAAATGTTTAAGAATTTTGCTGATGAACTGGTAACTGTGCTGTATTAAATGAATCATCCCCTCAAGAGCTCACAGAACCTTTTTGGCTTCACAGGCAGCATGTGCATTTCATGACATTTTCAAGATAAATATTACATGCAATACATATAATATCTAAGACAATAAATAGATCACAATGCAGGTTTTAAGGAATGACTGTGCATTTTTCTTTTTTCTTTTTTTTTTAATTTAACTGACAATGAGCTAAAGGCCATCCCACCTGGACACTCGCTCTCAGATACTTTTGGGTGCACTGCACAGTTGCGAAAAAAGGTGCAAAATGTTCTCACTGCCCTTTTCAGAAGAGTGACCTGCTTCTCTAAAGTGGACCTCCCACCGTGCTGCCATGGCAGCAGTTGTCGTTGGCAGGAAACCAGGCTTTGGTTTGGCTCCTTCAGTGTGAAAATGGTTTGACACTGACTTGACAACAAGCCAGTGGCTTGGCTTCCCTAAACTACAGGTATCCAATTTGGAAAGGTGGTCACGCTGGAAAGTGTGGGACTAGTGGAGGATCTTTGCAAACATTTGTTTTGCTTTGGTCTCAAGCTGAAGAAAATTATGACTTGATGATTTGAAAAGCAAAATTAAAACCTTAATGCTTTTAAATAACATGTTTTGGCAGGTATGAGTTGCTGATTGATTCCCATTCAACACTGGGCACAGTTTATGGATTATACTCACACTTTGAATACTCCTTAGGGGAGAAAAGAAACCAAAACCCCCTTTTTAAATGAGGCTAAGAAATGGGCATTCATCAAGTGTGAGGAGACATTTTCTGATCATTACAGACAAAATAAACAATAGATACAAATGGGTTCGCGTTTCCTGCGCAAAATTTGGATGTTTGTTGGTTACTTCTCGACATTGCTCCATTCAGTTACAGTTTTATTGCTTATGGTTTGTTCCCATTTGAGGATTATGTTAAAGCAAATTATGTGAATCAATATCATGGCCTTAAATTAAACAGGATTTGAGCAACAGAGAAAAGAAATTATTATTTGTCCGTAAAAAGGGTTAGGGGTTAGGGTTAGGTTTTGCTGGTTTCAATATGGCAGCATGGTGGCATGTGGTTAGCACTGCTGCCTCACAGAAACACACATCAAAACAGCGAAAGATCATAAACTACCCTTTTCACAAGCAGAAAAACATCAGTTTCTTTTTCCATACATGTTCTCATAATCAGATGACTGGGGAGCCTTTCTACACCCCACTTCACCTACAAGAAGTAGGTTAAGACTTAATTTAATCATGTAGTCTGGAAGAAGCTTAATGTCACCCCAGAAACTCCCACCCTTCAAATGAAGGGTGGGAGTTTCTGGGGAGTTTCAAATGAAGTTGAGCTGAGTTTGCGCTTTTATGTAACTTTTGACACCTGGTGAAGTTTCTGAGAGAAGGTTTTGTAAAATTATGCTCAGTGCAGTGTCTGGTCTTCTCCAAGATTGCTATCAGCACCTTTCTGCAGAGTCAGTCAGAGCCAAGCCGGTTGCGTAGCAACCAGGTTGATGCATGGTGTCATTGTTCATTGTGTGCATGAGTCACCTGTGAGCTGGTAGCTGATTACAACCTGATGACCTGACAAAGCAGGAAATAGGAACATACAGCGAAGCACTGTGCGGGCTGCTACACAATCTGTTTTACATTTTACTATTCTCACATGTATGTAGTCACACGCACACACACAGACATGCACACCTTTTGTTCTACATATTGTTTTTGAATGTTTTTCTTACTGTTTCCTTAAGTGTAAATAAGTGAGGAAACACGCTATAAATAAATGAATTAAGATTAGATTATTGATTAAATCATATGTGGTTTATCTTAAAAATGTCACAATATAGTAAAAAAAGGTAAAATTAGTTAGTTTTTTGTTTCTGTAACTAACAAATTTATTTTGAAGAATAAATGACACTGTAACCTCTCTGGAGATATAGCTCAGTGGCAGAGTGCATGCTTTGCCTACAGAAGCCTTTGTTTCAAACCCCAACCACAAGGCAAAACCAGTGCTAGGTTTGTGCTGGTCCTATGCCTACATAAATGGGGTTGGTTACAACAGGAAGGGCATCTGGTGTAAAAACTGTGGCCAAATCAATCATGCAAATCACAGAGCTGACTTGCTGTGGTGACCCCAAATCAGGAAAAAAACAAGTGTTAAAAAAAATAATAAAAGGTACACTGAATCTTATCTGCAAAATTTTCTTGTCTAAATTCATTTTCGGTTGTAATGCTCAATGGACTAATCGTTTTAAAGCCTTTTTCTTTCATCTATAAAAGTTTTGCAGGCGAAGGATGGAAGTGATCTGATAGCGATTGAAAGAGCTTCGTAGACACCCCAGGTGTCTTCTCTTGCTTTGTTCTCTCTGTCAGCTGGCATCCACTCAGAGGGGAATTTGCTTTACCCTGGAATATAAGGGCCTTTTATAAATTAAATTTATAATTCTTGTCGCTTGGTGAAGTCTGGTAGCAGCTTATCTGGTTAAAAGGAGAAGACCTTTGCAGTGAATTAAAAGGATTTATTTATCATTAATCTTCCTCTGCTGGGTTAACTGACTGTAGATAGATTGAACAGCTTGGGATGAGAAAATTAGATGAGTCTCTGGAGACGTCTGTGGAGACTGGGAAAGCACAGCTGAGCAGGTGGAGTGTGTTGGCGGGTATGATTGTCAATTGCCTCATGCTGCTGGGCTGAATGAGGTGGACCAGGATTCTTTTGTGCGTCCACTGTGCACCTAACACAAATCTTTTTAATGCAAATTAAATGGCAATTAAACAACACAGTGGAGGCTCATTTGTTTTGATTTCATTTAAATTTTTTGCCCCCTATTCAATCTTTGCGTTTAACTAGTTGAGCTCTGGTGTGCAGGAATGTACAGAAGGAGTCTGATCATGCTTTATATCAGTTTAATGATTTGTCATTGGAGAGTGATAACACAAGAAAAGTCTTTGAAGACAGTTTCTCCCCAGGTGAGTGGTAAGCAGGATCTCTGCAGCGTTGACTGACATGTTGGGCTCCTGGGATTGACATCTAACACTTGCCTCTAATGGCTCCAAAGACCTACACCCATCTACCCGCTGGCATATACAACAAGGTTATGTGAAAGTGTCATAATACTGTAAATGTTGACATACTCAACAGCCCATTTTATATTAGTAGCAGGGGTGTTATTTCCATTTTTAATTAATTAATCTGCCAACTGCTTTCTTGAGCAGTTAAGTTTTTCAGAAAATCAATTTGCAAGCACCCGCTTTGTATTTTCTCAATTGACCAATTAGATGCTGAAAAGATAATTTGTTACAATTCTAGTGAATGAATGTGCCCGAACAGTGATTGAATTTATGCATCTTTCTAAAGTGTCCCTCCAGGGATCAATAAAGTATAAAGTATCACATTAGAATGAACAAGATATAATCACTGTGGTGAGGCAGTACTATTACTGTTACTTAAGCTAAGATGAATGACCCAGTAAAGTAATTATATGGTCATTTAGGGCCTTGAGTTTGGGTTAGGGATGGTTGTTTATTTTGGCCTCTCAGATTCTAATTGTGGCAGCTGTAGTGGACCTGCCTGACTTTGATTGATGATAATAAGACACAGGAGCTCTGCATCTGCCCATGGAATTCACTGGTGTTAATGGAAGTTACTTTCACCAGAGCTGTCTTAAATTGAAAGATATCAGACACTCTCCCTCTTCAGTTATGTGCACCTGATGAATGCAGGACTTTTCCTCCTTCACTTTGTGCTAATAATTTGTTTTATTAGTTCTTCTCTGTAGCATCAGTTGCTGTGTAGTTATTAACTACAGCCAGGATTTTGAAAATGACAAGAATTTATTCTTAAAAGTCAGATATTAGATCTTATTTTAAATCATGGAGATTATTTTTTAACCTTGTTAATTATGATCTTTTTAGATAATAAAAATACATTTAATAAGCTTTTAACACCATCATTGGGCATTTCCACCTTGAAATGAACCAATGACCTCATGATTAGTTAAAATGAAGTCTCATTAGCTATGTTTACATGCGCAAAATTTATTCAGGCTGATACTATTTGGATTTGAACTTTACTGTTTACATGGACCCTAAAAAATTGATCTGATCATGATGTTTGTTTACATGTTTGTTTGTTTGCATCTCAGAAGTGCATCAGAATACATGATTTAGACATGCGCAGAATTTTCCAAGCAGAACAAACCCCACTTCGTCTATCATTTTGAAATAGATTTTCTTCAGGCCATACTTTTTGCTTGTGCTTCAACAATTTTGAGTTCTTTTAATAGTTCCAGTAACATATTTGTGTCCGATACAGAACAGTTCTGTTTAACTCCTGCCACAACATATTAATCACAGCAGAGTATTTTTAACAAGTTTAGAATGCATCTGAAAAGGAAAAAATAGGTACTTGTACAGAATGTGGTAATTTTTACTTGAAAAGTCAATTGAAGGTGGTTGCATTCTTCTTAAAAAGACACTGAAAAAAGTTGTCTTTGATAGGGTCAATGTTTATTGTGAAATCCATCCATGTGTCCAAAAACCAAAATGGAATAGAGCCAACTCTAACTTAGCTGCCATTCCCCAAAGTACAAAGGTACAAAGTACTTCTAACCCCAGCAATAGCAGAGTAGCATCTCAGTGTTTTGAAACACATCTGAGTAGCAGATAGGCCTGGCCCCATGGGCCTCTCATGCTTCTCCCTGAACCTGCAACCTGCCTCACAAGTTCTTGTTTTACCAAAATCCAGATTGGAACCAGTGTCTTCGGTGTTCAAATCATCATTTTGGCTTTTGACTAAAGCTGCTCTTTGCCGTTTCCTTTCTGAACTTAAAATTAAGGTACCCTTTACTGATTTGTTCCTTGGATTAGAACCTGCTCACTGATCCCATGTACCCCTGGCAGTGGTACATGCATGCAATTTGTCATGATTTTTCTAAAATATCTCTGAATAACTGGTTCTGATTTTCATGTTAGACTAAAACAGGCAACAACATGATTAGTGAGAATCTTTGTCTAGAGGATGATAATGAAATGAGGCAGCTTGCCAAAAGAAACCCAATGAGTGGTTCAGACTGTTTTTTGTCATTAGGCGTGCATTCTTTGCAGTTCCTTGATATTAGCTATCATTGTGTCCAGCTCAAGCTTATTTATACAACAAGTGTTTTTATTCACATCTCCCATGATAGTGTCTAAATGATCCACATAACAAGAATACAGCTCAGACTGACTAATCAGTAAGCAAGTTGTCACTCACTCATTCATCTTCTAATGCTTATCCTTTTCCCGGTCATGGGAGGTGTTGGAGCCAATCCCAGCCAATGCTCCAGGTGAGGGGTGGGTACACCCTGAACAGGTCGCCAGTCCATTGCCGGGCCAACCCAAAGAGACAGACAGAGACAAATTACCACTCACACGCAGACGTACGGGCAATTTAGAGTCTCCAATCAACCTAAACATGCATGTCTTCAGACTGTGGGGAGTGCCCAGAGGAAACCCATGCAAGCACAGGGAAAACATGCAAACTGAACACAGAAAGGCCATAGACCTGGGGCAGACATCTGTATCAGATGTCAACCCAACCGGTCGAGGCAGATGGCCGCCCCCCCTGAGCCTGGTTCTGCTCGAGGTTTCTGCCTCTTAAAGGAAGTTTTTCCTTGCCACTGTTGCCAAGTGCTTGCTCATCGGGGGATCTGTTGGGTCTCTTTAAATAAATTTATAAAGAGTTTGGTCTAGACCTGCTCTATATGTAAAGTGCCTTGATGTAACTTTGTTATGATTTGGCGCTATACAAATAAATCTGATTTGATTTGATTTGATTTGATTTGATCTATAGCTCTGAGCACCTCCACATCCCTCCATCAGTAGAGCATACTTAATAGAAATATGAAATATACTGTGTGATAATCTCTGCATATTTGCCCTGAGGATGGATATATCATTATTTGTCTTATGTAAGCAAAAGTCTTGTGTCATTGCAATGATAAGGTACATTATGATGAAAGACGTGAGGAAAAACATGGAAAATTTAATGAAGTACTGTCAAATCTTACAACTTAACCTTCAACAATCTAACAAGCAAATTAAGCAAAAAATGTAATAATGAGCCTGGCATGCTCTCTGTCGGTGGGTTGAAAAAAAACAAAACACCTTGCAAAATGCTGTCGATGTAGAAACAGAGGTGTTGTTTTTTTTTTCTTTTCAGAAATCCAGGCTCATTGGGCATTTATAGTGTTAGAAGGAACAGAAGAAAACTAGACAAAAAGGGATTACTTCACCTGTTTGACTTTCATTTGAAAACGACATGAAACAAAAATAAAAGTAAAAAAAAAAGGCTAGATAAATGTTTTAAATGGTCTGTCATTTACCACTTTGTGGAAAGTTCCCGAATGTTAGACCAAACTGAATGTTTTCAGTTGTGGCATATTCACTGCCCTTTGTCTGATTTCTGAGTCATCTCTGCCCCATTCAGAAGTGTGTCTTCTCCAGAAAATTTAAACATGAATTGCGGTGGTTCCATTTACTTCTCGTTATAAACCTCAGAGCAGCAGCATCTGCTGTAAAGCTGAAAAGTTAATTGTTTGACTTTTTTTAGACACCAGTCAGGGGCCAATTGGAAACTCAGCAGTCACTGGCAAATCAACATATTTTGAGGCCTGCTATTCCCGGTCCTGCGCATTACACCATTAAACAATAAAGTCTTTCTTTTAAATAGCAATTCATAACTTAAATTCAGGAAAATGCTAAATATAGGCTTTGTCTGAAGGGAGGCTTACAAATGTATCTGCAGTTTGTCCGCATGGTTGTTGCATACTTTTACTGTTGAAACATCCTTGAAGATGACTTAAGATTTTTGAGTATCTCATTGTGTCCTTCAAGCTCTTTTTCTTTTCTGTCCCTGAGCTCGGAAACATTGTACAGAGCTCCTCTTTTTTGACCCAAGGTCAGAGTTTAAAGGTCAAAAAGTGAGCTAATGACCCATGCAAGGTTCAGTACCCCCTCCCTCCATTTGTTCCTGCTACTTCTCCACTTGTGGTTTTCCTGCACTGGATGTGATTCAATTGATTGGGATCTTTTTGAGGACTATAGGTATTTACCAATTTGTTAGCCACCACTTGCTTGATGTCATGTTATCTGAAAAGTTGTCCCTGCGATTTTCTCTCTGTCCTGGCTGGCTGTTAATTAAGTGCTTGTGAAGCAGGCTCTGAATCGCGTATAAACTGAGTGTTATTTGAAAAGTAGCTAATGCTTAACTAGCTTTATTGTTCACCACATAGTGAGCAGGTTTGTGCTGAACGCTGGCAGATGAAATGCGCACAGGCTGACAGATTGCGAATGAAAGCGGAACATGTCAGGCACTGAAAACGTGTTCACTGTAATTGTTTATGCTCATAGCAAAAGCTGCAGTTATGAACGGCCTAATTAAAAGTGTTCAGTCCCCCAGTTGTGACAACAACTCAAAGGAGAACAATAAAAAAGGGAAGGGAATAAAAAAGGGAAATAAGATGAAACAATTCATGCATGTGTCATGCACATCCAATATAATAATGTGATGATGCATTAGTCAAGTATTAATCTTTGTCAGGGATTTAATGATTCTTACATCAGGTGTCTGCAATGTGACCAGGGTGACCAGAAGTGTTTTATGTTGTTTCGTTTCTTTCTTCCCTTTTCTCCTTCCCTGTTGTCTTTATTGTGCATTATTTTAGGGTTGCACAATTAATCGAATTTTAATCACAATCATGATTTTGGCTTCCCACAATCAAATTTGTGTGATCGAGTGATATTTAAAATGTGCCTATCTAGTGCTACTCAGAGTGATAGAGAAAACTCTCTCTTTAAGCCTTTGGAGCTCTGTAAACCACTGTCTGATCATGTGCCTCAATGAGCCAATCAGAGTTGTTCCCTTCACTGCGAAGCTTAGTTTCTAGATGTGTTACTAGTTGATAATCACACAGGACAGAGTAACAGCAAATGTGGGGAAAGCTCCACAGTAGATAGCAGTCGCTGGTCAGGAGGCGAAAAATCTTAACAAAGAAAACAAAAAAATGTGTAACGTAGCAGAGGGTGAGGCCGAGGGGCTTCTCGGTGACACAAAATAAGAAGAGGTCATATGCAGTTTTCTTTGTTTTATTTATTTTTGTTTATTCTTTAAGGAGAAGCACTGAATTTTGGTGAATAAGAAGACCTATTTTATTTTGATGCACATATTTGTACATTAGCAGGAATGTAGCACCATATGGATGTGAAAGCAGTTATAACGAGCCTGCTGTATGTGACAGCAGCATTTGTTTTGGTTGAAATTTAACAAATAATCGTGATCTCAATATTAATTAAAATAATCATTATCATTTTGGCCATCATGCAGCCCCACGTTATTGCTTTTATCCAGGAAATGTTGCATTCATGATTCAATTTTCAAGACTTTTTTATTGTTATTCCCCATACAGTACAGCCCAAATGTTTGGACACACTTTCCTATTCATTTGAATGAGAAGGTGATCTCAATGCTGTGTTCTGTGTTTGCTCTGGGATCTCCAACCAGCTGAGCCAGCCTAGAATACCCCAAGTTCCTTGCCCTCCATAATCACATGCCTGAAGCACGTCTTAACATGAAGGCACAATGATTCTGGAGGTTTGAGCTCATAGCTCTTTCCCTGTGATGTAAGATCACTAACAAGAGCTCATTAGCTCTTAGCTCTTCCTGTTGTCTGTAATGATTTTTGACACACACAGTGCTAACTTTAATTGCAACTGAAATAGAGAGCCTCTTTTCATTCATTTGCATATATACACACATACTGTATACTATATATATATATATATATATATATATATATATATATATATATACACACACACACACACTCTCACTCACTGTTTCCCCAGTGAAACTCAGGACTATAATTTGACCGCAAAGACATTTTTCTCCTTTTGGGTCTGCTTAAACATTTTCTCTTGCCAATGTGTCTTTGTTCTGTTCCACCCTCAATGTTTTTTATCCCCACCCCCTCTCTTGGTGTCATCCATTGGGGCCTCTCTTCCTGTCCTTTTCTCTGAGTAATCTGTTAAGCCTGTCAACTTGTCCTGCCCTTCATCAGAAGCCTAGTGATACTTTGGCTGATTTACGAGTTCTTTTCTCAGAAACTGCTGGGCCTTTGTGAGCCCCTGCTTTAACTAATGGAGATACCGACTTAATTTTATCTGTCCTTCCTAAAAATTAATGTCTGCTGAAATATATTTCATCTTGGAGAATTTTTAATAACATTTTAATTCTGGAAACATCAAATGAGCCTGACCCTTCTCATTTGCTCCTCGTCTCAGGAGGAATGATTGAGCTTCAGACAATGTTGATAGATGAAAGAAGGAGGTTGAAATTTCCTTTTTCTTTTTTAATTTCAACCTTGTGAGGATATCTAACCGATAAATGACAGCAAATCTCATAACTCTATAGGATATTTTATCTCTTAAATAATTTTAGAGGGGCTTTTGAATCAGTGTATGAAATATACACTGTGTATTTGCTGTTGGTTTAGTTGGGGAATTAATCCTGATCCAGGGAGTTTGAGTGTTTATGTACTATGCAGATATCCTCCTGTTTGAGGAGGGCACACACCTCCCTCTGCAGCTTCCAAGCTGCAAATGACAAATTAGGCAATCGGCCTCAAATTGAGCCGTCAGCAGAATTAACTGCATTTCAATTACATCTTAACTTCCTTTGATCCCTCTGTTCAGTTTTTTCATGGGCTTGTATTTCTCATATCCTGCTGTTCACATCCCACTTGCTCATCTTCTTCCTCCAACATGATAATTTCATGTAATAGCAAGCAGAAGCTGCAAGCTCCTCTCCCAGTGTTTCGCTTGCACCCTTTAACCTGCCCTGTATACAACATTGCACACAGCAACACCCGCCACCTTAAATTTCAGCAACAAATTGGTGAAATTAGTCCAGCTCGTGCCCTGAGAACGAGCACATTAAAGTGCTGAGTAGGTAAAAACTTTGAAATGGTTGCCCTCGAGCGTTAATATGCGAAGACGCTAACCTAACCCTTTAAGAAGTGGAGGAAAGAGGAAAGCCTGTTCAGTGTCCATTTGCTGTCAAATGTAAATGTAACATCAGTCCATTAGATATTAGATATTACTTGAGGGTTCATTTACTTCAATCTTTTTTTTCAATCTTTTGTAATTTTTCACAGAGAGTAGGTAGGAGGTTCTTACAGGTAATAGTAACAGGAATTTGTCAGCAGAGATGTTTTTAACTGCATGGAACAGAAAACATTATCTTGACTTCAAGAGCAAACAAAATAGACCATAGAGCTGCTTTTGCAGAAATTCAGCACAGACCAGCTGTCTTAAGTGTGCAGGCAACCCAATGATTGATCAGAATCTTTGCCTAGCTAAGATTTCAAACCTCTTCATTCGAGCCTTTATTTCAATATGGATGGATCAATATATAACTTTTCAAGATTGAACCAAAAGATACAAATCACAAAAATCAAATCAGATTTATTTATATAGTGCCAAATCATAACAAAGATGCATCCTGGCTCTTTACATGTAGAGCAGGTCTAGACCAAACTCTTTATAAATTTGTTTAAAGAGACCCAACAGATCCCCCGATGAGCAAGCACTTGTAAGAACTTCCTTTAAGAGGCAGAAACTTCGGGAAGAACCAGGCTCGGTAGGGGGGGGGCGTCTGCCTTGACTGGTTGGGGAGAGAGAGAGAGAGGGAGACATGTCCACCCTGTTGCCTCAGAGCAGCAGTGTTATTGGTTTGACCCCATTCCTGAGGCTGTCTTATGCAGAGTTTGTACTACAGCTTCCTCCCACACAAAGACATAAGACAGGATATTTAGAGACTCTAAATTGCCAGCATTCCTGAGTGTGACTGGTTTTAAGTCCCTTGTACAACTTGAATGTCAACTGGGATTAACTTCAGGCCATCGAGAAACTTCCATGGATAAATAGTTAGATGATAGATGTTTGGACATTTTTAATTTTTTCATTCATCTTGAACCACTTATTCATTTCCAGGTCATGGGGGGTGGAGGAGCCAATCCCAGCTCACACTGGGCAAGGGCAGGGTACACCCTGGACAAGTCACCAGTCCATCACAGGACCAACACACAGAGACAGACAAAGATGAACAACATCACAGAAAAGCCCCAGACCTGGGAGCCGAACCTGCCAACTTCTTATTGTGAGGCACCAGCGCTAACCACTATGCTGCCGTGCTGCTGGAGGGATATTTTTTTATCATCATATTTGGGCTGGGCTGGGCTGTTTGCTGATTGAAAAGCTACCCAGGTCCAGTGTGACAAGGTCATTAAAGATTTATTTGTACAATACCAGTGTCACCCACCAGTACCCAAGTGAAACACTGAATAGAAATACACTTCAGTCAGTCACTACATTTACATGACACCTAAAAAAAAAAACAAATTATTGCGTTACTCCGACTAAAACTGGACTTTTGAAGTACATGTAAACATGTTAGCTTGACTGAAATTGAATTTATAAGAGTTGGTCTAACACACCCAGATAATGCGATGGAAAGTCAATCTACTGCTGCATGTATAAAGACAGTTGGACTGGATGGTGATCTGTGCATGTGCTTAAGATTTGTGCCAAGCTATGACCCGGAAGTCGAACGGCATTTAAAACGTAAATGTAAATGTAGGAGGTCAGACAAAAGAAGCCGGCTAACTGCTAACGCGTTGAACATAGCAAAGTCTGCAGGAAAAGCTCACTTTAGACGCATACAAACCCGCTAACTTGCTAGCTCACTGGTCTTTTTTTCTTTCCACCTCTATTGTGGTCTGTGACATCATGGGTCAATCGGTAGTGGCCCATTATCCACAAGCTGAAAGAGTGTATCACCACCTATTGTAGTGGAGGCAACATGATTTCAATTAGTAAATTGATTCCTTTCCCGTGCATGTATATAGGGACAAGGGGACAGAAGTCCGATGAGATGGCTTTATCGAGCTATAACCATAGCTCAACTTAACTGTGCATGTAAACGTACTGTGTTACGTAGAGTTTCACAATGTTGAATGTTGACTGACTTACCCTCATCTCCTTTGTTACACTTCCCATCTCGATTTTCAGTCCCTTTACTTTATCTGCTCTGTCTCCTCTTTTAACCATAATCCCTCCACTTCCTCGCTCTTTTCATCTTCCTCTTCATTTTCTATGCTCCCCTTCCCCCTTTACTCCTCTTTGTATTTTTCCCCATCCTCTTCATTCTTCTCTAGTCCTTCCTCCCTCTTCATTCCTCCATTATGTGCCCCAGCCAACCCTTCTCCTTCCCCCTCAGTGTAGTTTCAATCATTGGTGGACAGTCTACTGTTGCTGCATACCACCTGCATGCTTAGTATGATTTTCATAGCTCAGCTCTCAGGCAGAGCGACTCTTCCCCCTCATTTACACAGAGACTGTTCGTGTAGTCCATCTTAACCTAAGGTACAGTCATTACTTAATTGACGCCTAAAAGCAATGGCTGACCCAAACTGGAGAGTAATGATAATTTGGGTTTAACATTAATGAATTTACTTGAACAAGTCACTGGAACATTTTCACAGCAGTCCAGAATCCAGAGATGTTTGTGCAGCATTACTGTAAACCAGTTGTTATTTAATCTCAAGAGAGCAGTCACAGGAGCTGCAATTTTCTGTGTAAAGGTATCATGTGTCACCATTTTTGTGATGCTACAGATCATATTCTCCAGACATGAAGAAATGCTAATTTGGTAAAAGACCCCCCCAAAAAATGTATCATCAGTATATTTCACTCACTCATTTTCTTCTTTTATCCCTTATTAGGGGATCCTAGTAAGTAGAGACAAGTTTGAGATCTCTGGTCTCGATGTATAACCACTCTGTGAAGGCTCTCGTCCAAATTGCATTACATTAACCTAGTTGAATAACATTCATTCATTCATTCATCTTCTACCTCTTATCTGTTTCTTATCACGGGGGGTGGTAGAGCCAATCCCAGCTCACATAGGGTGAGGGCGGGGTACACCCTGGACAGGTCGCCAGTCCATCGCAGGCCCAACATACAGAGACAGACAGATGAACAACCACTCACATTCATATTCAGAACTAAGGACAATTTAGAGTCACCAGTTAGCCTGAACATGCATGTCTTTGGATGGTAGGAGGAAACCCATACAGGGACGGGGAGAACATCTCCACACAGAATGGCCCCAGGCCGGGAACCGAATCCACAACCTTATTGTGGGGCGCTGCTGCCGTGCTACCCTTAACATATTTCAGTGAAATGGTCAAAGTAATTGCTAAATAATTTTTTTGTGCATAAAGCAGCCCTAGTTCACTAACTATAATGGAAAAAAATAGAAATGAACAAATACCTGTATACCTTTTTACATCAACATAGACCGTAGGCAAAACAAACAAACAAACAAAAAAAAAAACAATAATCAAAAAATAAGAGTACAATACAGTTCCAACAATGAAGCTTTATTTGCACTAAATGTACTGGTTTAAACACGAGGGCATTTATTATTAGTATTTACCATTTTCACATATGTATAATGATACTTGCTAAATGTAGCGGGTAAGACCTAAAATGAGCTAAAATGTTGAAAATGTTGTGATGTCCAGTGATGATATGTGATCAATATATCCATCGTTATCTTGCATGCTTAGAAAGACAGTTTTCAGTCACTATTCATAGATAAATGCATGTTCATCCTGTAAAAACTCACAGGTGTGGACATGAAACCACACACTCAGGTGCACAGCGCTGAATTATAATGTTTTGGAGTCATCTGCTGACCTTAGAGCTGCCCTGATCTATCAGCCCTGGAGCCTCCATATTATCTGCAACCATCCCTCTTCCTATCTGCTCTCTGTAGCTGCATCACAATCCTAGTCTTGGTCCTCCTGTCCTTTTCTGCCTCTCTCTGCTGTATCTTAATGCTGTTAGTAGCCTCATTGAAACACCTCTCCTGACCCCTCTGCCTTCTGCTTTGGCTTTGCTCCTGTAGTACTTTGCATTTCCTATTGTCAGTTTCAAGTTTGAGAAATACTGATCCCCATATCCATTAAGGCTTTTAAAATGTCCATTGTGCCAGAGGCTTTTCTACATGATTGGAAATACAATTGTTGTTTGACAACCAATTCTAAACTAGTGTTTCAAACCATCATCTCCATCATGCATCTGTGGCACAAAGCTAATATTAAATGCTCTCCTGCTCCCTTGAATTCTTCACTGGCTCTGTTTCTGCATTTCCTCCTCCAGCTGAAACTGCCACCACGCAGGCTGCAATATTTTCAATGGACAAAAAATATCAAATTGGACAAGCTGAGCAGCACATCGAAGCTCATCCACTTATTGCTTTAAATGATTTTCCTGCCTTTAAGATTAGCAAAAATGAAAGAGAGTTGAGGAAAGTGGACGATAGAGAGGTTATGGAGGTTGTTAGCTGTTCAGCAAGAGAGTGGCTCTGTGTACTTGTGCCTGCCTGTGTGTGTGCGCTGCAAGCATAAAAAGAAGTTGCCCTTCAGTATGGTTATGATGAAACCTTTTCTCCTCTTCAGACATTTTCATTAAAGCTGCAGGCTGCTTCTGTCAGGCCTGCTTTATTCACAGGCACCATATTGATAAACTCCTCATCAGGAAGCCCCTCAACCCACAAACAACTCTCTTTTCCTGAATTACTTTTCTCTGTCGTTTGTCTGGCTTGTTTTATCTTTCTCTGTTTCCATCTCTCTCTGTTGCTCAACCCAAACTTGGAACAGTTAACGCAATTTAATTGGCCACAGCAACTGACAGAAGACCTACAATGATATGAACAAAAACACAATTTTCGGTTTTTGTATATTGAGATTATTATACCTCTATTAAAAAATGTTGTAATAAAAATTAGAGGTAATCATACAGTCACTGCATCTCACATGTAACTTACCGCTACGGCTACTGTTACTGTTAAGATTAGTGTGTTTGCACATCAGGAGGAATCTTTCTAAGCGATTCCAACCTATGATATTTATCAGTTCTTTTATAGGTTCTGTCAAGCTCCAATATTGTGTTATATAGCTGTCAGACCTTTTATAACTTTGTGATGTCACAACAAAGCAGTCATGGCCCTTGGCCCTGGCCCCAAGCCTTGTCCACCAGGACACACCATTCACCCTTGCAGGGTTTGGTTTCTTTGAGTGTTGAACTGAAATCTGCTGTACTTTTAATTCATTCATTCATCTTCATAATTTCTCCTGATTGGCTCGCCAAGTTTTTGCTATCAGAACTCCAGAGAGAAGCTTGAGAGATGTGATATAAAAATGAAAAACTGACACTGATATGGTTTTTACAAATATATCTTCTTATGGATGCCAGCACTTGACATAAAACACAATAGGACCTTTTAATGAATCCTGACGATAAAACAAACAACTTCACCCAAGTATCTGTTTCCCTTTAATTTGTCAAAGAAAAAAAAATCACATGAACCCTTGCTGGTATTTTTGGTATTTTTGCAATTTTTGACACTCTGTCAGTCAAACTATAAATCAGTTTAGTCAAGAAACAGTGATCCGCTGAATATAGAAAATATTCAGACCTAGCTCCATTGCAGAGAGGGGTGGTTTGGTGTAATTCTGTTGGCCCTTCTCACTTACCTCTGTAACACTGTTTTCCTGCTGATGATGTAACACAGAGGCCATCTATCACCATCACGTCATCAATCACCTCCCTGGTGCTACAGGTAGAAGAGCTGGAAAACAGAAAGCAAGGAAGCAAGAAACTCAGGTATTCACTTCTGATGTGACCTGACTGAAACAGTCTGCACGGGAGATTGTCTGGTATTTTTATGTATTATTCCTGCAGCCTCCTTACATTAACTGGTCCTGTTGGTTGCTTATAGCTAAGTGGGTTGGGGTGTTCGAGGCTCTGCAAAGGATTTCTCAGATTTTCTAATATCAATTCCATCGGGTATAAATCATCTGAAACTTCCAGTTACTCTGACTTCTTCCATGAACCCAGTAGTTAACATTTGAATTATGTATCTCTGTTTTTGTTTGTACACCATGACTCATGCTGGATCTTGAACTCTAGTTATAGCTTTATCTTCACCGTGGTGGTTCAGTCTGTCCTGTCCATCAAATACCTCTACTCATTGTGCCACATACATTTTTTTACTGCCACTTCACCTAGTCTTTTGGAGAATCACTCAGAGTTTTAGCTTAATCATTAAAAGTGACATGTGTGATGCGTGTGGCAGCCCAAGACTTAAATTAGCATTTCAGATATGCATGGAGTAAATGTATTGGCCTTCCTCTTCAGTGCCTGTTTGCTCAGGGATGAGCATTGAGCTACAGAGACTAGGAGCTGTCAGGGACTCTGCTAGAAGTGATAGATACAGGAACCTGTTATGCTGGTAGCAATACAGGTACAGTCTGTCAGTGCTGCCATCTTTTCACTGTGTCACATTTGGCTCATTTGAGTCAAAATTTTCGCCTTTCTAATATGAGGTGGGTGACATATTGTTGCTGTTTCAGAGAAATAACTGCAGAGTTGTAACTGCAACCAGCAATTGGTGAGTCAGAGTAATGTGTTTTCCAAATGTTAAAATAAACCACTCAACTAAGGAAAAGGGTTTTTTGGAGTGTGCCAAAACCTCATCTGGTGGGCCACTTGATTAAATTCCATGTAGTGCAAACACTGTGATCAAATTCATCAATTGGAACGTGTGGGAGATTTATATTAGGGCTGCTACTAACCATTACTTTAGTATTCAAGTAATGTAGCGATTATTTACTTCGATTAATCGAGTAATCGAGATAAAACATGTTTTTGTTGGTTTTTTTTTTGAAAATGAAGACATTTTTCAAGATTTTGTAAAAGCATTTATTTTCACTGCACAACCAGCAACACTGTAAAAGCTTTTCACATGAGCTTGGGCTGCTTGCTGTGGTGAGGTGGGGCCATTCAGAGATAGGTTTCCATACTGGTTTGGGATCTTCCAAAAAGAGAAATTTTATTAGTCCAACTTTGTATATTATGACATTTTTCAACATATAATCAAGAGTGTTTTATTTACTTGCAAAAAAGTGCTAGCCGCTAAGTTTGACTTACATCACCTCCGTGGATTCTTTTGCACTCAGAAAATATGCCGGGTGCTTTCTTGTGAGGTGCTGCATCATTGGTGCTGTTGTGAAATGCGAGCTCCGTGTGGCAGTGCAAACATCTAACTTTGCTCTCTTTTTTTAATCTGAAATGGTCCCATACTTTAGAGAGTTTCGGTCTTTTTCTTTGTCCATCTTGTTCCATCTTTCCGTCGTTGTCCGCCCGTTCTTTGTTTGAGGGTTTCGACATTTTCGCCACCTAAGACTGCATGCTGCCTGGACATGTCCTGTTGATTACGCGCTGTGCGCTGAAGTTAAAGTGCAGTGGCCATACGGAAATTCAGCGGCCGCATGGAAACATGCTCCACACATAGTTCCGGGTTAAATAAACGAATCATGGCAGACTAAATGTAATCGATGCATTTTTCAAATCGCATTCTAATCAATTTATTCGATTAATCGGTTCAGCCATAATTTATATAGTCCAACATTTGCTGTTTCACTTTTCTTATTAATGAGGAAAAGGTGATTTTCTGCAGACAAGGAAAAGCCCTTTATCCATCTACCTGCACAAAAACATGTCTGTTGACCAAGAACTAAGCAATGATTAATGGATCACCCTCATTAGTATCTTCACAACCACTTGTATTTTGCTTTTTAGTTGGCGTAGGTAGTCAGCATTCGTTTTCATTTTAATTTGAATTAGTTAAACTAAATTTTCAGCTCTTAGAGAGTCCTCCTTTTTGTTATATACTGTTTTTAATTTGAACAGCACCCACCGACTCTCTTCCTTGGTTTATTCCAAGTCATCATTAGCCATTATTCAAAAATGTAAATAACAATAAAGTGCTTTACCTTCAACAACTGTTTACTTTGTCTTACTTCTTTTTTCCCTTGTGGGTTTGGTTGTAACAAAACTACACAGTCCCACTTAAATCTGAGACTCAAATGCTGTTTATATTCCTTGTTTTTTTAATTTCACTCAGTGTCCTGTCTCTGATTATCCTAACCCTACTTGGGTGAATATTCCTTTCACATTGTCCACCTTTTCTGCTTCACTGCAGAGCATTGCCTTCAGCTATCCTCAAGTGAGGTCAAGAGGTCAGCTTCACTTCCTGTTAACGAGCTCCTGCAATGTCTGGAGCTGAAGTCTTCGGAATCAATAACAAACCTCATTCTGCATGGTGCTATTCATTTTCAGCAGATTTGGAAATGTTTAATTAATCCTGCTATTGTTCTATACTCAGTGTTCACTCAAATCACTAGTGGAAAACGAAAAAGTTAGAAATTATTTGCAAGTTACGTAGAAGCTAGACAAACATGGTACATGGAAAAAATAGTCTTTTCAAATATTTCAAATGAGTGTTAAAGACAAATGAGCTTCTGGACCTGATGCAGGCAGTTTGAAATTTGAGACTCTTTGTTGTGCACCAAGTTATGCAGTTTGAAGAATAAATCCAGCCACTCACACACCACAGGGTTTTCATAAAATAAACTCTGAGTGGAAATCATTTCCTGGGTCCACTCTTACTTCCAGCTCAGAGCTGTCACAAAAATTCCCCTTAAGAAGCAGCGTGATGAAATTTCACCAGGCTTTTCTTTTTTTCTTCCCCCTCTGCTTTCTGCCATTGAACCAGAATAAGTTTGGGGGCAGCTTCTGACCTTGGCTGTGTTTGGTTAATTTCAGCAAAGCTTGCTGAACTGTGTCTATAGAATAGAGCCAGCTGCTGTGTTGATAAGGCAGCATCAGAGAGCAGGCATTGCAGTGGGCATGATTCACATGCATGATGCATAATTCACTCAACCACATGGCTGCAGTGGTTGTGCTCAGTGTCTGACTTGCCTTTACTTGATTTTTTTGTGAAAAATAAACCCAGGTACAGTGCTGATCATGACTACACAGCTCTTACTGAAAACAAAGAAAAATAAAACAAGCAGCCGGAGAGAGACTGTAATGAGGGCAAGAAGAACCTGTAAATGGCCAAGCATGTAAACTGCAGAATATTTTTTGCTGCTTGCAGGGTTTTTTGTTGTTAATGTACCTCTAATAACAGCACAAGAGCCAGAGTGATCGAGGGCTGGAGTGTGGTGGAGAAATAAGCAGCATCAACCAATGGGTTTCCTTGTTTTCAGAGCTTTGTTTTCTTTTTCTTCTTTAATTATGGCAACGAACAACTGTCCACCAACAGTTGGCAGAATGTAGCAGCAGCAGATCCCAACAGAGGTTCCCAGTCTGACTCCTTCCCTCACCATCCTGCCACCCTCAGACATCTAACACCTGGATCCTACCATTACACTGTGAAGGGCCCCCCAGACACTAAATCACCTCTCTGAAAATGCATGCTGCCATTTACATTTTAAGGTTCCACTTTAAACAATCTAAAAATACTGATCTAATACAAGATAACCAAAAAAAAAAGAAGGAAAACTTAAACTCTCCACCCCCCATTCTCTCACCTCTACCTGCTGTCCACCTTAGTACAGCCTAACCAGGTAATCACAGACTGCTGTCACCCTGTGGGTGCATTCTCACCCCAACCATGTGGTGAGACAAGACGTCAGCCACCGTGTTCTGCTTTCCAGATGGAGAACCGATTGTTTGTCTCTTTTTTTCCTTGTGTGTTGGTCCTGCGATGGACTGGCGACCAGTCCAGGGTGTACCCCGCCCCTCGCCCGATGTGTGCTGGGATTGGCTCCAGCAGCCCCGCGATACTGATAAAGTGGATGAAGCTGAGTGAGTGATAACTCAAGTAAGCCTAAAACAGTTTTTCTATGATTTTATTTGTTAAGAGAAAAACACTATCCAAACCTACATGATCCTGTGTGAAAAAGTAATTGCCCCCCTTGTTAAATGATGAAGTAACTGTGATAATCACATTATTGTGGAAAGCTGAGTTCTATTTCATAGCCACACCCAGGCCTGATTGCTGCCAGAGCTTTCAAATAAAGAGATCACTTAAATAGAACCTGTCTGACAAGGTGAAGTAGGCCATATTGAACACAAGACATCATGCCGCGATCCAAAGAAATGCAGGAACAGCTAAAAAGAAAAGTAATGGACATGTCTCAGTCTGGAAAAGATTACAAAGCCATTTCTAAATCTTTGGGACTCCAGCGAACCATGGTAAGAGCCATTATCCACAAAAATGAGAAAGCGTGGTACAGTGGTGAACCTTAGTAGGAGTGGCCGGCCTACAAAAATTACCCCAAGAGCACAGCAATGACTGATCCAAGAGGTCACAAAATAACCCAGAACAACATCTAAACAACTGCATGCCTCACTTGCCTCAGTAAAGGTCAGTGTTCATGACTCAACCATAAGAAAGAGACTAGGCAAAAATGGCATGCATGGCTGAGTTCCAAGGCGATAGCCACTGCTAACAAAAAAGAAGATAAAGGCTCGTCTCACTTTTGCCAAAAAACATCTTGATGACCCCCAAAGCTTTTGGGAAAATATTGAAGTTGAACTTTTTGGAAGGAGTGCATCCCATTATATCTGGCATATGCACACAGCATTTGATAAAAAAGAACATCATGCCAACAGTGAAACATGGTGGTGGTAGTGTCATGGTAGAGAGCATGAACTCTGCTCTCTACCAACACATCCTGAAAGAGAATGTCTGGCCATCAGTTCTAGACCTCAAGCTGAAGCGCATTTGGGTTCTGTAGCAGGACGATGATCTAAAGCACACCCGCAAGTCCTCTTCTGAATGGCTTAAAAAAACAAAATGAGGGTTTTGGAGTGGCCTAGTCAAAGTCCAGACCTGAACCCAATTGAGATGCTGTGGCATGACGGCAGTTCATGCTCAGAAACCCTCCAATGTAGCTGATTTAAAAGAATTCTGCAGAGAAGAGTGGACCAAAATTTCAGTTATTGCAAGATATCGCAAACGCTTGACTGCAGTTGCTGTTGCTAAGATATGTGTAAACAGCTATTAGGTTTCGGGGGCAATTACTTTTTCACATGGGCCATGTAGGTTCGGATGGCTTTTTTTCCCTTAATAAATAAAATCAGCACCTAAAACTGCATTTTGTGTTTACTTGTGAGTTATCTTATAAACTTATATTTAAATTAGCTTGATCTGAAATGGCTAAGAGTGACAAAGGTGCAAAATTTTCTCTTCCTCGTCAAAGAGCTCCTCAATGGGTGTTAATTTCATTTTCTTGTTAGGAGGACTCTGAGTGTGAAATGGAGAACAAATCCTCATTTAAATCATTCAAAGATGACCAGTGTAAGACACTATACCCAAGAAAATGAAAATCTTCACAACGTCCTCACCTCCACGTTCTCTTCCCCCTGATCAGCCACACTGATGTCCTCCTCCTGGCCCTGAGTAGTCTCAGGCTCACCGTCTTTACAGTTGAGCCCAAATGGCAGCTAAAAACTACCAATAATGCATCTTTACAGGCAGCCAGTAATTCACAGTTTACATTCACATTGTAGATGGCCAATGTGTTAAGCTGGTGCTGTGACTCTTCTGGACCTGCCATCTTCACTGCAGCATCCTTCAGCTGGTCCAAGGCTGCATTGTTGTCCACTTTCGTCTTAAATCTAGGATCCATTATAGTGGCTTCCTCCAGAAATGCTGCTATCTTACCATCCTACAGCACCCGGCATGAGACAAATGTGCAGTGGTGTTGTAAAGTATTCCGTTTCAGACTCATTTACAAGATTCCAAATTGTATTTCATTTGATCCATTTTAAGACTATAAGACAGCAATGTGGAAAAAGTTGCCTAAATAAAAAAGGAAAAGAAAAAAAAAAAGAAAAACACCTGACAGCTAATACACAGGTTGCTGTAGATGCATAATTAATACCTGATAGCGCCTGGACAGGTCACTCCATATCTTGCCCTTTATGGAGGCAGCAAAGTTTGAGTTGTCATCAGTGTTATGAAGTCCAGCCTCTTCAAGATTGGAAGAATTTGCCCACGTTTTCTCGCTCGATACAGCCAGGTTGCTTGTGTAGAGGATTCACATAAGCTTGATGAACTCGTTTGCTTTCTTTATGTCATCATTGCTCATTCTCTTCAAGCCAACCAAAAATACAGTATGTACTATTAAATGCTGTAAAAAAAGTTGACTTAATTTTATTAAATGAATTTTATCAAAAGATTATTATTCAACTATTATTCAGTTATTTCGTTAAATTATTCATTATTTCATTGAAAGATTGCTATTTATTTTATCAAAAGATTATTTTAATACTTTACTCACTTGTCCTTATGCCCCTTCCTAACTTTTGAGTCAAAAGCATTGCTTGAATGGCTGGGTATTGCTCCACGAAGCTTTCAATTATCAAATCTTTGGAGTTCCAGCAAGTTTTGACATCAAGAACTAGCTAGAGGCTGTCAGGCTATAACACACACACACACACACACACACACACACACACACACACACACACACACACTTTTCTTTCATGATGGCATTGGTCAAGCTGCTCTTTCTCATCCTAACAATGATCAATCGTATCTTTGCTTCCCATTTGCTCACTGACAGAACTGCTCACTGTAGACCTTTTGTGCTCCAAGGTTTAATGTGTGTACGAAGCATCCAAGTTTTTTTTGGCCTTTTCACTGCCATGTCCATATTGGAGGCATTGTCCACAATGACTCCAACAATACACTTCAAGTACAAATTCTTTTACAAAATTCTTTTAGGATGGACTTTTTGATGGTGACTGTCTTCATACACATAATGTAAGGTGACAGTGACATAACTACTGTATTATCTCAACTTAACCACAACAATCTAATATTAAAACAATTACATGTATTCAGAAATGGTGGAGAATGCATGGGCATCTTTCACAAAAAATTTGGCCACAGCACGATGACACTCTTCAACTTTTTCAGAAGCCATCCTCCCAGCTTTTGCCACTGTGAAGGGAATTACCTTCTGGCTTTTGCTGGCTTTTTCTTGGCTGTGTCCTCTCCTGATAGAAAAACATTGTGACACTTAACGTTTATATTCATGAACAACTGATTTAGAGCCAACTTCGTAATGTATAAATCAATTCTACCAATTAGACAGGCACCTAAAGTGCTTTTCAAAACGTCTTAAACAGACACATTTCAGTTTGCATAGTACCGTTAGTTGCATCGAGACGTTGTGCCATTGCTAATCTAGTAATCACAGTAACACAACACTACACAACTGTTGTACATAAGAAAATGGGCCTACAGAAATGGACATTAAAGTTCCAGTTAGTAGTTAACACAAACAAGTTTTTAATGTTAGTGCTAGCCAGGAAGGGCACTGGCTGTGGGCTCTAGTGGGAGGGCCTCCTTCGCACAGCGTGCAGCTGAGGTAGTGGGGGCTGTGGTGCTGGTGCATGTTTTTCGGGCCATCACACACTCCCTCCAAGCAGATTACACTCGATAAGGTATAAGGTGTCGACAGCTTATTTTGTGGTCAGACACTCCATCTCCACTGCTCAGTATCTTGTCTTCTTGGGAAACAGCTTCTGGCTGATGTATGCCACTGGTTTCCTTTCATCTCCCTCTTCCTGTAGGAGGACCTATCCCTTTGCGAGAAGCATTCGTCTGGACTGTGAAGTCTAAGTTGAAGTTTGGGCATTGAAGCACTGGCTCCTGACACAGTGCCTCCTTGAGGTCCTGAAATGCCTTTTTCTACTCCTCACCACACTCAATCTTTGCCTTGGCTGTACTGTTGAAATCAGTTAGGAGTACTGCTCTGACAGAGAAGGCCCGTGTAAACCACTGGTTACAGCCCACAGAACCCAGAAATGATTTTACCTCTTTCCATGTAATTGGTCTCTCCAACTCTGGAAAACAGCTGCAGCAATGTATAGGCTATTTGATTAGCAGTGATGTCTCTCAAGAGATCAAGAGTCTTTACTTGTCACATGTGGATGTACAGGTACACCCTTGGTTAAATGTACTTTTGAACAAGCACCCCTGTGCAAAGTGTACATAGTAAAAAGAATAATATAAAACAAAAGAAGACTTACAGTAGGAAAAAAATACTTTAAAAAAATGAAATAAAATAAAGTATACATAAAATACAATAAAATATAAAATATACATACAGTTTACATAAAGGAGGAGTGAGAATGGTGTGTGTGGCTTGAAAGTTCCATGTCCTGATGGCCTGGGGGAAGAAGCTTTCCCTCTCTGTTTTGGCCATCCAGGAGCGGAGTGTTTGCCAGATGGCAGCCACTGAAAAGGTTTGTGGGTGGTGAGAGTCTTCTAGAATCTTTCAGGCTCTGGTGGTGCATTGTCTGGTGTAGATCTCTTGCAGGGTGGGCAGTGCTGTCCTGGTGGTGCGTTCAGTACAGTGAATCAGTCTGTGCAGAGCTTTCCTGTCCGTGGCTGTACAACTGCTGTACCAGGTGGTGATGCTCCTGGTGAGCACAGACTCAGGTCCTCTGCAGCGCTGTAGAGATCTGAAATTTCTTCAGCTCTTTGAGGTGGTACAGGTGCTGTCTCGCCTTCTTCACCAGGGTGGAGATGTGGGTGGCCCATGTCAGGTCCTCTGAGATGTGGATGCTGAGGTATCTGTACTTCTGCACTCTCTCCACTGGGGTCCCATAGATCCTGAGAGGGGTGTGATGTTTCCACTGCCTTTGACGCTGTAAAAAGTCACAGCTACTGTCAGCATCGCAGGCCTCTGACTCTGAGATTGCTGAATTTCTCCTCACTGTCCCTATCATTCTTTCTTGCCTTTTCTGCCTTCTCATTTTTCTCACTCTGTCTGGACTCTCTGGAAACATCATCGAAGTAAGGTAGCTCAGAGAGGACATTAACATCTCCCTCTGCTGACTCTTGGCTTGGGACCGTTATCTTGGGACAGTCATCTGAACCTCTGTCAATAGACATTGTCATTGATTTCATATCTGGCAAGGATGGCCTCTTTCACCATTTTATAGTCAAAGGTGTCCTCTGGTGCCCTGGCTTGCTCCCTGGTCCTTCCCTCCTGCCCAGTCAACCACTGGCCACTGATATGCTGTAGCAAAGCGCTTGAAATTGGTTAGATACTGCAGTTTTGGAACTACTGCTTGAACCCCTTTCCTACCCATTAATTCTCTTCAGGCTCTGAGATGAAGAGCGGGTTCCTCATCCTGTGGTGCGGGGCTTGACTGGGGCTGACTCTCCACCCTCTGCATACTATTAGTTTTTTTGGAGCAATTAGACATTAGTTATTGGTGGTAATTGTGTGTAGACTGATTAGAAAAATGTTATCTGCTTGATTTGAAATGTATAAAAACAATAAAGTGAATATGAGATTACAACAAAAGGGGTCTGGTTACTTTCTGAGTTTATACTAGCATAAGGACATTTTGCCAGGATATGCTTACTGGTCACTGATAAAATTCTGGTTGTGCTGGGCAGCTGCCAGTGGTTAACAGTCAGATGCTGAATATGAAGCCCAGCACAGAAAATAAGTCCTTCCCTATTTTTTTTTTATATCCTGCTGAATCCAGTTACAAAGTTGCTGAGGTTAACAAGCTATATTTTTGCAGTTTATTAATTTAAGCCAGCACTGCCTCACACTCAACAAATCAGCAAAACTGAGCACACTTTGCTCTATTTTGGTATCCACATATTGTGTGTGTGTGTGAAGGGGTCAATTGAGAGGATAGTAGTGCAGTAGACTTGTTTAAAATGATTGGATAGAGTCATTATTTCCATTTGCCCTCCTTTTCTGGGAATTCTGGAATAGCTTTAATATATTATACCTGTTGGTTAAAGTCTCTTTGTGTGTGTACTGGATGTATGCGTCGGTTTCAGGAAGGATGTTTTATAGAGGGGAAATAGGAGAACAATACCTCTGACCTCAGAGTTGCACAGTCTACTCAGCTGGGCTCTGAGCTGGCAAACTGCACTGTAAGAAATTACACAGTTAACAAGAGAAATTACATCTTATTGGGTAGAGACCAAAAAGTGAATCTCACCTCCCACCCATCATTTCTTATGCTAAATCACAATGACATCAGTGTCACATCTATGTTGAATTGAATTTTAAGACTGACATGACGTGCAGGTCAACCAGCGTCACCATTGGCTGATAAAGCTGTCAATCAAATGTATGTTTCCGATTTACATATTCATCAGACAATCAGGTGTCAGATCACTCTCAAAATTTCGTAAATGCACATTCAGTAATACTTAGCTCCATGAATTTGTATTCATGGAGTGTGCCTCAAAATTACATTTGTGAAGGCCAAAATACAACTACGAAACAGAACATTTGCATTTGTGAAAAGCCCCACGAGAATTCATTAATTATGAGACAGTTCTGACTCCATACACATCAGTGGTCCATCACTGTGGTTGACGTAACTCTTACAAGATATGTAGCTTCATCCAGTAATTGTCTGTTTTATTTTAATGCAAGTATATTCTATTAAATAGCTGTTTTGAGGAAAGAGGGTGCTTTGAGAGATATTATTGCATCAATTTAAGCAACAAATATATGACATTTCCACAGAAGGAAACAAATTAGTTGTTCATTTTAAGACACTAGATTCAATCAATCAGTGATTGGAATAATTAGGAGGAATATTGGATGACTATTACAATGGATAGCTGTAGTTCTTTTATAGTGTTTCAGTCCTGGTTGCTCCAAATTAAGGACCAATACATAACAACCCTTTAGGCCTTGAAAGAAAGGAAGCAGTGAGGAAGTGAATGAGGAGCTGGGACACTGATGGGAATAGCAGACCCACACTGCACAGTCTCTTTTAACAATTCTCAGACAGTGAAATGTGCAGTGTGGACTGGTGGATGGAGGGGTGTCAGTTCACATCCAGGCCACATGTGTATATATACGTATCTCGTATATATATATGTATATATACGTATCTCAGACTAAAAATGTAATTTTGTTGTGTGTGTATTGACTTCAGTGTGTGCACAACAATGACAATAAAAGATTCTTTTTTTTTTAAGCACTCTCTCTTGGAGGGATATGTTGGGTCTCTTTAACAACTCCATAAATAGTTTGGTCTGACCTGCTCTAAGTGCCTGGATGTAACTTTGTTATGATTCGGCACTGCATAAATAAGTCCTCTTTCTTTTCATTTTCACCTGTTATTAAAATATTCATAAGCCCTTCTATCAAAGAGTTTTGATGTGTGCTCGCACCTGTGACAGAATTTCCTATGGAGTAAGGCTGCATATCATGCTCCCTGTTTCACCACCAACAATGTTAGTTTGAGTCTTCCTGGGCCGCCGCACCTCACTTGCCTGCCTCCTAAATTGCACTTAAATCATGCTTCACCCACCACCACACACTTTCCAGTTTGTTATTTCTCACAACTGCAGTTAGATGCACCACATACACCCTACACAAGAATTGAATGCACTACATCTTGGGGGACGTACCAAGGCAGGTTTAAGGGGCACACCACCAGGGCAGGCTGCAGGACAGAGGTATGCTGCAGTTCTCTGACTTCCCCCGACTCTCCTCTCCTTTCCCCCAATCTTAATACATCCCACCACATCCAGGGTCACAGGATCATGGTGCAGGGCAGTGCTTTCTAGAGGGGGATTGAAGAAACACAGGAAAAGTCATGGCATGGCTCTGGGGGGCCTGCTCCTCCTTGGTTGGGTGGCGCATGAGGCATGAGGTGGCCTGGGGGCCTTATGGCGGATGGTTTGGTCAGCTACCGGGGCTCTTCTATGTCCTCGTGGCTAGGCTTTGTCTCCTGGTGCTGTGTGATGCTGGGTGTGTGGCGGCTCCCTGGTGGCCTCTGTCAGTCTGACACTGCCGATGTGAGATGGCTCGCCTCTTCCTCTCTCCCTTGTGTGGGGGTTATGGGCTCTTCCCTCTGCTTGGAAGGTTTCCTCCTCCTGCGGTCTCCTTGGTCCGTGTGCATGGGGAACGCAGGTCCAGGACTGTGGCTCTGCAGCCTATCCCCCTGCTGGCACTTCGGCCATTGCTGCAGCTCCTGTGGGTGTTTCTTTAGTTGGTTGGGTGCCTCCGGATGGGAGGTGGGGTTCGGGGTGTAAGATGTCGGTGGTGGATATGGACGGCTGGGTGATGGATGGGGAGTGTTGACAGGTGTGGGGCCCTCCTGTCCTGCTCCACCGTGCACTTACTTGGGCGATTCAGTGGTGCTCGCCGTCGCCTGCTTGGAACACTGGAGGCTGCGGTGTGCCACGTGGCTCCCTGGGCTTGGTACCTCATGCACTCCCGCACACAGGGTGGTGGACATGGGGAGCCAGGGCGCCTGACCCAACTCTGGACACTGGTGATGGTCTCATTCATATTTAGAGAATGCCCACATGTATGTGTGGTGTCACTTTCCAGTTCATGTTGGGTCACATCACGAAGAATTGATGAATCCTGCCTAAAATGGGCTGAGCTGTTCTTTCAATCTATCACCTTGAGTTTTCCTATCTGTGATTTGGCTTTTGGGACACCTTCACCTATCTGGTCTCCCATCTCTCCACAGTTCTCCACATAAACCCTCTGGACTCTTTTAATCCTGAGTGAGGTGACTGGGAAAGCACAGCATCCTTCACTCCACCAGTTCCTACCAGCACCATCTGCTTCCATTCCCCTGTCCATGCTTCCGCATCTTCTCTGTCCTTTGTTCCCCCCTGTATTCAGTGAGGTGTACCACTGCCCTCCCTGCCACACAAAGGCCATTTCACTCAATAAAGATCAACAACTAGCTTCTAGGGAGGGCTGGTGATGGTCACACACACAGACTGTAATAATAAAATATTTAGCTGAAAGACTCTAACTGCATCAATCTCATATAATGTTGACACCCTGTGGTGTTAAACTATGAGGACAAATGCAGACCAAAAAAAAAAAAAAACGAGAAAAGTTAACCTTCGGGCACCACCTTAAAAAGGGCAACAATAGCCAAATCTCATAAAGTACTCTCATAAAATACTATTAACTTGGATCTCTGACTATAGTCAGCTTAACAACTACAGCCAAGTTACCATATTGAAGTAGAAGGATTCAGAATTCTGTCGAAAAGACCCAAGACCTGGAGGACCCAAGCCAAGAGAATATCCAGGAACCAAGACAGAGGGGCCCAAGTGGGTGCGAGAGCCTTGAGAGAATAGAGCCACAGGAGGAACAAACTGAGGTTTTTGTAGACCGGGCTACATGTCATATAGTGACCAATAGCAGCTGGACTTAGACTCTGTGGTTGTCTTTTTACAGAGGTGTGAAAAGATGAGCACTGTGGGGGAGCTGAGTTCAAACAGCCCTCCTTTGTCTGTGGAACTCAGGAGCATGTTGTCCCTTTCTTGAATTGGCTATCCCATAACATTGTCAGACATTGTCCCCCCCCCAAAAAAAAAAGTGCTGAACTCAGTATCAGCTCCTACCTGGTCAGCCTGTTGCCTTGTCCATGTCTCCACGTCTTGCAAAATCTGCTCAGTCTGCAATGCCATGCTTCTCCCACACAACAGGAAACCAGGTTTTGTGTTAGTTACCTCAAACAGTGGGCAGAATTTTTAACCCACCTTCAAGAAAGTCTGTCTGTACCTGAGTGTGAAATACAGTTGTATCAGCTAACACATGCAGATGTAGGATGACTGCAGCTGCACTTGTGGTGAAGGCCTTGCTGTTCCTTAAACATACCATACCTCTTCTTCAGCTGTGCTGCTAAACGCCAATCATGTGTTAATCAAAGGTGATGAGATGTGGACTACTGGCTCCCCCCTCTACTATCCTGCTGTGATGATAAATTGACCAACACAGTGAACTACGATACCATGATTACTCACTCCAGCACACCTGTATCCTTTTATTCATTTTAACCAGCCAAGGACTGAAAATGTAAATTGGGATAATCTATGTTTCTAATGTACATTCAAGCAGTGTGGCTGTTGACTTCTTTCAACTTTTGTTTTTGTTTGTTTCATTTAAGTCTGGCTCTCTGGTCGGTTGGTTCTGTGCTGATGAATGGCATGAAATAAATTTTAGATTCTCATCAGAGTGTTTGCTTTGAAATGATTGATGAAGTCTGCTCTGATATAAGAGGAGACAGCAGCATGAGCTGTAGGTTGAAGGTGCTCGCTGCATAAATTTTGAGGATGATAAGTTCCTCCAGAATTTTATGTGACATAGAGCTCCCTTTGATTTTTCTTGTCCCTCGTTTTATGTATCTGCTTAAACAAAACATCAAGTAAGGATAATAAAAATGTGCTTCCTGTCCTCAGAACGTAAATAAAGTCTTCATGAACATATAATTTTTTTTCCCGTATTAATATCAAACACAAGATGTAAAGGGTGTGCTGTTTAGCTCTAGTAAAATAAGTTGATGAGCCAGAAAGAAGCTGTGATGCTCTTTGCTGATTGGCTAATGTTTCATGAGTCATCAAGGAAGCAAAAATGATAAGTGTCATGTTAATGCTAAGAGAAACCAATTACTGTGATGTTGGATGGTGGATCCAGATGGATGGGGGCTCGGGGTGTACATGAGTGTTCGGGTGGTGACTGTTTTGTTGTGACTAGAGCTGATATGATTAATCAAATAATCGCTGCCGCTCAACATAAGTTCTGCTGTTGTGTTTGCACAGACGCTTATTGTGATACATATGACGCCAGCATCTATGGAAAAAATTAGGAGCGATGAGGACAAAAAATAAATAAGTAAATAAATACAGTACAATGTATCCATTGTGTTACGGAGCTCGACTTCAATGGTGCAGCATTTCCAGCGGAAACACTCAGTCGGCATTACTCCAATATAGATATTATTGTATGTGCTTTTAGACTTCTACACTGTTGTTATTGTTTTGATTTCTACATATATATTTTTTATATATCCTTCTACTTTTATACTTTTTGTGGTTGCTTCACCTGGTTCCGGAATAAAGTTGTTTTCAGACGTGTCTTTTTAAAATTTTCACTTAATCATAATTAATAAGTTAATAATCACAGCTGCAACCTTTTGTGAAGATTACAAATAACAATACTGTTTCTGAAGTGCCTAATGTTCTGCTCCATACTGATTTTGAATGAACCTGTAATTCAGTTTCCCCCCAAGGGACGAGATCATTTTCACATTTAACACCCTAATCAAGTGCCTCAGAGCATCAACACATCTTTTCCATATAAAATGAAGTCCAGTGAAACTACCACATGAATATGAATCATATTTTAGAATCTGACTATCATAATTCACTCAAGGCGGTATATAGTGCTGTATAGCTAATAATTGTGCGTTACAGCATGAGGCAATCTGATTAATGTGATTCTTATGCAAGAGCTGCTAATTTCTAATGTGCCCAAATTAATAGACTTAAAGGTGTTTCAATCAGCATGATCAAAATAATTACAACTCCTGAATGGATTATGAGGTGAATATCATGACAGGAGAACAAGTAGCAATCCAAAGAGCACAGGAAAAATTACAGGTCTGAATGCTCAGGCAACAAGCAACTTATCCTCACCCACGATTCATTTGAATGATGACGTGAGTCATCCTTACCGTAAGCAGAGCAGAACACCATTAGTGTGTTGTTTCTTCAAAACTAAGATCAAATTAAAACCTTGTTATTTTGATATTGCTGAAAACTTTCAAATCTCCAACTTGCAACAGCAGAGAAGCATTTTTATTCAGCACATATCACTGTTTTAATTCCCCATCCTGAAATAGCCTCTGCTGCAACAACAAACTTCATTCCATCCCATTCTTATAAGCATGAAAATGAAACCCAGATGTCATCAAAGCCATGAAATATGTCACAGACTGCTTTAAATATGCATTACTATTATTAGTTTTCATGATGGTTTGTGCCAATGTAAGAGTCAATGTAAGACCAAAACCAGCCCTGTTTATGTCTGCTGTCTAGTTGGACATTTTAACATCTGAGACTATGAGGTATACTTGAGACGTGCCAGACTCAAGTGGTGCTTTCACAATGGCTTAATTTTTCAGCCGCTTGGTACAAACTCTACAATGTATATTATCTCTACAAGCTTGGTATCTGATCTTCGCCCATCTTTAAAAGGTGTGAATAGTGGCATAGTTTGATTATATAGTTTATTTTACGTTATTAACAGTTTTTGGAGGAGTTTTTTTCCATCTGCCAATGTCTTTAATGTAGCGATACTCCTGATTTGCTTCCCTCTGTCTGACAGAGCCCATCCTCACTCATCTCAGCTTCATGCTATCTCAACAGCAGGCTAAATGAACCCCAATTGTAAGAGTGAAAGTAAGTGTCCAACCTGGAATGTATGCCCCTCCAGGTGAGTGTCGTGCTGAGAGAATTGACAGCAGGATACCTACATCCACTTGAACATTTGAACACTTATGATAGATCCCTCCAGTCTGCCTTGTGCTGAAGGCAACAACACAATTCTCAAAGCCTCAAGGCTTTAAGTGGAACTCATACTGCTGGATGCGGGTTTCTTTCTTTTGTTAGAGAAATTGAAAAGGGCCAACTCAGTTAAGAGACTTTTAAGTGCTTTGTAAAGTATAATTATTTGGTAGCAATATCCCTCCACCTCACTTCAATCTAACTCAAACTCTCAGCCCAATTTCAAGTTTTCACCTTCTCTTTTATTCTCTCTTACGCATATTTCATTCTCTCTCCTCGACTGCTCAGATTTTCTGTTAATCGGTGAGTCAAGATGCTTCGTGTGTCCTAATGAGGCCAGATAAATAAAAAAATGTCTCAGTCTTTGCCACAAAATAAATCATTTGTATCTCTGCCCCCCCATCTACACTGATACTTGATACAGCTTCTAATCCTCCAAATTAAAGTAGATATCACCAGTCATGCTGAAAGAATTAAAAGGTTTTCAAAAAAAGGTTTTTTGTGTTTTTTTAATTTGAATCAGTTTTGTCCCTTGTGTTTATCATATAACATTTATCGAATTAAAGATGTGGCTCTATTTGCATTGCTAATTAAATTAGAATAAAACTGTAACCACCCTTTTGCTCAGGCCAACCTTACAAGGAGATTGAAATATTAGTTTGGTTGTGGTTTGTTGCTGGATCAGATCCTTAAAAAATCCTTAAAAAAAAAAAGACTCAAGGAACGCTCCTTTTTTTTTAGAAAATTGTAGTTTTTTTTTAATGAGACTTCAATCCAGGCAACCAAATATGTGAGTTGTTGTAACAGAGCTTATGAAACTGTGAGGTTGACAAGGCAATCCTGAACATGTGAAAATTAAATTTTTATCTGATGTGGGATTTTTTATTTTTTTATTTTGTTATTAACCCTTGTGTAATGTTCATGTTTTTGTTATTTTGCCAATTTTGTTGGTCCGTTGGACTCACTGTATTTATAGCTTAGGTGTATAGTTTTTTAATAATACAAACTATTTTACATCAAAATGCTCAACAGATGTTTACCTCATCCCAGTTACAAGCAATATAAACAGCACATATGGTCAGTGTTGCAATTTCACCTTTGTAAGATCACATTTATGAACTAACTACTTGTTTTTTTGTTGTTGTAGACTTGTGACTTCCAAGTACATGAGTAAGTGGTGCCACAGGTGAATCTTTATACCATATTTTGCATGTTGAGGTGGTATATACTGTGCAAAGAGGCAGCAACCCCTAAATGGCATCAGTTGGCAGTGAGCTTGTCTCTGCTGTGAAATTAGCCTGTCATCTTATAAAAGCAGATAAACATGCAAATTTTGTGGAAGATATCCAGAGACATTGTACGGAAAGGTTTTCTGAAAGTTTTGGCACCCCTCAGAGATTCTGTGGATTCCCTTTTGGACCTGAAAGTTCCAGCAAGGATAAGAACCACAAAATGGGCATGTAAATAGATTTGATCCTACCTTTCTCCAAAAACACACCTTGCTTCTAAATGAGTGCAATCAAGAAACTCTTTTTTGGGTGGAATCTGAGATGAAAAGCTGAACAAAAGACTTGATGTTCTCCACATGAGTAAATGCCATCCGTGTTGGCCCTGGTTGAATCCTGATCAGGCAGCCGTGCAGGGTGGCACACTTTTTGGGCAAAAAGACAATTAAATTTCAGCATTTTTTGACACCCATTTTACTTACTAGCTGCTGACAGGCTTGTTTGGGTCTTGGAGGTTGGCTTATGTCCTCTTCTTCCTCTTTGTTTTGGAACTAGCTGATGCTCAATCTCATCCTCCTTTTTAAATTCACTGTCAGACTCTGCAGAAATGTGATCCTTACTTACTGAAACCTTCACTCACTTCCAAAGTCAATTGCAAGGCCCTCTCAGTAAAGAGTGTTAGTGCCATCTTGATGAGTTTTGATAAGGAACCACTCTAGCGAAGATATATTTATTGCCCCCCCCCCAATTTGCATCTGGGATAGAGCATGAGCAAATAAAGAGAGGAGAAATAAAGCTCCCACTTGACAGCGGGTAAAATGTGCAGGAACATGACAACAGACAGTGTTGGCACTTGAATTTTGCAACAATGTTGCAATCACAAGTGGAAACAGCAAGGGCAGAAGCACCAAACTCAGACTGACACTCTCAAACTCTCACACTCGTATACACACGCTAACAACAGGCTCAGACAGGAGGACAGAGTGAAGGTACACAATTTCTGCTCTTTTATTGGGCTGGGTCCAGTGGACCCAGATAGCATGTATGTAATGTGGAGGTGTACAGTTTTGGTCACTGAAATGTGTTCTAATATATGTTCAACACAGAAAATGAGCCATGAGTTGAAAAAAATAATTAATCATATAATTTTTCTTTCTCGAAAAAATTAAATGGGTCCCAGTCTGATGAGAACTTGAATTATTAATCACCCAATGGGCAGATGATGGAGCTGTTAGTATTTTGAAGTAATTCAATCTTATATTGCTCCAGTTGTTTTCAATTTACCGACAGCAAAATTTTTTTGCTGTTCATTGTGAGTTTCTTTGTGTAACATGAAAAACTTGTGTTGTTTTTAATGACAGATAAAAACACTCCAGCTAACTTTGGCAAAGTTAACTCTGGATGAACAAAAAAAAGTGAGGCTATATAGCGTATACAAATGGTCCAGTTTGCATAAATGCAGGTCAGCCTTATAAATATTTGTGTAAATTAATTACATATTAAATCAATTAGACTATCAAAAGGAGAAATGTATTCAGAAACTGAGCCTTAAACTCATCTGTCAGGACGCCTGTAACTTTGTGATATCACAACGAAGCAGTCACCGCTCTTGGACGTGTTTCGTAACCCTGCCCACTTGGAACTGCCATTGAACTCCACAAGATTTCACTTCTCTCAGTGCTTCTTTGAAATCTACTATAGTTTTATCAGCTGATGGGTATCAAATTATGGCACTCTTTAAATAGTTGTGGAAAATGCGCTGGCTTTCAAGCAGCCTTGTATACATTACCTCTCGTTATGCAGGAGACCAGACTACTGATCTGAAGCCAGACAGAAAAACCACTTGGACCCTTCAAACACCCATCAATAATGAGTCTCTTACTGTCATGCCACTCAGCGCTCATTTAATTTGAAACATGCTTTTATCTGTTACTGAAGGACCTAAGTCCAGAGTTAATGCAATATGTCACCTCCTGTCCCATTGCTAAAACCTTCAGTAGGCCAGAGCCTACCGTCAGAAGAAGCTTCATTAGGGCAAGCCAGGCAGTCTTATCAGAAACGAGAGGCTCTTAGAAATAGGATGGCTACAATGTCCATCATAGATTGGGCTATTAAGTGAGTTCATACATCACTTGCGCTACAGGAACTGAAGACTATTTTGACTGAGGGCACCTCTGGGAAGGTGGAGATAGATAACTGCAGTGAACTAATGGGAAAATAAAGAAGAGCGAGTGCTTGGGTTCCTCATGAGGGTTAATTAAAGGTAGAGTTGTTTCAAAGTTTGTCTCGTGGACATTAACTGCATGGCATGTTTAAATATATGAGGGAAAATTTGGAGAGAGATGGGGTGGGGAAATTTTTTTAATGAGGGTGAATGTGAAGAGAAAAAATCAAGTGAGGATATAAGCAATTGGTGTCAAACACAGAGGGTGGAAACAGAGTTCCCTGCCTCAGATACGCTCCTTGGTGTGTTCGAAAGTCCTCTAAAACAGGAGCTATGAGGAGCTTCATTTTAAAAACATGATATCCTGTATCTCAAGGAAGCACAACACACTTTTTCCACATGGCTGAGCGAGGTTGCACCGCAGCACAAATGGGGATGCTGGCTGCTCCCGTACTATGAAGCCAGGTGAACCAACACCACAAGAAAGCTCAGAGAAGTGTGTCCTCTGTTAGAGTTTGGATAACAAGCAGATAATAGTTTCTGTGTTGTGGAAACAGACAGAATGAGAAGATTGTTTTCCAAGGGCATCGGCTCGGATGTACTCTGATAATGAGCATTTGGCAAGTGCACAGTTTCAAGCCAGGTCCCCTTTCTACGCTGATTGTCGTAAAATGCACGTTCACTTCCACCACCAAAGAAAAGAATCATGCTGCTAACAGACCTGAGGGCACCCCACAGCCTTTTCTGCAGTTTGACAATCAGCCCGCCCGTTCAGATGAGAACATTAGGAAATAACACTAAAGTAGATTTCAAGTGGAGCAAATTCATTGTGATACTTTTATTCTCTCTGCATAAAAAGGTTAACTTTTGTTGATCTTTTTTTCCCACCGCTTCAGGAAAGGTTTGATTAGGCAAATAAGACTATTGTCCTGGGTAATCCCTATAGGTCGGTTATAAAGGCATAATATTTTTGGTGCTCATTCTCATGCTCAACACAAACAAACCTTTCAGTGTGACCTTTTCCCAAAGCTCAGTATTGCTGACAACTCTCCAATACACCCAATGACTGATAGAGCAACAGTAAGCAACAGCAAGCTTATCAGCTCTTTTTAGTGCATTCTTATTTGAAAGCTTTATGTTTTTTTCCTCTGCTGTTTGCTTCAAAATTTTTCCTGTGCTTGGCTGTAGGAAAGTGTTGTAAAGCTTGGTTTTTATTGTTGTTGTAAAGTCCATCTAAAATGGACTAAACAGGTTCCATGCTTACTGTCTTACCCAAAAGTCCTGATAATGTACAGTAGTACCTGCTGGGCGTCGGGTGAACTGAATGTGAAAAAACAAGGTGGAAGAGGTGCACATTCCTCGCCTTTCTGAGATTTTAAATCAGAATTGTCTGTCGTTAGATTAGTAGAGAACTGGCCTATATTACACTTTACCTGGGCTAGTGTTTAACATTTTGACTTGTATGAAATGAGACTACGCTGTCAAGCCAATGTAATGTCAATAGCCACCAGGGGAAAGAGTTTTAAATAGAAGCTGGCAGTGTTGCTTTGGGGTTTAATTTATCACACGGGCATTGGACTATAGGCTATTTAGAGTATGTGGAAGATCAGACTGAGTATATTAGCTGTGTGCTGTATATAGACCAGCATGCCAAGCATCTCCTCATGTATCCCAGTCTCCTACTATGAGTTACATGTGATGAATTGTTGGTCCCAAAGGGAAAGCTGAGACTGTTTTGGTCTCAATTGTTTCCCTGCCATAATTAGTTTGCATACATTCTCCCAAAGAAATCTTTCAGCAGCATTCTTAGACATTTTCCTGCAGAGCCAATGTCAGCGAATGAAGAGAAAATAAAGTCACCTTGGACTGTGCAAGGCCAGTGTTTCCAATCTAAGCACAAAGATTGGAAATTTAGGGCTCAGTGTACAATCTCCCTTAAGTTCAATTGTTCCCTCTGGTCCTTGCTGCCAAAAACATTGCCCTGGGAAACAGTCATGTATGAAGCAGGAAGTCCATAGGAAATACCTCAGCGGGTCATTGAGGGCAGACACACAGAGGCATACCGGCATACCTCCATACCAGTCATCCAAAACATCCTTGTCACAATCAAGACTAAGTCAAAGCCACATATTCTCACCGTTCCTTTGACTGTGTTTACTTTTTACTGCCCTTACAGAGCTTAACATTCGCTGATGATTCTGCATCCGGCTTCCCTCCGCTGAGTATCAGTACCACTCTTGACGTTAAGCAATTCAGGGAATGAATAGCCAGGGATAGGCTACACAGTCTACAATGGTGGCAATGACAATTATAAGGGTGGAGACAGCAAAAGTCCAGTGTGTTGGTGATGTATCTTACCATGTATGTATGTATGAAGAATATCCTTGAGTTTGAGCCCTTTGCGCCAAGTTTATCAAGTCAATATTTCTTTCTCCAGCAGGACAGCTGAGAAGTAATTGAGCAATATGAAAAGTGTTCTTACCACTATTGATTTATTATTCCTGTCAGAAATCATATTATTCTGTGTTCCAGGTTGCCCTTTGGTGGCTATGAATTTTCCCCAAAGAAATAGATTTTTTATGTCTCACAGCAAAAAACAAGTGGAGTGAGTGAAGACAGTTGAGCTCATTACTACATATTAGTGATCCTGTCATTGTGGCACAGCAGAGTTTTGGCCCCTGGTGCTGTAAGGGCATGTACTGGAGCACAGATTTACCTAATGAGTCACTGTATTGTTTGTCTGACTGTCGTTTGTGTTAATGTGACCAGTTGTGAATTAATATTCCTCTCAGTAAATTGACTAGGTTAAGCCACCATGATGCCAAATGTTGAATGTTATGCCTCCTTTTCAGCTAATTCAGCTTACTACTTGTTCCACTGTTACATGAATCTTATCCAACATCACCTATGAACTGAAAGTTAGGAAAGAAGGGTTTTCCTTTGGGAGTCTTCTTCAAGACATTTTAGGTCTTAAAAGTCAACAAAATAAAAGATTCAGTCGCAATTTACCTTTTCATGCAGATGTATATCCATAAGAAGATATGATTGTGGTTTTGAAAGCCATCTCAGTGTAGTTTTATACTTTCTATCTCGGGCCTCTCTCTAGAACAATAATAACAGGTCAGCCAGCAAATCAAAAGAGAGGATCTGAGTCGCCAATCAAAAAGCTATTATCAGGAAAACACTCAGAGGAACCAAAAATCTGTGATTGGTTGGCTTTAAAGTGTCAGAAAACTAAAGTGTAAATTTATGCAAATTTCTCAGATACACTAGAACACCAAAGTCAGCTTCCACACACTTTTTCACCATCTCTGACCAACTTCTATTCTTGCTGGAATTAGAGATAAAGAGGCAATTTCTGTGTTCAGGCGCCGCCCTGAAACCAGAGTCTTTAGCTGTGTAGCTTAGAGTGAAGCAGTGGCCTGTGAGCTTGGCAAAGAGAAATCCAGCAAACGCTGTCAGCCTTGATACCGAGCTGAGGCTTTGAAAGGCACTCCAATTATAGTTACCTTGCCTCGCTAAAGCAGAGCATGTATCGCTGCATAAGCCTTCCTTCATGCCCTGTTTTCATGCTGCATATGTGAGACAGCTGTCTGAACTTGCTTCTACCTGCGTAACTGCATGCATAAATGAAAATGTGTGTCATGAGGACAAATGAGGCCCAGCCTAACTTTGGTGGCGTGTCAAACCGCTTACTGTCAGCAGGGAGTGCTGCAAAGGGAAGCCTCTGTTTCCCATCGCCCAGTAGATGGAGGGAAAGGAAGCAGGTAGCATAGTGGAACAGAGAATTAACAACAAGCATGCATAATTGTTGAAAAAAGTCATTTCAAACAAGGGATTTACAGATGCCTGTGGTGGGTCTTTGCTGTAGCTTGAAGTGGCTTTATGTGCGGTTTGGTGCATGAAAGCTGTGTTTTTATGATTGAGCATCATGTAAATATGAATAAATATTATATATGATAATACTGTTGTCACTCTTAGTGGTATCCTATCTTTTAAACTGGTCAGTGAAACCAACATGAACCAACATGAATTTAAGATGTCGGATGAACCTTTGGTTGGCCGCTTGGTGATACTGCTCTTATTGACACAGCTGAATAGGGTGTAGTTGCAGTAAGTCATATAGGTATGTGAGGGGGTTGTCCCTTTCCTCTTCCCTGCTGAGGGATCTTTTCAGTTTTCCTGAAGCTGGAATACAAATACTCTCTCTCACTCTCTTTTTAATGCTCACAAGTAAGAGTGACATTGGGTGCTGGAGCAATCCTGGCCAATGTTCTAGACGACGTACACCATGGACATGTTGCCAGTCTATGGCAAAACCAATTCCATACAGATAAAGGTGTTGCTTGCAGGGAAGTCAACCACTCCACTGGACAAACAAAGATTGCCAGGTATATACCTGCAGACTTGTCCCCAGAACTCGGCGACCCAACTAGAAGTTAACTAGAATTTAATGTCTCCAATCCTAATGGCACTAGCGTTGCCTCGTTGTTCACTGCCATCGCCAGATGTGGGGGAATGTGAAAACCCTCTGATGAAAACCAGAGATGAGCGGAGATCGTTAGAGACCTGAAACACTTTGGAATAACAGAAAATTTCATTACTTCATGCTCTGTGGAGCAGTAAAATAATAATGTTGCAGCATTAAAGGGATTTTTAATATGCAAAAAGGTACTTTGATATAATTCCCTTAATCATGGCCTGTTTTATCAGGAGAAACATTGATGGGGAAATATATATTTTCCTTTACTCATGGAAATGCCTGTATGGGAATATGATGTATGCTTGTGAGGAAATCATAACCATATTAACTTATTGGTGACTATTCAGAGAAAAATGCCTGACTGAATTACATCAGAAACTGCTTTTAAGATTTTTTTTATTAGTATAAGCTATATGCCTAGCTGAGAATTTAGTTTTAATTTCTCTATATTGTATGACCATGGCTTTCTCTTGAGCCAATGTCTGCTCTAATGGAAGGTATGGTGGAGGATAATTATCACGAATGAAATATTCTCTGCTCTATGTGTAACATTATCTGTCGGTGGTGAAAAGAGAAAGCTGTCTCTCTGATATGAAAGAAAAAAACAGAACAGGCTGACAGCAAACTCAAATTGCTTGCTGACTGAGATTTTCTGAGTTGTAATCTTACGGCTTTGTTTTCTCTTTCCACCAATTACTGTCTTCACATGGTCTAATTCAAATACCCACATTTCTGGCTATTTTTCTCTTAGCATCAAACTTCTTTCCTGTATGTCTTGAAGAATCTCACTGTTGAGTGTCAAACTTCTGAACAACTGCCTGGGTCCTTCCTTCTGGGGTTTCTTGTAATTTTAATCGGACAGGGGATTTTCCTTCATCCTCTAAATCAATTAAAACCAGCAAGCGCTGCTGGGGAAAGGCAGTGTTTCCCACCAATGAATGTAGAACAAGAGTGGGGAAGAGGTGGTGTATTTGCCTCGAGCACACAGGAAATAGGGTGTAAGGGAGATGACACTGAGAATTACCCTGATTGCTTTACAGATCCAGATATTGAACAGGTGCAGAAGTGCAATGTAGAAGAAGGACACCCAAGCAGAAATTGGCTGAATAAACCAATGAATGTTTAAAAAAGGAGGGTAATTAGATGGCAATGAGATGATATATATTCGTTTTACTGACCTGAACAGGACAGGAAAAGCTTCTGTTGGCCTCTAAGTGGTTTGGAGTGTGATGGTGGATAAGGTTTGAAGACATCTTGAACTTAGAAATTTTCCAGGGCTCTGAATTGGTGGTTGCATGCTACAGAGATTTCTCCAAATGCAAAACTCCAAAAACTGTGATTATTCCCTGTACACTGTAGCTTTTGATTTTTGATTTATTTATTTATTTGTTTATTTATTTTGCTTGCACACATTATGCCCATGTCGACTTTCCCAAAATGCACACCTCCCAAAGGGAAATTATTGCAGGACACGTTAAACATAACTAATAAAATAATACTTACTCGGGCGCAATGGGAGCGTGTAAGACAGGAGCATGCAAGATGGCAGCATGATGTGCACGTGTTTTTAGTTTCCACCAAGTGACAGCAGTTCGAACTTTAACTTCCTGCTACGACTGCAGGTCTTCGAAGATAATAAAATCAACCAAGTTGGGGGATTTTGCCAGCAGCACAGCTCCACTTGTACACACAAATTCTAGATTAACAGGGGGGATGTCTTTTGGTCAATTTGCTTACAAAGGGAATGGCCAATAAACCAATACAACCAAACAGATGGAGGTCCTTATTTAGGTGTATATTTTTGAGCTGCACTCAGGTTGTTAGTGAATGAGTGGTGGGCTAACTTTTTCTTTCATGGTGTTGTTATCCAAATGTAAAATTCTGCAGGTAAACCCCTAAAGCGGATGTATAATTAGTTTGTTACTCCGAGAAACCATTGCTCTTAAAAATATCAATACTTAACTTCTATCAACTACTGACATTTTTTATATATATTATTAATAGCCTTAAAACAGGAAAATAAAGTTATTTGTATCAAAGTATCAAAATAGGTTCACAGAATGTAACACTATTAACAAATACATACAATTGTAAATAAAGTAAAGTTATTTTTCTGTGCAGCATTTCAGCATAGTTGTTAGCACTTTCACCTCACAGCAGGAAAGTCTAGGGATTGACTTCCAGGCCTGGACCCTTTCTGTGCGGAGTTTGCATGTTCTCCCCGTGTGGGTTTCCTCCAGGTGCTCTGGTTTCCTTCCACTGCCTAAAGATATCACGTTTGGGTTAACTGGTGACTCTAAATTATCTGTAGGTCTTAGTGTGAGTGGTTGTTGGTCTCTGTGTGTTGGCCCTGTGATGGACTGATGACCTGTCCAGGGTGTACCATCACCCAGAGTGAGCTGGGATTGCTCCAGCAACCCCCAAGACCTGGAAGCAGATAAGCGGTAGAAGATGAATGAATGAATGATTTTTCTGTCTCTACATCACCTTGTGTATTGTTTTATATACAGTAAAACCCTCATTAACTGTCTAGCTCTTCTTCTAGCTCAGTTCTGGTCTCCACCACCTTATGTTGATTGGTCACCTTATGTTGCAAACTCTGAGTTGAAAGAGACTAAAATGTGCCCAGAGCTGCCTCAACCTTAGGGATAGTTCCCTGTGTTTTATCATACAGTCATTAGTTGGACACTGTTAGGCAAAATAAAAATTATTGTATAATTTTCTGATCTTTATCTAGTTGTATTTTTTGAAAATATTCTAGTGACAATGTGTTAGAAGTGAGGGATGCATCTCTCTCTCTCCTTGCGAGTTGACTAGGAAGCTTCTGGCTATTGTGCACAGACAATCCAATTTTTTTGTGTGCATGTGTGTTTGTGTGTGTGTGTGTGTGACAGTTACTACAGCTCCCCCTGATTCTATGAACTTCCTTCCTTGTTAGGTTGTTTCTGGCTTTGTTTGGATTTGGGTGGAAAAGGAAAATCTGCTGGGAAAAGTATGACCTGGAGTGGCCTGCCTATTTATTTGTGTGTCTGTTTTTGTGTTCTCTGCCAGCCGTGGCATTTGTCTATGGGGATCCTGGTTCTGTGTGTTGTTTTGAATTTGTCTGCCTGTGTGTGTGTATGCCTGCTTGCACTCGTGACCATGTGCATTGTGTATTTATTAAAATTTTCTGGCATGCAGATGTGCAGGTGTGTGTGTATGTGTGTCTATGGTGTGGCCATCAGTCTGATGCCCATGTTACCTTGCAGCCTTTAACAGGACCCTGATGGATGTAGCAGACTGCTGCTTTCTCTGTTTACAGGGGATCCTAGTCAATAAGTAAAGAGTTCTTTTGTTCGCAGAGACATTTTCTCTGAAACAGATGTCTAGAAGTTTGAGATCTCTGGTCTGGATGTATAACCACTCTGTGAAGGCTCTCATCCAAAGTGCATTACATTAACCTGGATGAATAGCATTAATTCATTCATTCATCTTCTACTCCTTATCTGTTTCCGTTGCGGGGGTGCTGGAGCCAATCCCTGTTCACACTGGGCAAGGGGGGGGTACACCTTGGACAGGCCAACAGTCCATCACAGGGCCAACATACAGAGACAGACAGAGGAACACCCATTCACACTCAGATCTACGGACAATTTAGAGTCACCAATTAACCCAAACATCGAATGTCTTTGGACGGTGGAAGGGAACCCACACAGGCACGGGGAGAACATGCAATCTCAGGCCTGGAACCGAACCCACATCCTTCTTATTGTGGGGCAACATGCCACCGTGCTGCCCAAGGTTGAATAACATTTGAAGGGAAAATGTTCCTGGTGGGAGTAAAACTCTGAAAGACTGAAAGCAGCGTCACCATGATCTACCCAGAATGTAACAGTGCTGCTCATAAATTGCAGCAGATGATACTGCAAAACTGTAAGACAATGTGAGTGGTTGAGGAGGAGGGATAGCTGGTTACATAACAGGCATTCCCACATTTTCAGACTTGTAGTCTGGAGGTAAATAATAGCCAGTCACATCCAAACAGCCCTAATGGCAAATAATGAGCCACTGGTCTTTTGCCAGGACAAACAATGGCTGATTATACTGTTTTCCCATCTTGTCCTGCTTACTCAGCAAGCTCAGGGCAGCAAGAGAAGAATGATACAAATGCAATTTTCTTTGTCACCCTCATGTTTCTGGAGGAAACATACTCGACCACACACTTTGGCAACATCTGACTCATTGATATATTATTCATTTCTGATCAGTATTCTACCTGCACTGGTACAGTGAATGACATCACCCATATGTTACCTAAGTGCATGTTAATTTTTGCCTGGTTTCCTGTTGTGACATATTTCGGTGCACAATCGTAGGACTGACATCTGTTCAGCACACCTCCAATAAACCAGGGACACCGCAGCTATGCTTTCCTCTGAGAATGAGCTAAGGCTCGAAAATAACTTCATAAAACACAACCACCGATTGAAGTGCCTAGGCACGGCACGGCACGGCACGGCAAATTAATATATATCCTGCATTTCATACACATAGGCAATTCAATTTGCTTTACATAAAAAAGAGAACATACAGAGAGAATTAAGAAAATTGCTGAAATAATAAAAGATAATGTAAAACTTAATTAAAAGGACATGCATAAAGTGTAATACAATATTTAAAATCAAATAAAATAACCAAGTTAAAATTATTTAAAGGATATTTAGCAGTCTAGACAAGTAAAAGAAAAAACACTGCAGGTTAGAGCATAAGAGTGTTGTTTTTAACCTGGATTTGAAAGTGTGCAGATTTAACCACAACCTAATGTCTGTCAAGGGAGGCCCCCGAAACTTTTAGGGGCGCACCAACCCAGAGATTGGACAGATCCATTTTTATCAGTATACGCAATGTCTGCCCTTCCCCTCCCTTGCATGTCTGAGTGTGTGTATGTGTGAGTTGTCTATCCACAGTCTGGCCAGAGAGGCAAATTCCACTGGCTAGAGTTTGGGAACAATAGGCTTATATTTAGTGAGGAACACAAAGGTACACCTGCTAATCCCCCTTGTAGTTTACATCCAACAAACATGTATCTTAAAATTGAAATGTCTCTAACTGAATTGTTATAGAATCATATCTGAAATGAATATCAATAATATAATATCAATATCAATCTGGGAAATCAGTAGAAATAACCAGAACCTCAACGCTCCTCAGAAGAAGATATCCCCTTCGAAGATATCCCCCCACAGACACTCACAGTTTGACTAAGTCCCCTAAGTAGGAAGGTGCCAAAACCCCCAAATCCAGATGTGCCATGCTGCTGCAGATGGATGCATTGGAACTTGAGCTGGATGCTGTAAATACAGTAAATCCTCTCTCAGTGTACTGACTAATTTGATTAAATACATATTAGAGAAGATACTTCATCTTCATCGCCATGTGTTTTAGAAAGATTAGAATTCAGGCTACAGCTTCACACTCAAGGCACTCCATCTTTCAAATGGAAAATTGTATTAATATAACATGATTGAAATCCTTCAAGAGCTTTAACAACTGCTGGACCATTAAAGTGTATGACCTCCCATAAATCTACATCTAGGAACTGCTCAAGCCTTCCACGTTGGAGTATGTCGATGTAGATAATCCACAACCAAGATTCCCCCTCTACCACTTGAAGAGATGTGTTGACTCTGCTAATGATGCTCTTTTCAATCCCCGCTCCAGTTCATATTTCATCCCGAGGTGTATTTCATGTGGACCAACAGCACGATTGCCTTTCATGCCTGTCAGATAAATTTGTGATGACTTCATTAACCTGCCAATTAAAGCTGAAAGCGTTGATAATCATTTACTAGTGTCTTCTGAAGGGCTTCATTATGATAGTCAACCGGTACACTCTGCCTACGCCATACTTAATCTCCAGCCAACCACTTTGTCAGTAGCCAGGGTTCCTCCTTGCTTTTGGTTTCCTAGTGTTGTTGCCTTTTCTGCCCCCATGTTTTCTTCTGAGGGAAAGAGATTCAACTTACTTATGACTTATATCACGCCCCCCTCGACATTACATGATTATTATAAGCCTTCCTTAAACATAACCTCCATATACAGAGCGGAAAAGTTTCAAATCTGTCTTTTTCCTTAAAGGACCATTTCATTAAATGTATAAAAACAATCATTGCAAGGCCTTCAAAGAACTACACTATTTTCCATGAATAATAGTGTTTTGGTATCCAGCTGGGTCTAGTGTGGTTCACAATGTGTTGCATAAGTGACAAATTAAAGGTCCCTGAAATTGAGAGTTGTGTCGTTTTGAGGTTAAACCTTTTTGGTAGGTACAACAAACAGCAGAAACTACAGAAGTGTTTTTGAAAGGTAAACCTCGCCTACGTCCATTTCCATTCCCCTGTGCCTCCTCTTTTTCTTTAGGCATTGTCTGCCTCACAGATTTATTCAGAATACAGTTGGCACTTTGAGTCCATCAGAGTTGGAGTTATAAATGGACCCAATGCTAGAATAAAAGGCTTTTATTAGCCGAGTGGTGAAAGCATATAACCTCCCTGCCAAACTGCAGACATAAATAAAATGGATGATGTCTGTGGAGGAAAGCAGGCACCCTATATTTAAGCTACTGTAGTCTGTGAATACGCATGTATCATTTCGGAGCTTCGTGTATGACTGGCAGGCAGCCTTTGACATGGTAATGAGTGTATTTCATTGGACCAGACACTCACTTTACAGGGAAAAGTTTGGTGTATATCTATTTAAATATCTACCATCAGACCTAATTACAGCCCATATTCAGCTGCAGTCGGAGGAGTTGACTTTTCTGTCACAAATTTTACTGGACATGGCATAATTCATGTTAATATACTACATTTAAAACTGCCTGGATTTATACATTGGTTTTGATAATTATATACTCTCTCTTTATGTGAATGACCTGGAAGCTGTTTGGTTTTTTCAAGTTTATGAAGTTGTTCGAGCATACTATCATGTCTGGTTCCAAAACAGGCTCTGCAAACTTCTAAAATATTTTCCTATTGAAGTTTTGTTTTACTTGGGACCAGTTTGTCTCAAATGTCCAATGAGATAAAAAGAAGACTGTGTTGATTTCAGATCTGGCATATTTACAGGCAATAAACAACACAGAATGTATTATCCTTCCCTCTTGACACACTGTGTACAGCTCAACCAAGCAAAAGGTAAAGAAAAAGGTTTTCATAACCTACTTTCTGGATCTCCTTGCTTTTCACCCTGCTGTGCTCATTCAACAGGTTCTATTAATTCAAAATTTTGATATTCAAGTATGCATCACCCTTGCATTAAAATCTCTGTGGTACTGACATAACAGTGATGTTTGGCACTATCATTTTCTTTTCCTGCAGTACAGCTTTGGCTTTCGTATTCATTTCCTACAGCTGTCTGCTATAATATCTGCAGCAGGAATAAATGAGTTTCTTTGCAGTTTGGAAATTTTACTTTAAGTTCGATATAACATGTATTAAGGAGACCGATCCATTCCAAGTTTAATGTTCCTATAATTTATGTTTTCCCTCTTTAATATTAAGTGTCCTTAATATCCATCAGAAAGTATATTTGTGGTTTTATGAACTAAAAATTAAGTGTAGTTTCACTTCTCTTTTCTCAGGCTTCTCTCTGGAGGTTTAGGAAGAAAAGTCTGGTAACTAAGTCAGGGGAGAGGATATGATGCTCTCCTCTGATTGGCTAAATGTTTTCTGACTGATCTAAAACATATCATAGATTTCCGGTAAACTTTTGAGAGAAACCGAATCAAGTTAAATGGTGGGTCAAAGCGGGGCTTGATGTCAGGGCTGAGGGTGGTTATGTCTATCTTCTGACATCACAAGTCAATGCCATCATCAACAAGCCTGATGGCGGGTTTCAAGGCTCGGTGTATGAATACAGGGTGCAAGCATTTCTCTGGACTGAGACCTTTTATTCTTTCACAGTATTTATATAGAACCTTTCATGCTTAGAAGCAACATTTTGACGGACATAGAAACACCACCTGATGGAGCCGGGACTCAGCAAATGATCAACTGGCTCTGATTACCCCATTTTCCAGTAAAGCAAACAGCCATCTCTGCCTGTTGTTCCCGCATTAAGGAGAGGAGCACAATAAAGACAACAAAACTAGTTTCATTTTGGCATAATCAGTGATTCCACAATCCTCCAACATGTTCAACATCAAATACACGCTATTGCAACTGAAAAAATGCCATTATCACTACAGACAACATGGGCCATTAGCCACTTCGGCTTTTATACTACAAGACAGTGAAAATCAAAGTGCGGCAGAATGTTATGCCTCTGAAATGAGTTTGTCTCGCTATTCTTTCAGGGAAGTGAGAGATTTCTTCTCTGACAGTTCATTTACTCAGAAATTCCTCATTATAGAGATGTTACCTCTTTAGTCATGATCCCATAATGACCTAACTGAACAGCAGTACACCAGAAGTGATAAAGATTTATAACAGACTGGCTGACAAGGCTTTTAATGAAAGAATCAGATATTCACTCATCTTATTAGAATTATAATGCTTTTATTGTCATCATCATGACAATGTACAACAAAATTTAGAGACAACTCTGTACTGCAAAATACATTTATAAAATAGAAGCAAGAAAAGAAAAGAAAGATAATAGATAAAGTAAAAAAATAGAGTGTATGAATATATATATAAAAATGGAGCAAGTAAGAATATACAGTACAGGCCAAACGTTTAGATACACTTCCCTATTCATTTGAATGAGAAGGTGTGTCCAAACTTTGTACTGTATGTACAGAGAATTACACAAATTACAGGTGTAAATAAATATATTGCACTATGGACTGTGGATGACACTTAAACAGCATATTGAAAATGACTGTGTGTTCAGTACTCTTATTGCACTTGGGTAGAAGGTGTTAATGAGTCTGGGTGTGCGGGCCTGGATGGACTTGTACCTCTTCCCTGAGGGCAGCAATGAGAACAGGCTGTGCCCAGGGTGTGAACTGTCACAGGCAATGCTTGTGGCCCTGCACAGATGTCTGGTGATGTAGATGTCTGGCAGCCTGAGAGCTGCTCCTGACCCACACCAAGATGTTGTGGGCGAGGATGCTCTCTACAGACCACCTGTAGAAAGACAACCGCAGGTCCTGCGACACGTTGACCCTTCTCAGTGACCTTAAAAAGTACAGACGCTGCTGTGCCTTTATGGGTTTTGATATGGCTCTTGCTCTCATGGCAGATATTAAGTGGTAAATTTTATACATCAGGTGTCAAGATAAACATCTTGAGTCTGTCCTTCCGTGCAAATCCATCCAGCACAGGCACAGAAATCAGGCAACAGGCATCAGGAAACACATGGAGTGAAAAGAAAAGAAAAAGCATCGGTCAGCCAGAAAGCAGACAACAGAACCCAAGATGAGGAGACAGTGACAAAGCGACAGAGTCTCTTCGTCTTTAACTATGTATTCATACGGTGACAGTCAACAGAAAAATGTATTTTTCTTGTTTCATGCAGGACACGATAGGAATAATTCAGCCAACAAGTGTCATTCATCAAAACATGACAATGTTAAATTTTCACTGTGGAGACAGTCCAGGTGTTGAAATGTCTTTAATTAGACGCCACCCAGAAAAATGCGTGATGCATAAGAAATGCATGTGGAAATAAACCAGCTTCTCTTCCTGGTAGAGCGAAAACTGGCTACCAGTGTTTGCTGCAGCAAAATATGCTCATGAATGTGCGGAACAGGTGTGACTGACAACTGTAGACAATAGTTGGTAGCTGATTTGAGTTGGCTCACAGTAACAGTTTCCTGTGGTTTTCAGACATTCATGCCTCCAGCAGCACAAAAAGCATTAAAATGAATCCATTTGTGACTTTGTTTGTTTGGGTTCAAGTTAAGGTCTGAGGTCTGTTTCACAAAGCAGGTTTAGTGGAAATTTGTTAACACTGAAATGAGGGAAACTCTGAGTTTTCCATTTCACAAAGGGAGGTAACCCATGCCACAGAAAGAGAGGTAACTCAAGCCTGTTTCACAAAGAATAGTAACTTAACCTGGTCCGGACCTGGTTTCTCTCAGTAAACCTTGAGTTTCTTCCTGACTCCGCCCTCTTTTAGCCACACACGGTATTTGATTTCCTCATTCATTCAGTCAGAAGGCGAGTTTTGGCGTAGCATAATTCTGCCGTCTGTTATTTAAAAAAATCATAAAAAAAAGAAAAAATAGTCAGTAGGCCTATTTTAAAGGTCTGTCATCTACATACACAACCTAATCCTACCAGCTGTAGTCATGCGCTCACATCCCAGCAGAAATTGTGTGTTGCACAGCATTTCTTTGCAAATAGAGTTTTTGGTACAACATTGGAGATGCAGAGCACCTGAGTAAGGTGACTGTATGCCATAATCACTTCAGAGATTAAGTCACCATCATCACCACTACCACAGCAGTCAAATAAAGACATCATATACATTTTATTTGGTCTTTATTTCCTACAAATACAAGACCTGATATAGTTAATGTTCCAATTGTTAACATAAATCACCTGTGACCACGCACCCACCTCTAACTTATACTCCACTATTTAAATTTTTAGAGCTGCTCTCCTAATCTGGCCGTCCAAGTTTTGCATTCCTTTGTTGGTTTTTTGGATTTTTTTCAGCAAGTGAATTTTGTAAATCTCTTTTACTGGTAACACGTAAGGAGGACATTAAAATGATGCAGTTGAATTCCACATGAATTCCATAGAATGACCCTCTGGTGTTTACTGAACATCCATCTCAATGTGTCAATTTGTGTAGTAGAAGTTTAGGAACCCTCCTGCTGCTGCCCAGCCATGCCCAGCCATGCCCAAGGATGAGAATGTGTTCATATTTAAGTGTAGGCTAAATGTCACTCTATATTCCACCACGATGTAAAGAAATTTGAATGGGAAGAGAGCTATCACTAACATATCAAGAAGTTATCTCTGTAGGCCTTTCCGGATCCCCCTCTGTAAAGGCAGCGGACACAGTTTCCTTGTGCTCTTCCTCCTATATAAGTGATATCTTTCCGTATACTTACAAACTCACAAAGTATATACAAAATCTTTGGAGTATTGCCTACTTACAGTTAGAAGGTCTTTTGTGGCGTGAGGGGGCTCCACCAGGCAGATAGAAACATGATCAAAATTAGGTACCCCGATGAGATTATTACTCGAGGTCTTACATGTTTTTATATTTCATCTTAAGCTGCTGCCAAGTACGCCTCTCCCCCACGAGATTGTACCTGAATGAAATAAAATAATAAGCTACCATTCATTGTGACTGCAAAGGACCTCATTTAAACTTACGCATCGTCCCGAGCAGCAATGTTCTCCCACGCCGTCTCCCTTTCTTTTGCAGCACTTCTTTCTAGAAACATGCTGAAACTATGAGTGCATTAAGATGTCCAATTCTATCGGGGTTGCCACAGTGACTCGTCAAATTGGGGCTCCATTGATGCTGTCTTTTTAGAGTTGTGACACACCCGCTTAACTCCAGGTGAAACTACTCGGAGTTGATCAAACTAACTCCGATCTGCTGTTCTGCAACTGAAAACTCTGAGTTTTCTATGTCAGAGTAGATCAACTCAGAGTTCTCTACACAGACTAGTCAAGTTTTTCCACATATTTCTGATATATACTGTTATAGATCAATTCTATACTATGGATTTATTTGTGAAATATCAGACAGATCAAACTGCAAACACACAAAAATTCTACATTTACTGTGCATAATAACACGCACCATGCATTTTTCTTTTGAGAATCAAACTTTTTCCATTGGTCAAAAAACCTGATAACATCTGCCTATTTCTGCAGTGGACAAGGCCTGTAGATTCATATTTATCAGCTTTAAGCATTAAGGAAACTATAGCATCTAACTAAACTTTTCGCAACTCTTCTATCTTTTTAAGCACAGACGATTTGAATGTGACTGACATGGAGCTCCGACCTGAGGATGCGAGTGCATAGCAGAGGGCAGCTCTTTCTCTCTCTCCTGCAGTTGTGTATCCTGCCAGAAAAGAAAAGGATTTCCACTTGCAATGTCCAAGAGGCCCTTTTTCAGGTTCACTTTTTAAAAAAAGCTGTCTTACTCACTGATCTTGGTGCACTGATTTTTCTTGACATTGGTAAGAGCAGTTGGCCAACCAACCACCATACTCAACTATCGTCACAGTTGTGTGTGTCCAACTTTCCATTTTTCTGAGAAAGTTGATAGCAGACGGCTTGATTACAAACTCCTGAGCGCATTCTGATTGCCTTTTGTGTTTTTATGACAACTCGGTGGCAACATGAAGCCAACATTGCATGACTCCATCTCCTGAAGAAGGCCATTAGATACATTTGAAAGCTCGAATGCAGCTACTGAGTGGAACTAGTGGTGAAATTACTTGGCCACTCACTACAATTCAGTAAAGTCCTGTCAGAATTCATTGTCTGAAAGGACATTATTTTTTTCACATCAGTGTGATGCAATTTTAAATTGGCATTCCTGAGGAGGTATGTCATATATTTTGTTTTTACTCGCTACACACACACACACACACACACACACACACGTATGTGTGTGTGTGTATTTATTTCTGCTGAGGGGCATATGCCAACAACCCTTCAATTGAAGAAATTTGGCTTTGATTGAAAAACAGTGCTGCGGTCCTGAGATTGATGTAGAATTTGTGGGCGGGGATTAAGAAAATAGCCTAAATAACTAAAATAGCTTAAAAGAGAAAAGCTACAAAGTGAGAAAGAAAAAGAACAGGGCAATGCTTGATGATTGTGGCTGTGTGAATGGGCTAAAAAAATGACAGTGGCTAAAGAGGGAGAGACAGACACAGTAGAGGGAGCAGAAGTGAAGGAATTCGATCACACATGAGTGGAAATGCAACCATCGTGGCTTTTACTTCCGTTGCAGTCCAAGCTTGTCATTCCATTTGATCTTTTTTTTTTCCCCTGAGTAAGTGACATCCAAACATCGATACATGCGTTTTGAATTTGCTTTGTAGTCGAGCAGGTGGTGATTACAGCATCACCTGAGCCTGCAGCGCTGAATATTACAATGTGCTGTCAGGAATTGTTACAATACAAAACAAACGCAACAATAAAAGTAGCTGACACATATATCTCACTATCAAAAGTGGAAGACAAAAATTGATGGATAAACACACAGAATTCAAGCAACAATGTCAAAAGTTCAAGCTGATCCAAATCTGAACTAACTTTGTTAAAGAGTTGCAAACAGAGATATATAGGCCTCCTGAGATGGTATGATATTTAGAGTGTATATAGTTGCATTGGCTTACGGCTCTTAAACTTGCTCAGTCTTTTCAATTAACAGAGGGCTAATTGTCAGTTTATGGCGTTTTAATGCATTTAAGACCATCAATTGTGAAAACGCAAAGGTCAGATGAAATACATAAGAAGTTGTGTCCAAATCTCTGACTAGTTCTCTGTTTTGGAAAAGCTTCAGCAAGAACAGTTTAAGGAAGTTAATGTGACCTAATTAAACAACAGATATTAAGATATAAAGTCAGACCGGTGACTTGTTCACATCAGTAACTCAGCCGTATGGGCAGTGCCACATTCATTAATCAGTTGATGAACATTAAGTGACGATGGAACTCAGGATTAATGTTCAGCCTCACTCCAGTGCCTCTGCAGTCAAACTGTGATCGGCAGCTCCAGGTGCTCCATGAAGGATTTAACCTCTCAGTTTATCAAGCACAGAATGGCAACACGGCAGTTCAAAAATCCGAGAAACCTTGACTCCTCAGTCTAATTATGAGCTTAATAAACTGGGCTTTAAATTGAACTTCACACACTCACTATGTTATTCTTTCTAACTTCCCACACTCTATCTGTATCATATATTTTTCCTCTCTATTATTCTTTACGGCTCTTTTTCCCTTTATTCCTCTCTGCAAAGGAGTTGTGTTGTTGATTTGAATCTGTACTCATGGTTGGCCACTGAGGGAACCCACTGCTCAAAATGCTCTGGTCTCTAACAAATTGGCATGTGGCATCGCAGAGTGTCTTGGCAGCAAGTATGTGTGTAAGTTCACATGCATACAGAGGAGGGCTGGCTCTCTTCACATGGTTGAACACCACAAAAAACTGAAAAACAACTTCTTTGAATATAAAAGACTGACCAGAAATTGGAAACATTCATCTATCATCAATCCTACTGATCCTCGTGGGTGGGGTCACGCTGCGGCTGGAGCAAATCACGGCTGATGCTGTGAGAAAGCAGTATACACCCTGAATGAGTCGCCAGTCCATCACAGGGCTGACATATAGAGACAAACACACACAATTGCATCAACAACTTGGAGTCCCCAGTTTATTGACGCTGCATGTTGGTATACGGGAGACTGTGGTTCGATTCTGTGATGAGGAACCCCAGCCACAAGACGCCCACTAGTGTTACTGTTGTGCCAGTCCCAACCAACACTATAAATGGGGGAGGGCAGCTGCTGTAAAACCTTAGCCAAATCAATTAAGTAAGTCACAGGAAGTGCTTGCTTGCTGTGGCAATCCTGAACAGGGAAAAGCCAAAACAGGGGGGAAGAAAAACAACAACAACATGTTTAACGTAGGAGGAAGCTGGAGAATAAACTCAGAAAATCCCAACAGGCCCTGGGTTCGAGCCCAGAACCTTTTTACTATAAGGATAGGTACTAAACACACAACAAATTGAGCTATATAAAAACCCTGTACAACAGTAGGCTTTTAGCAGCTCTATCACTGTGCCTGTTGCCCTGCTGAGCACATTGATCACTCCCTTTGATTACTGTCATTTGACCCGATGGGGTGGAAAACTGTGTCAATGTGTGTCTGTGTGCTTATTTTTCAGAATTTTCAATTTCCCCTCCACAGTACATTCAGCTGTTATTGTGCTTTCCCAGCTGGCAGCTGATATACCAGTGAGTGAATGTTGGAACAGCTGGCTGAGGATACAATTGTTTGAGTGTGCAACGGCAAAAATGATGGATTATACTGCAAAGAAGAGGAAGGGACATTTAGGAAATAATGACGTGTTTATCAGGAAATGTTGGCTGCAAATGTCAAGGCTAACCTTTTTGCTTAATGGATGAATATTCTTGAGACTGACTGATTTTTTTCATTTTACTTTGTGTACAAGCATGCCAATATCCCCTACCTGATGACCGATTGGATTGAGAGAGAGAGGCGGCAGGGGGGATATGATACTGCATGAAGTTCAAGGAGATGATGCTTTAGTACGGAATTCATGAGGATAGGAAGCAGCAGGCGTTGGAGGAACATGGGATGGTGATGAGTCATCACCTGCAGGATGAGGACAGGGAGAGAGAGGAGAGGAACTGGGACTTTGGGAAAATGTGGTTAATGAATGCAGTACACATGGTTAGAACTGGGAGAAACAGGGATTTCAGAGAAGCATGGTTATTGTCAGCGCATACAAGGTGGGGGGGGTGTTCACTGTGATTTATAAAATCTCTGTATATTGACTTACAGTATGGACATTTTACGCTTATGGCAATTAAACTGGACATGTCCATATTTGATAAACGACAATTTCCTCTCTGGAAAGGTCCTCTGAAGTTTTCCAAAGAGCTTCTGGAAGTCAAGGTTTAGCCTTTAGAAAAGAAACAGGAACAGATAAACTTTTACAGACTACCAAAAAAGGGGGTTCTTTAACAGGCCAAGAAAATGCAGACTTTTCTGGAACACAGTTTTAGATTTGTCTAAAGTAAGTAAGTAAGTAAGTATTTATTTTTAATGCCTGACTTTTTTTATGGCAATTAAATCACTTGCAGTGTCGGAAGCAGTGCTTCATTCATAAAAATGTCACTAATTTACTTTTTTTCCTGCTTGCTTCGTGCTGCAGGAATCGAGGCAGTTCATCTAGCAGAGACGATAAGGACTACGCTAAATGTCCCGAATTGTGTTGTGAGCCAATATCTGTGCCAAACATCTCGTATTGGAGCAGTGGTGCTACATTTTTTGGAAGTCAGACTGAATAAATTTCCAGTGGTGTAAAATTACCTTCATTTGGGCATTTATTTCTACACTGCTGCCATTTCTGTGGTACAGGTGTTTTAATTACATGAATTAATTTTCTCATATGCGGATAGATGCAGCAGTGATATCATAAATCATTTTAACATTGTAACTTGAAATGGAAGTTTTAAAGCACAAGCTGTGCTGGCCAATGTGGACTCATTGATGGAAGTAGAAGCCTCTGTGAAATGTGTTGAATTGTAGCTGTAATCATCTTCATCACGGTGATTACATCAGGCACACCAACATTTAAATCTTGCATGTACAGCAGGCAAAAATACAGCAGATTACAATACGGCTATAAAACCTCTCATAAATCGCTCACAAATAAAGATTCAGGCATGTTGAGAGGTGCCAATTACAGTCCAGCTTTTCCTGTTTTACCCTGTATCTGGAGAAAACTGTGTATAGGGGTGGGTTTTCTCTCTGTAATTGAAGGTACCACAGTGTATCATAGTTTTTCATCTTTTTCCCATTAGGAAACTACGCAAATTCTCTTCTCTAAAGATTATGATTCTTTGAATTACTTTTTTTTTTGCCCAGCTGGCATCAAATTTGCAATTGGTCTGCCAGACTATTGTTTTGTTTTTGTTTTTTTTTTTATCAATATTTGGAGGAGATGGTGGAGCTGAGGAGAAGTAAGGGCTAGATGGTCATGTCAATCACTGGGCAGCCCACCATCTAATACATAGCCTGATTCATGGACCATTTTCCTCTAAATTGCTGGATGGATGGATTGGCCTTGGCAGGACCATGAGAAATGTCATTGTCTTCATTGGGCTTCACTGTGTCTGTCATTCATGGTGTTGAATCTGAATGTAATGCAAAATGTAGTCCAGGTTTACTGACCTGACCTGAGGCGGTGAGGGTTGTCATTAAATTGATATTATGGATAAATGGGGTTGCATATTTTTAAAGTTATGGCAATTTAAAATTTTTGCCACGGCACACTTTATAAACGGCATGATGTGTGTTGTAGTCAGCATCGGTTGTAACCCAGAGGTGCTGATTGACTTCTGGTCCAACCTTGCTCTTTCTCTCTCTCATGCTGACAAAGCCCTGAGCTCTGTTTCCATTATGCTGCAACCTTTCATCCACATGCAGTCACTTTGTCAGCAGGCAGGGTTAAGCGTATTTGCTATATTGCTGTTATTTTGTACTGCTTGGTACAAGTCAAAAAAATGCATGCAATGGAAATGCACCCATTGTGAAGAAAAGCACTGTATGAACATGTGAATGGAGGTATGTGATGCAAAAAACTTTTGCCAATATGACAAGAAAAGCCAAATTTTCTGCCAATCTGCCAGAGCTGAGCTTTGACACCACAGTCCTCACTCTTTACTGCTCTCTCGCTCTCCCGCTCACATATGCACAAGTACAAGAGACCTCACTGTCTGATTGGCTCCAAGCAACAGATTATAACTGGGGTATATCCATATTAATTGGGGAAGTGAGATCTGGTCACAAGTGGTCACAAATGCATTTTGCAGCAAAGTGTCTGCAAACTGGAATGTCGCTTTCACTTTGCAGCCTTCTGCTTTGTGCTTAGAGCTGGCCACAGGATCAGATCACTGAATATATGGTAATACAGGTCTGATCAAGGCTGTTGAGTCCACATGTGACCCAGACCACAAAAGGTGGCTGAATCTGGAACACCTCCTCAATTATACGTATTTTAAATCCAAGACAACTGTCTCCTGATGGACACGGCAACTGATGGCTCCAATGGCAAGCGCATGAACTGAATGATTGATAGGAAATGGGAGCAGGCAGGTGGGAAAACATGGCGGATGATCTTCAACAAAGACACATTCACATACAGTCACATTTGATTTAGAGGTGACAGATTATGTTCAGCAGCTGCTTTTCACATTTAAAGACATTTTCCGTAATATGACTAATATGACGTCGCAGATTATTTCAAATGTTAACAGAATTCATGTTTTCTTTTACTTTTTTTGACAGCACAAAGTCACTTCTGAGATGCTAAAGGATGTTATTAAGTCATCATTTTAGTGTCTGCTGGAGGTGGTGAGGGCAGTTGAATATCATGGCTGAGTTCAGTTGTGTGTGAATTGCTATTTTTCTTACCCCTAACTTCCTATTTCTCACTTCCTTGCACTGAACCATTTTTCCATTGAGCATCATAAAGTTTAATTTAAGCTAGCAGGCTGGATTTTGCTGAATTTCAGGATTGGATGCACGTGGCTCACAACGTAGCCGCCTTTCCACATAAGTTCACTACCTACTGCTGCATTAAATGAGTGTCCAATCTATGCTTAACCCATGAGGATACGCTCAGCAATCTTAGTGAAAAGGATGTTAGCCATGAATTTGAATTTCTGCTTCCAACATCCAGCAACCCAGACTTTGGCATGTTCTCCCCGTGCCTGCGTGGGTTTCCTCCCACCGTCCAAAGACATGTATGTATTAGTTAACTGGGGACTCTTAAGTTGTCCGTAGGTCTGAATGCAAGTGTGAGTGGTTGTCTGTCTCTGTGTGTTGGCCCTGTGATGGACTGGTGACCTGTCCATGGTGTGCCTCGCGCTCGCCCGGAATGTTGGCTGAGATTGGCTCCAGCACCCTCCATGACCCAGAAATGGAAAAGCAGTAAGAGATGGATGGATGGATGGAAGTAAAGCACTAAAGCTTGATATTTTGTCCTTGGGGGTTGCTGCTTGACTTGTGGCCTCAAAGCAGTTCTCAAAGCAGCACTCAGTCAAGTGTAAGTTCCTGGTACAAAGAAATGTGATGGCAGCTCAGATTTTACAGCAAGCTTTGTTCTTTTTTCAGTGCTTCCAGTGTTACATGCTAAACAGCAGCTTTTTTTTTTCTTTGATTACTCAGTGACGGAACTGGACCATGATTCTTTGTCTTTACACAGCAACACAAAGTGTAGACAGAGAAAAGCGAGTGTGGTGCGGTGGGAGGTGATGTGAGTTTGCTCTTGGCAGGAAGGAACTAAAACTAATTTTGTTAAAAAATAACAACAAAAACTAACAAACACAAAACTTTGTTTCATTTTTTTTTCCCTTGAAAATCTTTGATAGTCATTCAAATTATATCACTTATCAATTCATGAATTTATGAAAACACACTCAGTTTGTACATTAGTTAGTGTCAGTACATTTTCTATCTTGAAGCAAAATTGTAAGGAGAGGGGTGGTTTCAGGTTTCTGTCTGAAAACATCAACATCTGTAGATTGACAGTGACATTACTGAATGCTATATGCAGTGCAAAGGCGTGATGTCAATACATCTGACTTGGCAAATACTGTTTTTAATAATTCTTGTATGGCTTTTTAATATTAAACTGTGCAAATTATGTCCCATATTAAAACTATTTAGGTGTTGAAAATGTGAACTTACAGCTGTGTGAACTAATGTAAAAATGGTGGGCACAAGGGCCAGTGTATTTTTGTGTATATGTTGGATATTAAAGGTTGTCCATGCTTTCATGTTTTGAATCTCAGGCAGCAGTTGTGTAATTCTGACTGAAGCTCAGCTCACTTCCTGGTGGGAACACGAGAGTTAAGCTCTATTGGTGTAAATATTTCAGGCAGCTGAACCAGAACCATGATTTGAACTGCATGTCAGGATGGATGCTGCTCAGTTTCTCTTCAACCCATTGATACAATAAAAGGGAACTGTATGAAGATTATGTCTTTATATTCTCATTCTACCCTTTATCTCACTTATCTCTTTTTTACCTCCAGAACCATCAGGCTGACCTGTCGTGACAAATATTGATGTTACATGTGATGTTACAAGATGTTATAAAATCATTGTCCACTTTTATCTACTCAATTAATATATCCATCTGTCTTCTGTCTGCAGTATGAATTCAAGGTGAAAAACATCAAGAAGAAAAAGGTGCACATTGTGGTGTCAGTGGATGGTGTGAAGGTCACCTTGAGGAAAAAGAAAAAAGTGAGTAACTCTAAGCATCTTATGTAAACTTGGTGTGTTGTTCTCTCCAGCTGTTTTTGATGTGATCCAATCATCTAATTTCATAGCACAAGCAGTAGTTGTCAATTTCGCTGCGAAGATAAAAGTGAATATTTCATGTTACGTGGTTTCCAGGCTGCAGCGACAGGGACTGGAACTCCTACTCATTATGACACTATGGATTTCTCTTTCTATCCATTCATCTTTCCAATGATGTACAAACTTGCTTTGATTCAATGAGCTGATATGTTTTGTAATGAGAAAAGGCTTCTTGTTAAAATGGAAAGGGTTGCTTAATGTTACAGTTGTCCCAGGTTTAGGCAGGACCCACGAGCAGCGCAACAGCAGTAGCATACGTATAAAGAGTCTTTATTCAAAACCTTGCAGCAATTCAGTAACAATGCACAAGAATTTTAGTTAGTGTTTCGGCTGGGGTGTGTATTCCAGAAAGCAGGTTATGTGGAAACTCTGAGTATGTTAACCCTGAGATGAGGAAACTGAGTTATCAGTTCCAGAAAGAGGGGTATCTGAAACTCCGAGTCCATCACCATTGTAACAGACTCTGTGAACATAACCTGCTCGATGGCAGGTTTTCTTTAAGAAACCCAGAGTTTCGACCTGTCTCCTCCCACACAAAGACAGCTGTTAGACATGGATAGCTCATTCATTCCCAAGCCGATTGATATCGAAGGCCAACTAATTCGAAATGCTTTACGTGGCGAGAGATTAGATGTCCTGGCGTTTCCAGAGGAGTATCTGTCATTTATCTCAATAACATTCTCCAGCCATACATCACCAACCTCACACACTGTGGACGTGCGCTCACATCACAGCAAAGATATAAGATACAAGAAGTGTTATATATATAAGTTTTATTTTTTAAAAGACACAAGTTTATACTTACATCTGATACTTGTGTTCTGGTGGTCGTGGCGGCTCCACTCATTTTTCGGGCCTTTGCCTTCTTTCTGCTGGCTAAGCAGAATTCAAATGTTAATCTCTTTTTTTAAATTAGTAGATTTTATTTTGTTCGTGTACACATCATCACTTTTTGAATTACATTCAATAAAAATGGGTAAACATTGTATGATGTGTTCATCTACTCAGTGGGCTATTAAATGAGATGACGTTAAAACATTTTGTTATTTAAGTTAATATTTACTTTGTTTAATAGCTTAAGTAAAAAAAATAAAATTAAAATCAAAGTTTTTAATTAATTTTAATTATGTTTTGATATTTAATTTTTTACTGCTTCCAAGTATGCTTCTCTCTTGATGGACTACACCTAAATGAAAATCTGATTTTATTCCCATTTATATTTATAACTGCCAGCTACAATCTCTTACGGTTAAATGTAAGATCAATCGAAGAGTACATCCAAACTTACGCGTTGGCTCGGGTAGTATTTTCTTCTCATGCTGTTCCTCCTTCGCTGCTGCAGTGGTGTTACATTTATGGCGAAACATGTGCTCATCCTCTCCATGGGCCTGCATTAAGACCTCCAACTCCATTGGGTTGAAATAACTGGATCTTTTTTTTTTTTTTTTTTTTTTTCGGTTGTCATGGTGACTCGTGGTATCAGGGCTCCATTGATGATGGCTTTTTATAGAGGTTGTGCACGCGCGCAACTCAAAGTAAACACACTCAGAGTTGATTGAACCAACTCAGACCAGCTGTTCTGGAACCAGATACTCAGAGTTCAGGGATAACCTCAGAGTTTGTTGAACCTCCTACCTGGGATACCTCCCAGGTCTTTAGAATGACAGACAGTGATAATACCACTCAGCTGCAGGACAGGCTGGTTGTGGTGGCAGCAGGTGCATAGTGTCAAACGAGGTAGCAGGCAATTCCTCCTAGGAGAGTTGGAGATACACAGGCAGGACTCACAGTTGGGGAAGAAGGTGATATGTGGAGTTTAGGATGTGGATCTGGATCTTCTCCTGGTGATTGCCGGGCAGGAGCGTGGGAACCAGGGCTGTCTGGTGCATGACAGTATAAAATAAGCGCCCATTGTGTTCTGACTGGTCAGTTGTAAATTAGAATTTTTTTTGTCATTTTAAATCTATTTTGGCAGATCTGGGTCCAGAAGTCAAAGTCAGCAGACAAAGATAAATCTGTTTCCCATTTTAATACTTGTAGATGCATATAATTGGTGAGTGATTTATATACCATAGAAAGGTTTTTCTTTGCTTTTGGAGAGAGCTTTATTGACAAATTCTGGTGGCAGTATAGTGTTCTGGAGTGTTACGTCTTACTCGTCTTTATCACATGTAGGTAATGGAGAAAATTCATTAATTCATCTTCAACTGCTTATCTTTTTCCGGGTTGTGGGGCGTGCTGGAGCCAATCAGAGCTCATACTGGGCGAAGGCAGGGTCACCAGTCCATCACAAGGCCGACTAATAGAGACCAAAACCACTCAGGCTCAGACCTATGGACAATTTAGAGTCACCAATTAACCCAAACATGATGTCTTTGGACGATGGGAGGAAACCTGAATAAACCCACCCAGGCACGGGGAGAACATGCAAGCTCCACACAGAAAGGCCCCAGGCCGGGAACCAAACACATGACCTTCTTATTGTGGGGCAACAGTGCTAACCACACAATTTTCTCCATTTCGTATTGCAATGGATGTGAATTAATAATTAATAATTAATTTCATATAATATAATTAATTTGTCTAATGGAGGTAATGGAGCCCCATGGGGTCCCATGTGCCAAGATAAAGATGGACTTTGTTATTCACAAAGTCTGGGTTGTACCAGATTGGGAGAACCTTTGGCCTTTAACCATTTTAGTAGTTAAAGGTCAAAGGTCAGAGTGACCACACCAAACATATTTGTGGCCAAGTATACTTAATATAATGGGGAACTCCTGAAGGGCTTCCTGTTACGTTTTGAATGAAGGATTTAGAGTAAAGATTACTGTGATGGCACAACATGTATCTGTCACGAACCGGGCTGCACGGTCATGACAAAGAAGTGAGGTGCACACAACAGAGCCAATTAATAACCAATTTATTTAATAAAAGGATGTAACCTATGAGAAAAACCTAACCTAACAGTGGCATGTGTAATCAGTGAAATCAGTAGTGTAGGTGAATGCATGAGTGGAACAGTGTATGAATATAATGTTGTAGGGTGCAGAAAAGCAAATCAAAAATGTCAACCCAACAGCCAAAAAGGTGTCTCAGGGAGGAGAGACAGCAGCAACTGCACTACGAAGGGTTTTTGAAGAGGCACTGGCATCCAGAGCCCCAGGTGTTGCCAGTGTTCCTGATGATGCTGCCACACCCACCTCCAGTACCTGCAGAAACAGAGCAGCCACACAAATTAAAGCCACAGGCAGACATATCTAACTGATTAAGACCACATGAGCAGTAAATATGGGTGACTCAATCATTAGGGATGTTAAATATATTGTGAAAATTTAATTTTTAATTTTTTTTTTTCTAATGGTTTTTAAAGTCTTAATTCAGACAATGGCAACCAAAAAGTTACATTTAGAGATTAAAATACACAACTTGTGAGGCTGTTAATAAGCTATCTGGGAGTTTTTCAGAAAGCTTCAGGTTTCAATAGGTTGTTCTGAGCAGCCCTGATGACAGGGTGTTTTTTTTTTTTTCACCTCAGATCTAAATGTTTATGACAAACTTTGACTCAAATGGTTAATATGATTCTGGACAAATGTAAAAATCCTCTGTTAACCAGACAGTCTCTTTTTGATCATGGGAAGGTTGTGGCCCCTGAACACATCTACAGTGTATTTTAGTTGCACATGAAACAAACCCCTATGAAAGTCAAATAGGTAATAATGATGAATTTGTGCCAAATTGATAAATGATGGGTTAGTCATGTTAAGGTGCAAGTTCAAATCAATTTCCAGTTCTCTTGTAGAGGAAGGAGTTCGATCCTCGTCCTTATTTTTGTCAGATAAAGGTGAGTGATGAGACTGTAAGGCGGGACAAAGGGCCTGAGAGCAATCCAAAGTTTGATGGAGAGCAAAAGAAGTGGCAGATCCTGAAGAGTAGTGAGAGGAGGGAGAGAAAAGTGAGTTTCTCAGTGCAGTGAGGCTGAGAGCTTTAATCCATAGAGACTGACCAACATGGACTTCACCTGCCCAGAATTGCAGAGTGTCTGCCATGTGGAAAAACCAGTGACTCCAAACAAAGAGAGGCTCACTTAGTCATGCCATCAATTGTCTTTACCAGGATTTAAGTTTCCATCTTAATTAATTAAACTAGAACTGAAACCTTTTAAAGCTCATCTCAAATGCACTGAATGTTCAAAATTACACCGGTGACTGTCAGCCATCCTCTGATGTTCAAACTGTGGCTTTAGTTCAACAAAGTATGTTTGCAGGGCCAGTTGCTCTTGTTGAATTGTTTTACTGGTCTGTATGTTTGGAGAGAGATGGAGACAAGTTGGCTAAAATCTGATTGGTTCCTGAGAACTGAAATGTCAGTGTGGTCCAACTCCATTCATTCATTTATTAATTAATTAATTATTTCATGTCTTCATCCCTTGCTATTAGGGGTGTAACGATTCATCCACTAAATCGATTAATCAATTTATATTCCTCTGATCCAAATGCATCGATCTGTGCTAGGCTAATTGGCATTCCAGAGGACATATATCGATTAAAAATTGTTTGAATAGTAAAGAATCAATTTTCATCGATATTTGGAAGCAGCACATGCAAGCACAAAAACTGTATGGATGCATGTTTTTTTTTTGTTTTAGCACTTTAGACACATTAAACGTTACTCGATTCAGTCTGCCTGTCTGTGACGTCAAAGGTACATGCCGACAGCAGCGCAAAACTCAGAATGAGAGCAAAATGCAGCATGGCGGATGGCAGACGTGACAGCGAGAAAGAAATTTGCAAGCCAGTAGAATATGTGGAAGCCAAATAAAAAACACAATGAATCTTTCCAACCATCTAATAAGGGGCCATGGGATTAAACAAAACACCGACAGTCCAGGCCCATCTCCTGAAGAAATTTTGATGTAACTTTATTTTTGATATCAATATTGTACTCTTTTTATGTTGAAAACAACAGTAGAAGTAGCAGGTAAACTTGCTGTTAATTCAACCTCAAGAAATGTTGGTTGCACTTTATTGTGTACTGTTCATTACGGTGTTCGTTTTAGGACATCCTCTGATATCAGACTCAGGTGTCCGACATCAGACAAAAAAGCATCAGGTCTCAGGCGAAAAGGCATCGGAGTAAGCTAAAAGTCATAAAGTCTGAGAAAAACTCTAACCCTATCCTAAAATGAACACTGTAGTTTATATTGAAAATGAGAGCAGAAGGTTAACCTTCTGGTTGCACTTCATTCAAATAAAAGGTTAATGTATTTGCCATTAATTGTTGTTTGCTTGTTTATAATATCCATAATTAATTTAAACCTGATTTCTGTACAAGATACAACAGGGATCTCTGAAACTACGTCTGCACTGTCCAGTATCCAGGTATTTATTTCATAGTCAGACTCGTTGAACTTTTGGCTAAAAAGTTACTGAATCAATTTCAAGTCACTGTGTGGATCGACTATTGAATCGTTGGAAATTGTTGAAATGAACCAGGATCATCCTTGAATTGAATCGGCAACCATGAGTTGTGATTTGAATCGAATCGTTAAAGTGAATCATTACACCCCTACTTCCTATTCATCTAGGTGTAATGAAGTGTGCAAGATGTGAAGAGGAGGGAAAATTATATGTCTGCAGCTATATGTGGTTTTCTGCAGCGACAAGACCTTGAATCAGTGTAGCTGAAGGAAGTCTATTGCTTTTAGGTTTGAGATGTGACTAGTACTTTGCTTTTTGCTTTCTTTTTCCTTTTATTTTATTTTATTTTTTGTCAAAAATTAATGTGCATTTTTGGTCTGGTTTAGTTTTCCAGAAGTTTGCTTTTGATTGTCTGAGAGAGGATGTAATGAAGAAAGTTAAACTCAGTGCCCTAATTCAAATGTGCTGCACTGGCTGATTCAATATGAAACTTCAGCCACAATCAAAAGTTCAATATCAAGGCAACTGGCTAGCTGTATTGAATAGGTGGTCAATCAAAGGATGTTTTGCTGTCTTGTTTGACTCCTCCAGCCAGGAAGCTGAAATGTCAAGTGTGATGGGCAGCAATCTATTTACATCTCTGCTTATGTTGGTGGTGAATGATTGACTCAGCCACGCTCTGGAGATAGAAATCAATATGAATAAATCCTGTGAACTTCTGGCTTGACATTTTGATTGTGACATTAAAATGGACGCACAAGGGCAGAAATGAAAATCAGTGTCTTAAAAATGGAAATGTTGGAATAATATCAACACTTTTGATTTGGTGTCATTACTGTATATAATTTTTAGGTATTTTTTTATATTGTGTATTTTCTTGCTTTTTTATTTCAATATTCCATAATATTTCTCAGCATGTGATATTTACCTGAATGCAATAAATGACATATCTATATGACATATATCGCAACATTTGACCTGTACTGTTGACAAATAAAAGCTTGGACATTGTCTTAGCCTGGTTTAAAAGTCCTATATAGTCCAAAGATAGATGTTCACGTTTTTTTAAGTAAAAAATTAGGTCTTGATTCTGTATTAATACAGTGAAAATATCAAAGCTGTCATTCCACAGAGAACAGCTCACAGCCTGAATTCAGAAACTGAGCTTCAAAACCAGCCATCAGGACTTCTTTGTGAAATTTGAACTTTTAAATATTTTTTTCATTTGGCGGGTATGAACAACTTTCATATCGTTTCCACAGAAGAAGGAGTGGACATGGGATGAGAGCAAGATGATGGTGATGCAGGATCCCATTTACAGGTAATAAAATTCCACTTGCCAGCTCAACTTGAAAATGCAATTTTATTTGTTTTCATTCTTATTGTAATGACTTCAGCACTTCATCCAAGCATGATGAAAGCACTGTTGTTGGCTTCAGAAATTCAAATCTTTGGTGCAAGCGCTTACATTTTGGAGAAAGAATGATATTGTAGCTCATTCATGATAAGGTTTACTGACTTCAGAAAAGAGTGGCACAAAGAGATTAGTTATTAAGTATTGAAGCAGAAGCATTGATTAATAACTTTGCAATATAAGAGACTAGAAGAACATTGATAACATGCACACAAATCTGGTTTTTGAAAAATTTATTTTGTTATTATGAAGAGTGTGTTTAGAGAACGTAATTTGGCAGAAGGGTTCATAAAAATCCATTCTAAAATTGCATGTATTAAACGAGAGAAGGAAATGCAATATTGACACTGAAGAATATTTATTACTGCCAGTCATTTTTTGATGTTATCACCATTTGTATTTGCTTGTAGTAACATGGTTCTAATGAAATCACACTCACGTCGCACATCTTGCAGTAACTGAGTAGTTTCATTGAGGAAGATTGAACTGATTGCAGGCAGTAATATTCAGTGTGAGATCAACACTTGGTTTTAAGTGATATTTTTATGAGTTATGTTTTGAATGTATCCATTTATACTGACTCCATGCTTCCAGTCTTTATGCTAAGCTATGCTATAGTCACATCCAAAGTGCATCTCTATACTTTTTAGTGAGCATTTTCTTGTCCCACAATTAGACATTTTTTTTTTTTAAATGTTGAACTGTTCATTTAAACTGAGCTGGAGGATTTTTGGTCAAGCTGGTTAAACTGGCAGTCTTCAATATAGTAAATTATTCAGTCTGTTGGAGGGCCAACATACAGAGACAGACTGAGATGAACAACACTCACACTAACCCTAACTCCTACACTCAAAAGACCTACAGGAAATTTAAAGTCACCAGTTAACCTAGAAATGCATGTCTTTGGACGGTGGGAGGAAATCCACGCAGGCTTAGGGAGAACATGCAAACTCCACACAGAAAGGACCCAGGCCTGGGAATTTAAGCCACAATCTTCTTATTGAGGCAACAGTGCTACATACTATGCTGCTGTACTGCCCACTCTAATATTACATTATGTAAATATTTTAAATCAGGATGCCAATGAGAAAAAAATAGACCATAAAGCAGGGGATGCATAGAGGCATGGCTGCCCTGCGATTGACAAACTGTACCATAACGATCCAGCCCCAATTCTTCCCCAGCACCACCTTCTCTACTGAATATGGTTTCTTCTACTTTCAAAAATATGAGGTTGCAACAGCCAAATTACATTTGGAGGCTTCAGAAGGGTGAGCTCACAAATTACTTGGGGACATGCAGTTGCCATCATATGCCATTATGGCACCTTGTTATGGGATTATGCCAACATGCTGACGTTCTGATCCAAGAACTCTAGCCACACAGTCACACCTGCTAATAGTGCACTAGTACAGCGTGAATATCAGGTTTCAGTAGGCTGAGGAAACCCGATTAGCTGGAAGACAAGAATTAGGATTGACCAGGCTTGTGCTGCTGTTCAGTCCCAGTTCATTCGCACACACAGTCATTCAACACTTGCGAGGCAGCCTGCATGAACTCAGTGGCTTAGAAAGATTCACTCAGAAACTCAAGAGGAGTACATTTAGAGTCTGGAGCATTAATCTCTCTTTCACACACATGCAGTCATACAGAAGCTTGGCCAGATGTGTGGAGGGTGTGTGACTAAATCAGGGGTCGGCAACCTTCAGCTTTTAAAGAGCCATTTGGGGCGTGATTCCCAGCAAATAAAACCCACCTGCAGCCACAAATCCTATTTGACCACTATAATGAAGATAGTTTGATTACAGTTACACTATACAAATAAGAACTGCAGTTTGTTGTATTTATGGGGGGGCGAGAGCTCACCTGTTTTCAGTATCACAATATCGCGTCACCTGTTGCCGAACATGGTGGGACGCATATTTTGATTGATGATTGATTGATTTTGATTGATGAAATATATATATATATAATTTGAACTCGCACCACACCTTTTTTGTTTTTGTTTTACCCTGCGACCCAACCACAGATAAGCGGGTGAAGGTGGGTGAAAATTTTATTTCAGTGTAACTAGATCACCTAAATCTCCAGAATCAGAATTATTACAGAATTATTAAATTGAAAGAAAAATGATTTAATTAAATAGCCATTATTTTTTCAAAGCCACAGGGAGCCACAGCAGACGGATGAAAGAGCCACAGGATGCCAACCCCTGGACTTAACAAATAAAGAAGCTGAAGACAGACACACACACCCCACCACAGCCACACACTGGTCAAATTCTGAATCTCTACTGACACATACTTTATCTATTCTCACTTTCTCTTCATACACACACTAACATACTCTGTTCCAGGCGACTACAGCTCAGAAGTGCATCCAGGAGCACAATCAGGGAGGTTCTGGCTTTGGAAATGATTCTGTCAGAAAGATGGATTCTGGCTGGGTGTTTATCTAAGTATCTATGAGCAAGGGAATTTAGAAAGATTTTGTTTGGTTGGAGATGCCTTATCTTGGCCTGCACATTTGAACTTCGTGCTCACTTTTTAATATTGCAGTCGCAAAGTTTCCCAACAGGAGAGCGTATGATGGGTCATCCATTAGTCGCTATTGTCTGATGCACTTATTCTGACAGATCCTCGTAGCTTTTGATTTTTCATCATCATCATATCATTTAAATTAGAAGGAATCCCGGGCCAGAGGAAATCCACCTTGTAAGAACACGCATGTGGATGTAACCTTTTGGTCTTACGTTAAAATTGAAGCTAATGCAATTCACATTCACATCTTACTTTTGAAATGCACAGGAAAATGCACATCAAAAGCCCCGGACTGTTTTTAAATGGTCCTATGGGAGGTTTTTCTGTTGCACATACTGTAGGCCAGATGGTGTGTGTCTAAATCATTTGGGAAGATTTAGCTGAGAGTTGAGCATTTCTATCCATTCCTTTTCATCTTCAGCAGATGTGCAGCTGGAACTGCTGGCTTACTCACACTGAGGCTGTCCACCACATGCAGGCTAGGCATGGTGCATTCACATGTATAACATGTCAAAGGACACTAGTAGTGATGTCCCTCTGATTCTGATTCTGATTCTCATCAGGATCAAACCACCGAGTGTCCATACAACTAACAATGACATAGGCAAGGAGAAATATGCACACAAAGAGAGACACAACAACAAGCTTACATATATTAATTCAGGAAGTTCATAACTTTTCAGTCAGCTAGTTATTTTCATGATTTTTTATTTTTGTGACTGTGGTGTGTTTGATGAATTTTCCTTTAAACACAAATAAATTGGACTTCCTTATTTGACATTTGTTTCTTGCTTCCAGAAAAATCCATTGAGGGTTGTATATCAGGAGATTGCTCTGAACTGAAAATCTGAGGTGGATTTTAGTTGGCGTTTATATTGAGTTGGACATTTGGAAGGGGATTCAGGGGAAGAATACATTTTCTTTTAATTTTTCTGGTTCAGTATAAACTCAATGTGCTCTGTTTAGTTAATTTTGGTCCCTTGAGTTGTGACAGCACAGTTATAGGACCCCGATGCAGAAGCAGATAAGAGGGGTGTACTACGAAGTGAGATTAGTGCCTTAGCGAGCTATCTTGAGTCTAAAGCCAGGCTTTCCTGTGTCACGCAGGTGGCTCTTTTAAACGGGCTATATCACCGGGGTAACTTATGCTGCGAACATAACCTGATCCGGACCAGTTTTTGTTCCAACTTTTGGCTTAAAGTCGGCTATAAAAAGCGCTGCCCCTTCACCGATCATCCTCCTTGAACATGACCTCACAGTTTCTGGAAAATCCAGTGGATTTAGGTGCAAGAATTGTTAGATGTACTCTTCAGAGGGAGAGAGTTTTTCAAGACCGGAGTGGTCTATTGGCATTTTCAGACGTTATTCTCTATGAGCGATACAGATTCTCAGCTGAGGGAATATGTTACATATGTAATCTTGTTGACCATATGTAAGTAAGGGGACCAAATGAAGCCTTGCATTTACAGTAACGCAGCGATCGCGCAGCAGCCCCCCCCAAAAAAACAAGCACCAATCACAGGATGTGCTTTATTATTTATTAAAATTCTGGAAAAGGAACAGTCTGAAGTATACAATGTCAATCATGCTTAACAAAATATTTTAAAGTAGCCTTTACTGCAGTGCCCTTTTCCCCTTATTCCAGCTGCTCGATCTCAAATTTTAGTTTCTTGATTAACAGCTCTTTTTTCTGATCATCCAGCTCTAGATTACTTTTATAGAGGGCCCTCACATTGTCTGCTCCAACCTGTATTAATAGGTCATTAAGCTGTTCATGTAAGAGTACATGGCAACTTTGACAGTTACCTCTGTGTGGGGGCCAGCAAAGGTGTGTGCTGGCGGCTTGAGCAACACAAATGTGTCTCCTTCAACTGTAAAATAGACTTTTCTCATCTGAGAAACAATAAATATGCATTTAGTATTTTACCACCAAAGCACTTATATATACCCTGGATGAAGACTTGCTGCTGGGAGCTGCCAGCACCAGGGTCTGATTGAAAACCCCCTTGTATCCCCTCCATGATTGGCCGCCTTTCATCGTTTGCAACGGCCAGCTCCTCTGAGGACGTGTAATCTGCTGGAGCGGGCCCCTCCAGTCTTTCTCCTCTAATTTTTCTTCTTGTTTGCTTAAAATAAAAAGTTTTAAAAAACTGTAACAGATAAAGTAACAGACAGACAGACGATGCACAGCACATAACCTGAAGGAGAACAAAGAAAACACCCCAAAAAAAAAAAAAAAAAAAATCACAAAAGAACTGGGAATAACAGGAAAGTACACAAGAGATCACCAAACAGGCAGGAAGTCCAAGGTGGGTATATATAGTGGGTCGATTGCCAGTAAATGCAAATCAGGAGTGTGCAGGTCAGCCACGGGAGGAGGCGAGCAGAAACGCCCACTGGGAGAAAACACAGAGAGGAGGGCCATGGAAGCAGGAGCATAGAGAGCAACAAGACAGGTAAAACAAAACAGCAAGCCAAAACATAAACCATGACAACAGTTTGTGTTTTGGATTGGAATAACCAGGGTTTCATGGGACTGAATCCATGGAACCTTTACAGGGTTCAGTCTATGATGGTCTAGCATAGTCTAGCACGCAAAAACCCTTGAATGATTTTTGCAGAACAAACCACAGAGATTTAGACATAGACAAGAACCCAGGTGGTATCTTGGACATTATTTGCAGACCCATGCTGTAACACCCTCCACTCTGTCACCACCAGTTGCTCAGGCGTCCAATCAAATCAAATCAAATAAAATTTTTATAACACCAAATCTTTTCGTTTCTTCGAGGGAGGGACTTTACATATAAATCATGCATAAAGGACTCAAACAAACCCCTCTGTGACCAAGCAATCCTTCTGTTACACAAAAGCAAGGGTCTGCCAACACAGCGGGGTCACAGATCCAATCTAAACCCTGCATCAGGTTGTTGGGAAGTTAAAATTGTGCTATTTGTGACTTTGATTATCCATCTCTAACCAGCTGACAACCTTCATCATCCCACTGTTGACAGATACTAAAACTGACATTTGAAATCTCACCTCTGAAGAATATATGTCGTCTCCCCAAACATTTTCTCATCCAGACTTGTTTGTTTGAACAAGATGTGTTACCAGTCTGTGCCTTGTTTGCATCCATTTAACCATTGGAGCATATGAGGTGAGATCATTTAATCATGTCAGCTGCTCCCTGACTGGTCTGTTTGTGATTACAGAGAACAGCATCTCTGAAGGTCCTCCTCATGCACTTTTGGATTTCAATATTAAATAGGATTTTATATCTCTTGTACTCAAGGCTTGGCTTACGTGATTAATAGGGCTGAATTGATTTGAGAAATGTTACCTCCAGAATAGAAGAATAGAATACGAGAATAGATTAAACAATAAAGTCAGAAGTGGAATGGGCTGTTCTACTTTGAAGATAAAATATGTTTGTGTTTTTGGTGGATTTGGGCTTCAATGAAATTAGAGCAGAGTCTCAGTCAAGCCAAGTTAGCAATAAACTATGCCACAATATATTAGTCAGGTAATTTAAACACCTAAACAAGCAGAAGTGTCAATAACTGCTGGAGGGGTACCATTTACAGTGTAGATCCAGTTTAAATAAAAGAAACAATCCAATTACAAGCAGAATACTCACTTCCATCAAAACATTTCAAATAGAATAGCGAGAAAACTGGTGAAGGCAACAAGAATATTTTAGAAGTGACAAATGCTCCTTTTGTGACGTGCATGCTTCACTGCTGTTTACTAGATCATTGCTGAATTGCAAACTACCGTCTGCTTTGTGCCCACACTGAATTTTCAGCACTGCAAAGTGTTTCAAAGCTGCTTTCAGCTGTTACCGACATCAGCCCAAGTAATCGGTCAGCGAGGTTCTCATTTTTAAAGAGGGAAAACATTTTTAAATTTTAGTGTAATCATGAGTCTGACATGACTTAATTGTCAGGTGTCTGCAAAAGGCTAATGAGAAGTAATGGCATTGGAGGTATTCAGTGACAAACACTCACATCTAAACACATATAAACAGTTTGGAAGGGGGAGTTTTGGAAAGGCCCTGGATGAGATTATCAAAACTCTTATGCTCTGTTCCACTAATAGGACTTACATGACCTTACCACTGTTATGGTACTGACCATGTGCTAACAAAGAGAGGCCTAGAGCCACATCCAAAGCCTGATAAGAGTTGAGCTGAGAAAGGATTCTTTGAAAGTGCCAATATGCTCAGCAGGTAAAGGCGTGGCTAAGCCCAGGTGGGGTGGACACAGCGCCACCATTGGTCAGAGGCAGCATAAACTCGCGTAAACGCGAGGGAATCCTCGCTTCTTCCCCAGTAAGCAAGGTCAGCGCATGCCAGGGTGCCTGCTCTAGCGGCATCTAAACCAGTTCTCACTTGGCGACTGAGAGTGTCCAATATCAGTTGTTACATTTTATTATAACTTTGGTTCTCCGGATCTCTTTGCTGTAACTCCAGGGAGTGAACTGTAATTTTGCCGGTAAAACGGCACACACTCACTTGGCTCACTGAGCCTGTATCTAGTGCTGCGTGGTGATAAGAATCAGGTCCACGTCTCCAAGTGTTACCAAGGATCTAGATTCTTGTAGGGTCATGCTACCCCTTTTCTCCCACCTCCTCTATTGCTTCCCCCTCTTTATTTTAGCATCTTTAGCGTTTAGCAATGATTTGTCCGTTAAAGATAGTTTCACTGTTTATTCTTCAGGAATATTGGTTGTTTATTGATGTTGTTGTCAAGCAAATTGTGGCATTTGAAGTGGTTGGTTTATTTATTTATCTTAATGTGGATGATCTTGCATTACTGGCTGGTTGAATGGGGTCAGTGTTCGAAATCACGCCTTCTACCCTTCTATCTTTCAGTGTCATCCTTGTGTAAAATTCTTGTGTTGGAGCAATGGAGCAAGACACTTAAATTAAAAAGCGTAGCTGCTATCTGTAAGGGCTTATGTTGCCATAAAGTTTCCATTATACCATAGGAAACAATTCCTTTACTCCTTGGCTGCACACACCATTGGTTTTTTACAGTTCATCTATGCATCTTCAGAAACACCCCGATGAGCACAAGCACTTGCATAATAAATTTGTATTTCATGGATATATGCAAAAGATGTTTTAATCCAGTGTTGACGTCTGTTTTTTTCCTCTCATCACACATTTTGAATTACCTAACCCTAGCCCTAACCCCTATATCACATGGGCAGTCAGATACACAATCTTTTGGCTGTCGCCTCATTTCATGATAAACAAAGCCAGACAATGAGGAGGTGTGGCTGCTCCTGAAATACCTGAGCCTCATGAGTATTTGGAGAAACCAGGCTTTTTAATCATCCACAGAGACAAGGACTGTTTAATGAGAAACATGTTCATTTACTCGATCCCCATTTGATGCCATCTGATCCCCGATAGCACACTACAGGACCTTGATGAATGATCTAGGGACTGAAGCAGCTTGAGCTGAGTTATAGCCAGGTGGAAAGAATAACTGTGGCAGTGAATTTCAGACAGTGAACTTTTTTCACAACTTCAGAGGAGCCATTTGTAGGTTTTGCTGTTGCTACATAGCAAATGTTAAATTAACTGTCTAGAAGTGTTTTAAATTCAGCATTAAATGCTTTTCCTTTACCCACCCTGAGCTGATTTTGTTAGCATACTAACCAGTTAGCCACATTCCAATACTGAGTCACTGTTGCCTACATGCAGCCCAAAGAAGTAGCACTTTTTTTTATTATGGCTGCCTATCTTGTACATGCAGCAATGAAATAAGCTATTAGTATAAGGGTTAGCTTAACAGCTTGTAATGCTAGTGCAATGTATGTGGCAACATAAAAAGTTCTTAATAATGCTTTTGATCAGAAGTCTTCAACAGGGGGTTTGCTGAGGTACTGCAGGGGAGTTGCAAAATTTTTGGTTGATGAGACGTTTTCTTTATATTTACCTCTACATTTTTTTCCCCCACAAATTTAAATGTCTTTAATGCACATCAACATGAATCTAATACATTGTAGTGAACAGATAAATGGAGGCAGAAGACAGTCATACACTCAGCGGCTCAGGAGCACAGGTCCATGAACAACATCTGTCCCTGTCTGATTTGTAACACGACAAAAAACCAAAAGCACAGGAGAGGTAGGCCTAACGTTACCCTCCACCCAGTATGCGTGCCATCCATAGATGAGTTGAAGATTCACTGCCCATACTACATATGTTTAAATTTAAAACATGAATCTGTCAATTTTGTTAATAGTACAGTGTTGTATGCAAGATGACAGATATGTTTATGCATGCCAGTAGCACTAACAAGCATCACTTATTTTCGTTTCCACATTTATGTTTAAAATTAAAATGTCAATTTGAATAGCGTTAATGCATGATTACATGCAATTGACAGACATTGTTGATCTTGCCAGGCATCAGTTTGAGGTATATTTATAAATGGCAGTGGCATGGTCACCCGACTCACTGTACCTGGCTCTATCTCTTCATTAGTTTGGGGTCCTCGGCCTGGAAAATGTTGACGATCTCTGCCTTAGATAGATGTAAAAATATGTAGTTTGCATGCACTGTCAAAAAACATTTCTCCACCTGCATTGACACAAAATTGTTTGCTATGTCTAATATCCCACTGCCAAACACAACCATTAATATTTCTTTTGTGGTTCAGTGACAATGGCTGGGCAACAACAAATTCATTATAAAATATGTTGAAGCTGGCTGTTTTTAACGATGTTGATCTTTTGCCCATAATGATAAACAGCCTGTAGGAAAACATGAACACTGAAATATGAACACTTACCAAATGCCAGCAGCTGTAGGAGGATTCACTGTAAACACAGATCTTGTCCATTCTCACAACAGCAGAGGATGTTCGCAGGGGGTGGGGAGTTACCGGCCCTTTGCTGTTGTGTTTGTCACTTGGCATTTTGCAGGTGTCAAGCTCCCCTTTCTGCTCTCTTAACACACACAGATAGATGTTGTGTTTGTATATACGTGTGTTTTGCTCACTGCCTCCCAGAGAGTTTTAAGCCTGAGGGAAAAACCAGCAGACCAACTTAGCCAGAAGTGTATCACAATCACCCAGACCAAGCACACACAAACACACACACACACACATAACCACTCATAATGGCAGACAGAATGCCTTTGTTTAGCCATGTTCACAAAGTTGAACACTGACATGCAGTGGGGATGGAAAGTATTCAAAAACCCTTACATTTTCCACTCTTTGTTACATTACAGCCATTTGCTAAAATGATTTGAGTTGATTGTTTTCTTTATTAATGTACACACAGCACCCAATTTTGACAGAAAAACACAGAAATTTAGACATTTTGCAAATTTATTAAATAACAAAAACTGAAATATCACATGGTCATAAGTTTTCAGACTCTTTGCTGTATTTATCTCAGGTGCTGTCCATTCCTTCTGATCATCCTTGAGATGGTTCTTCACGTTCTTTAGAGTCCAGCTGTGGTTAATTAAATTGATTGGACCTGATTAGGAAAGGCACACACCTGTCTATATAAGACCTTCCAGTGCAGTGAGGTACTGCAACCAGCGAGAGGTTGCAATGGGGAGATGGGAGAAAGTTCTAGAACGTTAAAGATCACTGCAGACCTCCACCAGTTGGGGCTTTATGGCAGAGTGGCTCGATGGAAGCCTCACCTCAGTGCAAGACACATGAAAGCACACATAGTTTGGCAAAAAACACATGACCATTAGAAATAAGGTTTTCTGGTCTGATGAAACCAAGATTGAACTTTTTGGCCTTAATCCTAAATGGTATATGTGGAGAAAACCAGGCACTGCTCATCACCTGCCCAAAACAATCCCAACAGTGAAGCATGGCAGTGACAGCATCATACTGTGGGGGTGTTTTTCAGCTGCAGGGAAAGGACAACTGGTTGCAACTGAAGGAAAGATGAATGTGGCCAAGTCCACATATGTACTGGACCAAAACCAGGACCTCAGACTGGGCCGAAGGTTCACCTTCCAATAAGACAATGACCCTAAGCATACGGCTAAAATAATGAATGAGTGGCTTCAGAACAATGACCTGAAAATGGCTGTCAACCAACGTTCACCATCCCAGCTGACAGAACTGGAGAGGATCTGCAAGGTGGAGTGTCATGGGGTCCCCAAGTCCAGGTGTGGAAAAACTTAATGCATCCTTCCAAAGAAGACTCATGGCTGTATTATCTCAAAAGGGTGCTTCTACTCAGTACAGTGTAAAGAGTCTGAAAACTTTTGGCAATGTGATATTTCAGCTTATTTTCTTTAATGAGTTTGCAAAAATGTCTACATTTCTGTGTTTTTCTGTCAAAATAGGGTGCTGTGTGTATATTGAGGGGAAAAAAAAATCAACAAATGATTTTAGCTGTTATAAAGAGTGAAAAAATTAAGGGGGTCTGAATACATTCCCATCCCCACTGTAAATGGTCTGTTTCTCATCTAAATGTAGAAGAGATTCATTCTAGGGAACACTAGAGAATGCAATCGGATTAACTTAGACAGCACTGTCAGGGCACAGAAGATGTTTTTTCACTGTTGTTGATTTCAGTCTGAAGGAACATTATAAATGGTTTGAGCTGCTGTCTGGGTTGGATAAGCATCTGTTTGGTTCAGGGTAGAACAAACCTCCATAAAGGTTTTTTTTCCCATGTGTCAAAGAATGATCAGCATTTTTTGCTTTGAAGACAAAAAGATGGCAGTGGTTGAGCATACCTTAGGATCTTATCTTATTACATATGGTGACCAAATGCCAACATCTACGTTTACCTGTTCTGTCAAAAACACGCTCCATATATTCCAAACATTTATTTTCAATGTGTGGTATACATAAATTTAAGAATACAAGTATTGATATTCCTCATAAACCTTCCCCCATTTTTACCCTGGCACTTTGGAACTATTTCTGCTGGCCTTAACAAAGGACCACATGAGATGTGTCCACAGTAGCCATCTTGTTTGTAGTTTTTGTCGTATGCCATTTGGTCACTGTCACACACACACAGACACACATACACACAAGGCACACAAATGCATACATTGATATGCAAAAGGGTTAGGGTTATATAACATTATAGTTATACAACTTTGAACAAGTAGACTGGTTTGAACTGGTTCAGATGGTTAGTGAATCGGGAAATCTTTTTGTAAAGTTACTTCCTATTTGCTCCCACACAGTGAACAGATGGCACAGATGGAAATGATAATAATGAGACTGATGAAATTAACAGGTCTCATATGTTCAATGTTTATGATTTAATTTGCCGAAACCTATTTTGTGTGAGATATGAAAAAAAAGAAAAAAACTTTATGTATGTATGTCATCAGTTATTTTGGCACACACTGTGATTTTAGATGGTGTTTTCCAGTATTGGGCCAAAAATGAATTCAGATTCTGATTAATTTGGACTATAGCTGCTTGTGTGTGTGTGAGAGTCTCTGTGTCAGATGCTTGGTATTTCCTTGCCAATGCTACACAAAGTTTGTGTCTCACTGACACTAAAGCCAGTGTTGGGAGTAATGCCTTACAAAAGTAATTCATTACCGTAATGCATTGCTTTTTGCTGTAACGTGGTAATGTAAGGTATTAAAAAAAAAAAGCTGATAATATTTTACACGGTTGAAGTGTCAGGAACGCGTGTTATAATGCATTCTAAGCTGGACTGAAGTGGTGGGTTTTTTTCTACACAAAATCGCCAAAATCACAGTAAGAGGAGAAAAGTCAGTGCACAATTTTTCACTTCCCTTCTAATCTATACAGAACAGAAGAGATGAGCAGCAGAAGCAGTTGGGCAGTACGTTTGTGAGATGGGCATATGCCCATTACTTTCAGTTCGCCAGAAATAAGGGCATGAGAAATATCGTAGTTCAATGCACTTTGTGTGCAAAACCTCAAGAACTGTCCACTTCCAGAAATAGCACCAGTAATTTTAAATTATTGTGGCTATTATATTGTTATCATACTATACATATTATATTGTTATTAGTTTTTATCCTTAAGTCTAGCTCAGTAAGATACCACATCACCTTCCACTGGATGTGTAATGAGCTAATTGATTAAATTAGCTACATTTAGAATGCCAAAACTATATTTCCAGTTACTTTGGTGAGAGTAACTTGAAAGTAGTGTAATGGGTTAATTCCAAATACAATAATATAATATTACTTGGCAATTACAGTAACAAGTAATAAATAGTGCATAGCAGTTTTGAAGTAACTTGACTAAACGTGACTGCAACGTGGTCTTTTTGGTAACTTATTGGTAGTTAGACAGCAGTGAGACTTTGTTGCACACGTGTTTGTACCTACACAGGTTAAAACTTCTCAGGGCTTCGGCGGTGGTAATTGTTGTCACACTATGTGAAAAGTAGCCTGTCTGTGTGAACTCCCACCTCACACTTCACAGTAACAGGAAGTTAAAAACCCTCCAGTAATACATTCACACCCATCCAATTAAAGTCCATCTGATGCTTGTGTGTTCTAGAAACACCCTGATCATGAGATATGGAAAACAAGTTGTGATATCGAGAGCACACGCACATTTTGCTTTGATATTTAAGCATGGTCATGCCATGCTGATTAAATACCGCACAGCAATTACACACACACACATATCAAAGCCCTTAAAGATTCTAATAACCTTATTCAATCATGCGCCATCTCTGTCTCATCAGCATCCTGTGATGTCTGACCTAGTGGACTGTACAGTCAAATGTAAAAAGCTTTCTCACCAAAAGGGAATAACTTAAAAAAGAGATAAAAAGAGTCAAGATCTTCACAGAACTGGTAGATATGAACATTTTGATGGTCATGCTTACATGTCGGATCAGAGGGATGCTGCAGTTTACAGTATTACTGCACTAGGCTGTATCCAAATCTGGGCAAAACAGCATGAGTAAGATTTAATCATTAACAGTCCAAACACATAACAGCCTTCCTCACAGCTTCCGACCTTCCCATGGCTACCCTCATAAAGGAGAGGTTAAGAAAGAAATAAAATAAAAACCTTTCTTTCAATGAAACTACTCATTGTATTACTAGATCTAGTGAAGCATTGTGCACTCAAGGGAACAAATGGACACCTGCCTCAAAGACCAGAGATTTGTTGAACAAATCTTTGCGATCGAGAAAAGTTCTACTTTCACATCTGGAAATAATTTGCTGCTTGCAAAATGAAACTGTGTCCCTCATGATATGGATGTGGATGTGCTGCATCCATGTATGATTTTTGTAGCTCTTTAACATTATAGTTATACAACTTTGAACAACTTTGTGTTGTTATCTGGTTGAAGAATTTTCTCCCTATTGTTTTTCCTCCTACCAATATTTTGACCTGGATCTAGTCCTGTCTTCGAAATCAGTTTCAGCGACATATTAAAGTGTTAAGCATTTTGTTAAGGTTTTTTTCCCCCATAAAATGGAATCAAATCCTTCAAAACATCCTAACACACTTAACTTTATACCCCAACTGCTCAATTAGCTATGAGACTTTGTTTTGACTCTCAGGGCCTACCAGCTAATCTGCTTGATTTACAGTACTCTTACAGTTTTCGACTCATCATGGTTTGAGTTTTATGCCTTTTTCTGCCATTTTTGAGTTTTTATTGCTTATCTGAGGAGGAGGAGGCTCATCAGTGGATGATGCCAGGTAGAGCAGGGCAGCTGTAAAATTTCACCACAAATTTCACTTTCCCTTAAAGGCAAACTGCTTCTCTTTCATGTAAAGTGAGTGATAAAGTACTCCAAATCTGCACCGCAAACATTTAAACGTATTTTTAACTGATTAAATACTTTTTAGTTCGGTTTTAGTCCGACAGTTAATTTGATTTAGTCAATTTACCTGAATCCATGAAGAGGAACACAGTAAAGCTGTATTTTAATTTGCAGTTTGGTGCTGACATTTTGAAGAACTTTTTGTTTTTCAGCCAATAAGGCATTTAAGTTCCAGCCAGGGCAGAAGTGTCATTGTTGCTTTTACTCCGTGGTCTCCCTGAGATTCACTGAACCTTTACTGCAAGCTGATCATCACTGAAAACAAACTCTTGCACTAAATTAACTGTTTTGGAAAGCAGCAGCAGGAATGGCAGCACATTAGTTCCACAGGCCCATTATTGTGCATTAAATGACCTTGGGCTGTTAGATGTAACTGTGCAATTACTGGTGAAAATGGCTGATCTTCTGCCAGGGTCATTGTATTTACTGTATCTATTCAAAATAAAACACACATATCGGGAAAGGTGTCGCAAGTCTTTTTAATCACCATCTTATGATACACAACAGGCATTTTAGAGTGACTTCCTCTGATTGTCCATGTACAACTGAATATTTTCAGATCATTCAATAAACTGATCATTGAGCCCTTACCTAGAATATAAGGGGTTCAGAAGGGACAGCACAGTACTATATTGCTGATAAAACTTAAAGAAATTGAATTTCATGGGAACACAAGTGGCTCTGATTGTTGGTTTACATTTATTTACTCCTTCCAGAGTCTCCTGTGCTTCCCTGCTGCTGTATGTTTATACTCTCAGTTGAATGTAAATGAGGATCCAAGATGGTTTAGTTCTTGTTGTTACTACTCCCTATCCACTAGTTGATATCCATGGCCTCAGGCATTGTGACTGTTTGAGTGTGTACGTATATGTATGTGACTGTTAGACTGTGTGTGTGTTTTGGTATGTGAGTATGACCTTGGTGGTTGTGATTGTCTTAGCAGACAGACCACATTCTCCTGGTTGAGTTTGGGTGTGGAGACTGAATATGACACACACAATCATCAGCACACAGGACAGGACAGCAGGATTTGTCTGCGGGTGTCTTGGGTCTTTCAGTTTGTCCTCATCTTTGCAAAACTTTCCTGCACTGTATGGCTTAAATTTTTCTTTAACTTATACTATTGTCATTTCTGATAATTTTCTTTGTTATAAATTTAAAATAGGTTGGTCATCTTAATTAGACTTTCACAGGTTGTTTTCTCAGGTGTGCTACAGAAGTCTCTCTGTTGCCTGTATCAAGATTCATTTGCGCTTAAATATTGATTTTCTGATATCTGCCTTCACCTTTCTCAACTGTGCATTGTCTTATGGCATTGTTGGTGATAGCAGCAGTGCATGCACTTCCAAATAACACATATACAGTATGGATGAATGCAAAAGCTATTAAGATTATGTAGTATTGTTGCCAAGTGCAAACATCCTATGTCTTCTTTATGTCAGTGTCTTGCCTTTTGACATCCTTACATAAGGCGTGTGTGCCACCTCCATTCCAACTGAGGTTGACAGGAATTACCCTCCCACTCAACCAAGTGACAAAATTTTGGAAATAGTCATGGTAGCACTAACTACCACACACAGTTATTTCTATTTATTCACACACATTGGAATAAACATTAAACTAAGGCGGGATCTGTTGTGACATGTTTAGTCTATTACTCTCTGTAGGTTCTTCTTATTAAATGAGCAAATGCTGTATTGGTATTTTTGATGTAATGTATTTAATTAGCTCTACATATTCATGAGTGAGTGTTCACTAAACCAAAGCTGAATCATGTCAAGATGAAGGTGGAAATGAATGAGTGGAGCTTTTAAATTGAGATTATTTTGTCACAGATGTCAACAATAAACTTTCAAACCCAGTTCAAAAAATATTTGAACCAAAACTACTGTGATGACAATTTTGACATTATTATTCAATATATTTATGCTATTAAAAATAATGAAAGGTTAGATTGGCTAGGATTGGCTCCAGCATCACTCCAATGTAGTGATCAGCTGTGATCAAAACACAATTTTTTACAAAGATGCGTGTGTCTGCCAGTCCAGACTAAAAAGCAAACTCAGCAGTCTTTTGCAAAACTCTCCATTTTATTTTCCCCAAAACTCCAGATTTTGGCAAAAAAAAAAAAAAAAAAAAGATTAAAAATAAACAAAAAAAAAAAAGGTTTAAAATGGCGATGTAGCCTTAGTCAAAGTTTGTGTGTGTCAAAAAATGTTACTTGTTTTGATCTTATATGTGTGATCTCAGCATCAGCTTTCTATCTCTTCCTCTTCAGTCGCTTTGTCGTCTTTTCATCCCTGGGCAGTTGAAATTATTTATTAGCTCAGCTGGCTCAGTTCGGATGGCCGTGTCTTTCATTCATTCATCCATCACCCCTTTTCTGTTTTCTGGGTTGCTGGGTGCTGGAGCCAAACCCACCTCACATTGGGTGAGGGCGGCGTACACTGGACAGATTGTCAGTCCATCACAGTGCTAGCACACAGACAGACAGAGACCAACAACTACTCACTCTCGCACTCACACTCAGACCTACAGGCAATTTAGAGTCACCAATCAAGCCAAATATCCATGTCTTTGGACTATGGTACCTGGAGGAAACCCAAGCAGGCATGAAGAGAATATGCAAACGCCACACAGAAAGGCCCCAGGCCGCGAGCAGAACCCATAATCTTCTTGCTGTGAGGCAACAGTGCTAACCACTATGCCACCCAGAACTTTTTTTTTTTTAGGCTAACTCAAGGGTTAGCCTAAGTTTAAGGCTCTTCAACATTGCTTTCACTTTTCAGTATGAATCAGTATGCTTTTAAATACAGTTGATGGTTTAAAGCTAAAAAACATCATCTGATCATCCAGTTATGATCATCACACTCAGATTTGCTCTCTGATTTGCACTGTTTGAAAGTCAGACCTTTGCAATAAAATAAAAAAACAACACTAGACTTGCAGAGATGTCACATCCCTGGTTTTGTCCTCTGGCACTGGACCATGAATTAGCCAAATGGGCAGAATGTGATTTAATTACAGCGTTTTAAGGAGACTGTAATCACAGTATCTCTGCTGTGATGCCAGCTGACGCTAAACTTGGTTGTGAAATCCAGACATTCATACAGCCACGAGTAATCATACTGATTATATCAGTCTAATTAGAGATCAGACCTCTAACATCCTGAATCATCTTAAAGCTTAATCCGACGAGGTGTATGTAGGTTTTTATCTCACACACGGCTGCTCATTGTTATTGTTATTAGTAATTTTCAGACCAAAGCTGCAGGGAAGATAGGAGTTATTAATTACGCATTAGTTTGTGCAACATAATTAACTAAAGAGGCAGAGTTTGTGTACATGTCTCTGCTTCATTTCATCCATTTGCTGTAAAAGGGCCAAATTTCTTTCATCCAGAATCAGATGGAAATGAAGCACATCCAGGATGTTTGTGGATCTGCTTGGTGGTTTGAGGAGGACTTGGCTGTTCTAGGGTGCTGACACTGGAGCCTTTGTAGATTCCCCTTGACAGAATGTTAAATTCTAAGAGATGATATTTATCCAGATGTAGTTGGCTTCTCTTCCTGGCATGATGCTATGCTCAAACACCCCCCCCACACACACACACACATACACACGCCTACACACCTACAGCCCAACCTGGTACAGATATGACATGCTAGTGTGTAGTTGTCAACGCTGTATGTGCAGCGCTTTGCCTCTTGCCTTCTGATTTATAGCAGCTATGTCACAGAGGCAGCGATTTATCAAAAAAAAAAAAAAAAAAGAAAAAAAAAAAGACAGAGGTATTTGAAAACAAGCCTATCTCATTACTCAGAAATCACATCACTGCCCCCTACGTAATAGACTCAGCCTGTTAACATCATGAGTTTATTAGAGAGATTGGATGAGAGCGAGTGAGTGAGTGCGGTTATTGAGAATCTTGTTATCGCCCCGCCACTCACAGCGACTATGAATCTCAGGGCCGATCTCTTCATGCATTTTATTTGTGCAGCACCAGCTCCCCTCTTGCTTTGTGTTTTGCCGATGGAGACAAGGTTGTCAGAGGTTAAATGTGTATTTGTCAAACTTGAATTTAGCAGGTGAGTCATGAATCATCTACTGTTGTCTCCATGTCTTTTCAGCTCCTTATTCATGCATGTTTTCCATCCATCCAGCCTACCTTCCCCTCACACCCACCCAGGTGCCACGCATACTTTCTCAGCATGTCAGCATGTTAGTTTAACCGTAATAGCTGGAGGTAAGTCTGTGCGCAACTTTGTTTCCTCGCCCATTCAAATCAGGGATATTTTCAAGGGACAGCTTTAAGCAGGGACAAGTCACCCAAATTGGGGACTGTCGTCTGGTCACCCTATCGTAGGTGATTACAACAGACTAAGTCTATGATTGAAAATCCATATCCATAGGAAACTTCTCTGTCATTTTTTGATTTTATTTTATTCATTCATGGGCTGAACCAGGACCGCTGCACACCAGGATCACTGTCTGACTGACTAAGTAATCAAGTTTGGTCAGCTGGCTGAGTATTGGAATTTTCCTGTTGGTTGTCACACTTCCAAAAATTATTTGGAATTATTAATTATTCACTTCCTATCTTGCACTGCTTACATCAAAATGCTGTAAGCAGTAAGATGTAGTAAAATGTAGTAAAAAGTAAAGTAAAAATGTTTCTCTACTGCACTTTTTCATAAAAGTCCAGCACAACATTAGGAGTCCTGTTAGTTTTTCAGATGTGTAGTAGTACACTACAGTGAGGTATATGCTTTTTTGTTTTTGTTTTGGCCTGACCTTGTTTGTTGGCAGAAACAAAGTCAGATTTTAATAGGACAAAGGACAAATCCTTGGTGTCTTCATTGGTCTCAATGTACAGAGTGACAAAAAGCTTCTCCAAGTTTGTGCATTATGTGGCAGCATGAATAGCAGAATGGATACAGCACTGTTACAGGATGGTCCATTGAGTCAGCTTCTGGTGTTGGATCATGATCTCTGGACCTTCGTTTTCAACGCCTTTGTCCTTTTTCAGTGACACAAGCTTTTCCATGCTGACGCGCTGATGGAAAGTCATTCACTGTTGGTTTTTCACCAAATAGCAAAATCCATTCAGTTAATTAAATTTGTGTAGCCATTTTTATACGTTTTATCCTCCAAACAATTGATTAAAGTTAACCCCCAAAAAGCATAGTGAGTGACTCTTTTTTTGAAAAGTTGTGCTTTATGTTCGATTCTTTCATTTAGATCTGCTTGTTTTTATAAAATATATTGTTGAACAAAACACTTTTTTTTCCAGCTGCATCACAGCTGTTGTCACAGACCCACCTCTAGGTTGCAAAGGGCTGTGGATTGTCACATCACAATAGCCCCTCAACAAAAAAATGAGATAAGAGTGGCTTTTCTCCAGGAGGTGTTTGTAGTAGGATTTATTTTGCTGTAAGCCATCATTGACTGCTCTCATATCAAGTTTAGCGCTCTTAGTCTGAGATCTGATCTATCTGACGCAGCTGCTCCTGTTGGAAATGCTTGATAGAGGTGTATCTGAGCTGTCATTTAATCGCTGCTCGGAGATTAGTCAGCTCAAGCTAAGCCAGCTGGGCTCACTTTCAGTCACTCTTAGTTGAGCGTCTTTTCTCTGGCAGTATATCACAATTCTTCTATCACTGCTTACAATTTTTTTCATTTTTAGTAGTTCAGTTCCCTGCAGCCAACAGCTTCACTAAGCACAGGCCCTTTTCCCTTTCCCTTAGACATCAAAACATGAAATCTGAGTTATATTTGTCACAATAGCTGGATGTTTGTTTGGGAGGTTGTAAACAAGGCGTTGAAAGAGGAGGCAACTTAAGAGTTCCTGCAAAGATCAGTCAGTTGGTAAAGGGCAGTTTTCTTGCAGTAGATGACTCATGTTGATAATAGTGACTCAGTTTGTTGACAAAGACATATATACAGAAATGTTTCTGCTTTCCTCATTAAGTCATGGCTGCTCGCCCTGCCTGCCTTTTCAGTGTGACTGTTTCCCCTTAGTGCATCCTGTTGCCTTATTTCAGAACATTTTCTAGCAAGCCTGGTTCTTCTGTCAAACTGTGTTCTCACAGCATGGTCCACATCATTATCTGTCCCAACGGGGGCACACAAAGCTGGTTCCAATGAAAACGCATGACTGGGTCTGCTTCAGAGTCAATGCTATATGTATGGACAGTGGGTTGCTTTTATAGTGAAGCTAGAGAATATAACAACTCTAACTTTAAAAATATACTTTGTAAGAATGAAACAAATGCTGTAATGCACTTTTCAGAAAAACAAAAAAAAACAAAACAAAACAAAAAACAACACAAGCAGTCAAGCAGTTACCATATTTTGTGGACCATAAGGCGCACCGCATTATAAGGCACAATATCAATGAACGGGTCTATTTTTATACATAAGGTGCGTGATAAAACATATATAAAGCGAAACAAAACAGTCAGATAAGTCAAACTTTATTCAACTCATTCACAATAAGTCAGAATATTGTTCAGTTGTGCCAAATGCAGAATAGTACACTCACATTTTAAATCATTCATCTTCCACAAATCCATCAAATTCCTGATATGGATTTGAAAATTGGGTTTACGTTAAAAAGCTAACGTTGGCTTGACATCTAATTATAGCAAGGTAACTTTGACTAAACGTTGGATGATGGTTGCTTGCCAGCACTACACAATTAGTTATCTAACATTGTCTGACGTAGCAAAACCATATCCAAGCAAGGACCACCGTTAATACAACATGCCTGTGCCAGCTGGGAATGCCCCGACAATCCATCAAGGCTTCGTTATTAAAGTCGCACTAAAACATTTGACATATTTTTGTGTGCAGTGTACCACATAAAATTGGTCCGAGGTCAGTAAGCACAACAAGAATTCATACATAAGTTGCACTGCCGATATTTGTGAAAATTTAAGGATTTTAAGTGCGCCTTATAATGTGAAAAATATGGTACATAGGTTGTAAACACACCAACTGGTTTGTTAAGGGTAATTTGGAAGGGAAAGTAAGCCTCACGCGTTAAAATGTACAGTAGCTCTGTATTTGTTGTCTTCCTTGGCATTTAATCACTTTATTAATTAGTAGTGCTGAATCTAGTTGAACAAATGGTTTGTTTACTTACTGATTACCTGACATGTGCCTAGTGATTAAATCATGTTCTGAGCGATTACTGTGGCGAGTACATCTAAATTTTAGAATGGCATTTAGTTCCAACTACACCATGTCTCCAGAGGGCTTTTAATTTGAAATGATAGCGAAATATCAGCGACACCAAGCTGAGGCAAGAGGGGGTGAAGGAAAGAACAGAAACAAACGAGGGATAAATGTAGATTTAACCAACATGAAAAGACAATCTTATCATTTATTGATATTCTCTGTTACATGCAGATAATACTCCAGGCACACACCACGCAGTGCCAGCAGAAACACTGGTGCAATTGTATTATCCTAACAGATACGAAACGCTGTAGTTTTCCTCCTCCAGACAGGACCAAGAACAACAGGCCAGAAAAGATCGAGAACTGGTTCAGTTGACCTGCTATCCCATCATCAGCCTCATCATCATCCCCATTATGCTACTTTTGTACTGGTGAAATCCCACATATGCAGACACTTGGCATTTACTAAGGGGTTTGATGAGTATTTCAAGTAATTGGAAGCAAGAGGAATCACAGATGATACATTGTTTGATACCGTTATATCATTTAGGAATCTCTGGGTGATGAAACCAGATTTAACGCGTACCTAATAAGAAGACTGCTTGGACCTCAGATATCTGTAGCAACGCACACAATCAGATATCAGACAGAAAATGTGGTGTGTGTGTGTGTGTGTGTCACTGCAGATTTCTTTGTCTGGTATTTTGACAGTCTACTAAGGAGGACTGACAAAGACACCATCTCTACTAGAGGTCTCCAACTACAGTCCTGGAGAACTGCTGTCCTGCATGTATTAGATCTTTCTTGCTCCGACACAGATTTGCATTCAAATGAGTGGCTACTTATCAGATCTCAGCAGAGCTCGATGACGAGTTAACCATTTGAATCAGGTGTGTTGGAGCAGGAAATATCTAAAACATGCTGGACAGTAGCTCTCCAGGACCGGAGTTTGAGACCTCTGATCTAACCCATGAGACCTCAGCTAATCTGGCTCGTAGAGAAGAGGCCAAAACAAAGCACAATCCTCAATTTATTTCTCGCTCTTGCTCCCCATTGAGTTACTTCTAATTTCCATCCAATAATTGTCTTTTTAGGAATCTGCCCTGCCAGGGAATTCTTTAGCCACTTGATATTTCAAGTTCACTACATGACAATTTTCTTTACAATTACAATTTAAAAGCTTTATTTAAACGGAAACAACTGAGGAGCGTGGAGATTAGCTCATACGCTTGTTTTCCTTCTTTAAGGTTATTGTGTATTATCACTTTCTCTCTCCCTTTTGCTCCCAAACTTTTTCCGCCCATTTACCTGCTCTACAGGATATTGTAAATCTTTTCACTGTCAGTGCCACCCAATCTCTCCCTATTAGGAGAGCCTCTATTTTTTTCTTTGACTTGTTCCCCTGCATCTTCAATTCACACAAGGAAATATTTGGCAAGTAATATATTTATGGGGGTTATACGTTCACCTCGCATTCAATATGTGTCTGAGCTCCTTGTCCCATATTCCCATCTAAACAGCAAAGAAGTCTATGTGGAACTCTGTACTTGCTAACCTACTTAAATTAGTGATAAAAAGAGTTGAAAAAGAGTTGAAACTTTCTAAACCTTTATTTATCTTGTAATATAGAAACCACAGAGAAACAGGCTGGGTGCTAATTTTGCATCCTAGAAACGCTGGCAGGATCTGAATTTGTTTTGGATCATACTAATTTTTTCTTTTCTTTTTTTTTTTTTCATTTGTACTGTCTGACGTATTGTATTCTCTATTTCAGGATATTTTATGTGTCTCATGACTCCCAGGATCTGAAGATCTTCAGCTACATTGCCAGAGATGGACAAAGCAATGTCTTTCGCTGTAACGTCTTCAAGTCCAAGAAGAAGGTAGGTCAGACAGGAAGGCCACTTTTATGCTTTTTCTCTTTTGCCCAGAAAAATGCAGAGCCCAAATCTGGTCTTAGGGCTGTAGCTATTCCTCAGAAATGTGTCCTCACTCTGAATGTGTATTCATTGCATCTTGTCTGATTTACACACAAATTCAAAATGCTGGAAAATAGGCATTCAACCCCTAGATTTCCCATAATCCATTCAAAGATTTGGTTGTTATAAATTTGTCCTACAACCAAACAGAGGTGCAGCACTCTGCTTGAAAATGAAAATATCATGGTGTATTTTAAAACTATTGAAGCATTGAATTCAGGATTTTCATTTGAATAATAATTAAAAAGAAAAACAACAACGCCTAGACAAGAAAAACAGCCACACGTCCAGTTTTCCTAACAATCGACATACATCACCTGCATCTAAAAATGTGTCACTGTGTCTGAGCTCTTCTTTTAACATGATTATGAAATCACATAGCAGTTGGGTTACCAACTTTATCTGTGTAGTTTTTTTGATGGAATTTCTTGTAAGAAGTTGAAAAATACAAAAAATTAAGTTCTTTGTTATAGCAAAATAGAAAAAGGGTCTCAGTCTTAGTTTTTCCAGTCTATGTGTAGTTGTTTCATGCACTCCTTCCTCCTCTCTTAACTCATGACACTGTATGAGTCACATCCTGACAAGCCTCAATAAAAAGACACATGGCAGTAAGGCAGCAGCAATACCTCCCAGCACTGCAGCCTTGCCAATGCTGAGGTCTGAAGGAGTTGTGAGTTTGTTTCAGGAGGTTATGTTGCTGCAAAGAAGAAATTAAGTGAAAACATTCCAGTTGTATGGCACAATTAGCTGGATGATTTGGTTTTATTTAGCTACAAGCTTAGAGAACTGGATGCTTAAATTCAGGGGTTAGCGAGGTCAAACATGCACTGCCTCATTATGTATAACAGACACACACACATCCTGTTCAGATGACAAATGGAAAATGACACAAACCAAAATTCTATGGAGCAGGATCTCTGGAGCAGTAGCACTTACTGTATTAGTGTGCATGTGTGTGTTGGTGTGATAAAACACAGCAGTTTTTTTATTAGGTGTGGAAAGTTGACAAGGAAAAGCAACAGTTCATTAGGTTCAAATGTGTTGGCAATCACACCAAGCTGTAGACTCCCAGTACACTGTGCACATTCTCTAATTTGGCCATTGATAAACATTAAATGTTTGTATCCTGAATACAAGCACCAAATTCGGCTTGTGTGTTGACCAATATCATATAGCTTCTAGTTAGCAGTGGCTTGCACGGTGTTAGTGGTTCTGCCAATATGATTCTGTGTATTAAAAAGGATTCAAGTTTAGGGGTTTAAGCCCCTCCCCTTGTCCAAACAAATGACAGGGATTAGCTTCTCAATTTTAAGGACAAATTAATTTCTGACTGTCTGAATCGGCTTTTATGCAACAGCCTGATTCAAAGTGAAAAGCATGTATTAACCAGAAAACAACACATTAACATCCTAACAAGGTTAAAATCTTAAAGATCACTTGTCTGCAGTCCATAAATCATACCGCATGTCATGATTACTACATAGCATTTTCAATTAAGCATGTGCCATGCTGAAGCGGAGGAGTGGAAAAAAGCATTAAAAAGTAGCACAAAGAAAGAGGATGAAGTTTCAGAGAGCTGACTGAGCAGGACAAAAAGAGAATGAAATACTCTGCCATAGTGAAAAGGAGATATTCATATCAAATATGCACTGAAAATGTCATCAGAGCTAGTGTGTGGTTTGGTGTGAGTGTGTTTTGACATGTGAAAGGTTGCGAGTTTAAGATTGAGTAGAAGATTAAGCAGGCTTTATTTCCCTCTTAAATACCAGCACTAAAATAATGGCCGTCCTCTAAATCACAGCAGCATGAAAAGACTTTAGTGGCCTATCACTTCCCACTCAGACATGCTGGATGGCCTCCTCTCTCTTTCTCTCTCCCCGATTCACACACATCCTCTCTCACTCTACCTTGATTTGACATTTGAAAGGAAACTAATGAAGTGCTTGGTCTCAGTTATATAAAACTAAAGTGGTCATGACCAGAGACCATGGAGTTTTCATCAGAATGCAACTTGAAACTGAAATGAAACTTTATTGGTCTCAGAGATGAAAAATTCACCTTTACAGCAGCAAATACAAACACTGAAAAAAACGCGCAATGTATTACATACAAAACAAACTAAAGATTAAGCCCTGAACTGTTTTTTGTGTTTTTCAAGTGCATTACCATATAAACGCAGAGCATGGGTTTGAGCAGGCAGATAGAAAATTATCTGACACGTTGCACTGATTAATATTCTGAATAATTGCGGCGAGGCCGATGATGTCTCTGTGCTCCAGATATAAGGGTCTGCTGTTAAACAGTTGATCTGTTGTTGAGGCAAGGTGGTCTGGGACACACAGGGGCCGGTCATTCCACCTCCACAGTGGCCAGGAGCTGACCTGAATTAAAGACAACATGCTGCCCTGCGCGTCAGTTTGTTGAGCCTCTTTTTCCAAATCAGCAGCAGACAGCTATAACCTCTGAGTTATAGAAATACTTTAGAAGTGGTCCCTGGTTGCCCCACTCCACCCTCAGCTGCTGCTGAATTCTTGGTGTTCAGAGATACACCTCACGGCTCTTCAGATGTTGCTGACACTGAGTGTAAGTCTCCATCTTCCTCCTTTACCTCATCAGTCCTCCACTTGAGCTTTCTTTGGACTCATACCCCTTCCTTGTCCCCTGACATGAAGGCTCTCTTTTAGCAGGCCACTCAGATCAGGTTTGACCCAGGTCTTCATGGCAGAAAAAACACTGCACCCTTTTGCAGGAAATAAATGTAGTCCGATCTACAATGGGTAAGACTGCCCATATCTTTCCTGTGTTATAGGTCCCAAAGCTGCACAGACCCTTCAGTGGTCACTACATGGTTAATGTTAATGAATTAATGAATAAAATACATTAAGTAAGTAATAAAAAATACTAAGAGAGACAGAGGGTAGCATCACTGATCATAGTTCCTGCCAAGCCAAGCTCGAATACAGGGGAATTAGTCAACCTGGTGTGCTGGTAGATTTTCCATATATATTAAAAATTGTTGCCATATTTTGTAAAACGTTCAACTTCTTTTTTTCAAGTAATTTTCTCTGGGGGCACACAGCTATTGATTACACAAAGCCACATTTTAATGTGATTTCCACCTTATCGCAATACATTTCTTAGCAATCGCCAAAAGGATTTCTGTAATTTTCTTTGCACAGTTTGTCTCGAGATTAGAATGAGGAAAGTTCCCTAGTAGACAAATTTCAGGGTCCAATGGAAACGTAACATCATGGATGCTAGATAGGGTTTCACATACCCCCTGCCAGGGGGTTTAAATTGGAATCTGTATAAATCACATCTCTTAAATATAAGTTTACTTAGACAATAATATAAGTATTTACTCACATATAATCAGTGTCCATGAATAATAATTTTCTATACCTCTTTTGTCATTACAGAGTACTTCACAATTTAAATGTCACAAGTTCATGTGAAGTGGAACAGGATTTGACTGATGAGGTTTCGCAAGTCCTAAGAATGCTAATGTTTGTATTTCAGATTTGTTGATATGAACATAGATCACTTGCAATTGTGTCCTAAGTTATTCGTCCCCACTGAATGTACTATTGTGGATGTAGCCTTAGTTGTGGGCTCGTTTTTTAAGAAGGATACAGAAAAGCTTGTTTTACATCTTGGAAGAACAACTCAAATACATTTCTCGTCATTTTCCCTAAAATATTCATAAAACAATTCCAATGGCTCTTGCTGCACTAGCTTATATTTATTTTAATATAAATATATTTCCACACTAGCGCTTGACTATGTATCCTCGTAGAGACACAGAATCTGTGCAGCTTACTGTTCCAAAGATTTAAGAGTAGAGTCAAGCTGCAGGCTGCAGTTTTGGATGCAAAGTTCCTGCAAAAAAATTATAATAAATAACTAAAAAAATTACAATTTCTTACCTAGAAACTATTATTACTCCTACTACACATCAACCCTGGATTAAGTTGGTACTTGTCTTGAGGTCACTGAAAAGTTAAAGTTTGCGGTTAGAGAGTAAGAGTGTAACGTGAAAGTGAAGACAAAACAAAGTCTGTGCACAGCGTTTGATGATGTATTTCCCAGACAGATGGCATATGAATTAGGGGAGCTTCAGCTTCTGCTCTTGTCCCCAGCATGGGTACCTCTAGAAACAAACACACACGTGTTTACTGTCAAAATGACAAGCAGCATGGGGTAAAAAGACATGAATCGACAGGGGGCAGGGGACAGGGGAGAGACTGGTGGGTAGGGAAGATGAACAGTGTATTTCCATCTTTGAAGGATCTCATCATTTAACAAAAGGTTGTTTTTTTTTTTTCATAAAGGACTTAAACATATAAGTCGGGTCTCCTGACATGGTGGTTTTTATATGACTTTTATATGACTATTAGTTTAATGGCTTTTCTGCTCCAAAACAATTTTCTCATCAGCTGACAGTAGCTGATCTTATTTCTCCCTGATGTCAGAGCCATCTGCTGTATCTGTTTCATGGTATTAACACTAGTGGCCATAAAATTGGAAAAGAAGACAGTTGAAAAGAAATCTGTCCCTTTTGTCAGGCCAGGACTCAAACCAGGACTCAGATGCAGAGATCGGGTAAAAGGCAGATGCCAACTTTATTTTATAACTGAAGATCACTCCAAAAACATGAGTGAACAAAAAGGAATAAGCAAAAACTCATAGGGACAAGAACAGACCAGAAACCCAAAATTGCTCTGACTGGAGGAAAACAAACGGGACAACAAAGCAAGAACAAAAATTCACACATATGAGGAAAACAAACCAAGGGCTCGAACAGACGTAGCTGTGGTGGGATGCAAGGACTTGAGGAAAAGTGCTGGGCTGCACGAACGAAGGATGAGCAGAGACGCAGACTATTTATACACACACACAGGAAAGGGGAACAGGTGGAGGCAATCGATAATTCATGCATCCATCTTCATCCACTTATCTAAGGTTGGGTCGTGGGGGTAGCAACTTCAGCAGGGAACCCCAGACTTTACTTTCCCCTGCCAGTTCTGACTGGGGGATCCAGAGGCGTTCCCAGGCCAGAGTGCAGATATAATCTCTCCACCTGGTCCTCTGTCTGCCATGGGGCCTCCCCCCAGCTGGATGTGCCTGGAACACCTTCCGGTCGTTTGTACCCACAATCTCATTCTTTCGGTTATCATCCAGTTCTCATAACCATACGTGAGGATAGGAACGAAGATTGACCTTGGCTAGGCTCTCTTTTCATCACAGCGGTGCAATACAGTGACTTCAGTATCTCTCCCACTGCTCCGATTCTCCGGCCAATTTCATGTTTCAAAGTCTCCTCCACTCGTGAACAAGACCCCAAGGTACTCAAAACTCTGACAGCCCACAGTCTGATGCGATCCTCTCCTACTCAACTACGCCTTTAAAGCCTGTCCATGAAAATCATGAACAGGTTCGTTGATATGGTGCAGCCCTGGCCAACCCTCACTCAGAGCAAGTCCGACTAACTGCTGAATACCTGCACATAGTTCTCGCTTTGGGTGCACAGAGATTGGATAGCCCTTAAAGGTGACCCCCTCACCCCATAGTCCCGCAGCTCCCCCCACAAAATCTCCCAGGGGACCCGGTCGTATGCCTTCTCCAGGTCCCCAAAGCACATGTTGACTGGCAGGGCATACTCCCAGGCTCCCTCCAGGATCCTTGCAAGGGGGAAGAGCTGGTCCTTTGTTCCACAACCAGGATGGAACCCACATTGTTCCTCTTCAATCAGGTTCGCTGATCAGCCTTACCCGCCTTGGAGTAAACTTTCCCGGGAAGGCTGTTTAGTGTGATGCTTCTATAGTTGGCACACACCCTCTGCTCCCCTCTTTTAAAAGTGGGACCACCACCCCGGTCTGCCACTCCTTCGGCACTGTCCCCGACCCCCGCGCAAGTGGAAGAGGTGTGTCATCCACGACAGCCCCTCAACACCCAGAGCCTTCAACATTTCAGGACGGATCGCATCAATCCCTGGGGCTTTGCCATTGTGGAGTTGTTTAACGACCTCAGTGACTTCCCTCAGGGAAATTGCCGATGATCCCCCTTCATCCTCCAGCTCTGTTTCTGTTTCAGTGGGTGGGTATGTCGGGTTCAGGAGGTCATCAAAGTGTTCCTTCCACCGGCTGACTATCTCCTCATTTGAGGTCAGCAACATCCCATCCTTGCTGTACACGGCTCAGATGGTTCCCTGCTTTCCCAGTCTGAGGTGCCGGACAGTTTTCAAGAACAGTTTGATGCCAACTGAAAGTCCTTCTCCATGTCCTCTCCAAGGCTCTCACACGCCTGCTGCTTTGCCTTAGTGAACAACAAGGCTGTAGCCTTTCGGGCCCACCGGTACCCTGCAACTGTCTCTGGATTCCCCCGGTATAACATACCGTGGAAGGCCTCTCAGACAGAGGGTTCCTCCAAACGTTCCCAGTTCACCCACACTACATTTGGGCTTACCAGGTCTGTCTGGAGGCTTCCCTCCGCCACTTGACCAAACTCACCACCAGAATAGAATTGAATAGAATAGCCTTTATTGTCATTGCACATAAGCACAATGAAATTTTTACGCCCATTTGCCCTCATACAACTACATGAATTTACCACAATTATCACTTGTTGAACGTAATAATGGCATACTTCAGAATTTATATAGCAGCACATATACATTTGATTGTGTATGTACACTAAACTTGAACAGTCCGTTGCCTGAATAGAGGCCTTATGGGTGTGTGTTGTGGCAACACGAGTTGCACCAGGTTGAGCGTGGAAAGGTAAGGGATGGTAAGCTGCAGCCTCTGTCGGGTGCATGCCAGCTTCCCCAATAACTGAGGACGCAGTATGTGTTCCGTCCGGGCAAGTAGGCTCCCCCCGATTCTGATTTCCTTGTCGAAATCAAAGTGTCAATAGCGCTGAGAGACCAGTAGATCAATTCCATGTTGAAGTTTGGATTTTGGAAGATTCACAGCCAAGTTAAGATAGGGCTTGTCACGATTGAGACAGAGACAGACAAGATAGAGAGGGTAGAGAGAAGAGGAGGAGTGTGACTGCCCTCGCCAAGGTCCAAGCTCTAGATGGTGATCAGTTGACAGCTCAGCCCATCTCTTCACCCGAGTGTCCAAAACATGTGGCCTACGATCTGATTTAATAATAAAATCGACCTTCGGCCTAGGGTGCTGTGGTACCAGGTACGCTTATGAGCCTCCTTATGCTCAAACACGGTGTTTATTATGACCAGTCCATGACTAGCACAGAAGTCCAACAGCAAAACACCACTCGAGTTTTGATCAGGCAGGCCGTTCCTCCAAATTACGCCTCTCCAAGTTACTCCAACATTGCCCACGTGAACATTGAAGTCTCCTAGTAGGACTATGGAGTCCCCTACTGGGGCCCAATGCAGGACACCATTCAGGTTCTCCAAGAAGGCCGAATACTCCGAGCTGCTGTTTGATGCATACGCACAGTCAACAGTCAGAGTTTTCCCCCCTGTCACCCTAAGGTGCAGGGAGGTGACTCTCTTGTCCACTGGGGTAAACTCCAACACATCAGCTCTCAGCCGAGGGCTTGTGAGTATCCCCATACCTGCCCGGTGCCTCACGTCAAGAAGAAAAAAGTCCAACCCTTATCAAGGAGCACAGTTCCAGAACCTTGGCTGTGCATTGAGGCAAGCCCCACCAAATCTAACCATTAGTGCTTTATCTCCTGCACCAGCGCCAGCTGTTCTACATCCCCAGCGCTAGTCTATGCCACGCGGGTTTGCTGCTTCCACCACCACCCATTTGGCAGCACACCCGACCCCATCGATCTTCCCTGTGGGTGGTGGGTCCACAGGGTGGGGAGCATATTCCATGTGGCTTCTTTGGGCTTGTCCTGGTTGGGCCCTGTGGTAGACCACCAGACGCTTGCATACGGGCTCCCCATCTGGGCCTGGCTCCAGACGAGGGCTACGGGCTTCTTCTGGGCAGGATCATCTTGTTCCCTCTTGTGTTGTTCATGGGGTCTTTTTTGACCATTCTTTGTATGGCCCCTCACCTGAAACCAATTTGTCATGGGAGACCCTACCAGGAGAACAAAGCTCCCAGGTTCACAGGGACACACAAACCTGTCCACCACGATCAGGTGACGGTCCCCCTCTCTGGGGGAGTCATCGGTAATCAGGGGAGACAATATGACCGGGATACATGTGGAAGGGCAAGTGACCTGAAACAAGAGGAGAGTTAAATTTCAAAATAAACCAGGAAGTCACGAGACAAAACATAAACAAACTTAACGGGTGGGACACCTTTTTTTGTCACAGTTACACTATACATGTTCTTTGTGTTCATCTTCCATTTTCACAATTTATCAAGAACTAGCTGTAACTCAAATGGAGCACATACCTCCACCAGGGCACAATCCTGCTTGGATCTGCACCAAACAAAATCATAGATGTCAAAATTATTGTCTAATTTTTGCATCAATACTTAATGTAAAAAAAAATATGTCACAATTTTAAGGAAGTGATTAAATAATTCCCTGATCACTTTATCTGGATTGGCATCAGAATGTAATGGGACAAGATTTCAGACGGCTCTGGAGTTGATCATGGGGGCCAGGAGGATTATGTCTTTGGCTGAATCTTGGTTCTGCTACAGGTCCCAGGACTGTTTCATGTATCTGTTCTGCTCATTTAGCTGAAGTAGATTGTGTTTTTGGGCTAGACCTCAGTCCTTCAAAATGAATTCTCCTCCGCCTCCGCACCTCTCCACTGTCTGGCAAGATAGACATCAGAGGCCAGGTAGCAGTGACGGGCCAGCAAAGTTGTTTTTGGCTTGACCTGCCTTTTCACAGTGGGACAGAATGAGGAAGAAAACACAAGCAGACACATCTGAGTTGAAGTGTCCAAAGATAGCAAAAAAAAAACAAAATCCAGAGAAATTACACTGTGACATCTAAGATACCTTGGATATATTATATTCTATTTTTATTATTAAAAATTGTCTTACTTGCTATTCTGCTCTATTAGTCTATTCTGTTTAATTATGTTAGGTTCTGTTGTGTGTCACATCTGTGTGTGTATCTGGTGTAAGATAGCTGTGGGCTGTGCATTTAATTCAGTTGCATGACCAGTGATTAACTTTGTTTCACCTTCTAGTTTGCTGAGAGTGAGAAAACAACTTTGTTTTATGGCAAATTAACAGAGGAACCTCAAACTGAGGCAAAAGAAAAAACGAAAAATGAAATGTATGATTGTCACTGACTGTACTCTGAGAATCACAGCTGTGTTTTTGTCTTTGTCCATTCCCCAGAGTCAGGCCATGCGTATTGTCCGGACAGTCGGCCAGGCCTTCGAGGTTTGTCACAAGCTGAGTCTGCAGCACACACAGCAGAGCGCTGACGAACAGGAGGGCTGCCACAGCGAGAAGAATGGCAGCAACGTCACAGGTACGCAAACAAACTGACCTGCATGCACCTCCAACACAATGATAATCTCTTTCATCCTGGCAGAATTGTGTATAAACCTTCAAATCTGCTGCTCTCCGTTCACTTGGAGATAGTATTGGAGCTTTGAGGAAGCAAAAGTTGGCATCAAGCAGGATATAGAGTGCAATGTGCAATGTTTGGTGTGTGTGCGACCTTTTTAATCAAAGGAAATAAGTATCTTTTGCAATTGACTGGAAAGAAGTTTGCGTTATTCTTAAGTTGTAGCTTCATTGAACATTACTTTGGAGGTTAAACAAAACACAGCAGCTGATTGGTTTAGGTCAAAACAAAAGAACATATGTGTTTTTATTGGACAGTTGAGAAAATGCAGAGGCAGTCAGACATGTGGGTGGAGTTGACATGACAGATCAGGATTCAGATAGATGAGTCTGTCTGATGGAAAAGACAGAGGATCTGAAAAAAGGTTTGAAAGTGTCCAGAAATTGAGAACCCCTCATTAACTGTCTGAGAAGTGCAGAGCAGAATTCTTGCAGTGTCTTCTTCTGTCTTCTTACAGAAGGTGTCCTACCTTGCTAATCTGCAAGTGTAGGTGCTGTTTTCTGAGTGACCAAAAAATATAACAGTTTTCACATCAATAAGCAAAGAAACCAAAACTTGCAGGTTTGGATGTTAGGACCTGGCAGTCAAAGTTACAGAAGTCTTGAAAGCTCATTTTAAGGGTTTCTGAATTCAGGCTGTGAGGATTTCTCTTTCACACTGTTAATACCTCATTGAAACTAGACCTTTGTAAGAGGTCAAGACTTGGACATCAACCTATATACGAAGAGCCCCTTTAAAATGCTTATTTTATATATGAATGTAGATCATTTAAAGGTACTTCATTCTTTTTATATACCCTCTTTTTTGAACCCAGTTAATGTCACTATGACTCAGTGACTTACAACTGTCAAGGTAAATGGGAACGATCACCATGCATGCTGTTTCATAATGAATAGATTTGTCAGATGACAGCATTAACAAGTTGCCTTAATAAATGTATGGCCCTTCTCCATGGAGGTTCACATATAATGTATACTATACATATCCAAACAAAGGTGGCTCGGCTGAAAACCACAGATTTACAGCCTGTTTTTCTGACCAGTGATGTTTTTGTCGCCGTGTCATTGCTGACAGAACTGATGGCTTGGCTGTGACAACACCACCTGAAGTGTAATAAAATTCTATGCCTCTTTAAGACGTCTGAAAGGAGACACTATACAGAAGTGGATCGGGATGGAAAATGGAAATCCAGGAAGCAGCAGCCACAATCCGTCCACCCCTGTATGAATGAGGTTTCAGTTCAGCAGAGGTGCAGAGCTTATAGATAAACAACAGGGCAAAGTGTTATTTTTAGGCCATTAAATAAAAGTAAAATAAACAATAACAAAAAAAAATCAATGTACAATGATGCAAAATTTGAAGCCTCGTTGAGACATCCTCCGACACGTACACTTACACCAATATAATTCTCACATCTAGTTAGATAGCACAAACAGATTGCATTGTACATCCACACATATAAACTCACACAGACATGCTAATTCCTACCTGCATTAGCAAGCAGCTTCGTGTGCAATGCAATGGTTGAATGTCGTGGGTGAGTCAACCTAAGGAAAGACAGCACAGCACGCTGGTGGGATGAGCTACTTTTATCTCCTGCCTCATGCCCAGCCAGAATGGCACTGCAGCCCAGGAGGAAAACTTAGCTCCAAATTTCGGTGGGGTTGGGTGGGGTGGGGGCTGAGATGACAGACTGGAGATTCAGTAGTTGGAGGCAGACATGGACTTGGCTCTTTCATTTCATTTGCCCCCACACCTCCTTACCAGAGCCCCTTTGGCTTTCTTCCCACCTAGATGGGAGAGCATCAAGGTGGAGATGTTATTTCTGCAGCCCCCTTCCAGCACTTTCACATGTTGATGAGCCATGAGATCATCCATACTCTATAACTGTACACCCACATACCAGAAATGAAACAACCTCACAAATGCAAATGGAGTTCTGCTCTCACACACTTGCACACTCGCTGTCATGCTTTGTTAGCAACACAGGAGCTGCCATGCATCTCCAATATGCTTATCAGGAGAACTAATTATTATGGCAATGAAAAGAGATGGGATAGAAGAGGGGGAGATAGTGGATTAGAGAAATGAAAATCTGGACATCATGGTTAGTGAAAGGACGTGGGGGTAACAGTGCCACAGGCAGTTTCATTCAGCAGTTTAGTGAGCACTGTGTTGAACACTGAACTAAAGCCTGCCTGGTGGAAGTTCTTATTGGTTCGTCAGCAATATTCAATGTTGTAAATATAGCACGTAGAATAAATCTACAGAACAAAAAATATTTAACTGAACAAGCTTATCCGACCTATTTCCAATACAAACTCACTACTTCAAGTAATTTTAGCAGTGAGTAACTTAAATAAAGCAGATCATGTCACCTCAGTGTAGCAAGCTAAATTGTTCTATACTTTAAATCGCAATTGTCATTTTTATGAGTATCAAATAGTATATAGCAGGGGAAAACCCTGAAAGAGGAGCAAATTCAAATTCACTCACAATGACTCGAGTGTAAAAAACATAGTAATGTACTGATTGAAGCCAGTGTGTTGAACCTCTAACGCAATTTACTTTGATTCGGTATCCTCACACCTCCACTATGCCCTATTTGAGAATTTATCTTCAGTTTATACAGACCTAGCGCAAAGTTGCTGACTTTCTGTATTGGCATTTGGTGATATAGTAAAACACATTGTCTCCCACACGTATTCTTTTTTTTCTGTTAAATTCACAATAATAAAAGAAAAAACAAGCAGATCAAATTGAGAAGAGAAGTGTTGAAGAGGAAAATGGCGTGACAGCAGCACAAAGAACAAGGAATGACAGCAAAGCACTGATCTGGACAGCGAGCAGGAGGAAGAGAGGGAAGTGAGACTGGTGCTGGCAGCAGGTTTTTAAAGGATGATCATTTTCAAGAGAGGACACAGGCTTCCTGTACCAGATTGTCAGATATCAGGCTTAAATTGAGGGACCAGATGTGTCTAATAGCTGTGTGCACTGGCAGGCGGGATTAATATACAAAGATGATGGTGGCAATGGGATGCACCCCAGAACTAAGAGCTTGAAGGAGTATAAATGAAGATGAGAGAGGGCAGTAAAATATAAACACCAAAATACATGTTGAAGTCAGCATATCTAAAGCCGTGTGAGTAATCTGAGATAAAGTTTGATAAAATTGTTCTGTGGCAGCATAGTATTGAGCACTGTTGCCTCACAGCAAGAAGGTGGTGGGTTTGGTTCCCAGCCTGGGGCCTTTCTGGGTGGAGTTTGCATGTTCTCCCGGTGTGGGTTTCCTCCAGGTACTCTGGCTTCCTCCCACCGTCCAAAGACATCAAGTTTCGGTTAACTGGTGACTATAAATTGTCTGTAGGTCTGAGTGTGACTGTGAGTGGTTGTTTGTCTCTGTCTGTCTCTGTGTGTTGTCCCCATGATGAAATGGCAACCTATCCAGGCTGTACCCCACCCTCACCCAGTGTTAGCTGACTTAGGCTCCAGCACCCTGCATGACTTGGAAATGGATGACCGGTAGAAGACAAATGAATGGATGAATGAAAAATGTGTGGAAAGAGTGAGTCACTGTAGCATCCAGTCTGGCCTCAGGAGAGGATGAAAAAAGTAGGAAATGTTAATCCTGTTTTGTAGCAGCACCCTTCCTCTTCCTTTTCCTCCTTTACTTTACCCGTTCTCTGTCATGTTTCTTTACTCTTGTGTTATTGTTTTTAGTGAATGGACAAACAGTTTTTAGGTTTTAGATCTGGTGTGGCAAATAGAATCTACTTTAGGGTTCAGGTGAATGAAAACAATGATCTTTACTTTTGAGGTTTGCACAACCCATCTGCTTAAATCAACACCTGTCCCCGAAAATTTATTTTATAGGAATATCTTATTATATTCAAGCATTTCAGCGTCGATTCAATAGTGTTGAAGTCCATTATTAATTGTATCTACTTCATTAAAAACCAAAGACTACTGTTTGGACCAATTCCTCCCATTAAAAATGGATTCCCTACAACTGGAATGCTATTTTAAAACTCATGAGAGACTCTAAGATTTTATTTGCATTGTGTTTCAGCTACTTTGTCTGTTAACTGCATCACCCTGGTCAATGAGACTTGGAAGACTGGAACCCCTTTTCCACATTTGGCAAAACCATCAAACAGCGGCAAACTGCTATCATTTGCCAGCGGTGGAAAATTGGCATTGAAATTTTGTTGGAAATATGAGGTATGTCATATTGTCATGAGGTGTGACATTGTTGAGAACGAAAACAACTGTTTAACTAATCAGAAAAAAAGTTAAACCTGGGTTGAAAACATAATTCCCCCCTAGTAAAGGCAGCTTGGGCAGGAATTGCCCTCGATAGAGACTATGTTGAAACTGGATTTACTCAAGATAAAAAGCAACAGCATAATGTTCAGGGATGAAACTTGGCTGTAATTGGCCAGTGAGCTAAGCCACTAGACTGCAACATTCTCCCTGCGCACCCCAAAGGAGAAAGCTGGCAAGGCGTTCATAGAAACATATCAATTTGTTTAGGATAAACCCCACTGTGCTCATTGACCAATTAGATGGAAGGAGCGACCAAAGGCAGGTGGCGTCCCCAACTTTCCGGTCAAAAGATTTATATTTGTCATAAATGTGTCGCTGTTTGCACAGTCTCCTTTTGAGTGGTTTTTATATTTTAATACTCTGTTTAATACTAATTTATGTTTTTTATTGATTGTTTAAGGTAACAGTCTCTTAGTTCCTGGCATCTATTTAGTGCAGAGAAATAGTTTTACCACTTCAGTGACCACAATCCCTTGTAGGGACAAGCACAGTCATTTCTCAGTTGGCAGAAAGGAAATGCAATTCTGTGCCACAGACAGTTGGTTTTAACTTGGTTTAAACAGGAAAATGAATAATGACCCCGGCTTACCTCTCCAGTTTACTCTGAACCATGTGAGGTTGTGACACGCAGTTAACAAATGTGAAGAGAAGGTATTGTTCCAACAACTTCAACAAACGCTGGTTGGATTGTGGTCTGGTGAGACAAATCAAATGCACTTGAAATAGTAAAATATTCAGCAGCTCATGTGAATGAAGTTGGAGTTGTCCTCAGTTCTGTGAAGGTTTTCAAAACATATCTGGGACTTTCCCAGGACGATAATTAATTATTCTGGTGTTTGGCTGCATTGATTTAATCCTGGTAAAGTCAATGATCTCCATTGTTAATCATATCTGTAGAAGGATACACTGTATCCCATTTGGACCAAAGCGGCGCACACCCTGTACAGGTTGCTAGTCCACTGCAGGACCAACACATAGAGACAAACATGAACTAACAACACACACACCTGCCAGTCAGACCTATTGGTGCTTTAGAGTCACCGGTCAACAATAGACATGCATGTCTTTGAACTGTGGGAAGAAACTGGACTGCCCAGGCCCAACCCACACAAGCACAGGAAGGGCATGCCAACTCCACACAAAAAAACCCAGGCCCAGGAATCGAACCCACAACCTTCTTGCTGTGAGGCATTTGGACCAATTTGTTCTATTATTTATTCATTAACCACATCTAGAACATTGTTGAACAACTCAAAATTCAAAATGGAAACTTGCAGCAAGCAAGAGATTATAATTCCGTTCTGTTTGTGCTTGTTTGTTGTATTACTGAACAACTAATACATATTTCCAGCCTTCAGGATATCAAGGCATTCAGTTGCATATCTTTGACACTCTGGCTGTATAATGTTTCTCACACGATTGCATGTTTGTGTGTCCACATCATGTGTGCGTGTGTACATACTCATGCCCACATGTGTGCATGCAGGCATGCGTGCTTATCCACCTGTGTGTGTGTGTACTTTCCTCGGCTCAGCTCAGGAACTAACAGGCACGGAGAAGACGGTGGTCATTGCAGAGGAGACAGACATCGATGCAGAGGAAGCGAGTCAGGTTCCGGATGCAGAGGAGTTAAACCTTAACAGAGGAGTGACTGACTTGGACGCCACATCCAAGTCACCTGATGCAAACCACATGGATCACAAGGTAACTCCCACTGTGGCCACATTTAAAACATCTTTTGACAAGAAATGTGAGTTTTGATCTACTTGAAACGGACTTGTCACTAAAAAGCAGAAGATAAGGTAGGAAGGGTATCCTAATATTTCTCCAGACAAGCACTTCATTTCAATCATGAAAAGAGGCATTGACTGCTTTTAAAGTGGTAAAGGAGCTGCCTCACAACCTGCCTCACAACCTGCCTCACAACCACCAAGATCTTCTCTCCTTTCAATTTGTCTCATTTCTTCGCTGTCAGCTCTTTAGGAAAAAAACTTAATTTTAAAAAATATCATAGAAACTGACGTGAATGTCAAATGCTCTTGCATTTTTAGTATAGTCAGAGCAAACATAAATGTATTTATGAAGAATTTTATGAGGGCAGCACTGCTGCATAGTGGTTAGTGCTGTTGCCCCACAATAAGAGGGTTGTGGGTTCGGTTCCCAGGCCTGGGGCCTTTCTGTGTGGAGTCTGCATGTTCTCCCTGTGCCTGGTGGGTTGCCTCCAGGCACTTTGGTTTTCTCCTACCATCCAAAGACATGCATGTTTGGGTTAAATGGTGACTCTAAATTGTCCATAGGTCTGAGTGTGCATGGTTGTTTGTCTGTCTCTGTATGTTGGCCCTACAATAGGTCAAATTAAATCAAATCAGATTTATTGATATAGCGCCAAATCATAACAAAGTTACATTAAGGCACTTTACATATAGAGCAGTTCTAGACCAAACTCTTTATGAAATGATTTAAAGAGACCCAACAGATCCCACATGAGCAAGCACTTGGTGACAGCAGCAAGCATTGATAAATACAGCTGAGTCCCATCTGCATAACAGTGAAAATTAATGCTCTGTTTCCTGATAATGTTGCCTAAAGGAAGCAGATATAAATTGAAGAGGACTGGTCCAAGTACCGAACCATGTGGGACTCCATAATTGGCAGTAGACTGGTGACCCGTCCAGGGTGTACCCTGCCCTCGCCCAGTGTGAGCTGGGATTGGCTCCAGCAACCCCCATGACCCAGAAACAGAAGAGCTGTGGAAGATGAACAAATTAATTAAAACATTTTATGAAGAAAATGCACCATACAGATTCAGTTATAAAGCGCATGAAAATCTAAAGTCTTTTTTAAATTCTATTTAACCTTTATTTAATCAGGCAAAACAGATTGAGAATTTTTTTTTTTTTTTTTATTTTCAACTGTAGCCTGACAAAAGGCAGTGTCAGGCCAGGACTCAGATGCAGAGGCTTTGCAAGACACAGACTTTATTCTTTGCAGCAATGATCTCAGGACCGAGTGATAAAAGGAAACAGGGGTATGAAACATTAACTTAAAAGAATGTCACAACGTTCTAAATCACTGACTAAGAAAACAAAAGAAATACACTCACGCTACTAAACGGAGGATCAAAGGTAGTTCTATAAAACGTTACTAGAACTCAAAATCACTCTTATCAAGGAAAACACAAAATCTATGAACATAAATCTATCCAAAAAGAATCTACAAACAAAAAGTCACTCATACAGAGGATACACAAAAGGCTATGGAAAAAGAGCTAAACTCAGGTATGGAAATTACAAACAAAAATTCACTCAATCAAGGAACAAACACTTACACAAAGAATCTAAGGACTGCGGCATGGATGTAGCACTGGTGTGGGACATGAATCGACAACACACTGGCACAAGACAAGGGGAAGTCAGACTATTTAAGATGTGGGGGGAAATAGGAAACAGGTGGAAACAATGGTAATCAGGGAGATGCACAGGATACATGAGGAAGGGCAAGAGTTAGGAATATCAAAATAAAACAGGAAATGACAAGACAAAATAAAACCAAGACGACACAACCTCACTACAGTGTGACAGGCAGGGCCTCTTGAGGGAAAGGGAAAGAAGGTGTGTAAAAAACAAAACAAAATTAAAGCTGCAAGAGGCGATGAACAGGCCCTCACACGCCTGCTCAATTCAGACTGACCCTAGAATTGCCCCTATGCAAACTTGTCAAAACCTGAAACTTTTCGTTGTAAGTGGTGTGCGTCACATCAGTTTTACGTCATGTGGAAGTGTACAATGTGGAGAACATGTCCTGTAAATATACAAATCAGATAATGCTTGCATAATGAGGGTGCTGGAGCCAATCCCAGCTCACACTGTGCGAGGGCGGGGTACATCCTGGACAGGTCACCAGTCTATCACAGGGCCAACACACAGAGAGACAGACAAAGACTAACAACCACCCACACAGGCACAGGGAGAACATGCAAATTCCACACAGAAAAGGCCCCAGCCCCAGGAACCGAAACGATGACCTTCTTATTGCAGGGCAACAGCACTAATTACAATTCCACTATACACCAAGATTTTGATAGTTTTTCATCTTCAAGTTCTTGAGAAGACTCAGTGAATGTGAAGTCATTTTGATGAAAAATGTAGTTCATTCATCTGTGAGACGTGGTCCTTGAGAATAACTTCCTGTGTCCAGTAGGTGGCGTCCTAAATTGACTCATTATTAATAAATGGTCTTGTTAAGGATGGGACTCTGATCATGAGTGATTAATTTGGACCTGATTGGACAATGTGGAGTTATCAGCACTTTCTTTTTCATGGTGAAACATGGTAGAGCCTCAAAAACCCGCCAAACCACTGCACCAATCAGTCAAAAAAGATTTTGATAGTTTCCCATCTTCATGGTCTTGAGATGATACTGATATGAAGTAATTTGGATGATTTTGTGCAGCTCGCCATGATACATATGTGTACCAATTTTGGTTCATGTATGTCATTCCTGAGCGAGAGGCTTGGCTTTCTAAATTTTCAAGTTGCCGCCATTGAGTCATTTTTTAACATGCAGTATGAAATAGAGCAGGACCTGCAGCATGTGTACAAAATTTGGGGCAGATGGGCAGTGTGTACTGGGTTTATGAGGAGCCTTAGAGCTTCTGAACTAATGAGCCATGCCATCCAGGAATAATGTACGAAACAGAATTTGATAGTTTTTCTTCTTCTCTTCTTCTTCTCTCTTGGATTAGCTCTCCTGACTTGGAATAGTTTAATCCATTTTTGATAGTAAATCGCCAATGCAACTGGCCCAGGCCCCGACATCAGGCCCCAACAAATGGTGCCATGTGTAAGCCGTACCACAACAAGCCATACTAGCGGAACTTCAACTGTGGCTTGTCAAAGAGTAGGACACACATGGTCTGAGTTGATCTTTGGAAAACCTGACGGGAAATCAGAAGTTCACTCTCAACCCGCCAGGCCGACCCAAAAGTGTAACTCTGGATATCCAAAGTTTACACTCGAATGTCTACTTTTAATGTCTTTCCTGGAGACCATGAATAAAAAACAGCTCTAGCTTTGATGTCATGTCTGTATAACCAGCACTAAGACCAACCTCTGTCCGCTTTATGTTGGCAGCTGAGCTTTAAGACTGCTGCAGTCATCCAGGTTGTTGGAAATATGAGCGGCAGCTCTCTAAAAAACTGGGGAAATGCCCTCTGGCCCCCCTCGGTGGAGAGAGCATGGTTTTGTGGCTCAGCTGGACGAGTGGCCTAGTAGCCGGGATTTCCAACATCAAGCTGGGGTGTAATTTTGTCTTTGATAGAAGCAGCACTGGGAGAAACACGCTGCACAATGCAGCAATGCACAATGGGGGACAGTGCATGATGATGTTTATTACATAACTCTTTGGCTCAAGACCATTGGCTCTGCATCCAGTTGGCAGCAATGTTGAATCATAATCATTTTATGATCTTTTTGTTTTTCTTTTTATCACTTCCCACTGATGGCCACTGCTGAGAGAGAGCAAGCAGCTGGACAAGCTCCATATCCTCTATCCTCACTGTACTGTATTCAGGGAAATGCCATTTATAGTCTCAAAACAATTTGGAAAAATTACTGCCCTTTATATTTTCAAGATGAAACATTGCTGAGAGCACATAAAAGTGTATTTCTTTTACATGTTTCACAACAACTGCTCCCAGCAACAAAATTGAGATAACTGAAGGTGACAACTTTTTTTTACGCAGACAAAAGGCTGTGGCTTTGAGTAAATATAGGAGAACAATAATGCTGAAAAATCCACCCCAAAACCTCTAATACTCTAAACATTACTAAACATTATTGTCCACATCTGTCATTGCACTAAATTCAGACTAGCTTCTCACTCTGAAAACAGAAAAATACAGGATTGATCCCAGAGACTTTGATTATTTAAGCAGCTGACAGCTAGGCCTCAGCAAGGAATGACACACTCTGATTGGCTGTGGCATCACCCACCAGAGCCAAAAGGAGCATCTAATGTAGAAATGTGACTCGAGACATCACTGGAGAGATGGAGGATGAAAATCGATGGATAAACACAGAAAAGTAAAACAGCAAAGCTCCAGTCAAAGAGTCAGAGTGATCTAAATCTGAACTAACTTTTTTCTTTGTTGATCAACTGAAGTCACTGACAAACAAACACATCAGCATTGCTAGAAAGAGCTGACACTCTAGTTTAAAGGGACAAAAACCCCAGCATGTCTCGGTGCAATGAAGCTCCGAATATGATGGGATTTTTGGAAGCGTTTGCACCTCTGTGGGCTTTACAAGTCTTTCCCCCTTGTGAAATTGCTTAAAATACAGTTTAATTAATTTAACTTTTCTGTCTACATTAAGTGCAGGCTCTTCCTGGTCTGCTTGTGGGTTAACAATCTGAGGACTAATTGTTTTGTTTTGTGAAGGTATCTAGTTTACCGGCCCTCCTCCCTCAGAATGCTGCACTCAGCCACTTCCTGGGGCTTTTCTCTGTTAAAATGCAGTCCATTTTATTTTATTTATTTATTTAACCTTTATTTATCCAGTAGATGTCCCATTGAGAAACAAAGATCTCTTCGTCCAGGGAGTCCTGACCGAGAGAGCATACATACGTTCCATACATAAAACAATAAAACATACATAAACGATGAAGATATAAAATACATAAAGTCAATAGCAAATTGGCAATCCCAGATGCAGTTAGACCAAATCCATAATGTTTCTCCACCCTTAATAAAGTGTTTAAGTGGTATTGTCCATGTATGTGGAGGTCACTTGAGCATCGCTCTAGTGTTTTGTTTTTTTCATACAACCCCAAGTGAACAGACATTAATTCAAACAATTAACTGTTTCCAGGTTGTGGGGAGTCCATCATAGGGCCAACACACAGAGAGAGACCAACAACCATTCACGCTCAGACAATTTAGAGTGACCCATTAACCCAAACATGCATGTCTTTGGACAATGGTACCTAGAGGAAACCCAAACAGACACAGGGAGAACATGCAAACTCCACACAATAAAGCCCCATGCTGGGAACCAAACCTGCGACCTTCTTATTGCAGGGAAACAGCGCTAATCACTATGCTGCCGTGTTGTCAACCTGAGTTTGTTTGAAGTTTCTTTGAAGCTCATGAAGCAGCATTACAGCTAACTATGCATAGAGCTAGTGTAATGCATCGTCTCCTGTCAATCAAAGGCACTTTGAAAACAAAATTTCCATCCAATAGCAGAGGCCCTGAGGTTTTCTCTGACGTATAACAATCCCTGATTTGGGCCATTCCTTCACCCCAAATAAGGGCTGCATAACCGGAGCTGAGCCACACGAGTCATACACGCAGTGACGCACACAGTTGGCCCGGATTTCCCTTTAACTCAGTGTGTAATTGGTTTTTACCGTCGTTTTTGTTACTGTTGTGGGGAAGTTTTGACACTTTTTTACACCAACATGGCGAATAGGGTGTTTACACCGACGGAGCTGCTGCAAATGTTGTACAGTGAGGACGAAAAGGAGAGCAACGTCGATGACACCACCCTAGAGCCAGCTGGTGCCTTTGTTGGCTCTCCTCTCAGTGTCAATAAGTAAACAATAGACATCTCGACAAAAAGTGTGTTTTTACTGCTCCAAGTTTTAATGTAATGTAATGAAATGAATAATAAAAGACAATACATGAAATTTCATAAATTCATATTTTCAAGGCCTTTGTTAATTTTAATCCATCACTGATAGTTGCGGGTTTACTTCTGGAGTTATAAAGCTTCAAAATAACAACATAAAACAGGCAAAAATAGGTCAAATTTGTGTTTGGATAGGTTTTGGACACCATATGTTAATCCCAATGCAATTTTCAAATGGAATTTTACTTTTGTAATTGGTGTTCCTAAAAGCAATCATGTTTGTGATTGGCCCCAAAAGGTTGTCTGTTGACTGAAATCCTGCAGTGTGCATTTTAGCCAAATTGGACCCTTTTGGATAGATTTGGCAGACTGGAGATCGCCAAGGGGCACTGTTTGGTAAAAACTCTATAGTGCCTCAGTATTTTTTACCTATCAACCTAAAATTTGGTACACATGTGGACAGGGAGTGTATGAACCATTTATGTAAAATTCAACCTAATTCATAATGAAGATTTTGAGATATCACTGTTTTCACACAAAATTTCAAACTCTTTTTACTTTTCCCAAAATATTGTTTTTTCGATGGCCCTATTTTTTAGGGAATGACTCAATTCAATAGATGTAAAGGTGCAGATGTCTTCTTTCATTTAGTAGTTTGGGGATTAGTACTTCTGTAGTTATAAAGCTTTATTTGCAGTGATACAAAAACAGGCGGAAATTGCCAAAAACAGCCTCTGCATGAAGAGGTTAACAGTCTCTGGGTCCCCACGTAGCGTTATGAAACCTTTCATTACAGCACCTGATCGAAAGCAACATGCCGTGAAATCACTGAAACAACGAGCTCTCAGCAGTGACCTCCATTCTCAGGTCATTGGAGGAAGTGTCTGTGTGTGTCGCTGCTTTTGTGCATACACATACTGAATGTGACTGATTTGTCACTCTTAAAAGCTTGACAGATTCAATGGGAATGTGCAGGGACAAGAGCAGTGGAAAGATAACACTGAATAAGATGTGCGTGGGTATTTTTCTATGTGTGTATGTGTGTGTTCGCTAGCAGTTCGCTAGCTAACTATGGGGGTTTCCTGGAAGCTAATGAAAGAGAAAGCATGAGTGCCAAAGTTCATTCTTTCCCTGTCAGCTCCTGTTAGGCTGACAAATCCCTTGGTGCCCTGCATTCCACTGGTCCCAAAGGAATCAGGGGGCAGCAAGCATCAATCCTACCAGGGATGTCGGTCCAGAGCCAGGATGCTAACTTTTAAAGGGGACAAATTAGAAAGACAAAAATCTCATTTGAAAGACAACTAAATTTTACTTGTTTCAAAAAGGCAAGTGATAATCTACGACTTCAGTTAAAAGCCATTGATTGAGTAAAGAAACAAAAAGAGGATTGCAAAGAAGTTTAAGTCAGAGCTGCTGTTTTTCTGTGCATGGAGATATGTAGAATATGCTTGTGCATTCACCTGGACTTCTGCACTTTCAAGTGACGCTGTGTAACAAAAGCTGCAATAGAGTTTTTGCCTCGGGCCCACTTTCAGATGTTGTCTAGCAGGTCTGCACACTGAGTGTAGCGCTACAGGAGGTGGCATTATGTTTTGTGTTTAGGTTTTTTATGTATGTGTGTGTGTGTGTGTGTGTCATGCCATTCTTTTGACCATGATGCTCAGTAAGGACTTGAGGGGATTTTCTTCAAATTTGACATTCATTAAGAAGAGTCTGTTCATAGTGACAGAGGTCAGTTTAATGTAGAGATGTCCTTTTATTTTATTGTCAGAACCGGACACATTGTGTTTCTGCATTTCAAATTTCCGGGTCCATCCCATTCTGATAAACAGGTTATCTTCAAATTTGTACAAACAATCAAGTAAAGTGAGTGAAGGACAAATGGACATATTTTAAAGCTGAAATGTGCAGAAATATGAACTGAAGTAACGCAAATAAACTTATTTAACTTAAATTCACATGTAACCATAAAAATTAAATAATGACATTTCAGAGACCATTGCCAAATTGACATCAGATTAGAATATTTTAATTAATACATTGTTGTTCCTTTTATCTAGAGAAACCAGTGTCTGGACATTTTAAGTATGTCTGTCACTGTTACAGCCTCACCAAACCCTAAACCCGAAAACCGGACTGGTAATCTCCATCCCAAACTAAATTATCAAAACCCAACACTCCAAGTCATGTTGAGAAGAAAACCAAAAATAAGAAGGGGAAAGAAGCTACTGCTGCTGTCAGGTGTGTCTCCACGCCACCTCTCAGGTCCGCCTTTTCTCTCATGGAGTAATTGGTGCTTCATTCCTACCAAGAAACACATACAGAGAGAGAGAGGGAGACACAGAGAAAACACTCCCACAGGCAGTGTTGCAGTATTGTGCCCACATCCCACACGTAACAGCCACTAAATAACAAACCAGGGGCCATTTTTGGTGGTCCAAGAATTACAAAAATGTACTTCCCTTTAGGCCTAAACTTGTGATGTTTGTGAAGCAGGGACACATAGTCACACTTGGCTGTATTCCCTGGCTGGTCAGCAGCCTAACAGGACAGAGATTTATCTTTTCAATATTCTTCCCACACAAGCAGGCGATAAAAATCCAATCTATCTGTTGACCCATTTATAACAGGGAGACAAAAGATTTCCAATTCTAGTTTGTTTGTTGTGATAGCTTTGCCGTCTGATGATTTTATTTTTCTCTACCTATATGGGATGGTTTTCCCCTTACTTGTCAGCTGTGCTGTATCATGCAGTGTAAATTGTTGACCTTCAGTTGTTGTTGTTGACCCTCAGCAGAGCAGAATCAGTCCAGAATAGGATTATCAGACAATGTCTCAGGTTTCCACCAACTCAAATGTTCATGAATATTTTCACTTCCACACACAAGCTTTGTTTCTCCCCTCTTTCTTTCTCTGCCTGTGTTTCTGTCACTTGGCTTCACACTCTATTAGCTTCCATTTACTGATCACATTTAATATTTTTTTCCAAAGTGGGCCACAGGTATTGTCAGGTATTGTGTAGAGGTCCATAATAGATCACATCACTTGGGTGCACAAAAGTTTACCTCTCTGCAAAACAGTGTCTAATAAATCTGGGTCACAAAATTATGTAAGACGGGGCCATGAGTAGTTGAAGGGCTAAAAAACTTTTTTGTTTTTAATGTACCTCTACAAACAGCACAAGAGCCAGAGTGATCGAGGGCTGGAGTGTGGTGGAGAAATAAGCAGCATCAACCAATGGGTTTCCTTGTTTTCAGAGCTTTGTTTTCTTTTTCTTCTTTAATTATGGCAACGAACAACTGTCCACCAACAGTTGGCAGAATGTAGCAGCAGCAGATCCCAACAGAGGTTCCCAGTCTGACTCCTTCCCTCACCATCCTGCCACCCTCAGACATCTAACACCTGGATCCTACCATTACACTGTGAAGGGCCCCCCAGACACTAAATCACCTCTCTGAAAATGCATATTGCCATTTACATTTTAAGATTCCACTTTACACAATCTAAAAATACTGATCTAATATAGGATAACCAAAAAAAAAAGGAAAACTTAAACTCTCCACCCCCCATTCACTCATCCCTCCCCGCCTTCCACCTTAGTACAGCCTAACCAGACAATCAGTGACTGCTGTCACCCTGTGGCTATATTCTCATGTGTGCACTCCATGAAAACATGCAGCATAATCATACAGAAGTTTAACAGGATCTCTATACACAAAGTCTGCTTAGTTTGACCGTCAAGTTTACTCAGACTTGGAAGCTCGAAGTCCAAGAGGTGCCTAGAGGTGCAAAGAGGTCTTCTACCGCTCATCCGTTTCTGGGTCGTGGGGGGTTCTGGAGCCAATCCCAGCTGACATTGGACGAAGGCGGGTACACTCTGGACAGGTCGCAGAACTATCACAGGGCCAACACACAGAGACAGAGATGAACAACCACTCACACTCACATCTACAGGAAATGTACAGTCACCAATCAACCTAGACATGCATGTCTTTAAATGGTGGGAGGAACCCAGAGTACATGAAGCTCGGGGAGAACATACAAAGTCTGCACAGAAAAGCACCAGGCCAGGAACTGAACTTGCAACCTTCTTGTTGTGAGACAACAGCGCTCCCCACTATGCCGCTGTGCTGCCTACTTTCTGCAATAGTAATCCAACATATAGATACAAAGATAAACTATGAAAAAGTCAACAACATAAATAAAACATTATTTAAATTGCACTGTGATGCCTATGATTTGTTTTCATTCTTGAGCATTGATCTTTTATTCCTCTAAATGACTGCACAAAGATGACAAATCGCACCGTAACATTTTCAAAAGGAAGGGCAATATTTCATAGCAGAAAATGCAATAACTTTGATGGCTATGCTCCCAGCGATAATATCCTTGAGAGATCAGAATCAACTGCTGCCAGTAGACATTTTGTGATGTTAAAGGGCACCGTCTCTTCAGTTCTGCTTAGGTAATGCATCTTACACAGCTGTCTGGACTGTTGTCTGTGTTCTGTCAAAAGTAAATCAGAAAAATTATAAGAGTTCACAAATGAAATGGGGGAATTTAAAGACCAATTCTGGTCAAGGACTGCTTCTCCGTGGATATACAGCACTGCTTGTCAAAACACTGTAAAGGAAACAGTCACAAGGCTTGTCGGCAAGTAGGAACTTTTGGGAACCACCCTGTATATGGCTCCAATAACCATATGACTAGGATTATAACTGAGCAAGCACATGCCCAGTGTATGCAGATTTCAGGTGTGTTACTATTTACTCAAGTTATTTCTGATACAGTGTTCATTTTCATTTTGAAATTGGAACTTATCAGTCCAGACGTGGCCTCTAACAGCTACTTTATAGTGGCTGTTAGAGTTGATTGCGTGATATATATTATCGCCTTTTTTCTCAGGAACCCTAGATAAAGTTAAAAATTTCTGTCTGAGGCTGTCAGCAGTGAAGGAATCCAGAAGCTCACAAAGCTGTTAGTACTTTATTGCCTGTGTCCGTCTGTGTGTGGTTGGGGCTAAGACTTCTTTCATCCGATGTCATCTATCTTTAGTTTTATTTCTGTCTCATTTTCCCTTTTCATTTCTTTTTTATCTTCTTCATCGAGAGGCTAAAAGATAAAGACAGACTCCAGCTGGTTGCTAACAACCTGTATAAGTATATGTTTGGGTGGGAATTGGATGGTAATAGCTAACTTTACCTCAGGGGAACAGTTTTTCATGAGGATTTTCAGTAGTGGACTGTTTTTTCCCCCTCCCTCCTCTTAACCCCCCTTCCCACCTCAATTTGAACACTTTACTCTACTGTCTTGTATAATTGGCTTTAACTGCCCAGGCCTGGGGCCTTCCTGTGTGAAGTTTGCATGTTCCCCCCATGCTTGCATTAGTTTCCTCCCACAGTCCAAAGACATGCATATCTAGGTTGACTGGCAACTCTGAATTGCTCATAGGTAGTGCAGAGTGCGAGTGTGAGTGGCTCTTTGTCTGTCTCTGTGTTGGCACTGCAATGGACTGGCGACCTGTCCAGGATGTGCCCTTGTCCAGAGCGTGGTTTGGATTGACTAAGCAAGCCCCGCGACCCGGAAACAGATAAGCGGTAGAAGATGAGTGAGTGAGTGAGCTACACAGTAAAATGGCTTCAGTTTACAGTTTCTTATTGTGTGCAGTAAACACAGTACAGAGAGAGTAAAAAAACGTTTGAACATTTCGGCTTTCAATCAGTAAAATTACAAAGACACGTGTGTGTGTGTTGGGATGTGGGTTTCTGTGGACACATAGTGGAAAATTATCATTCGTGATGATCCAATGTTTGCCTCTGATTTTGTCTTATTGTCACATGACATGAAACCTCCGAGTCAACCAACTTTGAGTTGACAGATAATGGATCATTCAAATAATCTTTGTCTGATAAAAGTCCGCAAATACACAATTAAGTGTCTTTCCTGGCATTTTTCTTTCATTGTCATAACCCCTCCTTGGTCGTTCACGTATTTTTGGTTCTGTGGCAGAATTGGCTCCTGAGAAAAATGTGATATGCAATCTTCATAGCAGTTCAGAACCATTGTGCACAGGCATTTTTTAAATTATACTAAGTGGCTAAGTTGGTCAGGACAACGTAATGTTTTTCAACAAGCTAATTTGGTTTTGTCCTGAAGGAGAAAACATTTGCGTTTCATTTGTTGTTTCATCACTTATGTTTGTAATTTTGGCAACTAATGTGCTGTTAAAGTTGCATTACAGGACTTGTGATCACCAGGAGGCAGAATTATTCTGAAACAATATCACAGCAATGGAGTCTTGATGCACTCAAATCCTAAAGTGACTTTGTTCTTTTGGCTAAAATCGTAGCAAATAGCTGTCATCTCGTATGGTGGTTGAATATTTATAAAGCTTCCCTGTTTACATTTAATTAAAGCTTAGAGTTCTACATAATTGAAGGCATTACTACTTTGAGTGATTATTTGGTCTCGGCTCCACGCACACCCCATCTCATTTCCCATTTTCAACCAGGAGTTAGATGGCAACACTGTGAACCTCAAAAACACTCTTAATAAACCTAATGAATCACATCTAAGACACAGAGCTAAATTAGCCATTAAATTTTACCATTAACTTTTTGGTTTTGTCCAAATGACAAATGCAAATTCAGATTTTTGTAGCATATTTTCAGAACTATTGAGGTGTTCTTATTTCAGGTTTCTTTTTTCTTTCTTTCTTTCTTTTTTTTTGCTCCAGAACACTGAGCTGAAATGGGCTTCAGGATGTGTAGAGTTGCAATGCTGCTAATCCCTAATGCTTCTTCATGCAAGACATCTATGATAACCCCTTTGTGACTTTGACATTAAAGCTTTTTTTTTCCAGTTTTTCTCCATCTTTGGTGATTAAACACTCGCAAATCAGAAAAATCATTACTGGTTCTGCTCTCGTATTTTCAGGGGTAATAGATTTATCTTGGATAGTGAAAGTGAGAGCAGATAATGCTTAAAACGATGACAGCCCACATATATTTGAAATGGGATCTCTTTTTTCGCCCATATCCCCTCTCCCACTGCTGGCTGTTTTCATCCGTGACCACCTTCAGTTTCTGCATAATTGAGAAGAGTTCCTGTGTGTACAGATCTTTAAATTCAAATGTCACTTTCTTCCTCTTTGTTAGCCTAACTGCTTTATCACCTTAGCCCGTCTTTCATTTATTGAACTTTTATTGATTGCATTAACAGTTAACAGCTGAGAATCTCATTTCCATTGTTTGCCAGTTGTTTCTGTATTAAATAAAGAGGTAGTAAAGGAGAAAGGGTTAGGGTTGTTTTTGTCATTTTATATAATATTTAATGTCTGAGAAATCTCATTCATGAGACGTGAGACCTTCTTGGTGTGAGGTGAAAGTGCCACCACGCCGCTATGCTGCTTCTGAGTAATCTCTGCTAGCACATCTGTACATCATTTTCATTTCATGCTCACACACACAACCTTTTATTAGCTGATGGAACCAAACAACCTGCCAACCAGGATCATTTCTTCTCATTAACCCAAAAGTTCCAGCTCAAACAGGTTATCGGTCAGATATCCCTCTCATGCAGAATGGTTCTCATTGTGTGTGTCTGCATGTGCCAGTTTGTGCACATAAACCATTGTCAGTGTGTCACCACAGTGTTTTGAAGGAGAGACAAATGATTAAGTGTTTTGGCATGAGTTCCTTAAGACAGGTTCCAGTTCAATTTAATCAGGTGTTCATGCTGTTTGCCAGCCCCACCATGTGTAGAAAGTACAGCCAGTTTGAAGAAATTTGTGTGCCCTGGTCAACGTGACGTTTTGATTCAATCACCCTGTTGTTTAGATTTGACAGCAATGCAGGTGTTTGATGTTTTGCTGGTGCATTCGCTGATAGGTGACACTGTCTATGGAGACCAGTAAAGCTCCATCAATTATACTGTACAATCAACAATGACCATCAATCATTAACTGTGCAGCTGGTGCACTGCACTGCTGTAAGGGACCCATCACAAAATCAAATTATCATTAATATATTTTTTTATCCAACTCTTAAAATGTCAGATATAAACGGGATATTGCACCTGTAATAGCTATCTGCTCTCCGTTCCCCAGAACTGCTCGGAGCACCTCGGGGAACCAGCTGTGTTCAGTGGCGGAGCTGTGGTTCATGTTTCTCTGTTCACACATTTTAAATCAGATGAAAAGACTAAAGTTTTTAGCCATAACTCTGAAACAATAATAGTGTCCACTTGTGTCCACACTCTAAAGCTTACATCATTTACTTTTATTCACTTTTATTCATAGATGTTGGAATTTGGATCTCATCATTGTCTTCAAATACCAAATAGTCCATTGATGCTACAGTTAAGCATTGATGTACCATGTCTACGTAACAAAAAAGAAAAAATGTAGAAGAGAGAGTTTCATCGGTTCCATTGACCTTGTAAACATTAGAATGCTTGTTGGCGTCAGAAGAAGAACTGAGTCACAGTGCTCATTATCTTTGAAGTGAAACATTTCAGTTCTGCTGATCTGCATTCTCAGCACCACTGTAGCAGTTCTACATTTCAAATTCAGATTCTTGTTTTGATAATGTCTTGTTCTCTGGGGCACTTTTTGGGTGCTATTGCTTGTCCTGATTATATATTCATTAGTGATTTCTGTATTTTCTGTATCTGCATCCTCAGTCTTGCAAACGTTTGTGAACTCAAATTTTGAAAACCCATAAAACTGGCTGTCTTTATCAACAGTAAAAAACCTTTCTAGCTGCATTTGAAAAGCTTTTGGTTATAAATAAATTTGAAGATATTGGATTGCAAAGTGTTATTTTGATAAAGCCAACAAACAGCTCCCTGCTCAACATTTCCATTTTTGATTATTTGATGGTGCAAAATGTTGATTTTTCAAGAGTTTCTCACCTGTGGCGTAATTCAAAGTTGCGACATCTTGTGTGAATGTTCAGTACAGTGCTGTGTTCAGGTTCGATACTGACCTCATCTCTCCCTCTCTGCCCCTGGTGTCAGGCTTCAGAGGAGACCTGTCTACTGATATCCAGCCCCAGGATGCTGCTCCCGGCTTCGGGCGCACTGCCACCAGGTGCCCCCCTGTCTGTCCACCACCAGATTCAACTGCTACAGCAGCAGCTGCAGCAGCAACAGCAGCAAACACAAGTGGCTGTGGCACAGGTTGGTCTCTCAGACATTTAGAAACAGACCCTTTTATGTATTTAAACTGCCTGTCTTTAACTTATAACCCCTAAGCATGTATTATTTGCAGTGGCTTAAAGTGTCACTGTAAAGTGACACACTAGCCATGATGAATGTTCATTTAAGAGTGAGACTTCTTTCATCATTTGCACGTTTCTTTTTCAGTGAGATTAGAATTCAGACAACAGCTATATCCCATTGGTGTGAGCTTTTTCAGTTGTTGCTTGTTTGTGGGTCTTTCTGCCTTAGGTTTTTTCTTAAGAAAGTGAAATACATGCTTGATCGGGCTGAGATCTGGTAGTTGATGCGGCCATTGTAGAATATTCCACTTCTTTGTCTTAATAAACTCTTGGGTCGCTTTTACAGTATGTATGCATCCACTTTGCTGCATTTGGCTGAATCTGAGCAGAAAGCATATCCCTATACAGAATTTATCCGACTGTTTCTGCCTTCTGCCACATCATCAGTAAACACTAGTGACCCACTGCCACTGGAAGCCATGCATGCCCTTGCAATCACACTGCTTCCACCATGTTTTACAAAAGCTGTGGTGTGCTTTGGATCATGAACCGTTCCAAGGCTTCCCCATACTTCCTTCTTTCCATCATTCTGGTACAGGTTGATTTTAGTTTCATCTGTCCAAAGAATGTTGTTCCAGAACTGGGCTGGCTTCTTCAGATGTTTTTTGGCAAAGTCTAATTTGGACTTTCTATTTTTTAGGCTGATTAATGGTTTGCACCTTGTAGTGAGCCCTCTGTATTTGCTCTCATGAAGTCTTCTCTTTATGGTAGACTTAGATACTGACACATCTACTTCCTGGAGAGTGTTCTTCACTTGGGTGGATGTTGTGAAGGGGTTTTTCTTCACCGTGGAAATGATCCTGCGGTCCTCCACCACTACTGTGTTCCGTGGATGTCCAGGTCTTTTTGAGTTCCGAAGCTCACCAGTGTGCTCTTTTTTCACAGCATGTACCAAACTGTTGATTTGGCCACTCCTGGATTTCTTCTTTTTTTTCAGTCTGCTTCACCTCCATTGAGAGTTCCTTTCACCACATGTCGTGAGTTCACAGCAACAGTTTCCAAATGCAAATGCTACACCTGGAATCAACTCCAGGTTTTACCTGCTTAATTGATGACAACATAACAAAGTATTTTGAGTTAATTGTCCAATAACTTTTGGTCCCTTCAAAGAGAGGCTGCTACATATTAAATAGCTGTACTGTAATTCTTAAACTTTTCCCCAAATTTGGATGTGAATACCCTCAAATTAAAGCTGACAGTCTGCACTTTAAGTCCATATTGATTATATAACTGTATCTAAACAGCTAAAATAACACTGTCCAAATATTTCTGGGCCTAACTGTACAGTACAGGCCAAAAGTTTGGACACACCTTCTCATTCAAATTAATAGAAAAGGTTGGAATGTCCTATACTATCCATGTTGTGAGTGAATAACACAAGCTGCAAAAACACTTTTTCTTGAGCAATGTGAGAAATGTGTTGTTTTATTTTATAACAATGCTTAATTTCATGCTATTGTGAGCTTTTATTATGAGAAAACTGACAGAAAGTTACGATTGTTATTTGCATGGCAGACTCTGAGATAGCAGACACGATGTGTAGTATGAAACAACACAAGTTCAATCAGTCAAACATATGATGTTAGACATACATATGAGCCACATGTGAACAGAAAACTACTTTTAGTAGTCGGGCAGCATGATGGCATAGTGGTAGGCGCTGTTACCCCACAATAAGAATTTATGTTGAGCAACAGTGCAATTGCAGGTTTGATTCCCAGGACTAGGGCCTTTCTGTGCGGAGTTTGCCTGTTCCCTCCGTGTTTGCATGGGTTTCCTCCCACTGTCCAAAGGCATGGGTTTTCGGGTTTGGTGACTCTACATTGTCCGTGAGTGTGAGTGGTTGTAAATCTCTGTGTATTGGCCCTGAGATGGACTGGTGACCTGTCCAGGGTGTACCCTGCCCTTGCCCAATGTGAGCTGGGATTGGCTCCAACACCCCTATGACTAGTAAACAGATTAATAAATAAATATTAAATTAATCTTTGATTTTTTTTTCCCACCAACAGATTATAGCTAATATGTAAAAATTATTAGATAATCTAGTTTTAATCAGAAGAGCCACTGGGCCTCAGACATTACCAATCACCAATCAGTGGCTACAATTAACAGTTGAGGCCAGAGGTGCCCTTTAATGACTGGCCAGTATTGTTTCCTGGTGGCTGCCAGGGTGGCTGTCGTGCCTGTTGTTCTGTTGCTGGGGGGGGCGGGGTCTGATTTGGGGACTTCCAGATTCCCTGGGGTCCCCCACACCTGCGGCCCTCCAGCCGGGCACTGGACCCTCGCTTGCCTGGCACCTAAATCACGCTTCACCCACCACCACACACTTTCCACTCTGTCATTTCTCACAGCCACAGTTAGATACATCACATACACCCTACACAAGAATTTAATGCACGACACCTTGAAGGACGTACTAAGACGGGTTTAGGGGCAGGCTGCAGGACAGAGGTGTGCTGCAGTCCTCTGACCTCCCCCCACCCTCCTCTCCTTTCTTCTAATCTTAATGCATCCCACAACATCCAGGGTCACAGGTTCACGGTGCAGGCTCCCTGGTGGTCTCTGTCGGTCTGACACTGGCCGTTGTGAGATGGCTCACTGCTTCCTCTCACCCTTCTGTCAGGGGTCAAGAGCTCCGAGCTCTACTTGGAAAGTTTCCTCCTGTGGTCTCCTTGGTCCGTGTGCGTTGGGGGCATGGGTCAAGCACCATGGCCACCCGCCGGTACAGCCTATCTCCCTTTGGGTGCATCAGGCATTGCTGGGACTCACAGGTGGGTCTCTTCAGTCAGTGGAGTTACTCCGGCTCGTCTGGGGGATGTGGGGTGGGTTTCGAGGTGTTGGTGGCCAATGTGGATGGCTGGGTGTTGGATGGGTGGGTGTTGATGGGTGTGGGGCCCTCCTGTCCTGCTCCAGTGTGTACTTGCTTGGGCGGTTCAGTGGCATTCGCCGTCAACTGCCAGGAACACTGGGAACTGCTGCGTGCCTCGTGGCTCCCTGGACTTGGTACCTCATATGCTCCCGCACACAGGGTGGTGGACATGGGGAGCCTGGGTCCCTGACCCGATTCTGGACCCTGGTGATGGTCTCACTCATATTTAAGGAAAGTCCCCATGTGTCTGTGGTGTCACTTCCCAGCTCGTGTTGGTCCACATCATGAAGAATTGATGAATCCTGCCTAAAATCGGCTGAGCTGTTCTTTCATTCCTTCAATACATGCCCTATCTTTTGACTCAGCTCTTCTTTTGGGACACCTTCACCTACCTGGATTCCCATCTCTCCAGAGACCTACACATAAACCCTCTGGACTCTCTTAATCCTGAATGAGGTGACAGGAAAATCACAGGATCCTTTAATCCAGTTCCTACCAGCACCACCTGCTTCCCTTCCCCTGTCAATCCTTCTACATCTTCTCTGTACTTTGTTCCCCCCTGTATTCAGTGAGGTGTAGCACTGCCCTCCCTGCCACACAAAGGCCATTTCACTCAATAAAGATCAACAACTAGCTTCTAGAGAGGGCCGGTGATGGTCACATGCACAGACTATAATAAAATATTTAGCTGCAAGACTAAGGGCTTCAATCTCATATAATGTTGACATCCTGTGGTGTTAAACTATGAGGACAAATACAGACAAAAAAATAAAAGAGGTGACCAGTAACAGATATGGTTTCAAGCACATGACTCATATGAAGACATGCCCTCACACACACACACACACAAAACACGTACATGGTTTATCAGTCTGAGTGCAAAAGGCCTTGAGGCTATAAACTGTAGTTTTTAAGCTCAGCACTCTGTTTCTCACGCACACTCGAAGTGTCGAAGACAGTTAAATACTGGAGTTCATATTCTTCCAGAGACAGACGCTAAGGTCCGGATTAAACTCCCAGTTTGTGCTGAACCAAGCTGTTCCCTTGTCCTGACCTGAACAGCAAAGGAAAGATTCGATTTCTACTCCAGCTGTGCACACATCCAGATAGAATATGCCTAGAAATGAATGCCAGCAATTATAGCTTAATGAAGCTAGTGGTCACTGTCAGCTAGTGTAGATTTTTTATATATATATTTTTTTTTTACAGTGAAAACTGCTTTTTGCAGTTTTAATTTAAGTTTCCAGCAAGTATCTGCCATTCCGAGGAGACTTTCCCCAACAAATTGAATTGCCTGAGCTGTTGCTGCTCCAACAATATCTAAATTAGTTTCAACTGATATTTTTGGTCTGCTTCTTTTAAGCTGTATTATATTACTTGTGTGAAGTTTGTGTGCTGCTGGTCCTTTAGTTTATTCCTGCTTTTAAATGCTGGCGTTTTCTCATTCTAAATAACAGGTTATTCCTGATGGCAAGAAATAACTAGGGATTGTCATGACTCAGCTCAAAGGAGATGACAAAGTGGGAGAGACACAGCGCAAAGCCAATAGAAAAATATGTTTATTTAAATAAAGCAAAATAAACTAAAGGAACACAGGTATGAGGTGTGTAAGTCAGTGGCATCAGTCATGTACATGTGGGTGCACTGACCATGTAAGGTTTGGAGTTGTGGAAAGTAAGTAAGAAAGCCAAAGTAATCAAAGGTGTGGGCGCTGGTGAGGAGGAAGAGAGAGCTCTGGCACGCAGCAGCTTGCAGCTTTTATCCATCGGGAGCACCGCGCCCTCGTGCTCCCAATCAGGTTGATGGGATCAGCTGATCGCAAAAAAAAAAACAAACACAATTTCACCACCATCAAGCAGAGGGAAAACCCATAGCAGCCTAAGCAGCCTAAGCAGCCGAGGCAGGGCCGTCATAGGGAGTTGTCGTTTTCACCACCATTGATGTTTGGACTTCTTTAGAATCAGTGGCTCAGGTGGTTTCTTACCTGGAGCTGAGGTCTCTTTCCAAATCAAACCGGACATATAGAAGTAACTTGTACCTTGAAGTACCTTATACCTTGAAATTTGTTTTGGTTTTTACTCTTAGAATTTCACAAAACTAATCAGATGTCCAGGATATTTTACTAGCGGCTGAATTCTCCACTGAGATCTCTCCTCCATAACAAGTAGTCCACAGGATGAATAAAGGTAGAAACACAAAATGAAGCAGTTCCACTTTGAAAATCAACAATTCATCTCCTTGTTTGAGACAGGATGTCTGGAAGGGATGGCAACTGAGCTATCTAACAATCCCTGAGATGGAGAGCCAGGTGTCCAATTAGTAAAATCTTTATCTGTCTTAAGATGTGTTTTATAAATGTGAATTTGAATGGAATAGATGTTGATTTTAATCTTCAGGAAGTATGAGGAAGAAGTCATTGACAGGCAACCAATGAATTTTTTTAACTTTTTTTGGCTGGTGGTTTTGCCTACCACCTTAATGCACACCTACACCTACTTTTATTTTTTTAGAATAAGAAAGCCATAACAAACTGATACCGGTAAATGTCAGAACATATTTAATATAATACGTACAAAATGTTCTCATAAAAGGGTGATCAACTTTAAGAAGGCAAAGTGTATGATGAAAGTGCAGACACAGTTGGGCTTTGTTCCACACAGCATCAGTATGATGATTTAATGTCAGTTTGTCATAAACAAAAGTGAGGGAGTTTCATGTTACAGGAGTCCCAAAGCACTCATGGGCATCTTTCCATCAGTTTCACACCAGACAATAAACAAGACAAACACAGACTTTCTTTCTGTAAGCGTAGCTTGGTTCTGTTTAAAAGCATATATTACCATTAATAATATTACCATTTATGGTTTGATTACCTCAGAAGCTCCCTTCTAATTTAGCAGTGTTGTGACTCCTGTGATAAACAGAGACATACAGCCAGACAAATCGTTTGTACTTTAAACTTGACATCTATTGAGCCATTTTAACATAGTTAGTTTATAACTATACTGTTGTTGCATTTGACTTTTAATTGTCAGTGGCCATAATTTCTATGCTTGGATATATAAAAATGGCATGACGAGATCATTCACACACACTGGCTCAGAAATTCTGGAGCAGAATGACTCCACACGCAAGTGACGTGTGGTAAAATGAAAACACATTAGTGTGGATGCAATATCAGATCATAGACTGTATGTAGAAGTGGATGTGGATGAAAAGTGAAGCCAGTGCTGAAGTGCCTGAAACCTGCATTCCATCTAATGATCATCAGTGAGCTCATTCTATTTTATTTCCTCAGTAAATATTTCCCTAATGAGTTTATGATCTCAATCTCTAGATTCAAGTCATTAATACAACATGGTCTTCATTTATTACATGATGGCAACTTTCGTAGGAAAACAGGCCATAAAGAAGGGAATGGATTAAGGGGGCGTGGCTACTGTGTGTTTGACAGAATGTACCAGGAAAAGCAACCTGCTGCCGGAACCATAGATCAGGATCGATCCACCAACCTCAGCTTCACCTTCTTGACCAAATGCAATTTCATCTTGTTTCCAATAAGCCAAGATGCCAAGCCAAATTACAAATGCAAGGCTTCACAATGCCAGTTCACTGCCTTCACAAAGGAAATGATGCAAATGTTACTGGATTGGATTGGATTGAATTGATAAACTTTTGTGGTTTTTGCCCTTATCATTCAATGCTGTGTATTAGATTGTCATTGCTGCTTCATATTAAAAGCTTTAGCTGGTGAAATTTAAAACATGTTTTTTAAGATGGTATAATGGAAGAAGAAAGATAAGCCAGTGCGAGCTGTTAGATGAAATGCTCCAGGCGACAGGCCTGGGAATACCTAGTTCTTTGCCCTGCTCGTGAGTGGAAAACACATATATGGGGAGGATATCTATGTCTGACAAAACACCTGCTCATTTTATTGTCCAAAATGTCACATAAAATGAATAATGGCAATAAGAAATTTACCAACAATTAAATTATTAATCAAAATCAACAGCTTCATAGATTATCACCAGTTTTTTGTTTTTTTTTTCTTTTTTGCAAATCTCACTTTAATTGTCTGTATTTCATTGGGGATTTGGGGATTTGAAACATTCCCACATCAAAGAGACATGACGTGGGCAGTCAACACACGGATGATAATCCTGTGTGAAGAGTACATTCTCGGCAACAACCCTGTGGAGTCTCAGCACATGATCCACAGTCCTATTCCCCTTGCACTACCAATGGGAGAATCACAGTTTTTCAGTGAGATAGAAAGGTGTCATGTAAACTGTCTTTTATATCAATTTTCTACAATTTTTGCAACTGCATGAGGAGATAATGCACAAAATTCAAAGTGTTTCCTACCATTAAGGTTTTTTAATTTTAACTGTAGGATTCACATTTAGGAATAATCAGTTTGGCAGTCCTGTGTAGTCAAATTTGTGTAGTCATCAAACTTACTTGTAGGCTGCAGAATTTGTGAGGCTGCAGTTTATCATATATACATTATATGGGAACACACCCTAACCCTAACCCTAAACCTTGACAAGAAAAAAATACTCATCCTTCCTTTCATGTTGAAGAAAAAGTCATAAAAGATAGCTAACATCAATAGTATCATATGAAATATTTTGTAATATGAATAAAAAATATGAGTTTTAACAAGGAGAGATAAATGTTGTCTATGTTGTATATACTTTAAAGTTTGCGATTTTTATTATGTTGCAAATTCAGATTTGATCAGTGATAGACATGTCATGCCTGATTTTAAACATTGAGAAGAAAGACATATAAATATATATATATATATATATAAATATATGATACATCATGATATGTATATCATGATGTATCATATCAAATCATGTGATTTGAAATGAGACCAAGTCATGACAAAAAAATGCCAAATAGTCATTTTGAGAGCAGAACTATGAAAGATGAAAATTGGCCTTGGGCGCTTCTCTGTTCTGAGGAAAAGTTTTGAACAAAGCAATAAAAAAGACAGAGAGTTGCTGCTGCCTAATTAGAGCTTGAAGGAGCCGTTTCAGTTGCTTGAAGCTTTTTCAATTTCATCATATTCAGATAAGAGGGAGGAAAAGATTTGGTAGCAGCAGGTTTACTACCATGGGATCACCACAGTGAAACACAACGCAACCCAGCACCTTTTAATTGGGTCTTTTGTCTCAGTTCCACATTTACAATATGATTTCAGTTTTTATCACCTCAATTTAGAAATTATTGCTGCAAACGGATGGCTTGTGGTCCAGAAATTGATTATCATACTGTGACAGTCTGCCTGATTTTGTTCATGCTTCTTTCTGATGTGTATTTGTGATACAAATTTCCATGCATAAATTAAGTTACCATAGAAATGGGGAAAATATTATCCTTAGTAATGTGTCTTTCACTATGATGATCCCTCCCTCTTTAAAGTTTGGCTATTATATCACATTAGTATAATGGCAACCATGGTTTTTTCCACAAGTTGGACTGAACCCTCCAGACTTCAGACAGATTGGCTCAAACTCATATGCACTTTATTCCATATATTTATACATATATTCTTCAAAGCACGCAAGAAATGAATGAAATCCATTGTTGTTCTAAAAAATTATTTTCCTTTGCTCATATTCTTGCGCAGCAGAGATATTTTGATGCATAATGGATGATGCTGATATGTCTTGCGGCATAATAAGAGTCACAGTATCTTCTGGGACTGTTTTAACGATCGACAATGTGCAAATATGAAACTGTGTTGTATTTTTATTTATTCTCTGTAAGGGAGCAGTTTATAGTTTTTGCCACTGCTGCATTCCCAATGGTGGCATAAGTAGCTGTTAACTTACCAGTCTGGCCAAGAGCTTTAGCCATGGTTGTGTGCTTATAAAACACCTTCAGACCAGTGAGTCTTCTGGCAAGCAAGTGAGGGAGCACAAGGAACGTCTGAGCAAGAGGGTGGAAAGAGACTGGACTATGACTGACTAGCTGGTTGCCGTGCTAATAGAAATAGAAGTGGTTGTTCTGACATGACTTAGGTACATATACATCAAATTAGATTCTTGAAAATGTTATGACAAGAACTAAAACTAATAGAGTGACTTAAAAGATACATAATGGACAGACCAACAGACAGTAGCAGACAGTTACAGTGTGTGTTTGTGCTTATGTGTGTGTAACCGGTTGACTTCTGCGTTGTGTTGGATTTTAAAATGCGCGTTGTGACACAAGTTTTCTTTTGGAGGCGCTCTCCATTTATTCTGACAAAATAAGGTGACAACAAACCCTCCGTGTAGTATATGTCGCATGGAGTTAGCCTCTCTCCCCTGGAGTGTAATGACAATAGGGCACGAGACATTACCAAGATCACACTACACTCAATACATGAGAAAACATACCTGACAAAATGTAGCATGGATTTAGCCCCAACACAAATTAAATGACAAATATGTCAGCTTAATATACAGTATAAAGCAGACATAAATGCCAAAACTTCCCCAACAACAAAGACGCTTATTATGTGGGGGGCCCAGGGAAATGGACGTAGTGGTACAGGAGGTCAGTTTTAAAGGTTCCACATTTCTAATCTGGAGCGTTAACATGTCAGGTGAACTATTTACAGATGCTGTGTGATAATACCAATGCACACTAAAACCAATATGAGTCAGTTCTGTACTGCATATTCAGCCCTGTTACATGTGCAGGCATGTTTGATATATGTATATTTAAATGCATCATATATGACACAATGTAAGCTCTTCTACTATTTGTAATTGTAATGATAATAACAGTGAGTCATGAAATTTGATGGTGAACCAGCAACATTTCCTCTGGACTCAGTTTTATGCGGGAAATATCGATTCACCCTCGCAATAACAATATAGCACAGAGCAAGGAATACAGAGTGCAAATAAGACACTCAAAATTAATAAGAAAAGAATAGTCCAAAGCCAGTAACGTACATGGGACAATAGAAAAAATATTCAGTATACCCTAGGTCATCAGACAAACAGGCATACAAATACACAAAAATATATATTGCAACACCAAACCAGGTTAACATTGCTCCTTTTATCCATTTGCCATTCAAATTTTTTCCCATCCTTTTATCTGCAGCACTGGTTCTGTTTCCTATGTAGCAGCACTTTGTCTGGCTGCTTTCAAAAAGATATCCAGACGAAAAAGCCAGAATCCAACTTTCACAAAAAATATGTTTTATTTTTTTTCTTGTTCAGTTTTGTTCTTGCCTGTTTCTTTTTCAAATTATCCACCATCCTTTCACCAACCGCTGCACTTCAGCTCAGTGAGACATTTAATATGGACAGCATCAGCATAAATGTGACAGTTACTCCCAGGCCTCATTATAAACCCTAAGAAGTGGCTGATTCGCTATTAGAGTTGTCAGCAAGGCAGCACGAGCTGGAGTCGCGCTCCAGTCTTCCATAAACCAAGATGAGGTCATGTCAGCTGTAAATTACACCACCAAAGCCATAATCAGTGTCATTCTTCACAATGAGGTCTGCAAAGGCAGCCTGGCCCCAACACAATCTGGAATCCCCTCTATTTGTTGATAAGTGGAAGAAGATGACTGCCTTCTTCAAAAACATGTTTTTCTGTCTGCTGAGTGAGTGTCTGTGAAAGAGGAGGAAGAGGAGGTATTGAGGTCATGACAGAGGGTGTGTTTTATTTTTTTTGTTTTGCTTTTTTTTTTTTTTTTTTTTGACTTGATCATGTGTATCTCCGCTTCACCTCCTCTGTGTTCTCTGTGTGGAAAGAGGCTTTGGCATACAGAATGACTGAAAATAATGCCTCTATCAGAGTTGGAGAGGAAGAAAGTAAGGGGCAATGAAAGTGGGGTGAGAAAGACAGGAAACATGGAGAGGCACAGAGTAGAAAAGATTAGGAATGATTACCATGATATCTGAGAAGTGATGATGGATGTTTTTCACCACTGTATAACACTGATCTGCTTCAAATCAGGAACAGTCACTGACTTCTAGCTCAAACTTATATTTTGAATCTTTTATCTATAATTATTCAGACCAAAATTTATGTGAAAGTGGAAGGGAGGCAATCAGTTTATGGAAAGGATTTCATTCTTTTTCTTTTGGCGACAGCACACATTAATAGAATGGAGGACAAGTGAACCACCTGAAACACAATAAAGGCTAAGCCTGAGTAGCAAACATATAGAATATATTAATGTATGCAAAGATATTGTCAATTTTAAATGACATCACATAGCATGCAGAGAAACAAATCCAGCATTGTCCTGCACTTCCTGCAGTGCACCATTTAAAATCTCTTTCGCGGCAGAGACTTGGCCAAGAGAGCAGCCAAACTCACCACACATAAATGTAAAAACAGTGTTCAACACAAATACCATAAATGCAAAATGACTCATTTAAATCTTAAGGAAACAATTAACTGTACCATAAGCAATGAGTTGAATCAATGCTAATGCACTCTCTGCTCCTCACAGCAGTGTTTCAGTAAGGTGAAATTTCTTTAGCATTTTGTTTGTCACAACATAATCTGATCTCTGTTAACCTAGAGACCACGTTTTGAAGAAGAGACCTGTGCTAGGTTCGCAGTGGCAGTGGTAAAAAGTATATGTTCCATAGCAGTCCAATGTTATTACAGTTTTTTCTTTTTTTAATTTCACATTGTAAGCACTTCTAACATTAGGTTGCTTTTTTTTATTTATCAAGAGCCAGTTTGTCAACCATTTTATAAACCAGTAGATGAGTCACTGTTAAAGGATCCCTGCTGTAGGAAGTTGAATTAAATTACAGCTGAAAGGGAAACACATGTAGTTTTATATGCTGTTAATGTTTTAAATGTTTTAATGAAATCAAACAACAGTTAATATGTGTGTGAAGTTTACTTTTTTACTCAGCTCTTAGAAATAGTAAATACAGGAATAACAAAGTACTTTGTTTGTGTGTGCACTATATTTTTCGTTAGAAAGATATTAACATATTTGGTACATCTTTGATTTGTCTGAAAAGCTACATATATTTTATCATCACAGGTTAAAACATATTTTGACAATCATAATTGGTATAAGTTTCAATGTACTGCAGTGAAACCTTTGAAATTTAAAATGTGACACAGGACCAGATTATCTAGATCCAGTTGATTGTTTATCATGTGTCTGTGTTCGATATACAGGTTAACTGTTTCAAACACATTGTTTGTTAGTTTCAGATCATACTCTGACATTAAATCCACACAGACATGGAATACACACTCTTCAAGGCAAACTTGAACCTTCTCTAGGTCCACATGATGGAAACAATTTCTGCCTCTGTATAGATGAGGGACTTCATGCAATATGGAGGGACGTCCATGAGGTGTTCATGAGTTGTGGACCTGACGTACTCTGTGGTTGTTCCAGGTCAACACAACCTCATTAAGTTCTTCCGAGGAGGCATATGATATTCAGTCAGAGCATATTAAAATATTGATTATATATATTTGAGATTTGTCTTCTGGTAGTAACATGGTGGGTTGACACTATTTTTAATAAGGCTAAAATGGTGCAGTGTAACTATTGTTGCAAAGATATTTTCACAGCTATCAAATGTGGTGGAAGAGCCGAAAAAAGTGCTCTCAATCATTGTTATGTCATTTATTACACAGGATAATTCTTAAATGAGGCCTTCTTATTCAATGGAGATTTACTTTGAGTACCTCAAAACCTACAAAAATGTATTTACTGAATGGGTAATCCTTTATTTCATACTGTGTCAATTACCTGTATTGTTTGAAGAAAGTAAAACTGGATCAGGGACTTCTCCAAGACGTTGTCTGAGAAGAAGCCATCTTCTCTCAGTTTGTCAAATATGTCTATCCAAAATTGGACACACTCACTTCGCAAGATAAGCCACCATCGTTCAATCCGCTGGTTTCCAGTGCTTGGACCAAAGGTTACCCTGTCTTTTTCACAATGGTTTTTGTAAAAAATGCAAAAAACTCTGCATTTCAGCCATGTGGCCATTTTCTGTTCCTAAATGAAGTCTGATCTTGGCAAGGCATCCGCCAGTGCTGATCACAGCATCCACAAAGTAGCCAGCTATGATTTGGGTCATTGTTTGTTTTGTAAGCCTCAAGCCGTATCATCTTTCTGGAAAACCTATCAATGCATCCACTAATTCCAACTCCAAATGGCTTTAGTTTGTCGTAGCCATCAATGTGCCAGACATAGTTTGGACCACAGCTGTGATACACACGCCTTCGCAGTCTGTTTCTTGACCTCAGGTCAAGACCTTCATCATCCAATAATTGCAACAATATTTCAACGTCAGTCACTATTCCACAATTTTTTTGGTGCATCCATCTGTAACCATGACACTGACCAGACGTTTCCAATTGCTGTTCAATAAAGGTTGCCACCTCAGCCACATCCGTTTTGTTCTTCCAATCCCAAAGCTGCTTCTTGCTTAAGATTCTTTCAAGGGTGTGTTTGCTTATTACAATCCCATGGGAATCCACAAACAAATGGCGTATTTCATTTGTTGTAAATCCACATTTAAAGTAGTCCTTGATATAGTCACAATCCATTTCTCGAGAGGAGAATTCACACAAAGAACTACTACTCTGACTGTTGTGTTAAAGTAGTATCTCATAATTTTTTACCCCATATTTTCATCTTTTTATCTCATAATTACGACTTTTTATCTAATAATTATAACTTAGTATGTGATTTTTTCTTTTTTTCAAGGCTACGTTTTCTTCTTTTTTTTTTTTTTTTTTTAAATTGCAGGTGTTGGGTAGCAACAAGATAAAAGTGACCATGAATTTCTGTTAAAGTAAGTGAACAGACTACTTGTTGTCTGTTTTGTATCTTAACTTTTAATGACTTGTCAGGCCCTGTGAGCACCAAAAAGATGCTCTGTTCTTGTTTTTCGTCACATCATCTGATGGATCAGGTTATACCTCAGAATGGAAAAAAGTATTTATCAGTAGAAGATTCAGTTTATTCCCGTTTGATTCAAAATACAGTGTGATTGATCACCGGTTCGCCCCTGCTGAGCTGACTCAGCCAGGCCCTGAAGCCTTTTAGTCACAAAGTACAAGTGTGAATAATTGCTGCACTTACAGTGGCTCCTTTTCCATTTCCTTGGTTTTTATTTGGTTTTGTTTTTGTTGTATATTATTCCAGAAGATGTCTTTGGTGATGAAAGTTGTTTTTTTATTTATTATTTTTCTTTTTTTTTTTAAGCAAACGGATGGATCAAGAACGTGTCCTTCAGTAATGGCTAATTATGGGTGTGGAAATTGAGCTTATGCCATGAGCTCAATCACGTACACACCCCTGAGTAATTTTGACAAAAGATGACACATATTGTTGGTATTTTGAGTTCACATAGTTTAAGTCATATATTTACAGATTTGTATGCATCTCGCCACTTGATGTGATACTTTTACAAAAATGGCACTATGGATGAAAATACTGCATTGCCCTGAGTATTAAAACTGACGCCAGCTTCGCTATTGGCCCTGCAATTGCCGACATCAACATCGTCAAGAATGCTCTTGTCAAATTGATGACTAATAGCTCACTGTGACACTGTGACAGTAGTTCTCTCCTGTTCTGTGTGTTTTTGTTTTTGTTTTTTTATTCTCCCCATACTGTCTGTCTTATTAGGTCCACCTGTTGAAGGACCAGCTCAGTGCAGAGGCCACTGCTCGGTTGGAGGCCCAGGCTCGAGTCCATCAGCTACTGTTGCAAAACAAAGACCTGCTGCAGCACATCTCCCTGCTGGTTAAACAGATACAGGAGCTGGAGACAAAGATGTCCGGACCAAACTCGAGTGAGTGGATCATAGATGAGACATGTTGCACGCTCACATGGAAAATTACACAAACATGCATCTGCAGTGTGGAAAGCAGCAGAGAAACAGAGGCACGTGAATCAGACATTTTGGCCAACAGGAAAGTTTTTATACAAACTGAGAATGTGACCCACATCAACCTCTTTTGGCTGTTAGTAGGAAATTTAATAACAGGCAGACAGGACAGCTTTAGCAGCAGTTATTTATCCAGAGCTGAACTATCTGCTACCTTTTTTCTCAAAGTGAAAAATATGAACACTTATATAGCACATAGGCATTATTCATCACATAAGGTAAAGAAATCCATTAAAACATTCATAAATGATAAGCTTCAAAAATCAACCAAACTATAATAAAATAGGACTGTTAGGGAAATGACAAGAACACGTTTGACACGTTTATGTTTGTAAATAGTTTGAGTTTAACACCCGCAGGAAATTAGTTCCAAGTGTTTACAGCAAGGAGACAAAAAGCAGCTTCACCCTGTTCAGTCTGACACACAATACAACCACAGTGCTACTCCCAAAACATCAAAATTCTTCAGGATCAGAAATTCAATGTCTATTCAGAGCTGCAGGGGGCTGGAGCAAATCCCAGCTCACCATGTACAACTCCCCATTTTTTCACAGAGACAACATACAGAAACTGCTGTTATGCTCACATTGACATCTAGGGTTAAATTTACTCACCAGTTCATACAACACGCATGTCTTTTGACATTGACGCTGTATTGACTGGAGAATCCTGGGGTTGTGGTGTGAGCATCTACATCAGCATCTGGTGTAATAATGCTACTGTTGCTTCCAGCCACTCTGCTGACATATAGTTTTTACTGTGAAGTGCAGGCCATTCTATCTGCCCAGAGAATTTACTATGGTGAGCATCACTTCACCTGCCACCACCACCACAAAAATGCTCTACTCTATCCTTCCATCAGTGGCCTGCAAAGTAACTACCTGGAGGGTGTCATTATTGTTGCTGGAGACTTCAACCATCAATATGTGGACTTTGCTACACGGGGTGCAAATACATTGGACCTAGCCCACAGAAACATCAAGCAGCTTCTCTTTCCTTTAGCATCAGTCACTCTGATGCCCACACATATATACGTAAACCTACATACCAACATTGCTGGCACACATGTATAACACTGCTGGCTTTTTAACCGGACCTCGTGAGGACCTCGGCGGTACACATCATAGGGGTCAGGTCATAAAACCCGAGACCAATGTCACTGTCCCGTCTCATTTCCTTCCACGCACAGCTGCGCACACACACACATATACCCACACACCTACACTTCCCCGCTGGTAACCTTGATAGATATAGCAATGATATGTTATTTAAAGATAGTTTCACTGTTTGTTCTTCAGGAACATTGATTGTTTATTGATGTTGTCAAATAGCGACATTCGAAGTGGTTCACTTACGATGATCGTACATTAATTGCTGACTGACTGGGGTCAGCACGTGAAATCACACCTTCCCCCCTTTTGTTACTGGGCTGCTTGGCTTCTCCTTATTTAAGCCAAGGCCCCTTTTTGAGACTATGGAGACCTGATTGGCCTTAGTCCCTAGTCCCAGGGTTACGCCTAAATTTGTCCGGCCAGTCATAGCTCTCTGTTGGTGAGCACAAAATTACTGGCTCATTTGATAAACTGCAATGCAACAAATGGTGCCTCATGTGAGTTCATTCATTCATTCATTCATTCATTCAAAGACATCATGTTTGGGTTAATTGGTGACTCTAAATGGTCTGTGTGTTAGTGGTTGTCTGTCTCTGTGGCCCTGTGATGGACTGGTGACCTGTCCATGGTGTACCCTGCCCTCACCCAGAGTGAGCTGGAATTGGCTCCAGCTCCTGCAACCTGGAAATGGATTAATGAATGAATGAATATTTACTACAAAATTTTTAACCATATGCACACAAAGCACCTGATACTTGAAGCAAAGCACTTTTATGTCTGAAACAATGCACTTTTTTATTTTTTGAAACTGCCATTTAACTATTTTTGAGCCAGATACAACAAAATGTCATTTCAATGCACTGTATTTTACATATGTCCTTGAAAAGACAATAAAGTTATCTATCTAAGTCATCTATTTCGGTCCTCTCTGCCTTCTCACACTGTCAGACACAACTGTAGGCGTAACACAATCATATCTTCTTTCTTCTGTCACTTCTCCTTATTGAGTAGCTGCTTGGTGTGTTATTCAAGGTGGCTTCTACAGCAGTAACAGCCTCTGCTTCAACACAATAATGTCAGTGTGTTACTCATAGGAGCAATTACGGTCATAGTAACAATAGTGACAATTAATCTGCAGTGTGTCACTGTGAGAGCAAGAACTGACACTCCTGAATGGGAATGGGAGTTAGTTAATGCTGTTATTTGCACCTGTTCTTCTCCTGCGATTACAATTTTGAAGGTCCACCTCAAGAACGGTTGATTTTACAGCATGTATTGCAGTGTTTAGCAACATCAAACACACCTGTAGACAGAAGGAGGCCGGGACACCTTGCAGGAGGTTTAGAACTGGTAAAAGCCTTCAGCCACTGACAGGCTTGAAAGGCAGCACAGTTACCTGCTCCTTCCCCAGGGATGACAGCTGTTGTCTGCCCATTTAATATATCTTTGTGGTCAGCTCACTGTGTCCACAAAAGGATGCAAACCCTAATGATGATTATGAAAGGTTTTAACACAAAACAGATTTTTTTTTCTTCAGATCTTTTTCTCAATTCAAAAATGCATTGATTTCTTAATGTAGTTATTCGATTCAGCTTTGCCACAGTTCTGGTGTTTTATTCTCCTGTGATCCAGCAGCAGCATTAGGAGTAGAGGAATTAAAGTGAAGGCACAGTGGAATTTTTGACCATGAAAGAAATATTTGATCTGTCTCGTCTGCATATAACTTATTCCATCCTTTGTCCCCCCATTTCTGCCTCTCTTCAGTGGGCTCCCGGGACAGTTTGTTTGAGATCACCTTCCGGTCTACAGTCCCTCCAGTGATCTGTGACCCCACAACCCCTAAACCTGAGGTGTCGTCCCTCAATGTTCCTGCATTGGGCAACAGTGACGGGAGTAATAATGCCTTCTCATCATCCAACGGGACCCTTGGAAGCCCCCTAGGTAGGGACCAGTGTCTTCTCAAACTGGAGTGTTTCCGTTTCCTCCCGGGACCCCCAGGGCCTCCGCCTCCTCAATTTCCCACACCCCCCCCCCTACTAAAGACTAACAGCTTAGAGAGCAAAAGTCCTGAGGTCTCTGAGGACATGTTAGAGGTGTTGTCCTGTGACGTCAAAGCTCTGAGCTGCCTGGACTTTGCCAGGTTTCGCGAGTCAGGCATCGCCTCAGAGTACGAGTCAAACACAGAAGACAGTGATGACAATGACGATGAAGGGGAAGACGAGGAGGAGGAGGGGGAGATGGAGAACTTTGGCTGGGGGACAGATGAGGAAATGTTAAGGCTGCTTAATGTCCTCAACAGACAAGCAACCCCTGACTGTCTGGGAGATGAAATAGCAGTGTGACACATTAAGCCCGACCCCCCCCCCCCCCCACCCCCCCCAGAAGAAGAATCCTACTATCGAGATTCATCACAATAGCCTTTAACTGTTTTCCTTGGTAGAAACATGTAGCAGCCTTTGCCACAATTAGACATGGAAGGCCAACTCATCACACTCTTATTTAATTTAATTTTATTATTTAATATTTTCTTACTGGCATTTGACATCACATATAGATAATAGCATTACAGCATTAAAGTGCCTTCACTTTGAACATGAAGCAAATGTTACCTCCCTGTCAACACAAAAAAGTAGAACCAGGATCAACTTGTGTCGCAACACAGCGTTATTATCCAGCCCATGTCCTCAGTGTGTATTTACCACCCCAACACCAAAGTTTTACCGTTCATCTTGCAACAAGCGATAGAATTGTTGCCTATGAGATGCTCTGGTCTCTGAGTGTGCAGTGTTTTATTGTCTTTCAAGGCTTTCAAGGCCTTTCACCAGTTGCGACCTCCTGCTCAGGGTTCAACATGCTCATGTGCCCATACACACTGGAGCACCCAGGTTAATCTTTGTTAATGACTTTTTTTCCCACTGCAGTTCTGGATCTGAGCTACAGCCTCATTTACATATCATTCAGCCAAACGCCCTTGCTTACCCCTAGTGTTTACTTTCAGTCAGGTTCCTGTGGATAAAACAAGGAAGCGATTTGCTTCACGTTCAATCTGGGCTCACTTTAAGGATATTAGTTCCAAACAAAGGATTATATCTAACTACATGCATAATCATGCATATGCTCGTCTTCCTTAAAATCCCTTTCTTTCCTTTCTTTCTCTTTTTCTACCAGCTTTTTGTTATCTACACAAACTCAAACTCTCCCAACTTCCCTCCAGCTCACTGTTGCTGAATTCCAGATTTTAATACAGGAGCTGTATATGAAAAAAAAGGAGGAATTTACTTTAACAGTGTCAGCACGGGTGTCTTTCTTTCTTGCAACACATTGAAATTCAATAAAATATCAGCCTTTGTTTGCTCGTCATTATCATGTTGATGTCAGGATATAAAAAATATCAAAGAAAAGCTAGTCTGGAATTTTTTCCTTTTTTTTATGTACAGACACATTACCTACCATAAGTGAGTTCAGGGGCAAGTTTTTTATTTGTGAGGATTGGGAGCATAGCTGTCAGGAGCGGGACCACCGCCCCTGATGGCATGAAAAGTAGCTCTTCTGACACTGACAGACAAAACAGACAAACACTTGAGCCAAATCTAGAGAGGAATTTTGTCACAGGAAAGAAAGTCCTTTCTTGCTCTGCTCTTACTCCATCAAAGACTATTTTTAGACCAAAATCTGAATCTGTACTGTGTGTAAACGCTCTACGCAGAACCTTTGAGCTGTCCCGTCCTTTTCTTCTGGAGGCAAATCTCTTTTTTGTCTCCTCTTAATTTGTTGACTTGGTAGTCAGAACATGTTTGCACTCTTTTCACTGGTCCACACCATTTCCCTTCTGCTTTGTAATTTATGTAAAGCCAGGATTAGTTGGAACTGAAGGAACACTGTGTATTTCTTTTATTCATTCTGTAAACAAAAACTCCTCCCACTCAGGGAGAGGCTCAGTAATGACAGCCAAGAGCAGCCCCGTTTGTTTAAACCCATCTTTGTGTATGGACTCCAGGAACAATACAGTATTAAAGTGTTAATTTTGTTTCATGACAAGTGCCACAGAGCATTATTTATACATGTATTATCAGATGTTTCATACGTGACAGATTTAAAGGGGCTAGTTTTCAAAAGAGTTTTAGCCTGATGTGATGTAACCAAACCAATCTGGATATGGTTAAAGTCCAGAAAACTAACGCCCAGGTAGCTCCTCACTGTCTGAAACTGGTTAAAGTGGCTAAGTTAAAGATGAACAGATTGTATCTGAGATATTGTTTCCCTGAAAGTCTGTTGTGTGTGTGTTTTTGTGCCAAGATCACCTGATATGACAGCTAACCAGAGTGTGTTTTACTGTGTAATGTGCACACCTCCAAGCAATTCAGACAAGGTTAATGGATCAACATCAGGTCCCAATTATGGGTCTTCACTGGTGCAAATACTGGGCCCAATCCAAAACGGACCTGTTGAAAAAACGGAACACCAGAAGGATGTTCATTTTCTACTTCCCCCTCAGAGTCTGACCTGATTAGCGGCAAACTGACTCGAAAATTAGGGCAACAGCATCAGAATAATGCAACACCAATAAGCAAGTTGAGGAATTTCACACTCTCAATCTCACCAACTGTGATGAGGATGATGATGATGATGGTATAGCCCTATGTGTCAGAGATGGATCCACATAGAGGTATATAAGCACAAACCTGAAATCTGCATAAATAAAAGGGGAATTTAGCCTGAGCTGAACAAAGTGATCAAATTACTATTAATTTTGACGCTGCCCTGAATTTCTACTTGGTCATTTAAGGCTAATTAGTTTGAACAGTGTATGTTCCTGCTGTTGGTGAGAGTAAATATGAGGTGACGAGCAGGTGGGTGAGGGCGGGGTACACCCTAGACAGGATGCTCGTCCATCACAGGGCCAACATACAGAGACAAACAGACAAACAACCACTCCCATTTACACTCACACCTACAGACAATTTAGAGTCACCATTTAACCCAAAAATGATGTCTTTGGACAGAGTACCACAGGCACAGGGAGAGCACACGCCGCACAGAAAGGCCCCAGGCCCAAGAACCAAACCCATAACTGTCTTGCTGTGGGGCAACAGCGCTAATGACTATGCTGCTGTGCTGCCCTCATAAATTTTGAATAATGCCAGTTCAGCACTCAATTTCAGATAATGTGATCAGTTAGAATGTGTTAAAACAGCCATCGTCAAAGAAATACATTCGGGCCTGTTGTAATAAATCCCATGCTTAACTCATCTCCACTCTGATTATTTAAAAAGATCATTCCATCTCATGATTGATTGATCACTTTCAATCACATCTATTACATTATCAGGTATAAAAAATTACTGAGGTATCAGCTTCTTTCACTTCTATAGAGGGAGGTTTCGCACCAGCCTGGAGACAAAGGACTCTTTGGAGAACACGCGCAATGAGACTATAAGTTATTGCAGTTAAGATTTGCATGTCCCAAATGTGACTATTTATAGGTCTGTCTATTTTATTGGCACTTCAGAAACTCACTGTCAATTATCCATAGGTTTTCGTGTTGCCATCCATTAAAGACAGTGAAAACATTTATCAGTCCTGTACAGGGTCATGAGGGGACGGGTGCCAATCACAGCTGACATTGGACGAGTTCATCTTCTGGCCACCATATAAAGAATATATGAATATAAAAATGGACAACGTCACAGGGACTGGAAAAAAAATATCTAATGACCATCAGGGAGTAACTAGACTCGGTGTAAAAAGAAGGCACCATGTTTTCAAGACTATGTGAAAATGGCCCTAATTTTACTGAACTTGCGCAGTCAATATTTTCCTCAATGAGTTCATGGTCTCATTCTCTAGTTTAAAAGCTTCTTCAATGAACCATGATCATTTCTCAAATGATGCTCCCATTTAGAGGAAAATACACTATGAAGCAGATTATGCATTAGGGCTCACCCTTCCCTCACCCTTGCTATTTTTACTCAGTGGATGAGTTGCAGCCAAGTTCCAAAATCAAAACTTTTCAGTTTGAGCTTGTTGCATTCATAAAAAATTCATCTGCATAAAATGAATGCTTTTACATGAAACTACTGGGACCCTGATCAGCCAGGCAGGATGGAAAATTATTCATTGGATGCTGCTTAAATCTTTGTTTCTGCTGCTTTTTCATCACCATAGATGTAATTTCATGCAATGGAAAAACTGCCACGAGAAATATGCAACCACGTGTCCGCATAAGTGCGGTCTTCTGGCCATTGTTTCTAAATTCACACGATCCTAATCTTTTCCTGGCAATGACCTTGAGTCACTTCCACAAAGACTAAAAGGCAATGACAGATCCAGACAGTAGTATTCATTTCACTTAAAGTATAACTGAGATTTTGTGGCTTTGTAAACAAACAAAACCACTGTTATCTCATCTCAAACACACTGCTAGTCCTCCCATTGCCTCGAGAGAGAAAAAATTCTTTTCCTTTTCTTTTGAGATGTGAAAGGAAAAACATCCTCAGCACTACTTTATCTTGAGAGACTATTTTGGACCAGTTTGGAAAAATAAAACCACAGGAGTACAAATGGTGTTTGGCTTTTATCCACAATAGTTTTTATGGCAAAAAAGCCAAAAGTATCTTTTATGTTTCTTGTGATAAGACATTTAAAGATGTTTTCAGTAATTAGTTTTATTTTGAAAATTAAATATTATTAATAATAATGAATCAAAAATGTATTGTTGACTAAATGACAAACTTTATAAATGCAAATTTCAATCAGTCAAATTAAAGTTTTGATACACAGGATTTCCTCCAGTGTTTAAACTACAACAAGCACATGCAAACAGTTGACATTTAATAGTTGTGTTCCTAAATTTTAAACATATTTTCTCTCATGTGTTGGCAGCCTATAAGCCTTCAGGCCAAATGTAGTCTCTCTTTTCTGGATATATTTCTCCCACATGTGCTCAACTCTAACCGAGGCTTATTCTGCTGCTGTCTCTTGAATGCAGCCCTTACTCTGATCTCTCCAGAATGTCAGAAGTACCATATTTCCAAATGGCCTCTAGTTGCAGATTTATCTATTGGTTATTCATGTCATGTGGTTGTAATAATAACTACAGCCCTTAGTCTTTTTAACAGACAGAGATGCTGTAGGTCCACGATCCCCTCATGATAGACCTGTGGTGGAGACAGAGCTGTGGGTTTTGACTTACCCACACTTGATTTGAGTTACTGTGTATCTGAATTTGGCCCTGCAGTGGAGTGGTGACCTGTCCAGGGTGTACATGGCCCCCACCCAATGGTAGAAGTTGAATGAATGAATTAACGTTTCAGGAAAGTTTGACAGTTTGAACTCTTAAACTTGTAAATATTTATTGATTCAGCTTCTAATTATTTTATGAGGTGCTGCTAGCGTGTGTGTGTGTGAGCGTGAAGTCGCACCCAGCAGACAGCTTGGGTAATGAGTCTTTGGATATTGCCATCCAAAAGCCATATTTGTGGTCCAGGGCTCCAGGGCAGTTGGCAAGGTAGCTTTTATTCCTCAAGCTTAGGGAATTCAGTGGGTTTCCAAAGCTTTTGGAGGTGCTTTAATTTTCTTTCCTCAAGTTGTCTTTATCCTGGTCCACGTCATGTTCATACCTGGTCTTAAACAAACAATCAGAAAGCATCAGCATCATTTAATCCAGCTTAATGCACAAACATTACGTGTTGACGTGGGACCACTGCATATCCCTACCAAGGTCCAAAGCACCAGACAAACTGCATTATTACCTGATCTTAACTTTGGTTGTGTAAGGAAGATGCCTGCAAACCTCTTTGACAGTTTACAATCAAGAGACAAACTGAAAGTGTAGATCAACTTTTGAATTCATACTAAAATCTGCAGTCCAGTGTTTTGTGTGCTTCACTTTCAAACTACAAAGCTGTGTTTGAATTAAATCAAACAACTCAAGTGTGACAGCCACCTCAATTTTGGTCTAAGTTTAAATAAAATTTCTGTGTGAAGAAACTTTTAAAGTCAGAACATTCAGTTCCTTAAATATAAAGTTCAATGAGCAGTAGCTAATGGTCCTCAAACAGTTGTCTTATTTTTAGCAACATTTACTATTTTCCTTTGTTTCCTTTGCTTCCATTGTAACCTTTCAATCACACTTGCTTCTAACTGCTGAACAATATTGAACAGTATTTTCTTTGAGGTGGTTTTGGTTTGCTAACCAAAACATAACTGATGGTTTTTGTGAGTCGGATGATTTGAGCAGATTTTGAAGCCATTCAGTTCGAGCCTAAAGAGCCTCTTTTAACAAATAATCTTAGATGTGGTGTTTAAAAAAAACTTGTTTTGACTGTCCTATAAAAGGTCTGGCATTGGATATAATGCTTTAAACTGCTTAATCGTTGAGTCTAGTTTGTCCCAGTTTGTCTCACACTTGTGGTTTATTCCCTCATTATTAATTAATAGTTCGGTGGGGTCTGTTGCCCTCTCAAAGCCGTGTTGGCAGCCAAGCCAAACAAGCAGAGCAGAATTTTGCAACCTGTATCAAAATCCCTGTCTAGTGCATGTCATTTTGAACTGGGGTTAACTGCAGCAACGTGAAGCAAACAGTGAAGATCAATACAGGTCTTGGAGAACCCAGTGTTTCAGCTATGAGGACACACTCCAATACACACATTTTACAGTCTCAGACTCAGCCAACCAACGTCTGAACTCAAAAGTCTTTCTTCTGGTATTAAGTTTAGAACAGTATGGACTGAAATTCAGCAGACAGGGCCATATCAATGTGTGGATTGAGCAATTTTAACCAAGGATGAACCTGCAGCAAAGTATTTTGAGGGGCAGAGATTGTGTTGAAGGAGATGGTCTCATGATGATTTCCAGAGAGAGTGAACTTGACAAAGTTGGTGCAGTGAGTTAACTTGGCAAAATGTTGTAGATCCAGGGCCTTTATGTGAATTCTCAGGGCGATCTGCACCAGAATCTGGAAGGGCTATTAGAGGAACCCTAACAAGGCAGCTCAGATTTGCAGCTGATTCTTTTGGGGGCTGCCAGTGACCAAGTTTCCCCATATTACCACATTGGGTTAGCAACTGATCCGGCAGTGGCTGGACAGGAACAGTGCTGGGGTAATGGATGATGGACTGCAGATGTGTAGATTTCACTGCCCTGCCTGCTCACTCAGACACACAAGCACACTTTTAATCATTCATCTCCTACCGCTTATCTGTTTTTGGTTCGTAGGGGGTGCTGGAGCCAATCCCAGCTCACATTAGGCGAGGTGGGGGGGGGGTACACCTTGGACATATAAACAGTCCATCACAGGGCCAACATACAGAGAGAGACAAAGATGAACAACCACTGAGAGTCAGACCTACAGACAATGTAGAGTCACTAATCAACCTAGACATGCATGTCTTTGGACTGTTTGGAGAAACCTATAAAAGCACAGGGATAACATGCAACTCCACACAGAAAAGCCCCTGGCCTAGGAATCGAACCCACAACATTCTTGCTGTGAGGGACAAACGCTAACCACTATGCCGTTGTACTGCCCCCTGGATTTTACAATGAAATTAAAATACTGACTTTTAGCCCTCTTAGCAGAAATACTCAATTGCACATTATAAAAGTAACTTGTTACTGTGGAAAGAAACTGTTGTGTTACTTTCAAGTAAATTTCCAAATGCTCAAATGTGTCGGACTTTGGACCCCACTCCCTCTTTAAAGGAACTTAAAATACATGTGCATGTTCAAATATAAGATGTTTGAATTACTTGACACTGACGTGGAGAGGCACTAATGTCCAGGGCACAATGTGCATTTCACCATTCCATTCGTTCTTTTCATTTCTTGGAGGGAAAAGTAATTGTTCAATTATTAAAGTAGTTACACCTCCATCTAGAGAAGGGTAGTTTTGGATTATTTGGGCTCACCATTCCTGTTTCACATTGACTGCCTCACTGGTGTCGTTTGTTGTGTGTCAGACTATGCGTGCTTTCAAATTTTTGTAAACAACATCCGCCCACCTCTCTGATTGGCTTACCATAAGTTAACCGGAGTACCCGGAGTACCCGGAGGAAACCCACACAGATATGGGGAGAACATGCAAACTACGCACAGAAAGGGAACTGGGAACCGTACCCGCAACCTTCTTATTGGGTATTAGCCACTACGCCGCCGTGCTGCCCCAGTTAGATTACTTGTTAATAATAATAATCATATTATTAATAACAAAAATAACACTAGAGAAATTATAAGCATGCATTGCATTGACATATTTCAACCTTAACAGGAAATCGATGAGAGAGCATATCTTACAGATAGTTCATGATAATGCTCTTGTGTAATGTTAAGTCGTGTTCTGTAGTTACACTACATATTGGTGTCACATTTAAGAACTGCACAAATAAAACTGAGAAATTTTTGTTTTTTATTCCAACTGTATATAGTTGGAATAAAATAGTAAGTAATTTAAGAGTTTCAGGCTTTGAAAGCTGAAACATCAGAGCAAATCAAAATATGTTTGGTGCATCAAATATGCAATATAATAAATGCAAACCAGCTCTGGATGCTGTCAAATTTGCAAGGATAAAGACAATATATATATATATATATATATATATATATGTATATTAGTCTTAGGGCTGTCAAAATTAACATGTTAATCAAGAAGAATTATTTTGCATGATTAATTAAAACACAATTAACACATCCCAAAACCTTCAAAAAAAGGTCTCTGGTGATGCATATCAGGCAGTGCGCCAATAAGGTTTGTCCAAGTGTTGTTGCCATAAGTTGGTGTCCAAGATGTCGGCTGGCAGGAAAGAGCAAAGCCAAACATTAGTATGAAGGACTGTCCCCTGGAGAGGGTATGAAACCCTGCAGTAATAATAAAAGATTCAAAAGTGAGGCATGCACTTTTATTTCTCATTTATGATTTAGTATCAATACTTTATCAGAGTAATCAGTACTCAAATGGGTTGTGCTTTAATATGGCTATTTATTTAAGAAAAAGAAAAGAAAGAAAGGAAAAAAAAAAACGAATGGTTTCTAAATATGATGTGGTTGTTTGTTTGCTATTTTAATATATTGCAGTGTGGACGCCACATCTGCTCTTTAGTTTAAATACACACATGTTGAGTATTTATATGTTGTCTTCTTTGATGAGTTTTTTTGCCCCCACACAATGAAACACAATTAATAACAAATGAATATTAATCGTGATTCAATTAATCCACAAGGCCACAAGAGCATCTGATTAAAAAATGTTGTCGACAGCCCTAATAAATATATATCAAATAAGGAAAAGATGTTTTATGTCTCCAATGCGAAATTGATAATAAACTAAGATAGGCTTCTGGGTGTACCCACGCAAAAACAGCAAAAGAAAAAGAAATCTATCTATCAGAGGAGGAAACTGATAAACAATAAAGGCTAACCTCCCTAACTAACACTGCAGAAAGCAGATGAACAAGTAAATGGCAGTCCGCCCCTACACAAAAACGAGCTTTGCTACAGATGTGGCTGGTTGGATGACAAAGGAGGATGAGAAATGGTTGCACAAATCCCCAGCCAACCTGGAAATTGCCAGACCAATCAGCATGGAGAAGAACAGGTGTCCTCATTGACCCTGCAGGCTGCATTCAACCATCACAAAAAACATTCACAAACATAACATGACAGTCGTAACAACCAGCCTGAAGTTTTGTTATGGTGAAGTAGTGCTGACAGAGATGTGTGAGTTAGTTGGTCACGTATAAACAAACCCTCACAGCAGAGCCATCACTGTGCCAAAATTAACAACCATGTCTGCACCAGACACAGAGGGCAGGGAATAAAAAACTTTAAAAGCCAAGAAATTAATCCTCTTGACCTCAACATTAATGATGAGAGCAGGGCTGTACTCCGCATTATCACAAACATATCTGTTGTTTATGGACTGCTCTAAAGCCAACTTAAAAGTGTGTGTCCTTTTGTTTGTCTCTGTGAGCAATATGTATCTTTTATGTATGAACTTTCAATACGCTTCAGAGTCCCTTGATCTATTAATTATCAGCATAAAAGCTAAGAATGTCAAACGTGCTGTATTTAGCCTCTTAAATGTGAGAATTTGTTTTCTTATAGTCACACAAAAATCCATACACATTTGGAGGCGAAGCAAGGTTCATTTTCTGACTTGATTTCTGCTGCACTCTGACATATGAATGTGGTGAGAATCCTCTTTGATGTCCCCATGAAGCAGAGATGAAAGTCATGCTGAGCGGCAGCAGGGCGTGGACTTTAATCTGGAACATGTGGCGCTGCAGATGTAAAGGGCTAAAAGAGCAAAACTGATCTTGAATCACAACGCAGCTTAAGGCCTGTCTGTGCCAAAATTGTCTTACAGCCCATCTGTTTTGTCCTGTCTCTTCCCAGTTTTTCTGCAGCTTACTTATATTGGCTTAAAAAAGAAAGCTGACAAATGCAAGAGACACATTTAAAAATGTAGAAGGACCCTTTTGTGGTGTCTTAATCAGAACCAACACAGACTAAAAAAACACGCAAAAACAACACTGTTGTGAGGTTTTTGAGTAACTGCATCATTGATGTGTGGAGTCAAAACATCTATCCGTAGATCCATAGATCCACACACATACACACTTTTCCCATGTTGAGAATCAGACCATCAGTTTGTCCACTCAGTGCTGTTTGCATCGTTAAATTCGTCCCACTTGTTTATTGAGTGTAAACCCAAATCAATTAAACTCCAGCCCACATTTTCAATGCTACTAGCAGCTTCACACACATCATGCAGATACACACATATACACAGAAACACGGCTTGTTGTGGAAGCATGGTTACCGTGTAGCTGAATTAAGGTCTCAACCTCTGTGACAACAAAATGTTTAGGACATTTTTAATGTGCTGAAATCAAAACTTAGTAGACTAATGCTACTAAAGACGGCTCTGAATTTGCCATCAGATGAATTTCTTTACTTTTAGCTTTTAAATATCTTCAAATATATGATCTGGGGACTAAACTTTCCTCTGGATGTAATTACAAAATTTACCCATTATTTTTTTCACAGTATAGTCAAATAGAAGTGTCATAAGACCTGTTCCCTCAGAAGACCAGAATACAGGAAATGAGATTTACTCTGCTAATTAGATTGTCCCACCTACGTTTTATATACTTCCTAGGGGGGCGAAAGTCCTGTTTCAACACAAGGGAGCCTGTGTGCTGTGTCGATTCTTTTTTTTGTTTGTTTGTTTGTTTTTTCCTGTGTCGATTCTTCTCGCTGAACATCAGTGGCCCTCTCTCTCAGACACACTGGATCTGTGGTCTTTGAGCATGTCTATCTGCTCCTGCCAGCTGTCTCTCTTCATAGATATTAAAGGACACTTGAATGTTACATTTCTCTCAATTCTGAGTTAATCTCCAGTTTAATTTTGATTTGAATATGCCACAGCCACCATATGTATTTTGGTAAACTGGATGAAAACATATTTATATTGTTTTATGTCACATATGTGAGATGAAGGTCGAAAGGACAAAGCAGGTCGTCATGAATGGAAGCAGAGATGGAAGAAGGCAAAGAGTAATGCTGACACCTACATTTCTCTACTAGACCCTTGTGTCCCTCGCTGCTTGAGCTGTATCTACACGTATTCTTCAATCACTCAGATGCTCACTTACACTCCAAGAGGCTCTGAGGGTCAGACAGACAGTGTGTGGCAAATGTCTGAATGAATTATTGATCTGATGACTTTGATGTAAAGGAGACAGATCACACAAACATATCTTACAACAACCAGCAGTGCTGTTGTCTCCTCTCATTTTTCTGCCAGCTTTTAAATGGTCTCCTAAATCCATCACCAGAAATACCTGCTATTTTCAAGCTCAGCAATTTACATGGTAGTTTCATGAATTGTTTTGTAATTTTCTATAAAGGCTGCATCTTGTTTGTTCCGTAATTTCCCAGAATCCTTATAATCCATTGCCAGTAAAATGGAGTGAACTCTGTCCATGTGGCTGTGGTTTTACATGAATGTTAAGAGGGTGAATGTCATATTACTGTAATACAGCGGCGGGATGAAGAGAGCCAGCTTCCCCGGCTGAGAAACACTTACATCTGTTCCCTTTAATTTGATAAAAACATGCAGCAGCTGCAGTACAGCATGGCTTTGTAGAGGCTGCAGCAAGAGGAGCTGGCATTGTATCTCTGCATCTGTTATGGTTGGTTTCTCTACAGTATGTGTGCCATTATATTGGAAAGACAGTGAATTTGAAGAGAATATCAACATTGATGGTTTTGCACCAGGACTGACTTGATTATGAGGAGCTGGTACGTTGTTCCACGACCAGGATGGAATCCACATTGTTCCTCTTCAATCTGGGGTTCGACAATCGGACGAACCCTACTTTCCAGTACCATAAAGTAGACCTTTCCAAGGAAGCTGAGTAGTGTGATGCCCCTGTAATTGGCTAACACCTTCTGATCCCCTTTCTTTCATGGGGTCTTTTGAATCATTCTTTGTCTGGCCCTTACCTTGACACCATTTTCATAGGTAGTGAAAGAATTAGTCAAGGAGGGCAGCATGATGGCATAGTGGTTAGCTCTGTTTCCTCACAACAAGAAGGTCACAGGTTTGGTTCCCAGGCCTGGGGCCTTTCTGTTTGCATGTTCTGCCTACACCAGATACTCCGGTTTCCTCCCGCCATCCAAAGACATGCATGTTTGGTTTAACTGGTGTGAGTGTGAGTGTCAGTAGTTATTGGTCTCTGTCTGTCTCTGTGTGTTGGCCTGGTGATGGACTGGTGGCCTGTCCAGGGTGTACCCCACCCTCACCCAGTGTGAGCTGGGATTGGCTCCAGCATCCCCTGCCCCCCATGACCCAGAAAAAAATAAATGGTAGTAGATGAATAAATGAATGAATGAATGAGTCAAGTATCTAACAAGGGTCTGTGAGGTCATGAGAGTGAGTCCCTATCTTGCTTTCAGAACAGAAGGATAAACTATTCAACCTGAACCAGCTGAATTAAGAACAAATTTAGTTTGTTGTTGTTGCAGATTTTTCAGTCTACTTTATAGATCAAAATAGGGCCAGCTGATTATGAAGATGTGGTAAGTGTTGGATCGAGTGGAGGCTATTTGGGTTTTTTCACTGAATGGTATAAATTCCACATTAGTATAGCATCTTGGCATTTTTTTATTTTTTATTTTCTACCCTAACACTAACCCTTTTAAGTTATCATCAGGCAACTTGCGCTATTTAAACTAAGTGAGATTCCTGGCAATAAAATTATACACTGAAGCATGTAATGCAGAGAGGTTACCTCAAGTAGAAGAAGAAAAGGCTGAAGATGAAGACAAGGAGCGGGAGAGGACCAGCCGTTTTTGTTAATGGGGCTTCTGTTTTCCTATTATGTGTCTGACCAGGGTGCTCAGTCTGTTACAGCCAAACAGATGTGGACTGATGTTTTCTGGGGATGGATTTAAAGGTTGCTGCTCTGCTCTGTTTAAAATAAGTTACGTCAGCTGCGACATAAAAAATTGAAAGGTCTGCTTTGTATGTGGGGCCTCAGTCATCTGATGATTTCAAAGTTTACTGCCTCGCTTTCATTTCCTTCTGATGCTTCACCTAGAGCAATGTAGCTGATTAGATTAAAGCAAGTAACGTTGACTTCAGAATAGATAACATGATCCAACAAATTACAACTGCGTAAAATCAATAATCAAATGACAAATAAGACAATCAAAACATGTTTTGTCAGCTTAAGTAAGTCTAATCTCATCTTTGTTTTAATTTATGACGTCGACAGGGAATAATGCAGGAGTTTACTTTGAATTAACTCTACAGAGTACTGCGCAGATATTTCAGAATAATGTCATCTTATTAATGGTCAAATATTTGCTCAGTTAATTTACTTATTTGTAAAATGTCAGGAAACATTTTCAGAAGAGTCCAGTGGGTGTGGCTCCAGTCCAAAACATTGTTGCTTTGTTGCTGAAAGCCTGCTAGGAATTGGTTCTGTGCTCTTTAATTTTTCTTCAGTCATTTTTCTCTATGTTAGTCAGTTTGGAGTGGAACCTTTCTCTATTATTGGGGTCTGTAAAAACACTAAATGAAAAAGTTTTTCATAAATCACTGTATTAATAATTTAACTGGTTGAATCCATCGCATGAATCACAGACTTCACCGTTGAGTCAAGGTTAATGAGTTAAAGATTTTATATCAATGTCCATTAATTACTGTCTGTAGCAGAATAATATGGTAGACATTGGCAGGATCAAAAACTGTGTTCAGGTTAGGGTTAAGATCTTAAAATGTTTTTATAAAAATGTATTGTTATAGAAACAGTAAATGTGTACATGAATTCTCTACAAAACATAGTTACAGTTATCTTTCCTGAGATAATATTATTTATATTATAATTAACAGTCATGACAGAATGACAGTCAGAATTTAGTCAGATAACTCCTGCTCCAGCTTTGCCCCTCGTCATCCCCAACTTTAATTGTAAATCATTAAAGTTTTTGTGACTTATGGCTCTACTGCTGTATGTGTGTATGTTTATGTGTGTGTACGCTAGTGACACACGCATATGCACGCAACTGAGTGAGGCAGTCTAATTTAATACATGAGTGATAATGACCCTGTCTGGCCTGAGGATTAGTGTGTTGGCGTGTTCAAGGGAGTGTGTTGCAGGTCACTTATCCTTTCTGTTCGACGGTCATCTCTCACACTTTCAGTGCTGTCACAGCAGCTCAGTTTGATGCAGCTTAGCTCTGAGCTGTTGCACCATAACATCAACACACGCTCCTTTAGGTTTTTCGCAATATCGCAACAGCCACTTCTGAGCCATGGCGTCATGTTTTCATGCAAAATGAGATTTCAGATCACTTTGACTCAGTGATGAATTAATGAGACTTTGGTGGTCAAAGACATCCAAGGTCGATTTGAACGGACAGAACACTTAATTGGCCATGACTCCTGAATTCCTACACTGATTGTGACATAATTTAGCACATATGTTAAAAATGATAAAATGCTGAAATTTTCAGAAATCAAAGGTCAGCTTCGCTGTGACATCATAGTGTTTGCAGAAACATCTCTGCCTAATCTTCTCGACTTTCTGACCATTTCCTATTGTTTTCACAAAATGTCAAATGTGTGTTTACTGGAGTTTTGAGATATATTTTTTTCCTGTCAGAACTCAAATCCATGTGAAGCAAGATTAAGTTAGTCTTTCATGTAAAAGAGCGGGAGACTTAGCTATGTGCTCCAAAGTTACATAGAAAAGCAAAAATGTTTGTATGTGTGTATTTCAGTGACAGAAGTGGGCTACTGGGGCCGAACACAAAGCTAAGACTTTGACACTTTGATGGATGATGCTAAAGTGAACAAAGCTAATTACAAGTTCATGCTGCTTTTTTGACGCTGAGCTACATAGACACTGCCTGAGAGCAGGTGCGAGCTGATTTGGCCAATTACCGGCTCCATGTGGAAATTTTAAGCATAATTCATAATTGTTCTTTTTCATGTTGGTGAAACGTGAGCCTGTGGTGATAAAGAAAAAAAGACTTACGTAGCAATGTGTGAGGAGTGGCGACCTACAGTGTGAGGGAAGTAATTCCACTCTAATTAAACATAGATTTGAGATATATGTGAGTATCTTTAATGTAATTGTACTGTCTACAAAAAAATTTTAGTTTTAAAACTTATGAAGAAATGTCCCTTTTGAAGGTTTAGAAATTTCAGGAGACATTAGATGATAAATACAGGCATTTGAAGCTCATTGTCCTTCCAAAGCCATAGTGTCTGCATGGCACACACTGCATGGCATACAATACACGCAGAATTAATGAGCAAGAAATACTCACATTACTCACTAATGCTAACATTAAATACTAATGAAGTAACTCTCATTGGTTGTTTCCGTACATGAGGTCCCATAGCCTGCTGTTTAGATTTCATGAGGGAATTCCAAGCATTAATATCACCCAGGGAGTTGACAGATAACAGATTCATCTATCCAATAATCTAGTAATCTAATAATTTTTGAGTTGCCTTAACTGCCAAAAAGTAAACAAAATTAGTCAACTTTTATATTAAATGAAGGAAAGAAATAGCGTTTTCACTTTTAAGAAGCAGGAACCAGAAAATGTTTTATATTATTTTGACTACTGATTTATTTTTTTAATCAAACAATCACTGAAAATCATTGAATTTTATTACACCAAACATTGATTTCACAGAGTTGTTTTAAGGTCTGAAAGCATCTTTGACACAACTGACACAACGGGGTAGTTTCCAGACCTACCAGTTTAAGTTATGAAGTTATTTTTCCTTTATCTCTATGAGTCACCCCCCCGATCCAAAATACTTCTATCTTACATTTCCCTGTCACTGGAATGGCTGGAATGTCACTTGTTTCAAATATACCAGCTAAATTATAACTACAGTCTTTTCTCTTTGGGGAATCCTTTGGTAGCTTTTACAATTTTGTTACAGAAGATTGCATTATCATTTAAACTGATAGCACAATCACTGCCAGCCTGATGTTAGTGGGAGTGAGTGTAGAGCTTTTTCCTTTTGTTTTGTGTCCATTTTCTCACTGTCTTCTGTTTTCATCTTATTCCACAAGGTTCGAAAACGACTAATTACATGTGGTGAAATTTAAATTTAACAATAAATATGTGTGATGGTGGGCATTACAAATTGATTTATTGCCTGAAAATAGTAATCCCAACAACACTTTCATAACAGCCTTGTGTGTCCGTTTCTGTTTCTAAATTGCCTGGTATTTAACTAATACTATTAATCCACAGCATCTCCTGAAGAAACACTCACTCACGCAGTCATCTTCATCCACTTTATCCATATCTGGGTTGCAGGGCTGCTGGAGCCAATTCCAGCTCACATCGGGCGAGGGGCGGGGTACACCCTGGCCAGGTCGCCAGTCACTCACAGGGCCAACACACAAAGACAAACAGAGACAAACAACCACTCACACCTACGGTCAATTTAGAGTCTCTAGTTAACCTATACATGCATGTCTTTGGACGGTGGGAGGAAACCGGAGTACCCGGAGGAAACCCATGCAGACACGGGGAGAACATGCAAACATGCACACGCCGCACAGAAAGGACCCAGGCTGGGAACTGAACCCGCGACTTTATTGTGGGGCGACAGCGCTAACCGCTACACCGCCATGCTGCCTTTCCTGAAGAAACAAAGAGAAAATATCCTCAATTCTCTATTAACGTACAATAAGTATTGCAGATGGAATTCTCCAGGCTTGTTTGTAATTAAACAAGGTAACATGCTCTAATCTGCCAGTCTTCCACAGTCCTGCTGAACTAAACAAACAGTCTGCAGCTTTTATGTACCCTATCACTGAAGCTTCTTTTTTTTTTATTTTATTTTTTTATATGAGCTGTTGACAGCGGTGGCCCATAGGCATTATGTTTAAAGCTTTTTTGTCCAAACACGATGACTCAGTAACACCAGGAAAGAAAGTTCACTTGGACACCAACATGAACAAATTGGATTTTGGTGGTCGAAAGGAGAAAGATTAAGGTCGTAGTAACCTCACAAAACACATAAAAATAAACCAGTCAAAAGCTCAAGGCCATTGTGACGCCTGTCCCATTTGTAATCACATGGATGTAAGGTCACCATAACCTTACCCTTTGACCACCAAAATTTAATTGCAGCTTCTCTGTACAAATACGATGACTCATTAACACCTGGAGGGAAGGCTGATTTGGACACCAACATGAACATGAGTTTATTTTGGTGGTTGAAAGTTGGAAAGATTAACCTCACAAAATATATTTTAGCCTCTTGCTTGTGATGGCACCAGACTGCCTTGGGGGAACTTCTTCAAAGAGTTTTTTTCTGAAACATGGCAGCAGAATATCCTCAGAAACTGAAACATTTGGCTTAATATTGATGTTCAGAAACATACTTTTCAAACTGTAGCTCTTCAGTGGGCAAGATTTGTATAATAAAAGCCCAGTGGGCTGCAGCACAAGAGATTGTCCCATTTCTTAATTAGAAGACAAATTTACTTGTTTGGTTAAATGCGATTTTCTTTGCAAGATTCAGAATATTGTGGAAAATCTGAGCACAGGAGGTAACAAATTCAATGAAGCATTTCTTAAACCGCAGTTAATGAGCATCTTGTCAGAGGGAAAATGTGAGCTTGTTCAGATAGTCAGCTTTGTCTGAAGGCAGAGTAACATCTTTTCAGTTGACAGAGGCTATGAAGGCATGCCTGTCATAGACTAAGAAGGCTAAGCAGAGGATTTTTTTGGGGGTTGCCCAGACTAGCCCCTCTTCACAGCTGACAGACTTGTGATTTATTTCCTTCATTTCACAGAACACAGCTTGCCTTTTCCATGGCTAGCCACCAAAATCGCTGCTTGATGACATACATGGTCCGCTTAACATCTGGATGGCATGTGAGCTGATGCGGACACTCACTAGGTGTCGAGCTCACACGTACAAAGTACAAAATAAATATGCTCATGAGGAGGATACAAAGTCCAACACAGGATAAACCCAATGAGGATCAAAAATAGTAACACAGAAACCTAATAATCACAAGCCCTGGTTGGGAGGTTTGACAAGACTGACCAAGACAAAGAGAAACAAGGATATTTATACATGAGGTATGGAACACAGGTGAAACCAATCAGGGGTAGGGTTGACAATCACTTGGGTGGGAAAATCACACACAGGCAGGAAGTCAGGCTCCGGAAGGAGAGGGAAGTGATGAGTACAACATAAAACAGGAAGTGCACAACGATATTAGACATGAATGAAACTTGAGGAGACACAACAATCAATCCATGATTAGTATACTGTATAGTGACTGACATCTCGGCCAATGCTACATTTCTGTTTCTGTCAATTTATTTATGTTGGGAATATTTGTTTTGGTAGTAGCATTTGCACTCCACCTTAGGCCCTCATTTAGAGTATACAGGAGAGCTGAGAGCAAAGAGGTTCAGAGTTGGCTCTGGGACAGTCCAGCCGATAAATGGTCTTCATCATTAAGATAAGTCACATCTGTGTGTTAATGAACCATACTGAGACACTTGGGCTCATTTCCAAGCAGAATGTTTCACCTTTTCAGCTGCTTGGCTTTCTAAACACATTGCAAGAGAGAGTCTGTAAAACATAAAATGTTTGAATTTTACATAAATTTTCCTGAGCACATTGAAAGTCACACAAACAGCTTCCCTTTTTAGCACCTTTCACAAAGCCCTCTTCAGGGTCTACTGCATTAAAAAACCATCCATTACCTCTCCATTAGGAGTTAAAGTGGGAGGAATGTGTGGGTTCGTTGTCTGGTGGGATCAATAAGGATGTTTTTATAGCTAGTGCAGTGTGACACTATTGATCATGAGCTCACCTGATGACCTTGATGTATAGTCAGTTCAAATTAATGACCTTGACAGAGAGGCAAAATACTGAGCAAGGGCTTAATGCATGTAAATGAGCTTTCATTTTTTATCACTGCTAGGAAGGGTATATTGATTCATACTGTCCTCAATGAGTTCTGCCTGTCCACAGCTTGAGTTTTGACGACTGTAAAACTCCTGTGTAGCAACCCAAGATAATAACAAGACAAGATAATAAGAGCAAGACTTCATTCTCATTAAGCAAACAAAAACTTTATCGTGAAAAAAAAAAAAAAAGCTGGCATTTCAGCAAAATTCATTGCACATTTTTGCAAAAACATATGCACTAAATCATGACAGCTCTTCAAATTGACTCAAGTGCTACCTGGCATTTAAATGTGTCATGATATTTTAATCAGTTTCGACTGTTGTGTAAAGGAAAGCCCTTTAAAGGCCTTTTATTGTAGCAAGACCTCTGGATTAGTTTATTGGCAAGTATATAATTGACAACCACATTAATTTTTATCACAGGCCTGGTTTAACCTGAATAGTCAGTGACTCCTCAGCATAACCAGAAGAACATGTGTGGTATTAAAATTTCAATTATTATTAACCATTAGGGCTGAGCCAGATACTCAGCTGAAATGAGTATCCGGTACAGATATAGCAATTTTGACGAGTACGAGTACCATACAAGTAACACAAGTCAATATCCGTGCTGGACTGAAGGGAAATCCTGCGCAGGGTGTACTGTCCACACCCATTGGAGGGGAAACCAATCGGTGGCACAATTTAAAAGTCCAATCTTAAAACATTATTTCAACATGTCAGATGATTATTTTAACACGGTATCTGTACTGGAGAAAAAAATGGTACAATGAAAAACTCCCATCTGTGGGTCTTTCTCATTGTCCCTTCTGTTTGCCTTCATTTTCATGGAGAAGTGATCCCACTGAATGGTGGTGACCTACATCGATATTTACAACTACTTGATTGAGTCTCTTGGTAAGATCATCATTGAACCACATTGCGATCCAAACTCAATGTAATGTAAATGGTTTAATAGATACGGTTAGTGGTGTGCTCACTCATCCCTATTATCCATTATAGTCTTATTCGGACTCAAACATGATACATATCAGCCCTGAATGAAGATACAGTAACTGCTCAGCTGTACACATCCACACAAAGTTAATCTGTATTTCATTCATAATTGCATTTTTGGGGAGTCTTTGCGTGGTTTCACTATCCAGCGCTCTGCTGTAGTAATTGCTTTGATGACTTCTCTGAATAAGTGCCAGCTTGCTGTAAAGTAAATGTAAGTGCCTCGTCCCCCCTGTTCTCCTGATATCTCTGGTGTCTTGAATTTACTCTGCACTCTTGTACCACGTTGATTCATAATATTGGATCATGTTTTCTCTGGCTCTCTGCTAATGTGCTTTTGTGTCTTTGTCTCATGATTGTGACAGTAAGTGAGATACTGTGTGCACAAAAGTGAAGTCAAGATTGCCTTGACTATCAGATTTTGAATGGTGATGTTTTCCAGTTGATTTTTCTGGCCAGGACTGTGTACCTTTTAGACATACTTATGGAGTAATAGGCTGTTAGATAAATGCTGACTCATTATGACGTTTGCGTGACAAAGCAATTTAGGTCAGGAATCTGATCTGAAAATGAACTGAAATCTGATTCTTCTATGTTTCATTAAATGCTTTCTGAGAAACATTTCTCTCCGAGAGGTAAGACTGTCTGTCTTAAGTGGATTTGTCCTGCATTTTACTTCATTTCTGCTATGTTTCCATTTGTGTTTTACTGTTAATTAGTATTTGTGTGCATGTATTGCGACTTTTGTGTTTTTCAGTGTGACCTTTCCACAATGTTAACCACATTTTTAATGCATTGTCATGAAATTCCTTTGAATCTTCCTCTGACTATGCTCCAACAGGTTGTGTGGTAAAAAGCTGTTTGTTAATTTAATAGTTCTCTCTGCTTTTTCCATTTGACTTTCTCATCATTTTATACTCACGTCCTCTGAGCCTCCTTCCTCACTTACGTATACTCACCTGTTCTTAGTTTCCTAATCAGCCCTTAATAATGCTCTTGGCCCAGCTCAACTCATTCCGATAACCCCCCTCCCCACCCCACACACATTTTCTGTTGTGCCGTCCATGCAGAATATTTTCCTGATTTTCTCTTTAACCTGCTCCCTGATCTCTCCGCTTGTCACCAACTACTGCATAGTGCCTCATTTTGCTTACCGTTTGACTTTTGTCCCTTGCCTGCCTCTGCCTGCTGATCCTTAACCAAACTGAACCATTTTGACTTAATATTGATGTTGAGTCATCCTAACCCTGAGCTGTGGGGTATAGGGTCAAAAGGTGCCCTGCACAGCCAGTAATTCTTACATTTTGGCACAAAAACTTCAAAGAAACCTTTCAGTGAAATGTTACATGCTATGATGTATGTTTAGTGTGCTTTCCCTTAAATTGTTAGACGCAGCTTCAGCTGAGCAGAAAATTTGATTAGGCAGAAGCTGTGTATTTGAAATACTGAAAAATGGGAGACTACCATGATCATTAGGAATATTTTGGTTCCATTTCCCTTGAAGAACTGAATTTTTACATCTCATTCTTACAGCAAACGTCCCATAAAATCTTATTCATGAAGACCTTACAACTTTGCAACCATGGCTACATCCACGTCTACTGCCAAATCGTGGTGTGTATTTACCCCTCTGTCTCTCTCTCACCCACCTCCTCTTTATTTCCCAGTTGATCAAAGTATGTTTGAGAACTCCGTCGCCCAGGAGCAGAGCCCCCAGGTCTCCAGGACAGGCCATCTGTCGGCCCGATGCTCCCCAGCACCAGCTTATCACAACCTGGGGTCCAGTGCTGTTGACTCCCCCTCCTCTGGAGGCCAACAGAGGCTGAAAAATGCCATTAACCTGGGCAAGGCTGTTGGGGCAAAGGTCAGTATGGCACATACAGAAATGGACCACTGAGGCTCGAAGGCCCTCATGTAAATTTGTCCTTTAAACTCTGAGATATAAGTTGAGTCAGATATATAGAACCAGGGTGAAGTGTTTTTTATGCTACTGTCACATCAATTTAGATAAATATCTGACTGAATAAGCTGTCCTTCCTTCCTTCCTTCCTTCCTTCCTAGGTCAATGATTTGTTAAGGCGAAAGGAGCCCAGCCACCTCGGGGATATTGGGGTCACCGAGGTCAATAAAAATGTTAGTGTTGTGTGGAATTGCATGGACCAACTCAACCAGACTAACAGGTAGGAAGACAGTGGTTTAAACATCACTCTGCCTATGTGTGTGTAAACGAACTTATAGCTGCCGCAATTAAAAACTTGTTCTGGTCACATTAACACTTTCACCACTGCCTGAGCTAAGGGGCAGCATCTCACAAAGTTGGAAAACCAGTTTAACCCTTGTGTAATGTTCATATTGTTCTTACTCAGCCAGCGTTTATGGGTCTGATGGACCCGTTGCATTTTGTGGCCTTTAATGCCTCACAAACACTTTTATTTAGAGAAACACAAGAAACTTGTGCGACAAAAAATGGACCAGACTCAGTGATCACCTTCCTAGCAACAAACTTTCACACTGCTCTATGTTCTCTACAGATAATATCCAACTAGGCCAGTGAGCGGTGATAGCTATCATGTCTTTGGTGTCATCAGGTGGGAACCTCCTTTCACCGGTGTTTCGTCTAGTTAGGCCCACAACACCTCCAGAAGGCTAGACCATGAACACTGGCGTCCCAGAGTCACCCCCTAATGCCAGCCATCACCACTCCTCACACAAAGACATCTCAAACAGCACTACTGTAAACTACTCTGACCTCTCACCAACTGCACCAGTGAAAGCGGGGTGGGGCTACAGACCCTGGCTCGGGTAGGGGGGAGAAATAGAAGAGGTGGAGATAAAAGTAGGGATTGGATACAGACCCTGGTTCGGGTAGGAGCATGAAAGTATAGAGGGTGCAGGAGGTGGAGGCAATACAAGCTACACTAGCACACTAGCAGATTCAGCAACTAAATTCACCTGAATGGTCCTATACTCAAACACTCCAACCCAGGCCAGCTCACCTATACTAACTGCATGGTGTCAAAGAGGCACAAACACAAAAGGAACTATCTCAAGCACCACTGTCAACTACTCTAACCTCTCACCTATTGCACCAGTGAAAGCGGGGTGGGGATACAGACCCTGGTTCGGGTAGGGGGGAGAAATAGAGGAGAGAGAAAAGTAGGGATGGGATACAGACCCTGGTTTGGGTAGGGGGCATGAAAGTATAGAGCGTGCAGGAAGTGGAGGCAATACAAGCTACACTAGCACACTAGCAGATTCAGCAACTAAATTCACCTGAACAGCCAAAGCCAACACTCCAACAAAGGCCAATTCTCCTAGGCTAACCGCATGGTGTCGAAAAGGCACAAACACAAAGAACTATTTCAAGCAACACCACTGTCAACTACTCTAACCTCTCACCAATTGCACCAGTGAAAGCGGGGTGGGGATACAGACCCTGGTTCGGGGAGGGGGGAGAAATAGAAGAGGTGGAGATAAAAGTAGGGATGGGATACAGACCCTGGTTCGGGTAGGGGGCATGAGAGTATAGAGGGTGCAGGAGGTGAGGGGAAGTACAAGCTACACTAGCAGGTTCAGCGACTAACCTCATCTAAACAATCCTATATTCAAGTAAAATCAACACACCAACATAGGCCAACTCACCTGGACTAACCACATTGTGGCAAAGAGGCTCAAACAGGCCACACCCCCACTTAAATACACTTCCCCTTCCTGGATTTCTTCCTCTGCTTCTCCCTAGAGTCTGTCTATCTTAAGAGCTCCCCCTGCTGGGCCCCCAGCTACTATTACCTCTTCTAACCCAAATCCACTGACTGGATCTTACTGCCTCATCTGACATTTCCTTCACTATTTTCCTCACCTCTGTCCGCTTCCTCCTAACTCCCTCAACAAAGCAACAGCAGATCTTGCTACAAACTCTCTACATCCTACTTCCAGTGGACAAATCCTAACCTTCCATCCTCGCTGCTCAGCATCCTTACCTAAATCTGCATACCTGAGCTTTTTCCTTTCATATGCTTCTTCAACTAAATCCTCCCAAGGCACAGTCAGCTCTATGAAATATACTTTCTTTCTACTCCTAGACCACAAAACTATATCAGGCCTTAGATGTGTGCAGGCTATTTCCTGGGGAACAACAAGCTTTCCTCCTAAAGCTACCTGCATCTCCCAGTCACTAGCATCCTCTAAACTGCCTTGCTTCCTTATTATCTTATTAACTTTCCTTCCTTCCTGCACAAACTGTATTGCAACTCTCTTTGTCTTAGACCCTCCTAAAACTGCCTGCCTCCGTATATCTTCAATGCCTGCAGCTAAGCTTTTTAAAACCTGGTTATGTCGCCACGTATATTGGCCTTGTGAGAGACTAACCTTACAACCGGACAAGATGTGCTTTAAAGTTGCAGTACCTGAACACAACGAACATACCGGGTCTCCATTTACCCAGAGTTTTAGGTTCTGGGGAGTTGGCAAAACATCATATGTTGCCCCGATCAAAAATCTAGTCCTACTTTCCTCCATACTCCACAGCTCTTTCCAACTAAGCTTTTTCTTCTCTACACCTTCCCAGTTCAACCACTGTCCCTGCTTAGCCTGAGCCACTGCCCTCACACCTCTTAATATTTCCTCCTGTCTACGAACCTGCTCCACAACTAGCTTCCTCTTCTCTTTGGGACCTGCTCTACTCCACACCGGTTTGCCTGAGCCAAGCCCCAAGCCTCCCCGGCCTATCTGTACATTACCCACAATCTCGGTATGCCTAAGAGCTGCTTCTGCTTCCTGCACTGCCATTCTTGGATTCCATTTTCTCCCCTTGGTTGGGTTTGGAACCACTTTACTAACAACCACGTCTTTACTCCCAGATAACAGGAGCTCTGTCCTAACCTTAGTACATTTAAACTCCTCTACTGGACTAGATACTGGAAGCTGAAGTATGCCTTTCCCATACAATGCCACAGTGCTTAAACATCTCGGAACCCAGAGCCACTTCCTAATGTAAAAGCTTACAAGTCTTTCCATTTTCTCTGCAACAGATATTGGAATCTCATATACTGACAGTGGCCACATCAATCTAGGAAACAATCCAAACTGCAAACACCACAACTTCAACTTTCCTGGAAGTCCTGATTTATCTATTCTATCCAGTCCCTCAGCAACATCCTTCCTAAACTGCACTACCTGTTCTCTGTCATTCAAATCTGCCTTGTACCACCTACCTAAACTCTTTACTGGTTTTTCCCTAATTATTGGAATTGCTTCTTCATCTATTACAAACTTTCAATCACTTAATCTTCCTCTACTTATTGAAATACATCTAGACTTACTAGGCTTGATTCTCATACTAGCCCACTTTAAGTTTTTATTAAGTCTCTCAAGTATTCTTTTCATACATGGCACCGTTGTAGTTATCAACGTCATGTCGTCCATATATGCCCTACTTGGTGTAAGGCGCATCCCATCCTGCCGCCTCTCTCCACCTACAACCCACCTAGAGACTCTAATAATTACCTCCATTGCCATTGTGAATGCTAATGGAGAAATCGTACACCCTGCCATAATACCTATTTCTAACTTCTGCCAACCTGTTGTAAAGCCTGCCGTACTTAAACATAGTCTGATATCTTGGAAATAGCTTTTTACTAAATTGACAACTACTCCAGGCACTCTAAAATAATCAAACGCCTCCCAAATAAGACTATGTGGCACTGACCCAAATGCATTTGCTAAGTCCAAGAATATCACATGCAAATCTCTTTTCTCACTCTTGGCTGCCTGAATCTGATGCCAAATCATGCTAGTGTGCTCTAAACACCCTGCGAAACTTGGTATTCCTGCCTTCTGTACTGAAGTATCTATTAAGCTATTATTACTGAAGTATCTATTATTCTCTGTCTCTGTGCAACTACATTAAAGAAAATCCTCCCCTCTACATTCAGGAGAGAGATCATACGAAACTGACTCAACTCTGAGGACTCTTTCTCCTTAGTAATAAGAACACCTCCTGCCCTATGCCATGCTCTGGGAATAGACTGTTTCTTCCAAACTATTCTTAACTGCCTCCACAAAAACTTTAGGATATCAGGTGCGCTTTTATAGACCTGGTAGGGGACTCCATTTGGCCCTGGGGCCGAAGAAGCCTTCGCACGCCTGACTACCTCCTCTACCTCCTTCCGCCTAGGTGGTCTAACATCCATTTCTTGATCTATCTCCCCTAATGGTGGCATGTCAGGTGGAAGTCCTACTACTCTATTCTGCTCAGAATCTGAATATGTATTTCTCAGGTACTCTTCTACTTCTATCTTTGTTGCTTTAAGCTGCCCTCCCTTTTCCTGGTTAAACAATCCTTTAACAAACTTGAACGGGTCCCTGTAAAATGCTGTTCTTACATATTCTTTCTTTTTTCTCTTTTTCCTAAGATTTTCAGCCCTTCTAAGCACAGCTAGCCTACTTCTCAACCCCTTTTGCAACACATTAATTCCCTCTCTCTCTTCCTCTGTAGCTATTTTCCACTGCTTTCTTAATTGTCTTCTTTCTTTAACTAATTTCTCAATTTCTCTTTGCCGTCTAGACTTAGCTACCTGTACTCTTTCAACCCTCTTTCTATCTTGCACCCCAAATCTTTCGACACCATAAGAGTAAATTATGTCTCCCATTTTTTCTAATCTATCACTTGCGTCTCCTAATCTACTCAGAATTATTGACAAGTCCCTGTTGACTGTCTCCCATCCCTTGCTACTATTTGCCCGTGGCCATCTAAATCTAGCTTTCTGCTCCATATTTCTCTCTCTAACTGGCCTATTCACCTCAATGTCAGCTGCATCCCTTCTTATAACCTCCTCTTCCACCTCTGTGGCTGTGTTGTTGATATCCTTCGAACTGTGATTTTCTACCTGTCGCTAGATTTCATCTGACTTACTCAATTGACTTCTTACAAAGTTCTGATCGATGCGGCCACACTGCCCTTCCTTTCCCACACATCTCATTCTTCCTTGATGCACTCTAAGGCCTCTGACTGATGTTATTTTCTGCCAACCACAAGGACAAACCTGGAGCATCTTTTCCTCTAATCTACTGCCTTTATTCCCTCCAGCCACACTTGCTATGCCCTTCAAACTATTCTGCCCACTTCTAGTCCTAGAGAATAGGTCCGTGCCCCTATCCATCACTGAGTCACATATCCAACTCATAGTCTTATCCGTTCCAGTATCTGTTATGTTAAAATACTGAACAGATGTTTACCTTATCCCAATTACAAGCAGTATAAACAATATATATGGTTAATATTTGCCATTTACCTTTGTTAGGTCACATTTATAACTTAATATTTAAAACATAAGAAAGAAAATCAATTAAAATCAAGATGTGAGTGGAAACAAATTTACAAGTGAAGCAAGGTTTTTCAAAACTACTGACTTTTATTTCTTTGAACTTGAAATTTAACCCATTCAGGTGCACAACACAAGCTGAACACATGAACACAGAGTAAACATATCAGTCAAGACAACACATCAGCCCCATTGAACACATGGCCTTTAGCCACTAGGCTATACAACACATGAGGGGCAGAGCTTTACTGTGTGTGTGTTGCAGATATACTTTTTGCACTTGATGCATGTATATCGTGTTTTCCTGTCCATCTTGGGTCTGCACACTTGGCACCGCTTCTTCTTGTTGCTGGTGTTCACAACCTAGAATAATGAAAAGATCAGGAATTTTACGAACACCTCTCTCTCTCTCTCTCTCTCTCTCTCTCTCTCTCTCTCTCTCTCTCTCTCTCTCTCACAAGACGTGAGTACTGCAACAGCATCACACACTTCAGGCTCTGCAGATTGTGGTTCTGTCGGTTGGGTGGACAGGGCACTAGCATTCTCCTCCTGAATCCTCCTCACCATGGCTGCAGAGGCTGGGGTTCTGGGGATATGTTTTCTTCTCTCAATTTGTGGTCTCACCAATGCCTTTCCCAGATCCTCAAGAAAGAGCCGTCTTTTCTGGAGCTTCACTCGTTTCCACTCTGGGTTCAGAGCCATCCAAATGACAAAGGCATTGTACGCTGAGATGTCCAACATGTCAAAGAATATCACCAGTGGCCAGCGTAGAGTCCTCCGTTTGCAGCTGTAGGCCGTCACCAGCTTGTCCATGTTGTCTACCCCTCCTTTTGTGGCATTATAATCCATGATGATCTCTGGTTTGTGATGTTCCTGGTCACAGATTCTTCCATCCCCGTGCAGTGTACTCATGAGTACCACATTCTTGCCTTTCTTTGGCACACAGGATACCAGGGATGTGTCAGCCGTGTATGGAAACTTGGAAGATTTGACAGGCCTGTTCTTTGAAGTCAGCAGTTGAGGTGGGAGCTCTGACCTGTTTTTCCTTATTGTTCCCACCATGGTCAGCTTCCTCTTTAGGAGCTCTTGTCCCAGTTTGTGCGAGGTAAAAAAATTGTCGCATGTGATGTTGTGTCCACTGAGTCCCTGAGACATGTCGAGGACAACTCTCATTCCTCGGTTTTTCTCAGGGGCTCCTCCATCAGGTTTCCCTGTGTAGACTTGTAAGTTCCAAGCATACGAGGAAGTGGCATCACAAGCAGCCCAGATCTTTATACCATACTTTGCAGGTTTAGATGGTATATACTGCCGAAAGGGGCAGCGGCCCCTAAATGGCATCAGCTGTTCATCAATGGTGACGTTTGGCCCAGGGTTGTACAGCAGGGGGAGGGTGGCGCACCCACTTGTCCCACACTGTCCTGATGGCAGCTAGTTTGTCTCTCTGCCATCGAGCTGGTCTGTCATCTCGGTTGTCAAAGCAGATAATCCTGGAAATGATGTGAAAGTTTTCCAGAGACATTGTTGCACGGAAAATTTCTCTGCCAGTTTCTGCATCCCACAGGGATTCTGCGGATTCCCCTTTGGACCTGAAAACTCCAGCAAGGATGAGAACTCCGAAGTAAGCATGTAATTGGGTTTGGTCCATTTCCTTCCACCTCTCTCCAAAAACACGTCTTCCTTCTAAATTAGTGCAGTCAAGAATAATTTCCTGGATGGAATCTGGGATGAAAAGCTCAAAAGAAGACTTGATGTCCTGTGTGTGAGTAACTGCCATCCGTGTTGGCCCTGGTTGCATCCTTATCACATTGGCAGCCTTGCGGGGTGGCTCTTTTCTTGGGAGAGAAGACCATTCAATTTCAGAATTTTTTGACATCCATATTTCCTCACTTGCTCCATGCTGACTGGCTTGTTCTGGGCCTGGGGCTGGCTGCTGACTGCTTGGTCCTGGGGCTGGCTGCTGACGGCCTGGTCCTGTGGCTCGTCTTTGTTTTGGAACTGGCTGATGCTCAATCTCATCATCTTCTTCAGAGTCACTGTCAGACTCTGAATTTTCAGAAATGTGATCCTCAAATTCTGAAACCTCTTCTTCTGAATCCTCTCCCTCTACAGCATCATCAAAAACTTGTCTCTCTTCCAAAATCAATTCCAGGGCCTTCTGCGCAGAGTACCTTTTGGCCATCTTGATCGGTTGTGATAAGAAACCACACTGGCAAAGCTATAATTATAGGGTCCCGCCTCCAATTTGTAGCAGATAGACAGAGGATCAAATGTGCGAGAAAATTTGAGCAGACAGTGTTGACAAACAATGTGTGGGAACTGTTTCTGCACCTGCGGTTCCCACACAAGGTTGCAACATTGTTTGTCAACACTGTCTGCTCTCATTTTCTAGCACATTTGACCCTCTGATGTTCTGTGTACCTACACTCTGTCCTCCTCCTGTCTAGGCCTGCTGTGTGTGTGTGTGTGTGTGTGTGTGCGTGCGTGTGCGTGTGCGTGTGTGGTACACAGAACATCAATTTCCACACTTCTATTAGCCCCGGGTCCAGTGGACCCGGACATCTTATATGTAATAGAAATGTGTAGGGGGGCTTTATGGTGTGTGGTCATTAAATATGTATTCTGATATATGTTCTTCACAGAAAATGAGCCAAAGTCAGTGAGTCTCAGTTTGAAAAATTAATTCATTGTATCATTTTTCTTTTAATAAAAAATGAAAACGGGTCCCACAAACCCGAACACCACACAAGGGCTCATCCAAACATAATCTATATTTCTATTTATATCTAATGTTTTTTTGTGATTTTGTCCTGTTTTGGATGAAAATATGAGCTGCGCATTGATTTTTATGATAAAAACCCCTGAAAAACATTGTCTCATTATAGGCAAAATTATTAAACTACCTTCCCTGAACTAAGTGTTTCTCAAGCTGAATAATTTAAGATTTCCCTGTGAAATATGCTATTAAATTCATGATGAGACATCATTCTGCTGTGGGAGGTCGGCAAATGACTAGTCTTTTTTTTTTTTTTTTTTTTTTTTTTACTTCTTATATTCTTTTCAAAAAATTGAAAAAGCCTATTTAATTTTGCATTCATTACAAGCTTGCATACACGCACACACTTGAACTTTTCAAGTTGTGTGTGTGTGTGTGTGTGTGTGTGTGTCTGAGTGTGTGTGTTTTTGCTACAAAGGCATCGATCCACTGTCAGTCAGGCAAAAGGTAAATTTTCAGCTGCTCTGCTTCCTCTCGCCACTATTCACTAGACTGTGCGTAAATGTTTGATCATTTTCCTTACTGGTCCACCCGCAAATAAAAATTCAATATATCTCATCAGCTTTCATTTTTTCCTTTAGATTCTAATACATTTTCTGAATGGAGCTTATGTAGTTAAAATATTTTACATTATTTTTCTCCCTTTCATAAATCCTTTCTTTTATCAGTCTACTTCATGATGCCTCATAATAGGTCTTCCGAGGTTTATTTCTCACCCCAGAGGCTTTGGTTTGACTCCAGACCGAGACCCCTTACTGCACGTCTCTCTCTCGCTCTTCCTTTCTTCTTGACTCTAATTTGACTATAATAGAGGGAAAAATAACTTAAGGAGAAAAAAAAAACACTGCTACTGATGTGTATATCTACCCTCCAGATACTGAAGACAGCAATGGAAAGCAGAGTCATAAATAGAACATTAATTTCACCTGACAGCTTTTTCTTCTTCGATTACTCCATCCCCCTTTCTTTTAATTTTTCTTTCTCCTTGTCATCATCCACATCATTGACTTCCTGTCTTCTCCTCTGATCCAGCCACATCTCCTCCTTCGACTCCTTCCCTCGGCTGGACCCACCGCCTCCATCCGGGAAGAAACGCTTCCCTCGGGCACTGAAGACCACCCAAGATATGATGATTTCCTCAAACCCAGTCGTCTCCTCTCCGGATACTGCAGACCCCTCCTCAGTACTCTCCCCTCCCAAAAAGGCGCCATTTATTGCCAGGGAGGGACCAAGACACGGCCAGGAGCAGCAGCCAAACGACAAGCCAGAAGTCACGTTGGCACTTAGCGACATGGAGAAGAAAGACGCTGCTGATCTTGATAATGCTGAGAGGAACAGCAAGTTGGATGGAGTTATCAGTGGAGAAAAGGATGACACAGTAGACGGGGGCACTGAAGGAAACCTGGAAGAGCATCAGATCCAACTCCAGCTGTCTGTGCCAGACCTCATCAACAAGGACCCCCCTCTGCTGGAGTCAAAAGCCAAACCATGCGACATCTGGCAGAAGCCTTCTGGGCTTGACTCCCAGCTCACCTCCACCCCTTGCTCAGGGAAGACTCCCTGCTGCCTCAGCCTGGGCGAGGAAGTTCTGCTGGGGAGCAGCTCCCTGAGCGGTAAAGACACTGCAGTAAGCGCCGAAGACGCAGAGCCCCACCCAGACCTGCTGTCCTTTGAGTGACCAGCCCCGATCCAGATACAATTTCAGTATAATTCAAAAAGTTGGAAACGTTTTCTCTAAATTTCAGCAGTGATTCAAATGTAGTAGTAGTGCAGATCAAATAGTGACTGTCACTTTTTAAATCTAAACCTCAGTCTACTTCAGGCATTGCTGTGAGAAAAGGGAGAATTTAACTCCAGAGGTCAGAGCGAGGCCCAAATCTGTTGCTATTTAATTTTTTTTAAGCTTTTTGTAAAGTGTGGACAAGTTAAAGTCATGTTAATAAAATCAGCCCCTCAAGCCTGGCTGATATATGGTCAGTCAGGCGCGACACGTTTCCTTAATGAATAAAATCTACACTGACCAACAATGGATTTTAGATACATAGGACAGCAGTAAATGGTTTGAAGTTGAGGATTAAATTTAGCACAACAAAAGTTAAGATATTCTTACCACATTAGTAGCATTTCATCTCTGATTAAGCATTTGCAGATAATGTAACAGTAAATGTAATGATTGTTCTAAAATTATCCTTTAAATTGGCATAATTATAAGCATTAATATTAGACCATCACATTTGAGAAGTCCCATATTTTACAATTTTCCAGTTTTTTCCTTTCAAGTGTTTGCGTAATATCTCCTTCCTCTGAAGTTCTGAAAACATCAGCTCAATCAGCCAATCAGAAGAGATGATATGAGCGTCTCTTCTGATTGTCGAGTACTGGTGGGCTTGGAGCCAGATCAGTTACTGTTTTGTTGTGACATCACAAAGATCTGGATGTGCTGCCCGCTGCTTTATAATCAAAGACCACAATAAGATCTCACATTGTTTAATATGGGACTTTTAATCCAATCCAATGTCCACAAATTTACATTTTGTTGCACGTCAGTCATAAATTCCCATTATACAAAAGCTGCTTCGGAGTTACCAAAAATGTCAGTGTGTAAGAAAAGCTGACAACAGACTCAGATAAAGGAAGAAAAGAAATGAGTGAGAGGCCAAAGAGCGCGGATGTAATGAAGAGGTCGAAGCCGGGGGAAGTTCACTTTAATTTAGGTCAGAGCAGAATGTGTTAAACAGCCCTTTCTGAGTTAGATCAAGACTGGAAGCCTTTTGACCTCTGACCTCATTCATACTTAATCATCTCTTATCCCGCTTTGCCCAGTATGAAGCTGCTGCACCATAAACATAGTCTGTCTCCTCCTACTCTGACCTAAGACTGACCTTTTTGTTGTTAATTCTGAGAATACAGATCAACAACAATAAATGAGATCCTTTTTCTTTTTTTGATGTCTACATTTCCTCCACAGTTAAAATTAAATGAAAAACATGGGGCAAAAAGGCAGCACATTGGTTACCACTGTTGCCTCAAAACAAGAAGGTCGTGGGTCGTGTAGGTTCTGTGCGTAGTTAGCATGTTTTACCCGTGCTCGTGTAGGTTTCCTTCCATCGTCAAAAGACATCATGTTTGGGTTAATTGGTTCCCACGACCTTGAAATGGATAAGTGGTATAAGAATGAATGAATAAATCTGGGAAAAAAATATATTTTGGAAACAACAGAAGATTTTAGGCAACTTTTCCTAATATGTCAATATAGCCAATATCTTCTTATTCAAAATATTCTATGTCACGATTTAATAATAACTCTCGATAGTAAGTTTCAAAGTAAATTGATTAACAATTACACAGCAGAAACTAAGTGTTGCAATTTTATCGCTGATTGCGTTCTTAAGCGTTCCAGTTGTTGGCTGCTCTTGAAAATCATTTAACTGGCTGAAGTGAAGATCAATTTTTATCACCATCCCCAACAATTCCAGAGCACCAGGGTCAACACATGGAGAGTTGGTATGCAGAGGTCAGGTCAGACTAGTATAGACTGGTGGTCAGTTGTTAGTGGGTAAAAAGAGAGGGAATATAATGAATTATCATTGGAAAAAGATCAGTGAGGTGTTTTGTTTTTTTGTTTGTTTTTTTTTTTTCAGATCATCAAGTGAAAAACCAAAGACACAAATTAGTGGGTCGGTCTGACAGGTAGTGTTTATTATATAGTTTTAACAGAGACTTAATTTTTCCTTTTTTCCACTCTAAATAAAGAATGAAAACCAAAGTCCAAGCATTTGAAACTTTTTAAATTCACGTTACTTAAAAAAATATAATAAAATAAAAGACAGAGTCAGCTCCTCCAGTATCATCTACATTTGTGATGAGCCGCTGTGATGCTCATGTTTCAGCACAAGTGAAAATCAAAATTTTTCAGTATTCAGAAAATTATTTGTTGATATATTTGTGACTGGATCAGGATCCTGATCCCAGACCTGAAAAATTACCTCCAAAAATCACCACTGTCTCTTCTTTCGCAACCTTGGCAAAAAAAAAATTCAAAAAATATTCCCAGGGGAAAGTGGAGTGGACACAGAGTGGTCAGCTCATGCCTGGCAGAAAGAGAGGAATGTGGAGCTGGAGAGAAAGAGAGAAAGGATGCATTATCTCTGTCTCCCATCTCTCTGACATAAAGATTTCCATTTTTTTTAAAACTATTACTAATGTCTGAGTTGCTCACATGCCAAACCATTAAATCAGTTAGTTTAGCCACGTTAAATTTAATTAATTCACCCTGTTTATTTATCTAACACTTCAGAGAGACTGATTTATGGATTGTGTTTTTTTCCAAATGTAATTTTAATGTCAATGTATTCCTCTTCATATATGTGTGAGGTTTCTTTTTTTTTTTTTTTTTTTTAAGGCATTTTTTTTCCAAAAGCACTACTTATGGCTAGATAACAGTCTTTTATAACTAAATAACTGTCTTTTATTTAGAATTTGTCTCATTTCACTTCGCTATCTCTTTGGACAGAAAACCAATAGTCAATCACTTTTTCAGGTTCATTGTCATTGTTTCCCCTGCATCAACTTCTGATGCTGTTTCAATCACACAATTTCTCTTAAAAACCTGTTCATTTTTTTTCCAAATGTACAACAATCAAACCTAAAGTTTCTTTGGGGGTTAGTTAATATGGTTTTATCATATTTGATAGACAGCTCCTGAGCAACATTAGCAAAACAAACTGTAAACCAGCAAGAGAAGCTCAGAGAAACAAATCTGACACAACCACAAGTGTCTGATCTTTCCCAGATACTGTGTTCACTTACATTAAGTTCATAAAGATAAGAGTTAGAAGTGCATTGTAACTTTTCTTTTAGATTATCAGACTAAGAGAAGCTACTTCTACTTAGCCAGAAAGTGAAAGAGAAATAAAAGATATCGCTTTGTACTGTCTTGACAAAATTTAATTAATGGAGCTGAATAATACAGTTTTTCCCAATTGCTAAAACACTTATATACACTTAGATCTTTGACTCTTTCAGAGTTGTGCTCAAAGGGCACTCTGTACACTTGTTTCATGCTAAATCTGTTGCTTTGGAGGACACGGTCAATAGTTGATGGAGACACACTGTTTCCATCAAACTTGACATTGTCTTCAACCACTCTGCTGGATGTCACAGAGGCGGATGGCATTATTTTGAAACAATGAGTGCTTCTTGTTGTTGGGAGAAAGGAGCAGTTCTTCCTCCCTCATTCGGTCTTCTTTCTATTCTACAAAGTCGAAAATGCACTTACAAACATACACAGCCAATTAAAACAGTATTTTATGAAACTTACAATACTTACAGTTTGGTGTTCTGTATGTCAAATGTAAAACAAGAAACAATTAGCTGTTCTCTTCTCTGAATGTCCTGATGATGCTGGCCCCAGAGAATCTGCTCAAATTGGGTTGGACTCTTTGTCCTGCTTCTGTCATTGTCAGTCCATGAACAAGGACATGGTATATGGTAGTTGCCCGAATTTCATCAGTAATGATTGTTCCTGGTCTTCCTGAGCCCCTTCCTTCTCCACCAACTCTCACACAAACTCCTCTTCCTCTTCCTCTCTGTATGTTTCTGTCCCTTGTGTATGGCTACACATGTGCCATCTGCACACTCTGAACTGACTTTTATCCTGCCCAGTGCAGTAAATTGGTGACAGACAGATGTCGTCTGCTCCAGATGACATCTGTGTTAGAGTTGTGTTATCATGTGTTTCACTGTGTGAAATGTGAGAGTGTGTATAAGGTTTAGCAAAAAAGAGCAAATAAGTTTTACAAATTGACTCTTAAGTACCTGAATAGGGTTTCAGGTTTGGCCATAAGAGTGTTTGATTAAAAAAATGAGTTTAGGCCACTGAGAATTTGGTTCAGAGAATGGGGTTTACTGTTTTAGCAATTGTGAAAAAACTGTTATAAAAAAAAAAAAAACATGTTTATGAAGTTAGAATTTCACTTTACAAAAACCACTAATGTAGATTTCTTTTGATTTATCTGATGAAGGAACAATGGTGTATATTTTGTTAAAATATTCTTTTTTTTTTTTCTTTACAATATCTGTGAATATTCAAATTGGATATTGCTCTAATTAATTAAGGGAATTGATTTATTTGAATATTCAGGCATAGAATCTAGTTAGGACAGTTTGTTCTGTAGCTGCTACCAAATCTGATTAAAGAAACAATCTTGCTGTCTATTTTTATTATATGGAATGTTGTATTTGTAAAGCTAGTTGATATAATTTGAGTGATGGTGATGAATGAAGAAGGCTAAATGCAGCACATGAAGGCTGGTGGAAACCAAACCTGGGACTTTATATGCTTTATATCTTCACAATATTGCAAATTAATTGAATTCTCAATTGATTTTTTTTTTTTTTTTGTAGTGAAAATATGCTACAAAAACCAAAATAATCACTACATTTTATTTTCCTATTGTATCTTTTTTTAAGTGGATATGTAATAACTTTTGTAATCTTTAAAAAAACTGGAAATAGATCTGATCATAACATTTTTGTTTTATCTTTGTGTGTCTTTGAAAGAAAAAAGCCTTTTCATTTATTCTGGGCACATCCGGCCTTTTATATGTTTCCGTCACCTCTTGCCTGCCTCCTACTTCCTTTTTAGCTTAGCAGCTTTAGTTTTTTCCTTTTGAATCTGTTTCAGTCTTCAACATAGTCTGGTCCCTGTTTGTCCTGCCTGTGTTTGATAGAATGTCAAACATGGTGAGATGGCAGTGGTGGGAATTTAGCAGCCAAATTCGCTCTTATGTTTAATCAACTGTGTTTGTCCCATTTCTGGGAAAGTCCTGGTCCTCCTCTCGCCATTTCCACATGTCACTGTACCTCCACGATTGTTTGCTTTGTGTTGAAGCCCGACAGGAATACAACAAAAGAAAAATACAGGGACAGAGAAACTGCCTGGCAAGATAGCTTATTTAGCCAAGTTGTATGTGTATGGTATAAACAGCCAATCAGCTTAGACACATAGGTTTTGTCACTATTCAATAATTGAAACTTAATGCATTTATAAATGTTCCACAAAAGAATCGAGGCCTCCGTGCATAATGAACTATACTGTGCCGGACAGTTACACAGCCTGATTAAATACATTTCTTTATTGCATGTCATAATATTAGTTTCTTGTTTTATGGTGAGACACATTCAATGGGAATTTTCAACCTTTGCTCAGTATACACACATCAGTGTTTCAGGACAAATTACCAAAGTTTCCCAAACCCAACAAAACTCCACTCATTTGAAAAGCTTGAAAGAGACAAATTAAATAAAGAGGTCAAAAATAAAGGAGCAGAGGCTGAGATGCTCCTATAAATCCTACTTAACTCATAATGAATCTAAGTGACATCTTTGTTTATGTCTTATTGACCAGTAAATGCTCAGGTCTCAATGTTGGTTTAATTTTTGCTCATTTTGCTAGTTGCTAGTTCATTATTTTGTCAACTTTTGTCAAAGGTTGGTGAAAGCAATGGTTCAACAGGTTCCACAGGCTGAGCTTGATGTGACAAATCAGTGGAGTGTGTCTTTAAACAAGATAATCAGCCCCTCATACATCACAGACTTCAGAGGATTTAAAGCTCTCTTTGCTTTCATAGTTTGAAGCATTCAATGAAGCATTGAAAGTCCTGGGTTAGCAAAAAGAGATTAAAAATGATTTGTGCTGACGAAATAGTGAGGTATATCATAAGGACTTAGTCTCTAAGGTTTTCATATTTTTTACTTTGCACTTTCCATCAGGATGACAAAACTAAAACAGTGTTACTTTCACTTTTTAGTCCAGTAATCCTACTTCCACTTCCTTTCAACTGAGTTTGCACTGTAAAGCACAGGGCTGATGGTTTAAAGGACTGCGTTTCCAATCCAGAGGAGGTGAGTGGCCAGACTCACATTTTTGTCATGTCATATTTCCTGCCTCTCTCTTCCTATCTCATAGTAAAGGTGTAAAGTAACCCAAAAATGGAAGGCACAGAGACGCAGAGTAAACTCTGATACTTTGTGAAACTAATTTCCAGTGTTTTGTTATTTACGTCCAACTGTTTGTCTCAAACAGAGAAACCTGGAAGAAAAAATTTTCAGAGAGACTTTCCTCAGCGGTAACAGCAGGGGCGTCACAGTCCTTCAGAAAGTGAGGGGGGTGACCTCAAGTTTTATTTAATTTTTTTGGCTGAGGGTGGGGGGAGCACACACCAGTGAGCAAGAATACTTTCCCTTTCTTGAACCAGTGGCTTGGGATCCTTCAACTGGTGGGTTGGCCAAATAGCTGTGATTGGCTCGATGGCTGTTCAATCAGTCTAAATTGGCCAATAAGTTAAGTTTGATGCAGAGCTGGATGAAAGAGATGAGCCCAGAACAACAAAAAAAAAACAAAACTTCAATCAGACAGTCAGGCAAAAGTGGGGGGAATGAAACAATGAGACTTTGAAGGCTGGGGCCTTTCTGTGCGTTGTTTGCACGTTCTCCCTGTGCCTGTGCGGGTTTCCCCCCACTGTCCAAAGATATGCATGTCTAGGTTACTTCATAATTTGAAATTTAAAATCTGTAGAGTTGAGTGTGAGTCGTTGTTCTTCTCCATCTGTCTCTGTATGTTGGCCCTGCAATGGACCGGCAACCTGTCCAGGGTGTACCCTGCCCTCGCCCAGTGTGAGCTGGGATTGCCTCCAGCACCCACTGTGACCTGGAAACAGAAAAGCAGTGGAAGATGAATATTTCTTTCCCAATTATGAAAACAGATTTCTTGAAACCTCCACCCATTTTCTCAAAACTTTAAACACAAATCCAAAAATTCAAACTACATTCACAAAACCCCAAACTTTAATTTTAAGCAAAATATCACCTCAAAAGCATTTATCAAAACCAAACAATGTGTTCAGATCATACAAACAGCAAGTAAAAATATCCTCACCTCAGAGCATTCATTAGACACTACTTAAAATTATTTTGGACACCGCATCCAGAGCTTGTAGTTAACAGAAAATGTTTTTGTAAATTAGCAATATTTATATTTTGTATTTAGCCAACAATTATCACAGTCAAGTTGATATCTAACAACATGCAACAACATGTTCCTGCCTACACCCCCCCCCCCCTCCAATGCCTGCCTGCCTGTCTCTCTCTCTCTCTCTCTCTCTCTCTCTCTCTCTCTCAACCCAACCGGTCGAGGCAGATGGCCGCCCCCCCTGAGCCTGGTTCTGCTCGAGGTTTCTGCCTCTTAAAGGAAGTTTTTCCTTGCCACTGTTGCCAAGTGCTTGCTCATCGGGGGATCTGTTGGGTCTCTTTAAATAAATTTATAAAGAGTTTGGTCTAGACCTGCTCTATATGTAAAGTGCCTTGATGTAACTTTGTTATGATTTGGCACTATACAAATAAATCTGATTTGATTTGATTTGATTTGATCTACATTCAAAAGTAAATGTTGGCCAGATACTTTTATTGGAAGCCCAAGAACGAGCTCAAATGCAGCGCTGAGCTCGAAAGAGTTCCCACAGGTTTCACATTTATCTTCTTGGGCTGGGACTGCACCGTACAGAGGTTGGACTTTCACACAACCAAATATAATTGGCCAGTTACCAGGGTCATGGACAGGCCAACCACTGTCCATGCCTTGTTCTTAGAATGTGTGTGAGTGTTGTTGTGGGCGTGCAACAGACCTACTGTAGTTGAACAGATAGAAAAGTTTCATCTTCCTCCTAGTATGCAGCTAACCAGTCATGTTATCTTATAATTCTGGACCTTGAAAGTCATACACTGTGTAACATGAGCTCAGTGGACAGGTGCAAGACAGAAACTTAGGTTCAGTGGAAAAGTACAGAGTTAGGATACATGATGCCTTAAAACAAAGCCAGTTGTTGGGTCTCTTTAAATAATTTTATAAAGAGTTTGGTCTAGACCTGCTCTATATGTAAAGTGCCTTGATGTAACTTTGTTATGATTTGGCGCTATACAAATAAATATGATTTGATTTAGAACATAAATGAAAAGCATATTAATGCACAATCAAAGTCACTTAGTTCAACTTTCCAACATCATATCTTAAATTTTTTTCACAATTGCTTACACACTAGAATTAAAACTTACCCACAATTAGCAAAACCTTACACTCAAGGATCAAAACGCCTGCCCAGATGTGCACAACTGAAAGCACATTATTAGATTCACACTTTTTGCAAAGCACTACACACAGTGATTTGCAAAACAAAAAACACACTTGGCTGCTGCACGACAAAGCTGGTGCCGGTAAGGAGGGACCCTGATAGCCCCCACAGTTGCATCCTGTGTCTCTGACAGGGTGTCCCACAGATTGAGGGGAATGATGTCTGGATCAGCAGAGCCCTCATCAGCTTCGGGCGGTGGCACCTCCACTGGCGACCATGCATCGGCACTCTGGATGAGCTGTTGTCCAGTGTTGTTCTGGAAAACCTTGACCTTTGATCTCTGTTTTTTCTGGAAATGGTAGACCAAGTCATCCAGCAGGCCCACAGTGAAGTAGGGGCCCTCATAGGCATGTGCTTTCTCACTTTATTCTGCATTGCCTTGGCACCTCTAATCAGGTGCCATACTGCATTTCCAACCTTGTATTGGACTTGACAGATGAGTCTTTCGAGCCAGCTAGTGAGAGAGCTATAAGCATTCCCGGAGCTGCATGAACGGGGGTGACATCAATGCTGTTTGGGGGCAAACCAGCAAATAGGTCAATGGGCTCAGTGACTTTCCATCTAAAAAGCATCATGTTGGGGGACAGTCCTGGGGAGCTGTGTCTGGTTGCTTGATAGGCCATGACTGCATTTGGGGTAATCACATCCCAGTAGCATAAAGCACTCCACCCAGCTGTTGGACTGAGGGTGGAATGAGGTGGTGTGTGTCGTTTTGAACCCCAGCAGCTCTCCTGGAACACAGCCGACTCGAAATTTGGGCCCTGGTCACTCTGCAGCGAGTGTGGAGCCCCGTACCTACACACCTACTCAGAAGCAATTTTGTCAGCCACTGTGGTTGCTTCCTGGTTGGGGACTGCATAGGTTTCCACTCACTTACTGAAATAATCGCTTACCACTAGTACGTAGCGATTATGTCTCCAATTTAGTGGGCCCATCAGGCCGACTGCAATCCTCTCCATGGGGGCCCCCACTTTAACTGTGCCTTATGGCTGCCTGAGGAATTTTCTTGGGGTGAGTTTTGGCAGCACAGCTAGTGCAGGTACGGCATCAGTGTGACATCCGCTTTCATGTTGTACCAGAAATACCTGGTCCTGAAGCAAGTGAGGGTCCTCTCTGCCCCAAAATGGCCACCTATAGGACTATCATGCATCTGCTTCATCACAGCAGTGCTATAAGTCTGTGACAGCAGGTTCTGTTGATAGAACACATTCCATCCACCGCAGTACAACTTCCTCATTAAAGTCCCAGTTTTTATAGAGCTGTTTCCACTGTGCCCAATAAGCCTTGGTGGCAGGGCTGCAGTGTGTTATTTCAGTCCATGTTGCTTGGCTTCACCCTTCCTCAATACGCTTCCACACATGTGCCGGGTCCAGATTAGCTGTTTGTGCAGCTCCTACCTGTTCATGGGTCCACCCACTGAACAGCTCAGCCTGTGGTGATTCGCTCACCCTGTGGACGGCGGGGTGAAATGGGAGGTGATCGTGATTGTCATTTTTGTGATAGCTACCCCCTGACTGAACGTTAACTGCACGGCCATAGTCTTCTATGATCAGTGATTAGCTCTAGCGCAATTTTTAAACTGATAGAAAAAGTCCTTCCATGCACCAGTTCCATCAAACTGACCTGGCCGTAGTTTGGGGATTTTCTCTCTGTCCATGATATTCATCATCAACCACGTCAGCCCCTACAGTGTCTCTTATGTCCATCAGAAACAGGTTCCTGCTGATATTTGACTTTGCAGTGTTGAGCCCGCCGCCAACTGGTGCAACACTATCCGGTTACAGCTGCTGCCCGACGCTCCACATATGCACACGCAACACACGTCAGGATGAGCCTGCAGCACAGCCTGCAGCAATTTCAAAGCAAAAGGTTTTGACAACAAAACTGGACAATGTCAGAGGAAGAGGAATAGTGTGGATGAGAGGGGGAATCTGGAGACAACAAGGCCGAGGTAGAGGCCAAGATAGAGGGAGCGGAGAACCTGGAGGAGGAGTAGGACGTGCACAAAGAAGAAGACATCCAAATCTGTCGAATTAAATTTATGTTAGGGAAGACCAGGGTTGGATGTCACAGTGCTTACTACAGCCACATTAGAGGGCGCTGTGACACGATGTTGATATCAACTTGTAGCCCTGACAACCTGTTAATTTTGCACTAGCCATTTTTTGGAGTACACACAAAAAATTTAAGTGTTGTGATGTTTTTGTATTAACTGCTTGTACGTTATTGGTCTATGAAAAGAAAACACTTTTTAAAAAGTCAAAGATACGTAGCTTAGATAAGTAATCTTTTAGCTAGCAAGCTAAAGCTATGTGGGAGCTGTCTTAACATGTTTGTTAAGAGGTCAGTTGGAAGACTGTTCACCTGCATCAGTCTTATTGTTTAAACAGAAGGGGCATTGATGACAGCTATTATACAAGTGGTATTCATTTCAACATTTGTTTGGTGTGTCTTCAACAAAAAAGTTACACATCTTCTTTTAAGATCCAAATTTATCACTGAAACCCTATTGAACCACCACAGAGACAACCAACCGCATACTCTGTGACAGTGTGTCTTTCATAGTGCACTTGTGTACTTCTTGTTGGAATAAGTTCTAAAAATAAAAAGGACACCAATTTCAAGACAAGACCTTAAGCTTTCATTTAATATAAGAATTACTGTTAAAAGTTTTTTTGTTATTTTTTTAAGATGAGCAATTCATACATGAGTAAAAAGTGTGGCAACCATCCCTGGTTTCCCCTGTACTTGTGGACTGTGAAATAAGAGAGTACAGTCTAACCTAAGCAGATACACAGTGGCATCAATTGTTGGGCCGCTTCATCAAGAGCACAGGTGAGAAACTTATCTTCTGTCAACAGAAAATCCATTGCTTACTGCGTATACTATATGAACAGTTTTGGTATTCATTCCTGTATCATTTTACGGTAAGATACTGTACATGTATTTTGTTTGTTTTGTTTGGATTGAATGTGAATGTGAATGTGAATGAAACACCAAGGAGGGAGGAGCCCCATACTCACCCAGGAGCAAGAGGATTTTGGACAATAATGCAATCAGACTTAAAGAAATTCAAACCCAGTTCTGATGAAACAAATGCATAGAGTGCGATTTGAAATAAATTCAGGCAGTGTGGAAGTTCTGCAGTGTGAATATGTGGAGGTAAGTTTCTGTAGTATTGTGTAATGTACACATAATATGACTAATCAGTGTTTCTGGCTCAGATCTCTTTCATACCCTATGACTGAAATAAATTTTTTTATGTTTCTTTTTTTTTATTTTGTTTGGAGAAGGCAATCAACAGATGTAACAACATCCAAGAGAAAAGAAAAATAAAATGTACATCTTTCATGGAGCCATTTTCCAGATTATTTATTTATATTTTGTGAGTGTAAATGCTCACAGGACACAGAAGTATGTAAAAGTCACAGAGACTGTGTGCCGTATCTCAGTCCTTCAGGAGCTTCACAACCTTCTGTTGTCACGTTTGGGATGCGGGAGTGTGGGTATGAAGACCCAAATGCAGGGGCTGCAGACTGAGTATGAGGTGCGGAAATGAATTTTTAATGATCAAGCCAAAAACTACAAAAACGACTGAGGCTGAGAACAACGCGAAGATGACAAACAACAAGGCTGGAGATACAGAGCAGACGACAAGGATCTGACAACGACAAAACAGAAACCAGGACTTAAATACACAGTCGTTTAGGTCTATAGAAACTGTGTCTGTCCCCCGACCACCTAAATTTAGAAAAGTTAAAAAACCCAAATTAAACAGAACAGGAGCTAAAAACAAAAACCTAACTGTAATTAAAACAGCCACAAATTTAGTCTCAAATAACACTGCGATCAAATGTGGACTGTTGAACATTCGATCATTATCATCAAAATCTCTACTAGTTAACGATCTCATAGCTGATCACCATATTGATTTATTTTGTATAACTGAAACGTGGCTGCAGCAGGATGAGTATGTTAGCATTAATGAAGCTACACCCCCAACTCATGTTAACTTTCATATCCCTCGTACCACAGGTCGAGGAGGTGGGGTGGCTCCAATATTTCAGTCAAGCCTATTAATCAACCCCAGACCAAAATCTGGCTGCAGGTCTTTTGAAAGCCTCACTCTTAGTCTCTCCCACTCGGACTGGAAAGGTGAAAAACCAGTTCTGTTAGTTACAGTATACCGTCCACCTGGTCCGTACTCAGAATTCCTATCAGAGTTTTCTGAGTTTATATCAGAGTTAGTACTTAGTACAGATAAAATCATTATTCTGGGAGATTTCAATATACATGTTGATGTAGAAAGCAACATGAAATTGGAATTAAAGGAACTGCACTAAAGTGGTTCAAATCCTACTTATCAGATAGACATCAGTTTGTTCATGTAAACAACAGCTCCTCCTCATGTACTGTAGTCAGTCATGGAGTCCCACAGGGTTCGGTACTTGGACCAATCCTCTTTACGCTTTATCTGCTTCCTCTAGGCAACATTATCAGGAAACACAGCATCAATTTCCACTGCTACGCAGACGATACTCAGCTGTACCTATCAATGAAGCCAAATGAAGTCAGTCAGATAGTCAGACTGCAGGCATGTCTTGAAGACATAAAAGTCTGGATGACTGGAAATTTTTTACTTCTCAACTCTGACAAAACAGAAGTTATTGTACTCGGTCCTAAGCACCTCAGAAAAATACTATCTAATCATCTCATCAGTTTGGACGGCATTACTTTGGCCTCCAGCTCCACTGTAAGAAACCTTGGAGTAATTTTTGACCAGGACATGTCCTTTGTCCCTCACATAAAACAAGTTAGTCGGGCAGCTTTCTTCCACCTGAGAAACATTAGGAAAATCAGAAACATCCTTTCTCAGGATGATGCAGAAAAACTAGTCCATGCATTTGTAACTTCTAGGCTGGACTACTGTAACTCATTACTATCTGGATGTCCAAACAAATCTCTAAAAGTCCTTCAGTTAATTCAGAACGCTGCTGCACGAATATTAACAGGAACTAGGAAAAGAGATCACATCTCTCCCGTGTTAGCTGCTCTTCATTGGCTGCCAGTAAAATATAGAGTAGAATTCAAAATCCTTCTTTTAACGTATAAAGCTCTTAATGGCCAAGCTCCATCGTATCTCAGAGAGCTCATAGTTCCTTACTGTCCTAGCAGGCCACTCCGCTCTCTAGATGGAGGTTTACTTGTGGTTCCTAGAGTCTCCAAGAGTAAATCTGGAGGCAGATCGTTCAGTTATCAGGCTCCTCTTCTATGGAACCAACTCCCAGCATCGGTCCGGGGGGCGGACTCTTTAGTAACTTTCAAGACCAGGCTTAAAACTTTCCTGTATGACAGAGCGTACAGTTAAAAAGTCCTCTACTCTTTAGGTATGCTGCTATAGGCCTAGGCTACTGGGGGAAGGACTGAGCTTCTCTCTCTCTCTCTCTCTCTCTCTCTCTCTCTCTCGCTCTCTGTCTCTCCCTGTCACCCTCTCTCCCTCTTTCTCTCTAACTCCCTCCTTGCATGCGCTGATAAAAACCATCCCTCTTAAAAAAAACAAAAAAAAAAACAAAACAGTTTCACCCAGTTCTAAGCATTTATACTGCATTTACTAACCATGTTCTGCCAAAGTCTCTGTCTCTCCCAGTTCCTCTCCTCTCTCTCCCTGTCCTCATCCTGCAGGTGGTGACTCATCTCCATCCCATGTTCCTGCAACACCTGCTGGTCCCATATAGCATGAATTCTGCATTACAGCTCAACTCCATGAACTTCATACAGCAACATGTTCCTGCCTACACCCCCCCCCCCTCCAATGCCTGTCTCACTCTCTCTCGCTCTCTCTCTCTCTCTCTCTCTCTCTCTCTCTCAACCCAACCGGTCGAGGCAGATGGCCGCCCCCCCTGAGCCTGGTTGTGCTCGAGGTTTCTGCCTCTTAAAGGAAGTTTTTCCTTGCCACTGTTGCCAAGTGCTTGCTCAGCGGGGGATCTGTTGGGTCTCTTTAAATAAATTTATAAAGAGTTTGGTCTAGACCTGCTCTATATGTAAAGTGCCTTGATGTAACTTTGTTATGATTTGGCGCTATACAAATAAATCTGATTTGATTTGATTTGATTTGATTTGATTTGATTCAAGCTTAACAAGATACAGGTAAAGTACATTAGGGCAGGGAACACAATCAACAGGAGGGAACAATCAGGAAATTCAGGAAAATCAAATAGCAACACAACAGAACCAAAACTTCAAAATAAAACAGGAAGTGGACACAAACAAACAGAGCAAAGTCAAACCATGACAGTAATGACAAAACTCAAAACCAGACAACAGACCTCAAAACCTTACATCTGTAGACATTGTCCTGGGAATTTGTTCTTGTACACTAACCCATTCACACATAAATGCAGTTAAAATCCCTCTCCTGCCCTTATGCGTGCACTTTACAAGCCTGTTCAGGTTTTTTTCAACATTTCCAATATGAAAAGGAAGGAGACCTGAAAATTCATTGCGGTCATACAAAGTCTACTCAGAATGGGATTATAAATTCGGTCCACTTATTCCAAATTTGGTCAAATTTATCCTTTTGAATTCTCAAAGAATAGGTAAACTTTTCCAGTTTAAAAATTTTCAGGACAGGCCAGGACCAGACATGACATGACCTGACCCAGGTAAAGATTTTCAGAGTTTAGTGTGGTATTAGAGTCTAGAACATTGGACTTAATGTCTGGTGGCTGCCACTCCAATAAGTATTTAGCTTGGGGCAACCCCAGAATAACTGAAATTTCTTAAAAAAAAAAAAAAAAATCACCAAATAAAGGATTAAAAATTGCACATGTAATATAAAAAACATCAGGAATAAACTGCATGAAATAACTGAAATTCTCTAAAATGATAATATACAAATACTAGCAATATCTGAAAAACACTGAGATGCCAAATTTGAAGACAGCGCTTTCAACATCAAGGGATACAGCATATATAGGACATATAGAAATGCATTTGGTGGTGGGGTTGCATTCTTCATTCAAGAATGCATACCTACAAAAATTAGACTTGATGGACTTTAAATTAAATTGGCTACAAATATATCTGCCTCATTTAAAACCGTTATTAGTGGGCAGCTGCTAAAGACCACCAAGTGCCAATACTATGTACTTAGATAAAATATGTCAGATGGTAGACTATATTAGTGTTATGGGTCATCTGTTATATTTAACAGATTTTAATATTTATTGGTTCGCTCACAACTGTTCACCAAAAAACTAAATATTAACTAATATTACTGCCTGTCGTCTTCACCAGCTCATAAATATAATTATTAGGACATATCTTAGAAGTAATGGCACCAAGAGCTCAACTTGTATCAACCATGTTTTCGCAAATGCTGCTTGTCTCAACGTCTCACAACTTTTTCAGTGCATATTGGTTGAAGTGATCATAACATGGTGGCCGTAGAAAGGAAAGCATGGAGAGTGGCGCCAAGCAAGTTACATGCCAACTTCCCCAGAAACTAATGACATAGCTCACTGGATGGGTTCCGTCCGGGCAAGCAGGCTCCCCCGATCCCGATTTTCTTGTTGAAATCATGGTATCAATAGCTGAGAAACCAGTTGATCAATTCCATGTTGAAGTTTGGAGTTTGTAGGATTCACAGCCGAGTTAAGATATGGCTCGTCAGAATTGAAACAGAGACAGACAAGATAGAGACAGTAGAGAGAGCTTAGAGCTTAGATCCTTTCTTGGATAAGTCAACCTCAACAATAACTAAAACCAAAGCAGCCAAAGCAACCTTGGCTTTTATGAAAGACTTAAATTTAACAGACATATGGAGACAAACACACCCCCAAACCAGGGATTACTCTTTCTATTCCTGCCCTCACAACTCTCATACTAGGATTGACCTTTTTCTCAGCTAATTTATCAAACATTGGTATCAGAATACTTATCTTGAACCTTATCGGATCACTCACGGTTGACGCTATCTTTACTGATGCCAGAAAAACCAAACGTTCCATACAGATGGTGTTTGAACCCTAACCTCCTCCAGAGGCCAGATTTCTGTAAGTTTGTTAGGGATCAGATAAAGCTATTCTGCGGGACAACCTGTGCTTCCTCTCCCAATAGTTTTATATTATGGGACACATTAAAATATGTTTGAGGGGGTCATATAATCTTTTATACAAAGGGTATCAAGAAAAAACAAGAAAAATTGGAGAAGGATATTCTGATATAAGAGAAGGAGTTCCAACAGTCTGGGTCCAAGGAACTATACAACTCACTGGTGAATACAAAGCTCAAATATAATACATTAGATACATACAATATTGAAAGAACTATTTTGAAAACGAAACAAAGATACTATGAATTGGGTGAGAGGGCACACAAAGTCTTGTCTTGGCAGCTGAGGGGAGAGGAAACTATTAATGCAATTCAAATACTGGTTCAGTTTCACACAATTAATAATTAATAATACATTTAAACGATTCTATACAGACTTGGATACATCAAAATCACCAGAGGATCTAACCTAGATTGATGAATTTCTGTACACTATTGAACTGCCCAAACTTGGGCAAGAGGACCAAAAGAACCTCGATCTACCTTTCACTCCAAAGGAGACTGAAAAGACTTAGGGAGAGGTGCCCAAATCCGGTCCTGGAGGGCCTCTGTCCTGCATGTTTTAGATGTTTCTTGCTCCAACACACCTTATTCAAACGAGTGGCTCCTTATTAGACTTGATGACAGCTGATCATTTGAATCAGGTGTGTTTGAGCAGGGTGAGATCTAAAACATGCAAGACAGTGGCCCTCCAGGACCGGATTTGGACACCTCTGCTCTAAACTCATTGCAATCCAGTATATCACCAGGGGAGCATGGTTGTCCATCTGAATTCTACAAAGAATTCAAAGATTTACTCATCCCACTCATTATGGATGTGAATAATTTGGCATCTAGAACCCAATCTCTCCCTGAATCGTTCTCTATGGCCATAGTCACTGTGATTAACACTGGAACGGCCAAGATGGCCATTTTGACCATTTTGAAATTTCTATGTTCTTTGTTGAATAATAAGATACAATCCTGCTGGTACTTGACTTTCCCTAAAAGTGTCTGTATTTTAATTTAAAATGTTTTTTATATAAATAACACAAAAGAAAAGCTTCAAAACTTGGACAGCGACCTACATGAAAATAGGTCTATACTGAAGAAAAGGAGTCGACTTTCATTGGATACTGTGGATCCAGATGTTCTCTTCACGGCTGACGTGGGCCAGGTGAGTACCGCTGTCCTGTGTTTTTCTCCTGCTGCTCCGCTGTTATGTCCTGTGCTGCCTTTTTCTCCACGACCCTTTCACAATTACTATTATTATTATAATTAGCCGATTCTTGTTCTTCTTATTATTATTATTATTGTTGTTGTTGTTATAGGGATACCAGCGCCAGTACATACCCCTGAGCCAACTGTGTCCAGTCTGCCCTCTCTTCTCGGCCGGAGGCAGCTAGCCCCACAGCGCATGCAAAGCGCAATACTGAGGATGCGCTTCAAGCCTTTTTATGTGTGTTCCATGATGTTTGTTTGGGTTAGGACTGTTTTTATAAATAGTATGAATCTAAAAGCTGTGCAAAGTCTACCACTCTAATTTCTACAACTACAAAGTCTTCGCTGTGAACACAAATTCAAGTTTGTCGGTATGAGTAGAAGAGTTTTGAAATGACGTCACATACGTAACAGAAACTATTTGCAGAGTAACTCCTCCAAACACGCATGCGCCAAAGCCAAAGCTGGCTGACAGCAGTGGACCATGTGGAGCTGCCAGCTCAAGTGAAGCATCACAGTTAAAGTCAGTAACATGTATTTCCAATATTTATTTCATAAAATTGTGCTATTTCAAATAATATACAGTTCATGGAGTTACAGACTTACATTAGCTTGCAAGCTAACAACATCCCAGTGACACTAAGTTAGTGCTGGCATTACTAGCTTTAGAATTTGGTTTGTGCTAGTTAATTAGCACTGGCCTGAAAAATATGAAATGAGTAACTGGAGACATAATGTTGATGAAAAAACCACTTTTATATATTTTTAAAATTTTATCTTTATATTTATTTATAAATTGTGTCAATTGGCGTATAAAACTGTCGATCGTATAAGATTTCTTTTCCTCTTTGCTAATCCTTCTCTCAGTCATATGCATTTGTTTACAGCGTAGCCAGCGGGAAATTCATTGTGGATGGATGAATTATCAAAAATTTGCCCGTAAAATATTTTTGAATTCACTGTATGTTTTCAGGTGAGCTGAAGGGAATATGATTGTACGACTCCAGGCACTTACAGTTGGAAAACAAAGGGGCATGCTAACGAGTGTTAGCACAAGCTCAAAAGCATGCACTCTTTTAGCTAACTTTGGCTAACACTGCTAGTAAGCCCGTTGTACACAAATGCCATGGGTTTATCATAAAATGTGACTTGAAAAACTTTGGTTAATGTTTTGGAGTTGTGGCCTTCATGCATGCGCAAGCGGGTTTTGTCTACTTGCCAATCATACCAGGAGGACATGCGTGATGGACAACCATTGTCCTCCAATTGAATGATGTTCCAAAATGGTCAACCAGACTTGAGTGGCCCCCAAAGTATACCAGGAGATGTAGATTGCAATTTTATCGAAGACAGTCTATAGCAGTGGCCTTGAATCTATTGACTGTGATTTAAAAGCCTGAAATCATCAGGAGCTGATCATTTTTTCCAGTTCAAACAAAAAATTACTGGGATTACAATGAAAACAGCCTGCCCTGCCTGGTTCTGCCCAAGGTTTTTGCTTTTAAAGGAAGTTTGTCTTTGCCACCGTCACCAAGTGCTCGCTCTAAGAGAGATATTCTGGGTCTCTTTAACAGACCATAAATAGTTTGGTCTAGACCTGCACTATGTGTAAAGTTCCTTGATGTAACGTTGTTATGATTTGGGGCTATATAAATAGATTTGGTTTGTTTTGATTCTGTCTGTTTGTTTAAAACTCCACTTCATTCAAACTTCAAAAAAACAGATATGTGGCTGGAAGGTGAGCTACCATTAAATCATGAAGAAAAAATGAAAGCTGCTAATGAGTCTCTCCTGTCACGTCACTGTAACATGAACATGTGATAGTCCAGACCGAAATCTGCATCTAAATACAGATGAGATTTTTATGCAATCTTTATCACTGAAGACTTTAAGTTTAGATTTCAACAACATTAAGATTGTAAATGTGAGCCTCAGCTGTAAAAAAATATTCAATTTGATTTAATTTATCTGCTTTTGCAATTATTATTATATTCTTTCTATTAAAAAAGTAACTTACAAAAACCTTTCCAAAGCAGTGACAAAGGTAAAGGTAAGTGCAACTTTCATTCTTGATCTAAATATCTAAGCTGAGACAGTTTTCAAGATCATGCTGTAGCTCTGGAGGGGTTAACAGGGGCTTGGCTAATATAGCTAACCGTGCTGAAATAAAGCACTGTACCAATGGAGGGCATTAGCCAGTGTTAGCTAGAGATGTGGCTAACTAGACCAACATCATTGATTTAGTTTGTAGATGTAATATGATCAACTTATCAAATTACAAATATAATGCCTACATCTTGAAATTGGAACCAATGTGTCTGGGTTTATGATTTAAACATTATAGTAGGTTTGTTCCACTCAAAGAGGGTAATTGTTCCTGTCCAAAAATGCCATACATAGCTCATCAAACTAGAACTGATTCCAAATACAATAGGTGATATAGATCTACCTGACGCCATGTCAAAAGGCTTATATTGTGATAAGGCTGCTTTTTGAGCTAGTCGACCGTATTAAATCTTCATCCAAACATCCTGATGGAAGTTATATGAATATTTGATAACTGATGGGTCTCAACACTTCTGTTGCTGCTGTCTGAGATTTCAATTACTTATGAAGAAAGCCAAAAAAAAGCATGAGATCCTCAGAAATGCTACATCAATTTCAAACAAATCACCGTATGTCTAGTTTGAATTTCAGTGATAACAGCACCAGAATGAAAAAGATATCAAGGGCAGGAGATATTTTACATAAAACAGAGTATATCTGACTTGGGATCATATTTGTCTTCAGTTGTCTTTATTTTTGCCTGGTACTGGCACCCCTTGCTTTTTTGTCAGATTGTCATTTCCTCTTTCAGTTCAACAGCATTGTCTGCTCTCAGGAGAAGCAGCACAACTGCCAGGGCATCGCTCACTGCCAGCTGGAAGGACTGAGTTCATATCAGGTTTATTGATCAGCATGGGGAAAGATCACAGCCTCATGCGTTTGTGTGTATGTGACAGACAACCTGAGAGGAGTCTGCTGATCCAGTCAGTCACCACAGAGCGTTGAAACAGCTTCATGTACATAGGCAAACTATAATCATTGAAGATGCAGCTAACAACAACAGCCACAGTACACAATGCTAACAAACAAGTGTTTCCAAGAGTTTCTGGTGATGACATTATGGAGAGACTGGTGGGAAAAGACCTTCCAAATTATACAAAAAGCAGATGTATACGTTATCCATATACAAATCCACCCTCACATCAGTAGATCCACCTTACAGTCTGATCCGTTTCGGGGATGCGCGCCGGATGCGGGCAGTGCGCTGTCGAACTGTGGACTCAGTACGGACACCAGTAAAGCAGATGCACCTAATTCTACATTTCAAAATTTACACCGTTACTATTACAGACGACTGTCAGAACACAGAAGAGTCGCTGCGGGTTGTCTCTGCAGGGAAACAAACACCGTCAGAAGGTGGACTCATTACGGAGCCTGGGCGGATCTGCATTATGTACGCGCCTTTTCTCCCCCATTGACGTGGGGTCAAGACACTACAGAGGAAGCGAAACACTGTAAGTAGTAGTAGTATACACTCAAAAATATATGTAATATGTATTTTTTCTTACTGTTAAAATAATACAGACCAAAGATAAGGCCAATTTTTTTGTTTTTGCTGTTTTTATTTCTGAAATTTGCAATTACGGCAAGTCAGGCTAGCTAACGGTACAACACGTTAGCATTAATGGCAAAAAAATGACAAAAAAATTGCCAAACTTAAAGTTAACTAGTTATCTAAAGTTACCTTTAAAATTTGGATGATATTTTTTCTTTCTGGGAGGTGGGGAGAAATTGGTTACCTGCCTTGCCTTGGGATTTTAATCCTGTGCTAAGAAGGACGATTCTCCTTCATTTTGAAGTCCTTGTCTCTTCCCTCGTCCTGTCAAGTTCCCACAGAGATAGCAAACTGACTCCACCTCAGATCCGTCCCGGATCTGCTATAGGCTCAAGAACAGGTCCGCAAAACAGGTCCGGATCAGAGTTCACTTACACGGCAAAACGGATCCGGAACGGACAAGGATCGTGGAGCTAAGCCAGATCTGTTCACAAAGCAGCTCATCCGGTCTGGATCCATTTCAAATTTGTTCATGAATTAGCTGATCCAATAACTTGAATCTTGAAAACTTACTAAACAGACTTCATGGCGACTTGAATGAGGAAGTCACTCACATCCAAATACCAGAAACCTATCATTCTGACACTGTAACTCAAGGTGGCTAAATGGTGCAGAAATTTCATCCGTGGCCCAATAAGAGGAATGAGGGAGGTCAAGCAGTGTCCATCCAGCAAAAAAGAAGGAGTCTATCTATCTGTTGAGCTGCAAAACACAAGAACCACTGGAACACATCAATATTGCGGCCTGGGGTCACACCACACCTTGGCCCAGGTGACCCAGCCAGGGATGATCAGAGCCTGAATTGTGTCTCAGCAGCTACACAGATCAGCCCTCTTCAACCAAAGCCACCTAGTGGCTTTTTCTGTGGCCTCACTGGCAGATTGAATGCCCTCTTCTTGGCTACTCCTGTGACACAACCAAGTCAGGACTTTGCAGAGAGAACTTGCTGTAAATCATCTACAGTCAACTTCTTTGGGCTCGTAGAATGTTTTCCAGCTTCTGCCCCTGCAATCCTCCACTTGTTCCTGGTACTTGGCACATATCCTTTCATTGGCTTCCTCAATGTGCTCTTCCCAGGCATGTTCAGTTCCGGCATTATCAGGTGTTGATGATCATGTCTAGACGCAGTCAAGTTGTCGCAATGTGCTAATATAATGGGTTGAAAATTTGATTGCTTAAATTGAAAATAAAAAATATTTTTACGGTAAATAGCATATTGTAAAAGCTACTATTGCATCTAATTGTTGTGTCCATTTTATTTTATATTGGTAAAAAGGGCAATCTTGGGTTATTTATTTTTTATTCTGCTACACATACAGTTATTTTGGGTCTACTATGTTTGTCTAAAATGATAACAGTGATCCATTACTGTGTTCAGTTAGTTTTTCCTAGCAGGTTCGTGAGCGATTGCACTGGTCTGGCACAGTTCTGAAGGGGATATGCACTGTGTTTTCTCCTCATCCCACTTCTGTGTTGAGTAAGGAGCAGCACCATGTAAAAAAAGTGATTCTTGCAATCTCTTTGTTCCCCATTTCAATTCATGGGGAGTTTTACAAATGCATTTTGTGTGACCTGTAGTTGTCCAAGTGCAGAAAAAAAAAAGCCCAGAAAGCTGTTCCAGAAAAATATGAATGTATCTATTTGTTTATCTATGAAGCACTTAATTTTTTTCACCATTTCCACTTAATTTGTTCTCTCATGATTGAAGTAAAAATGTATTTATCCTAATTGGGCATTTTCAGCTTTCTTTATTTTTTCTTTAAACAACTGGCAAAAAATGTGGGAGCTTCACTCCAAAAAAAAAATGCTGATTTGTATTGAAAACAAATGTAACAATTTTATCACACTGACAAGTTTCCTTTTCTTTCCTGAATAAAAATACAATTTAAAGGCTCAACTGACAATTTATTGGCTTGTAAAAATAACAATTTTTCTGTCAAGCCCCAGTGGCCTGTTTCACTGCACAGACACAGCTGGTGTTGCCACAGTTAACTTCTTGTGTGTCTGTCTGTCTGCTCATCCCGGCACTCCCATCTGCTGTTGGAGGGCAATCTTTGACAGCCACTCATTAAAGAGGCCCTGTCTGGGTTTTGAGATGCTGCAATAGTCCCTTGGATGACAGATGGATGGAGAGATGAGCTGAAGACTGAGAAGATGGGCATGGCTATTCTTTTTTTATGTTTTTTTTTTCCCCCAACCTGCCACGTGAACAAAAAAACAAAAGTCAAAGTCAGGCACAACCAGGACATTTGGGCCTTGAGAGATGGGAGCAATTATTGTTGGCGCCGAGAGAGGGAGGTGGACAGAAAGAAGGGAGGGGTGTAGGAGGAGAGGAATTAAAACCACATGGGACTCCATTAATGTCCTCTGAATCTAAGCAGTGGAACAAGTGAAAAAGGAATACATAAAAACAGATACAAAAAAGACCAAAAACACACTTTGTTTTCTTAAAATATGCTATTGCCTTTTTCTGGTGATGTATGTAAGCCTGTGGGTCCTTGTAGTGAGACCAGTCACGGCTTTTATTCCAAGCCAGTGTTGGCTTTAAGATAAGATTTAAGATTTAAGATAATATTTATCCACCTATCGGAAACGTGGTCGTTATTGCAGCAACCACATGTAAGGAATAGAAGTACAAGAAATATAAAGGGGAACTGCTGATTATAAAGTGACGTAAAATATAAAAAAATACAAAAACACTAAAGAGAGGTTCAAACTATGAGGTTCAAAACTATGTTAAACAGCAGTGCAGTGTTTAACATAGTTTCAGGAAGTCTTCTATCAAATCACATTTATTTGTATAGGGCCAAATCATAACAAAGTACCTTAAGGCACTTTACATATAGAGCAGGTCTAGACCAAACTGTAAAATTTATTAAAGAGAACCAACAGATCCCCCTTCTAAATAGACAGGACACACAATACCCATCACATTTGACTAAATTGTCCATGCAAGTTCCCTATGCCAGACTCAAAGTCTCTTAATGGGGAAAGAAAGTTGAAGACTTTGTTGTTTTGTACTGATAAAATCTGATATAAAAAGGGGTTGAATATGTATATTTTCTTTGTAATTTTTACAGTATGTATAAGTAGAGATATAATGCTACAAAATGTTGCGATGTATGAAAATCATAGTTGGATGGACACCTGCTGGTCCCATATAGCATGAATTCTGTATTACAGCTCAACTCCATGAACTTCATGCAACAACATGTTCCTGCCTACACCCCCCCCCTCCAATGCCTGCCTGCCTGTCTCTCTCTCTCTCTCTCTCTCTCTCTCTCTCTCTCTCAACCCAACCGGTCGAGGCAGATGGCCGCCCCCCCTGAGCCTGGTTCTGCTCGAGGTTTCTGCCTCTTAAAAGAAGTTTTTCCTTGCCACTGTCGCCAAGTGCTTGCTCATCGGGGGATCTGTTGGGTCTCTTTAAATAAATTTATAAAGAGTTTGGTCTAGACCTGCTCTGTATGTAAAGTGCCTTGATGTAACTTTGTTATGATTTGGCGCTATACAAATAAATCTGATTTGATTTGATTTGATTTGATGGGAAGTGTCATGGAAGGTCCCATAATAAAACATTGTAAGTGCTTAATTGATTTGTTTTAAATACAGAGCTGCCACCTCTCATGCTTTCGCCGTGTGACATAAGAGTTTGACTGTTTTCACACCCACTCAAGCCAAACATTCAATTGCTCACACAAGAAAAAAATATGATCTTGGGCTGAGACTCTTTAGTTCCTTTTCAAACTCCCCGGTTGATAGGCCCTGAGGGGTGCCACTGCGGCATATATATCCTATTTACCATAAACACAGACGGAAGAAGAAATACAAAGCCATCCTGGGGGAGAAACTCAAGAAGAACATCGCTGAAGAAATTCCTCATCTTCACTATGAGCAGACAAGGTATGTTACAATGTTACAAAACATGTTGTTCATTTAAATACTTCTTCTCAAACTTTAACCCTTGTGTTGTCCTGCGGGTCAAAAATTAACCACCACCATGTTTAGCTGCAAAAAAAACCCATATAACACTTTTTTGCAAATTTAAATTTAATGACTTTTCATTAAAAAAAGTACAACTCTGGTTTTGTTTACATTTCCATATGGGCTGTACACCACAAGAATTGTCTTATGGGTCATTTTTGACCTGTGTGTTATAAAAGCATTTACATGACAGAAAAAAGTTCAAAGGCCACATACGCAAACTCTCTCTAACACACACACACACACACACACACACACACAACTGGATTCCTTTTGATGTACGAATTGAACTTGAATTTGTACCTGCACCTCTGACCTGTAGCTAACCCCTCACATGACACAAGATCCCAGACAAAACAAAAAATGTAATATAAAACAAATTCAGTGGAGAGGATAAAAAGATACCCCTGACCAAAGAACCCCCAGTTGGTTCCTTGCTGAAGCCATGAGTGGAAATTTCACTGTCCAGCAGGTCCTGGACCTAGAGGGGGGCGTGGACAACCTTGAGCAAGAACACTATGATGTGGAAGAAGAGGCATCTGAAGAAGAAGATGAGGAGGAATACAACACAGACCATGAAGCCTCTTCAGATGAAGAGAAAGAAATGACCCAAGCTGACAGAGAGACATTTTTATCCCAGAACAGTAAAATAACATGGTCCTCATCAAACACGGATGGCACCGCAGGAAGAGCTTCAGCACAAAATATCATTAGGATGACCACAGAGCCAACAAGATATTCAGCTGCCCATGCCAAGGACATCTCCTCCACTTTCCTCCTGTTCATCACACCAGCCACTGAAAAGATCATACTGGAAATGACAAATTTGGAGGGTTCCCGTAAATATGGCGACAACTGGAAAAATAAGGATCAGACTGACCTGCGTGGCTACATAGGGCTTTTGATCTTAGCAGGTCTCGTGGTGAGGCTACATCTAGCCTATGGGATGCAAAGACAACCCTGGACCTGAAGTCACAGTAGATGAGTAGTTGGTTCCATTCAAAGGTAATTTTTATTTTCGTAATGTTACTTACCTGAAATTTATATTTTTACTTTGTTGATGCAGGTGATTTTTTTTTCTGTGACATTCACACTCACTACTGATTGTAATCTTTGTCTTTTTTTTTTTTTTTTAATCAGGTCGCTGTCCTTTCCAGCAGTATATGCCAAGCAAGCCAGCAAAATATGGCATCAAAATATGGGTGGCCTGTGACGCAAAATCCAGCTATGCATGGAATATGCATGTCTACACTGGGAAGCTGCCCAGTGGAGCACCAGAGAAGAAGCAGGGGATTCGTGTTGTACTTGATTTGACGGTTGGACTGAGAGGGCACAACGTCACATGTGAAAACTTTTTCACCTCCTATGAAGTCGGCCAGCAGCCAACAAGAGGGAGAATGGTCTTCTCAACAAAGTTTGCCTTAACCCCCACCAGCACTCTTGTTTCTTACCTTATTGGAATGCACAGCTGCAGAAGGATGACTGCACGCTGGCCCCTGGTCATCTTCCACAACATCGTTAATGTCTCATCATACAATGCCTTGTGATATGGCAGATGATCCACCCAACCTGGATGGCTGAGAGGAAGAACAGGAGGAGGATTTTCCTGGAGCAGGTGGGAAAGGCTCTTGTCACCCCAGGCATCACAAGAAGGGAGCGCTTCCCCTGCATAGAAGCCTCTGCAGCAATTGTGAGAGCTGCTCAGGGACCCTAATCTTGTCCTGAGCCACCTGAGGCTGCAGCTGGGTCAAGAAAGAGAAAAAGATGCAATTTCAGCCGCTGGAAGAAGGACTGCAAGACGAAAGTTGTGTGCTGCACATGTGAGAAATACGTCTGCAAAGCCCATGCTGACGTTTGCACATACTGTCCCACATGTGCTAATGTTCAATGTTAAGCAACCTTTTGCTGTTTTGTTATTAGACAAGAGGGGAGAGATGTATTTGATAATTCACTTCCCAAAGAATATTAACAAAGAATAAACTGTTGGAAAAGTTCCATACTGTTGACTGTTATTTTTCCTTTCAATAACATTGATTCAATAGTAATTTCTTCACATTGATAGTAATAATAGTAATAATAAACATTTACTGCAGTAGATCTCTGATGTGGGCCGGTGCTTGACCGTGCAGAGGTCTATACGTGACCACAAGAACTTTAAAGTGAATCCTAAATTTGATGGGGCGCCAGTGGAGAGCAATTAAAAATTGAGTCACATGAGACCTTTTTGGGGACAACAGTCTGGCAGCAGCGTTTTGGACCACTTGTTAGTGATCCAGAGACGATTTGCTGAGGCAGGTAAAAAGAGAGTTGCAATAATCCAGACATGACAAAACAAACGCATGGATCAATATTTCCATCTCAGCTTGAGACACAATGGGCCTGAGTTTGGCTCTGTTCCTGAGCTGGAAAAAGTAAGATCGAATCAATATTAGTCCAGAGCAAAAGCTTGGTCCACAATGACACCAAGAATTTTTACAGATGATTTAACTATTAAGATAAAAAAAAAACCCTAGGCCATCCTTGATCTTAGGGGCAAGACTTGGAGGGGCAGAAATAAGGATTTCTGTTTTGTCAGAGTCAAGCTGCAAAAAGTTATTGGCTATCCAGTGTTTTATAGCTGTCACACAGTCATTTAGAGCTTACAGTATAGAAAAGTTATGGGGTTTAAAGGAGGCATAAAGCTGAATATCATCTGCATAGCAGATGATACCTTTAAACTGTTTTATTATTTGCCCATGGGGAAGCATGTACAGGGCTGAAGTGGACCCAGGACTGAACCTTAGGGCACACCATTTCTGATGAGGAGACAAAATCACCAACAGATACAGCAAAGCTCCTGTCAGAGAGGTAGGGGGAAAACCACTGCAGGGCTGAGCCAGTCACACCCACCCACTGCCCAAATGTCTCAAGCAGTATACTGTGGTACACTGTATCAAATGCTGCACTGAGATCCAACAGTACCACCACTGAACATTCTTCTGCGTCACTGTGCATCAGGATATCGTTGGAGACTAAGAAAGGCCGATTCTGGATAGTGCAGCCTTCAAAACCCAGACTGAAACTTATCAAAGATACAGTGCTCATCTTATGGAGTTGTGAGTTGGTTTTCAACCACTTTCTCGAAGATTTTACCAACAAAAGTCAACCTGGAGATGGGCCTCTAATTTTGAGGTAGAGAAGAGTCTTGATTTCTTGAGAAGTGGTTGAATAACAGCATGTTTGAACTGAGCAGGGACACAACCAGATAATAGAGATTTATTAATTACAGAGAGCACTGCAGAACCAATAGAACCAATGACATCTTTAAACAAAGATGTTGGTAGGATATTGAGAGAGCAACAGGAAGGTTTCATACGGTTAACCAAGTCAGTGAGGTTTTGCGGGGTTAAAGGAGAAAATCTTTCCTGTATAGACAGAGTGTAGCAAGAGATAGAGGGGGCTGGAGAGGGGAGAATATTTGATCTAATGTCATTAATCTTGCCCACAAAGAAAGAGATAAAATTGTTACATTCCTCATCAGAGAAAATTGGTACAGCAGGTGATGCAGGGGTAACAATTATTACCAATAGTCTCAAATAACATTTTGGGATTACACCGACTGTTAAGACACAAACTCGGAGAAATAAGCAGCTCTGGTATCCTTCAACACATTATTAAAAGATGCTAGAAGTTATTTCGAATAAAGATAGTGGGCATTTATTTAGTGCATTTCCATAGGCGCCCGATCCTTCGACAGTCTCTCTTCAGAGACTGAATATTGTCATTTATACAGGGGGAGGGCCTAGTTTTAATAGGGGCCACTCCATCCAGTACAGTAAGGCAAAGTCTAACTGGAAGGCAGCAGAGAACTTTCCAGCAGAAAGGTGGTTAAGGATACAAGAATTTATAATATGTCGGCAAGGTAAAGAATTTAGATGAAAAGACAAATCAAATAAAATACAATTGTGATCAGTCACAAAAAGGTCCTCAATGAATAAAGAATTAATATCTAAACCCAAAGTAAAAACAAGATCCAGAGTGTGCCCTCTACTCTGTGTAGGACCTAATACATGCAGTGATGTTAATAAAGACAGAGGCAAAATTGTCTGAAACATCATCAACATGTATATTAAAATCACCAGCAATAATAAATGGATAAATCTGAGAGGTGAAGACTCCTGGCAGTCAGTGGGGGAAACCCGAGGCAGGGAGCGCAGATGACACAGACTCCCTCCACCGTGCAGATGTATTCCACACACCGGAGAGGCTGAGATCAGATCCCCATCTGGGTCAGGAAACACAGGTCAGAGGAAGGAGACTCTGACAGTCGAAGCCTTCATTAAAGGGAGATCATTCCACGGAGTAACAGGAAACATCAAGCCAAGGCTCACCAGAAGAGAATGGTGCCATTTTCCAGCGAAACCTTGCCTCCAGAGCCATCTTAGCCTCACCGGAACTCCAGCCCTTCTCCCTCTCCTTCTTCGGTACTCGTGAGTGTCTTGATGCTGCAAACCACGGCGGGGAACGCTAGCGGCCACTGACACGAACGGAGGCACCAAGGATTGCAGGTAACTACTCCAAGGAGTGGAAACACCATGATCCACCATGCCCTGATGAACAGGAGAGTCTGCCGATCATACACGCGAGCAGCAAATCCATTGTTGACAAACAGCAGAACGAACAGAGCAATATAAATAACAGATAGGACCCCCTGGGAAAGCCGGGGGTGGTCGAAAGCGTTGTGACACTCACATCTTTTTTTTTTCTTTCTTTCTTTTTTTTTTATTGTTATTTAATTATTTATTTATTATTATTGTTTTATTTTGCCCACCAGAAAATAGAATAGGCTTACAGCCTATTGCCTCAATTTTCCTCACCTGAAACAAAAATAAAAAAGCAGTTGGAACACATTATTTAACCCAGCTGCATTATCGTTATTTTTTTTTTTGTTTTACCTTGTTATTAAAAATATTTGACATAGGATCATTATTTGAACACACACTGTAGTTAGCCCTAATCATTTGTAATCACAAACATAGTATTATTCCCCTTACCTCCCACAAAACCAGTCCTTCAACTCAGCTTCGTGTTAAATAAGACAAATACCCCACTGCATTATTAAATAAATGTCAAAAAACGTATTATTATTATTATTATTATTATTCTTTGACAAAAAAAACAAAATACAAAACATTGTTTCTTTTTTGCGCTATTTATACCTCTATGTGGTTACTTTCATGTAATGATGAATAAACCAATATTTACAATAACGGCTGCCAGCTAAGGTCGGGGCATGTATGTACGTGTGAGTGTACATAGGAATATGAAAAAAGGTGGCAGTCATAATGTTAATTTGACATAAGTTGAAGCTTGGAATCACAACAATCCTCAACAAAAGCACAATCATCTTTCACTGAGCTCATTTGCAGGAGGAAAAGTTAAGGATGCCCAGCCCCTAATTACAAAATAATAAATGTTGGGAACATTGATCAAGTCAAATCAAGATAAAAGATCAGTGACAGTGACAGTAGACAAAACTATGTTTGTAGAGGCCAGATCATGATGTGCCAAGTGTATGCTATACAGGATGATTTGTTACTGCTAAACATAGAGTGCAATATGAGCACTTACTGCGATATGGGCAGAATGAAGTACCCAGCCATGATTTCTATTCTTCAGGACTCCTTGTCCAGCGATGTCTCTTTTTCTTTTTTCTTCTGGCTCTTTGACAGAGACTCAAAACAGGCACTGCAGATTTTTCTGCTGGCCCGATTTTCAGCTTGACATGATGGACATGGTTGGAATTTTGGGGGTGTCATCCTTTGAACACAAATGCAAACAAAACAAAACAAAAACAAAGGACAAACGGGCAGAAACAAGAGTACAGGAAGGGGCGTGGCTCTAAAAAGTGCCTAAAAGAAAATACACTGTTCAGAACCTGACACGTGATATTTTTACACCATTATTAATTTTTCAAAATAAAGTTGCCTATTTGTAGCAAGAGTCAGGGGCTATAGCTGTCAGTTGTTGAGGGATAATGTAACACAGGTAACTGGAAATACATCATAACTGCAAATCATACTTTTCCCGATGATTGTACCTGTGTGATTACCTATGTCAGAATAAGCAACAGTTGAATTTGATAAGACACCAATTTCTTATTCAGTAGGCAGGATGGGGGGGAAAAAAAATAAATTCATATAACCTCATAAAATCTTCAATTTCAACAACCACTCAATAGTATGCTACGTAATTACTTTCTGTCTGAAATTAACCAGGTACATTCATATTTTAATGGTATGTTACCGGTGCCAGACCTAGGGGAAATCTGGACCAGCAGCAAATGTTACACAGGCAAGGGTGCACTGTGTAGCCAAAAAAAACATGGCCTGTGGATTACTGTGGAGAAATAAGGGAGAGAGTCTTGCTCTAGCCGATGCTCATTTAATATTTAACAGAACAATATAAAAACTGTACATATTTCTCAGTTACATCAGTTTTCTGAAACCTGCTGCTTCAAAGTTCATATTTCACATTCACACCAAAACATGACAGAAATGAAATATGAAACCAAATTCACAATAAATATAAAACATTTTGTCTAAAGAGAAATAACACATGAATTCAAGATATGACTAACATTTCTAAATAAATAAGATTAGACATAGCTATAAGGTAATATATGTATAAAAAAAAAAAAAAAAAAAAAAAAAAATATATATATATATATATATATATATATATATATATATATATATATATATATATATATATGTGTGTGTGTGTGTGTCTATACAATTACAAAAATATAAAAATTATATTACCCAAAACACACTTACTTTACTGACATTACTACAATCACTCATATTTTAACACATACACCATAGTTACACTCATCCTACACTGATATGACCTACACAGAACCTTTCAGCAGCATTAGCATAACACTCACTTGCACTTGCACTAAACAAAATGGTGTGACACAGCCCTGTTAACGAGCGACCAAAGCAAAACTGGTTTGAATATAGCATCTCTGTTTACCCTTAACTCACGACTGACTAGCTTATACACTAAAACAATCTTTTAAACACATTTTTATATGTTACCACATGCTATGGTCTGTATCTTTCACTAACAAAATAGTAGGAAACCAAAATTCACGGACATAAGTATTCTCAATGGTGGTGCCCACGAAATCTCACAGCTACAAAAATACTTTCCAAGTACTTCTCTTAACAATGTCACAACTCCACAGAACAACTTACAATGCATTTACATTAGCTAATAAACAAAGCTACTCATAGAAAAGCATGTATTTACATACCCGTGGATTAATAAGGGAGCAAGCCAAAGCTAGCGTCTTGCTCTAGTGAGCTGATGCTCCTATATATTGTTATATAATATATATTATTACACATTGTATCCAATGTGGCATTAGAGCGCCATCTATTGACCTAATGTCAAAATTGTATAAACAAGTTAGACTGGTTCAAACTATTAACAAAAATTTAGGGGGTGTCTGTTTACATAAAAAAAAAACTGACTTTGACCTTTCTACTGACCTTTCTAACCCATCACAGGTACAGCTAATTACCTACCTTACAGATTGCATGGATGGCATGACTGGAAAACGGCAGGTGTTGCACCAATTATGTGACGTGATGACGGAAGTAGGCCTTCTCCGACCCTTCAGTATAAGAGCCACAGTCAAAGTATTTTTTGATTGCAAAGTGGACTGCAACATTTTGAAAGAATAGTCTATGCTCAACGATTGTGCACTTTTTCGGTTTTTACAGAGGCTTTCTATCTTTAGTGGTTGGTCGTGGCTGGTTGTGGTTGACCCAGCCAGAAAGTTGTTTTAATATTTATTTTATTCTGAAAGCCGGAAGAATCAGCAACCCGTAACTCTCTTCAAAGAAAACGCAAAAATAGACAGCAACAAAAATATTCGTTCCTCTTCTTCACATAGATCATACATATGCAATATAAATACTATTTTGGCTTTACAATATTTTTTATATATTTATGAGCTATATCTTTTTACAACCCTATTTTGCCACTGAACGGTGGGGCTCTAAGGATTTGTAATTTATATAATTTAATTGAACATAATTTATATAGAGTTTTACCTCCTTATATACATGATAAGGTCGAATGCCCTTCTTGGATGCTGGAAAACGTTTGTGACAAAAGAACAATTCATGTGGGGAAGCTCAAAAGAAAACTCCTTGATGGGCGTTTTAAGTCTTGTTGATTAGCACACTTTTTTGCAGCACTGAAGATGTGTCAAATTTGCAGAAGGCATTCAACAGAATAGTGTACCTACCACTATGTGGCAGCTGCCATGGCCATGCAGTGTCTTCTGGCAGAATGGTTTCCAAGCACAGACTTTCCATGCTTGGAACCATTTTGTTGTACTTCTCAACATGTGATGCTAGGATCCCTCTCTCCTTTCTGTTTTTGATGAGGATTTTGGTTCGACCTTTGTTGCCGTCATTTTCTTTGTACTGCACTGTTCAGCCACCTGCATGACCTAGGGTTGGACCTGTGGGAAATATCGGGACACAAGAATTGGCACTCTAAAAACCAAAATTAATGCAATGACAAAAAAGTCTCCACGAGAGACAATTAGATGGCTCAGAGAAGGACCACTCATTTTCATCAAGTGGATGGACACGAGGAGGTTGAGTGTGAGCTACATTCTGCATACTGCCTTCTCAGGGGACACTGTCAAAAGATTGTGCAAGGTTGGGGGAAAAACACACAGCAGTCACGGTGCCAGTACCTCCAGCTGTGAAGAGCTACAACTGCTTTATGGGGGGAGTTGACCTATCGGGCCAGCTGATTGCCTCCTACTTATCATGGAGAAAGAGCAGCAAGTGGTACGTTACAGTGCTGCATCATTTTGTGGACATCACCGTAACAAACAGCTATTTATTCCGCAAGAGCTGTGTGGGAGACTGGAGCAGCAGCCAATGACACACCAGGTCTTCCAGAAGCAGTTGACAGCTGAGCTCTGTGGAATGCCCTCACAAACAATGCAGGAGAGTTATCAGTACATCCCTGTTGCCATTACAGTTATGGAAGACCTTCTTGTAAGAGGATGAGTAATGTTTTATATTTCCCATCTAAAAATTGCTGAAACGTGCTAACCAAGAACATTGTTTTTTGTTTGTATTAAAATCTGTGTGAACTTATGAAAAAGGTCAGTTTAATCTGATTTGATTAATAAATAATCAAATTGAATCTTATTGAATTGCTTGGTATCATTCTAAAACAACATTGTACAATCACATACAGTGGCTAAAATTAGTATTAGTAAAGTATTTAACACATCACCATTTTTCTGAGTAAATATATTTTTAAAAGTGCTACTAACATGAAATTTTCACCAGATGTTATTTACCACCCATGCAAAGAAATGAAACCTTCGATGTCCATAAATTAAGTTATGTGCGACAAAATGGAATGACACAGGAAAAAAGTATTGAACACATGAAGAAATTGAAGCGCAAAAAGGCACCAAAAGCCAAAACACCAGCTGAAATCTATCAGTAATCAGAAAGCAATCCTGCCCCTTCTCAGTGCAAATTAATATCAGTTAGTTCAGTCCAAACTGATGACCTATAAAAAGGTGTCACACAAAAAAAAAAAAAAAAACATCTGATGATGGGTCAAAGCAAAGAACTTTCTGATGGCATTGGTTACAGAAGGATTTAAAAACATTGTGACCTAAGGCCATCACAAAGGAAAATGTTGGGCAGTGGTGCGTTGTGACCTATGATGGCAAACCGTACCCAGGAATCATCCTCGAGGTTGAAGGTGACTTCCCTGTAAATATTAAAGTTTGATAGCACTGTTTGTTTCTTCACTCAGTTCTAAGATCATTGCTCACACAAATAAATATCTGAGCCTCGCTACCTCTGCATCTGAGTCCTTTCTGGGTCCTGGCCTGACAAAATCCTGTTACACTGGAAAAGTAACAGGATGAGAGACAGCAAACAACAAGGCTGGTGACTCAGAGCAGGCGACAGCCAGACAAGGTTCTGACAAGGACTAAACAGAAAACAGGGCTTAAATACACAGTGAATGAAACAAGACACTGGTGAACCACATTAGGGCAGGGAAGGCAATCACAGGAGGGAAAACAGAACCAGAACAAGACTTTCAAAATAAAACAGGACGTGACAACACAGAGTAAACCAGAGACCAGACAGAACTCAAAACCATGGCAGGGTGTCTATTAGGTTTGTGTATTTGTGTGGAATTGGATTTGCAAATTTTCGCCCTTTTTCAAATCTCTACTACTTCCCTAAACCTTTAGCTACAGACCTCATTCAAAATTTTAAATGTTGACAAAAGTCTTGTCTATTCATTAGTTTTCATCTATTTAATATTTTTTATACTTTAGGGCAGCGAATTTTCAAATATCATATCTGATCATAGTATCATGCTTTTGACAAATTTTCAGTTTATAGTGAGTGTGATGCCCGTTTTAGGGCCTGGACCTGATCACACTCACTCGGATCAAAATTTCCTTCCGATCAAGATGAGTGGGCTATGCTAATTGTTGATCTGGTTGGCGTGCATGCAAACACTTAATCTGAAATTTGGGCAGAAATTAACGAACTAACTTAACTACGCATGTCTTTAACGTCAGTCATATGTCGACAACTTATTTCTGACTTTACTAGCAGAAGACATGGTTCAATCTTATTTTAGTAAGCCATCAGAAATGTTTGTTGGAAAATTAGAAAACGGAAGAAGTAAATTATTGCACTGTGGGTACAAGTTAAAATTGACACTGCACTTACAGGGGGTGAGATTCACGCATTGCGTGAAATGTAAGTCACAACTGTAGCCACTAAGTGGAAGCATAGTACAGAAATGCAGCTCAAAAGATTTTGGGACAATTCTTCATTTGATCACAATGCAGCTGCAATGAAGAGTGGCACAGTTTATATTCCAGGCACTCTTGTTTGCACAGACAAAGAACTGACTCCAAGCTGAACTGCTCTGAAAGAAGAGGGCAGGGCTCACCTTTTGTCTGACAATATATCAAGAGGACCTTGACTAATCACGTGGTTTTTTTTTTTGTTGTTGTTGTTGTTTTTTATAGCTTTGTTAACTGGTAAAATAAATATTGCCGGCTTGAATTATTGTCCCAGTCCACCCCTGTGATCACAAAATGATGCTTAAATATAAGAATATAATAACATCTGAAATGAAGAATTAGGCAGAAAGTCATGGGTTCGGTTCCCAGCCTGGGTCCTTTCTGTGTGGAGTATGCATGTTCTCCCTGTGTCTGCGTGGTTTCCTACGGGTATTCTGGTTTCCTCCGACCGTCCAAAGACATGCATTTCTAGGTTAACTGGCATCTCTAAATTGACCATAGGTGTGAATGCGAGTGTGAGTGGTTGTTCATCTTTGTGTGTTGGCGACCTGTCCAGGGTGTGCCCTGCCCCTCACCCAATGTGAGCTGAGATTGGCTCCAGCAGCCCCATGACGTAGAAATGGAAAAACCGGTGGAAGATGGATGTATTAATAATTAGCCTATAGCCTAATATATAAAGACGTCTTGAGGTTGTGAGTCCATACAGGCATATTTGTTGAAGAAGAAAGAAGAAATTATTCTAATCAGTTCCGTAATTCAGAGAGGATTTTTGCTCAGTGAAAAAATTTCTAAACATCAGTTTTTACAACTTTATAAAACAATTCTGTGAACTGAAAGGTAATGATAACCAGTTTTTCCTGTTCCCACAGACAAAGAACAGACTCCAAGCTGAACTGTTGTGAAATAAGGGGGCAGGGCTTTTGTCTGACAATATACAGAAGGCTACTGTACTTAAGTGAAGTATCTAAATACATATGCCAAAGCACACCTGTTAAATGGAGGTGTTAATGTGTCTATTTAGCTCATTACTTTCAATAGTGCTAAGGAGAGTAAACAACCATTAGCCTACAGGCAGAAAGAAAGCCGATGAATCAGATCAATAAAACCTTATTTTTCAGATTTTTTCACAGTGGATACTTTCAGCAGACCACATGACTTTCTTCTTTTGCTTTCTTCTTTTGCTCCAGAGTCCAATCTTTATGCTTCCTAGCAAACTGATGACTTTTTTCCAATTACCCACACTGAAAAGTGATTTTCTTAAGGCTACACAGCTGTTTAGTCCCCATCTGTTGAGTTCCCATCGCATTGTGCGTGTGGAAATGTTTTTAACTTTACTATTAACCATAGCTGTTCTACTGTTGTTTTTTATGACTTGATTTCACCAAATCTGTAAATGACTCCCAATTACAATTATTCAAGATTTTTTCTGACCACATTTTCTTCCTCAAAAATGATAGTTCCCCACTGTCCTTACAGTTTTTAATACTGCGTTGAACAGTTCTGAACCCAATTTTATTAGTTTCAGCAATCTCCTGAAATGTTTTCTTTGCTTGATGCATGCAAATAATTTGACCCTTCTGAAACAGATCTTTTCCACGACCCCAGAATGTGTCTTCCAACATGGAAATGAGAAGCTACAGTACTCACTGCATCAGTTAAGGTTAAATAACTTGTTGCCAGCTGAAACATAGTCATCCATGCAGTAGTTATCTAATGGGAGGGTCTTACCTATTTGCTTGGTTAAATCCAGGTGGTAACTTTTTTTATTTTTTTGGACGCACAGTTGGGCCAACTGTTGACAGACCACAATGGAATTAATGACACTTAAAGAACTCTACATCAAACTCTACAAATATGAATGTAATAGCACATCGTATGACATCAACCATTCTTTTCAATGGCTTGGTGCTGTGCGCTGGAGCCAATCCCAGCTCACACTGGGCGAGGGTGGGGTACAACCTGGACAGGTTGCCAGTCCATCACAGGGCCAACCCACAGAGACCGACAGAGACAAACAACCACTCATACTCACACTCAGACCTCAATCACCAATCACCAATCAACCAAGACATGCATGTCTTTGGACATTGGGAGGAAACTGGATTACCCAGAGGAAACCCATGCAAGCCCGGTGCACTCATATCAACCAATATTCCTCCTAAATATATTCAGCAAAAGTTTAATATAAAACTTATAGAAAGTTATTTGCAAACATCTTTCCACCCTCGTGTAACGAAATCAGGAGTCAAAGGGAAATTGACTTGGGTGATGAATTAAGTGACAATACATCTCTTAGACTAATTCATAAATCCTCCCCATGCACACATCATGGTTTGTGAAAGATTGGCAAACATATATTCCATCGCAGAGCCCTTGTCCTCAATTTTAAACCCTAACCCTAACCCTGCAAACCATATTCATGTTCTTGTCTTGCCTACGACTCCAATTTTTGAAGCCTATTCAAAGATTTATGGAACAATATTCTTCCCCAATCTCCACCCATCTGTGCCATATTCTGTACATTGCCACAAAATTGCAGTATTGTAGGGGAAAGACAGGGTCCAGACGCCTTGTCTCTGTTCATGCATCAATATGAGAGTCAGGTCATCAGGACCTGCTCTGGTGCCTTACAAATCAAAACAATAAGTAGAAGACATCTGGGTGCCAGGACAGAGAACTACACCACACACACACACATAGTGCTGCACAATCACTATGGTTGAAGTTCAAGATAAGGGTGAAGGCTATCCACACAACACACGTGTAATCTGTCATAGGTATAAGAAGCATGTCACATGTTTTTCTGGTTGGTTCTGTCTCTGACTACTTTGTTAGTAGGGCTGATGTGACTAAAGAGATTCCCCATCTGACACCTGTGTCAAAACAACCTGAATTCCTCTTTTCCACCTTTTTCCGCTACAACAGTATTACTAGTAAGGCCTGGAGGTCATAGCTTTTAGAACTCTGATTGCAAGAAAGATCATTCCACTCTGCTGGAAGAAGCTATCTCCATCCAGCTTTACAAGGTGGATAAGGGACACTATGTACTTCTGAAACTAGAGAAAATTAACATCCACTCAGGAAAACCAAACAACATTTCACAAACATCTGGGCACCTTTCTTGCAATACTGTCAAGACATATGGACCAAGATGAAGAGGATAATAATCAATCAATCAATATTTATTAATAGAGCACTTTTCATGCATAAAGTGTAGTACAAAGTGCTTTACAAGGTTAAAAGGGATGCCCCTCCCACCCACACCCCGACATACACACGCTCACCCAACCACCGACCCACCTACATACACCATCATGATATAGACATGAAAACATGTGACAGAGCACAGAGCGACCATGTGTGGAACATTATCTCAGGGAGCCGTCTGCACCGGCAACTGATCACAGCCCATGGCCACCAGGACACCAAACTTTAGTCCACCCCAACATGGGCAGATAGAGGGGCCTACACCACTGCCAAGAAGGCAGAGTGCAGATCTGTCCCACAACCCAGCTGAAGCAGCCAATGAGGCAGCGCCAGCGCACGGCCAATCACAGAGGGGCCCCAATGAGGAAACACCTGCATTAAAATAAGAGTTAAAAAAAAGAGTGAAAAGGATTTAAAAAATTACACTTAAACTTCAATAAAAGATATATAATAATGTTAGGTAAAAGTGTTGAGTAAAACATAACACAAAATATTAGTTAAAGGACTGATTAAATAGGCAGGTCTTGAGTCTGCTTTTAAAAATCTTGATATTCTCTGTAGCCCTCAGGTCCTCTGGCAGGCCATTCCAAGGACAGGGGCCATAATTTTGGAAAGATGCCTCCCCTTGAGCACAAAGGAGTAATTGGAATAATTAAGAGGCCATTGTCGGAGGACTTCAGGGTCTGTGAGGGTTCATAGCGTACCAGCAATTCTGTAAGATAAGAAGGCCCAAGACCATTAAGAAATTTAAAAACCATTAAAAGAACCTTAAAATCAATCCTGAAACACACGGGGATGCAATGCAGTGATTTTAAAACCAGTATAATATGGGCCCACATTCCGGTCTTCGTCAGAACACGTACAGCAGAGTTTTTTAAAAGTTGTCCTGAGTTACTTTTTTTGGGAAGACCAGAAAGCAGGGCATTAGAGTATATACGACTGGAGATAACAGCATGCATTAGTGTCTCTGTGTTAGCTTGGGAAACTGGCAAACTCTGGCTATGTTTTTTAGATGATGAAAGTCTGTTTTTGCTATATGCTGAATATGTGGAATAAAAGTAAGCTCAGAGTCAAAAATAACGCCCAGTTTTTGAACTTGAATTTAAGGATTTAAGGACAATGCCTTCAATTTTGGTAAAAGTTTCGTTCTCTGTGTAACACTGTGGTGAAGTTGTCTCGTCTTGGTTTTATTTTGTCTTGTCATTTCCTGTTTTATTTTGAAATTCCTAACTCTCCTCTCGTTTCAGAACACTTGCCCTTCCTCATGTATCCTGTGTGTCTCCCTGTTTGCCATTGTTTGCACCTGCTCCCCATTACCCCCACATCTTAAATAATCTGACTTCCGGTTGTCTTGTGCCAGTGTGTTGTTGATTCATGTCCCACACCAGCGTTACGCCCATGCCACAGTCCTTGTTTCCTTGAGTAAGCCTTTGGTCCTTGAATTTAGTGAATGTTTGTTTGTAATTTCTATACCTGAGTTAGCCCTTTTTTTCCATAGCCTTTTGTGTTTCCTCTGCCTGAGTGATTCTTTTGGACAGATTAATTATCAAAGCTTTTGTTTTCCTCATTTAGAGTGATTTTGAGTTCTAGTAGCGTTTTCAAAGTATTACCTTTTGATTCTCCGCTTAGCAGCATGAGTGAGTTTCTCTTGTTTTCTTAGTCAGGTTTTTCCTCCTTATGGAGTTTTTTTTTTCCTCCTTTTAGGTTCCTCTAGTATAGAGTTTTTACCTCCTTTGGGAGTGATTTTGTTTTCCCACGACTTAGAACCTAGTGACATCCCTTTTATTTAATGTTCCATAGACCTGTTTCCTTTTTTCACTTGGCTCTGAAATCTTTGCTGCCAAGAATAAATTCTGTGTCTTACAAAGCCTCTGCATCTGAGTCCCGGCCTGACCCTCTGTGCCAATGATCAAATGTCAGTTATGTCCTGGTTGAGCTACAGAAAGTTTTATGCCATCCAGGATTTGATGTCTAAAATACAATTTTTAAAAAGGCCATCAGATGGCCCTGTGTCATCAGGACATAATGATACAACCAAGAGGCAGCATGTGCAGATTTAAAAGTACAGGACAGTACAGTACAGGAGCCTTGGGAGACACCACATTTAATTTCATGGATCTCTGAAGAGCATGTATCCATACATACCAAGAATTTTGTCTCTGTGAGATAGGAAGTGAACCACTCAAGAACAGTACCAGAGAGGCTGACCAACCGTTGGAGTCTGTTTAAAAGAATAGGGTGAGCTGCTGTTTGGAAGGCAGTGCAGTAGCACCAGGACTGAAAACTAAAAGACAGCCTGATAATCACCTGATAAAATTATCATAAGCGGAATGGATTATTGATACAAACTCAGAAAATCCATTCATAAAAGTAGCAGATTGTTTGGGTGGTCTGTAGATTGTGACACATAGGATAGAATGTTCAAAGGTGTACTGATCAAATAACATGTTATTTGATCACACCTTTGAACATGCAAATTTGTGGAGATTGATGCAGTCGGTACCACCGCCCTTCCTACCGCTCCATACAGAAAATGCACAGTTAAAATTTGGTGGGGGCCTCGGTGAGCACAATTGGTGCGTCTGCATTCAGTCATGTTTAAGAGCTTTCTGGTGACAGCAATGCATTGGACAGAAAACTGCATTGGATGGTATTTAGTTTGCATTGTTCAGCTTCAGTTACAGTGCAGACATTTGTATATGTATTAAAATCAGAAAAATTTATCTGATTCCTGCAGGGAAATCACCTTCATAAGTTTCAATTGAAAAACAGACTAAATAAGGAAGAACTCCTATAAAATAGTATAATACTCTGCACAACACAAACCAAAAGTGTGAGAGCACATTGAAAATTATAAAGTCTGAAGATTCTAATAAGTTTTAAAACACAAGAAATATCATTTGCTACCATACTTTATGCCAGGTCAACCAAATGTTTGCCTGATATTACAACATATTGAATATGACATTACCTATTGCTCACATAGAAACTGATAATGGTAAAAAATGACACCTACATTTTAAAGCAGCCTGTCTACCCAACAGCCACATATGTTTAAATTTTGAGTGTGTTGGCATTTGCCTCTTCAGTGTCTGGCAAAAGCAGCGGTGAACGACAGCAGCAAGATCTTCACTGAGCTGCAGGAGCTTCTGGAGTTGTGTTGCATGGAGAAGAAGGAGCTGATCCAGGCTCAGCAAAAGACTGAAACAACATGAGCAAAGAACCAGCTGCACCGTCTGGAAAAGCACATCTCAGAGTTTAGGAAGAGACTCTGAGCTGGATAAGCTGATGAGTCTTAATATTGAAGATAATTTCCTGAGGTGACCATGGAGGATTTTTTTCTATTCTGATAACCTCCTATGGAATCTACGGAATCATCCATAAGTATCTTCAGTTTATGGGCAAGCCTTTGTTGTTTGTTTTGTTGTATTTCTAGGCAGCATCACTTTGGCTTCCAGCTCCACTGTTAGAAACCTTGGAGTAACCTTTGACCAGGATATGTCCTTTGTCCCTCACATAAGTCAGTAGGGCAGCTTTCTCCCCCCTGAGAAACATTTGGAAAATCAGAAACATCTTTTCTCAGGATGATGCAGAAAAACTAGTCCATGCATTTGTAACTTCTAGGCTGGACTACTGTAACTCATTACTATCTGGATGTCCACAAAAAAAAAAACAAGGAAAAACAAAACAAAACAAAACTTGTTCAATCTAGTTTGCATCAGCCTTTTGGTCATATTCAAGGCACATACGGGCCCCCAGGCTGAAGCAGTGCTGCCCATCACTGAGGGCTGAGGGCTGAGGGCTGGTGACTTCTCCTACATACTGTAGCAGCTGCTGTGATGTGTTCCTGCTGTCACGACTGGACTTGGACCCAACCCAAATGCACAACTTAAGGACAAAGTATCAAAGTAAACAATCCTTTAATGAAAAGTATGAACAGAAAAAAAACACAGAAGAAATTATCTACGTACAAAAATAACAGGGGGGGAGACAAAATATTAGTACAATGCTAGGGCATGGAAAATACAAGTACCGACAAAAACACAAAACCTGGCAGGACATGAAACTTAGCAAAGCAGTAAGTGCTGGTTCTCTGACATGAAAAGAAGACAAACTGGCCCAAATCTTCTTCTTCTTCTTCTCTTTGTTGTTTTATGGCGGTTGGCATCCAGCTTAATGGTGCATTACCACCACCTTCTGCTCCGGAGTGTGGGTCAGACTGGAAACTTACATTCTTGGTCCCCAGAAAGAAAAGACAAAAATAAATAAATAAACGCTAACCTGCCCCGATTCACACATACCCACCTATATTCTCATTCACTTATACCAGAGGTGTCCAAATCTTGTCCTGGAGGGCCAGTTTTAGATGCTGCCCTACTCCTATGCACCTCATTCTCATGATCAGCTCATCATCAAGCTCTGCTGAAGCCTGATCAGGAGTCACTCATCTAAAACATGCAGGACAGTGGCCCTCCAGGGCTAGATTTGGACATCTCTGACTTATACTGTTTGTCTACTCCCCATCATACACCCCTAGTGCCCTGTAACTCTATAGTAGAGCCCTGTGCTCTTTAGGTATTCTAAGAGTGCTTTGACCTGTGCTCTGTCCTCCATTTTTAATACACCCTTCAGTGCAAACTCATTTATTCCCAACTCTTTTATCCTATTCCTCATTGTCACTCTCTGCATCTCGTATTTACTGCACCTGAGAAGAACATGTTCTTCAGCAGATGGGTCCAACTCCAGTCCTGGAGGGCCACTGTCCTGCATGTTTTAGACGTTTCCTGCTCCCACACAACTGATTCAGATGATCAGCTTGTTCTCAAGCTCTGCTGAAGTCTGATCAGGAACCACTCACTTGAATCAGTTGTGTGGGAGCAGAAAACATGTAAAACATGCAGTACAGTGGCCCTCCAGGACTGGATTTGGACAACTCTGTTCTACAGACTCAGACTACAGGTTAATAATATATTAATGATATTAATTCTGTGTTTTGCTTTTTTAAGGCTCTCTTTGCCAACTCATCTACCGTTTCGTTCCTCCTCATGCCAACATGCACTGGTACCCACAGAAACTTAACTTGTCCCCCCTAATTTGATATTTTTGTGACTAATTGTAGTATTTCATATAGGATGTTTTGACGGCAGTTTGAACAGAATGACTGAAGTCTTGCCAAGACTGAAGTGCAGATCAACACCATATCGTGCTTTGCTTTTTCCAACCATTTTAGTGCAACTAACACCACCACCATCCCCACGATGTAAACCCCCAGTTTATCTAATATTCTTTAATATTCTATTCTAATATTCTTTTGTCGGTACAGCCACCCCAAATTATGTCACACCAGTGTAAACTTCTTGATTTTTTTTTTTCCCCCCTGCAGACTCTATTAAATACCCTTGCCAGGTCCCTCCTTTCCTTTCTTCTAATTTATAACAATTGCCAGTCTATCTCTGGGTCTACTAGCATCCAGGGGGGCACATCTGGGTACACCACTGTGGGGCTTATCTTCAATCCTATTACTCCCAACTCTTAATTTCGTTCCCTATTCTACCAAAGTTACTCCTCTGGCTCCTGCCATTTTCCCAGCACTCCTGTAGCACAGCTTTGGTTGAGTGAGAGTCCTTGTGCCCTTGCAGATTAGCCCAGTCATAGTTATCCGCTGCTTCCTTCTAATTTCTAAGGGCATTTCACCCATTTCTACTTGTAGGGCTGGTACTGGTGAGGTTAAAGGCCCCGCTGCACACAGCAGAACAATACACAACACACCCATAGTCAATCACAGATCTAATCAAGGCCACATATGTTCGTTTAAGGGCTGAACAGCTTGCCCCCCAATTGCTACCTTTTAGACACCTCATCACATTCATTACTTTTTTACATTTCTTCTTCTATTCTTTGTATATGTTGTGACCAGGTTAGGCAAGTGTCAAGGAGCACCCCTAAGAACCCTTTCTAATTTCTTTTCATACATTTTTAGCTTCAGCCCTTCTTTTACTCTCCTCCTTGCAAAAAAAAAAAAAAAATATATTGTCTGAGTCTTTTCCACTGAGAAGCTGCACTGCACCGTCTATCCCCATTTCACCACCTCATCTGGCACAGATCCAAGGGAGACACGGGTTATATATATACACACACAGGTAATGGAAACAGGTGAGACAAATTAGGGCCAGGTAGACAATCAGAACAGAGGGAAACACACAAGGGGAAGAGCAAGTTACCTGAAACGAGAGGAGAGAAGAGTTTCAAAATAAATCAGGAAGTCACGAGACAAAAAGCCAAAAAAAAAAAAAAAAAAAAACAACAGAATGTGATTTCCTTGACATGACACTTGCGGAGATCAAGATGCAGATGTAGAATAGTTGTTGCACGAACAACACAATAGAGACGAGATGAGGATCTGCTTCCACTGACATTGGGATTTGAATTTTAGATATAGATCTGAACTGAATCCCTGTCTACTTCAGTACAATAGGGACAGAATGAAATATTCATTAATTAATCTTATCAGTCAAACTCGCATATCAAAGTCAGTGGGCGGGGCTAACGCAAATCGAGTGTAATCGATTGCTTTGGTCAGAAGCCTGAAAATATTTATAAGACTATGGACTATGTTCTTCAACTTTCTCTGGAGTTGGTGGTAGACATTTTAGACCTTGCAGAGGATGTGGAAGTGGGGCCTGCTGACCCAGAGCATGTAACGTGTAAAGCAGGGGAATTTACTGAAGTTGTAGAAATTATTTGCGCATTTTCCAACAAAAAGAATGACACACCGACTACAGTTCTGGAGCACCGACTACTTTCTGCTAAACCAGCTTGTTCGGAAAGTCAACGAAGACTATCAGGAGGCACATGCAATAAAGCGGTCTGAGGTATTTACTTTAAATTTGTGCGTTTTAAGCGTATGAATTGCTGGTCATGCCAGATATTACGCCTAGTCTAACATTACTCGTTATTGTTTGTTTTTTGTTGTGCAGAGAGACAGACCTGTACTCAGCTGTGAGTGATGAGGAGTTGGATCGTGTTGTAAGTGATTTTCACAGAAGACATCCAAACACCGGCTACAAGCTAATCCGTGCTCATGTGAAGGCAAGAGACGTGCGTGTTTCATCCTACCTGGGATTATTTCTCCATAAAGATCGGCTCATTCTACATTATACATCGTGGCCGTATTATTACCTGGAACACCTGCAACCCCCCGAAATTAGTTCATTTTTAATAGAACCTTTCCCTTTTCTCACTGCACCTATGTCAATTGAATATATGCAAGAAGACATAACCATTTGTCTACCCAATGTTATTGATCACTATGATGAACCGAAATTATAATAAAATTTTTTACATTATTGTTAGTCATAGTTGTACTATTGATTACGCAGGTCTGTGTCTTCCTGACTGGTTTAAACCTTAACAATGCGGTGCATTTTAAAAGATTGTCACATTTCCCTTTATATCAAATCTTGATCTAGAAACTAATGTCAAATAAAAATAGTGAAGGAAAAAAATATGCAGTTGAGCAATAGAACAGTGAATGGAAATTGGAAAAAAAAACAAAAAAAACAAAAACAAAAAAAAACTTCAAAAGCTTTATTGCATATTCAACTGAAGTAGCCTTGAGTGCAGTAATAAATAACAGATGGATCGTCTTTGTTGATCTTGCACCTGATCACTCAGTTAGGGTTCCTAAATGTCAATGGTGGCCTGCATAAATAAAAAAATTTTAGGTCAGGACATCAGAGGAAAACATCAAAAAGGGAGAAGACACATTACCAGCTTTATTAATGTTAAATTAAAAGATGAGGTTATTCATCTGTTGGGCATAGTAAGGGTTTATTCATACACTTGGACAAAATTAACACTGCCAACATTGTAAACTATTAAATTATCATCAATGTAATAAAGCATGAAAGAGCTGTCAAACAAATAAAACAGATAAAAAAAAATGAGCATTACTCATAAACATGAACATTTGAATTTAATTAGTAAGTTCCCTCATTGTAGTTCCCCTATTGCTACTTTTGGGAAAGTGTGAGTGTGTGTAAGAGTGGGGGGCATTATGGTAAAGTGTTTTATCTGACTGGCTCTATAATGTATATGACTATATGAATTCAGTGTTTTTACCATTTTTGCATTAGAATGAATGGAGGTGAAAATGACCTCTTGGCGGTTCTAGGTAAAACCACAGTTCTTTTTCTCTTTTTCTCCATTCCAGAATCACGAAAATGCACAAGATGTAGAACACAATTTTAGGAAAAGTCATGGACTTTTACGCAAACAGAGTTACATGCATTTTAAGTGGCAAGCGAGGTCAAAATTATCTCACTGCGGTGTTTTGTCACAGGAACATCCTGCTGGATTTCCTCTGCACACTGTCCAGCATGTCTTTCAGTAACCTTAAGAATGACATCTTAAGAACTCTGGTTGAACATTTATTGTTTATAAACCTTTTAACCTTTATTCTTTCCTTGGAAATTAGGCCTTCAACCCCTTTATTCTTGAGGTAGGTCAAAGTGCTACAAAGTACATAAACAAATAAGCAGCACAGAACAATAAATTATTTAACTGATTAAAGTAGTAGTAGAATGGTGAAGATTGGTCAAACCTGGTGAAGTCGTATGGCTCAGGCAGGTCACACCCACATGTGAAAATGCTTGACTGACTGGGCTCATAACAGTCACAGTCTTTGTGCAGTCAGCCATTGCATGTCTCGCACTTCATCCAGTCCTCCTTCTGCACATGCGGATGTGGATACAACGGCCTACAATTTCAAAGGACATGACAGGCCTAAATTAAGGAGCAGCTACAGCAGTGGCTGCAGTGTGCTACTGCCAACTGAAATTGAGATTCAGATGCTACATTGAATCTCCAATTTCAACATTTGAACTGTACAAAGCTTCAAATTTGCAGATATTTCTCTGCCTGATGTAACATTGCCAGCAAACTATGTGCAGCTAACAGCTCCAAGCTTTGAATCTGGCACTTAGTGCATAGTTTTAACAACTCTAATACCACTGTACCTTGACTGTCCCTTTCCAGTACTGTCGTAGTAATTGCAGGCATATGTACGCAGCCTCCATATGTTCTGAAATGCAAGGCTAAAAACAACTGACGTATCAAATTGTGTTATGGTTTTCATATAATGTTCATCAAAATGATTTTGTTTGCATAGCTACCTTAGAATGTCCATATCAGGTGGAGAAATCAAGGTGTACTTCTCAAGGGAATCGTACACTCTAATTTCTGTTTTTGAGCCATCTAATACCTATCAACACAAAGGCCAGTATAACTGTCGTGCAGTGCGCTGCATGTAAATATAAATTATTAAAGTCTTTCTATGATTATCCATGGTGGCGCATTAGGCTATGGGCATAGCATTATTGTGATGTGAGGTTTTAAGTACTCACCTACAGAATGAAATGATGGCCAGTTGCTGGAGTCTCATGGCCAACAACCCGTGGAAACAGAACCTTTGAGTCTTGCTTTAAGTCCTTGAATAAGAATTTAACACCAATTTACAGCTGCAACACTAAGGAATGATGCCCTCTTCTGTTAAACTGTCACGTGTAAACAATTATTACTAGTTGTGGCAAGAGTGTATTTCTCTAAGATAAAGCAAAAAAATATGCAATGCAAATGGCGGGAGCTGATGGATTCCTTATTGATTCAGTTCGTCCACCAAGCCATGGAATGAAATGTGTGCAAAGTAAACACCTATAAAAAGAGCAAAGGCTTTTTGGTAGCTGCACATTGTTTCTGTATGCACTATCCATGCCAAAGACAAATTACAATAAAAACTCATCTTACATTCTCCAGAGGTCTTGCCAGCTGGAAAAGTCACTTTGGTGTAATGGAACATCACATGCATTCATGTGTACTTGCATTATCTGTAAGCCATGGATATGAGACATGGAGGTACATGGAGGACATGGAAGATAAAGTAATGCCTGGTCCACCTTAACAATGGCATAGTCTGTTGCTGTTCCCTTCAACAGCTCAAGCTGTTTTGCCTTTGTGGGGGGAGGCGGGAAGTTTAAAACAGAAATCACTGTTACACATTAAGATTACAAATGCGTAACATTTGATGTATATATCCTACATAACAAGGTAACGTAACCTGTTCCATTAGCATTGTTTAGGGTTAACATCCCAACCTAGCATGAATTACCTCTACACTATTATGTAAATAAAGTTGGACTGCCAGCTATTATTTAAAGTCTGAGAAAGTACACACCAATTGACAGTGATAAAGTATCTTTTTCTACAACAATAATTTATGTTAATTGTAGGGAATTAATTTATGGCTTTATTGACTTTTTTTATTTGTAGATTTGCATTTGTCACATGCTAGCAACTTAATGGATTGGACTATGCCCAGCAGTCCACACTTGTAAGATATGATTTAAAAACTTAACATACCCACAATAGGAAATACTATGTTTGAACACAACTTTTTAAATACCTTGTGTTGTATTGTCAAATCTACATCCACATTTCCTTCTGGGGCAGTGACCTCTGAAGTCATAAAAATTCATATTACCACAAATTAGTTTTTCATGTTATGTGGAAAAGGTCAGGACCAAAATGGGTGGGCGTTGCCAGGAAGATGACAATTTGTCAGAGAACTACCTGTACTTGGACCGCAATGGTCCATCTAGCCCAATTTGAATACCTTCCTTTGCTTGTTTCTCCATGTTTTTCATGAATGTCTGATTAATGTTTTCATTGTGCAAATGGAAGACCAACCTTATACAAAACAAGAAATGTGTCTCCTTCATTTGACAGAGGAAGTATCAGTCAAAAGACAGCTCTCTGTTTTTTTGCTCTGCCTCTGAGGAATTGACAACACTGCACGAATCAGGCACAAGGTTGAGGCCACGCAGTACTTCGTCAGCCGGGTTTGATTGTTTTGATGGAAACGATCATACAAAGAGAACAGCCCAGCAGAGTCTGTGATGGGATGTTCTTCATGATTTGATCATTTTGGGGGTTGGCGGTATTCCTCCTGTACAGAAGATATTTCATCCAATGAAGATTTACAGTTAGACTTTTATCTTGTGCTGCCACTATGTTTTCTCGTGTAGGTGGGCAAGACTTCCATCATTTGGATTTATTTAAAAAAATAAAAAAATAAAAAATCACTGCTTTTTCCTGTTGGTGGTGTGTCTTGCAGCTTGACTAGCTATGTCTGAAATGTAAATTGTTTGTGGCTTTGCAAAGCTTTACAAGCCATCAGCATGGTCCCTGACACTTTCCTGCCACAGAAGTGGGGAGCAGTAATAAACCACTGAGTGAGAAGAGCCCACGTGCAGTGCACCACCTAGATGAAAACAAATGATCATAACTGATGTTACTAACAGAAGAACAAGTATTAGCTCACTCTTGCTTGATTAAAAATTTACATCACCTTCTTTGAGTCACTTAAGCGAAGAGGATCATCCTCATTAAGGCATGGATCTTTGTGAGTTTTGAGGTCTGTTGCTGGCCTATTGTTTAAAAATTCCAGGATCACAGTCAAAGGTAGCACATCCCCAACTCTAGCAGCTGGTCCCATTCACGGCACAGGAGTGTGTCAACTCCACTGAATACGGGTTGCGGGTTTTCAACTCTTAAAATAGTAGAAAAAAAAATGTTTAATAACTTAATGTAATTTTCTGCAGTGTCACATTCCTTGTTCTTCGTTGCTGCATTCAGCTAAGTCCCAATTTTAAAAAATATACTACAATTACAAACCTTCGCATATGCCGCTGGCTATAATTTCTTTTTCCAGTTGGTCCCACTTTGCAGGAATGTTGACTGAAAGATCTTCTTCCTTCACATCTTTGGCAGCTGGTCTCTTCAGTGTGGTCACTAGTTATAGAAGCGAAACATCGCGAAACAATTTTTTTGCTATAGTGTTCAACACTTCACCCAACAATAGACACGTATAGCAACCGATCTGTTGATATTTTGAGTTTCAAACAGATGGGTACTCTGACTCTCTGAGTTCCATAACAGCAGCTATGAGTAGAAAATACATTTCTACAAGCCTCAAAGAACTTGACATAAAAATATTGTGGTTTTTTTTAGCCTAATGGGTGCATTACTGAGTGCTCACATACCTGGCATATCAAAAGACAGCTTCCAGTTGGCATCTGCTATTTGCACTCGGTGGTGGTGGCCACATTTGAAGCAAAAGAAATCATACTGATAAGCAGTAAGTGTAGAATACTGAAAAAATGCCTTCCGGATGGTGTTGTGGTGGATTGTCACATTTAGTTGGTGTTCCATTGCACTGATGAATCTTCCAATTGCTGTGTGGGTCTGTTAAAAGGTCAAGCAATTATTTGTTCTAGACTTGCTGTACAAATTAGTGCTATGCCATGTTTTTAATGAAAAAGGACCATGTTACCCTCAGTAAATTTGTCATGAAAGAGCATAACTGAAGGGTCAGATACACTTTGTTATTGTAGTTGTGACTGCCTGTCAATTCTGAAATCTGGCAGGTGTTTTGCAGACAGGGCACATTTTGATGTTGACATGATTTCTTTGTATAAATGAACCCTACTTCTATCGACTCCGGTGCTTGTATACCAAAGGCATACAATTTGGCAAATCAAAGAAATATGTAACCAGCAGTTTCAGCAGACAAACCTTTTTTGATAGTAAGAACGCCATACATTGTTGCATTTTTAATGATGCATTTCTCTTCAGACAAGTCTGGTGGTGTAGGACCTGGACAGTACAGGCACTTGGTTTCCTCAGGTGAGAACTTCTGTGGGATGTTTGCTGTGTTATTTTGCAAGTCTGGTACATTTTGTTATGGTTTGCCTTCTGTCCTTGTAGCCAGGTTCAGATTTTGTGAAGTCTACAATCAGTGAGGTCTATTGACATGTTTTTCTTAACATAAGTTCCTTTTATCGGATGCAGTCATATGACTATTCCTGTTTGATACCTATCAGTATTACAGTTTTTCCCAACTGCTAAAATACAAAAGCCAATTCTCTAAACCAAATGACCAATTCTCTAAACACATTTAATAAAACTAGCCCCTAATTGCCTAAACCATGAACAAATTTCACAAGACAATTCACAAAACACAATCCTCCTTTTCTCATAAATCTAAACACATTTTTCCTTGCTAAAACACAAGTTGCAAAAAACTCTACTGAAGTCCTCAAATTAAAGCTCATGTGATGCAAAATGCTTGCCAAAGTCAGCAAAGTGAACACACCTTGCTTCATTAATATTTAGAAAAAACACAAGAAACTTGTGCGACAAAAAATGGACCAGACTCAGTGATCACCTTCCTAGCAACAAACCTTCACCCTGCTCTATGTTCCCTGCAGATAATATCCAACTAGGCCAGTGAGCGGTGATAGCTATCATGTCTTTGGTATCATCAGGTGGGAACCTCCTTTCATCGGTGTTTCATCTAGTTAGTCCCGCAACACCTCCAGGAGGCTAGACCATGAACACTTGCGTCCCAGAGTCACCCCCCTAATGCCAGCCATCACCACTCCTCACACAAAGAAGCTCAACCCTCAAACCCTCAAAATAAATGTTTATTGTTCACTGTAGGCTAAATGCATGTAGCAAAACAAAAAACCTGTGCATTAGCACATGTACATAGTAAAAAATATAGAAGTACAATAAACAGAAATATTGCGTATTTATATGAAGCACTTGTACAGTACAAAAACAAACAAATCTTGTGCATTTAACACTTTCAGACAGTAAGCCTACATAAAAATAAAAGTACAAAAATATACAAATGAGAAGTACATTACTCAGCCACAGCATCATTTCTCCGAACTGGGTCAGGCCACAGGCCACAATCACAGGCCACATTTTGTCTGGCCAGGCAAGGGGAGGAAAAAAAAATAAAAAAAATAAAAAACCTTCACCATCACCACAGGCTAGTTCCATGGCTTGCAGGAGATTTACCCTGGTGTAAGGTTTGCGTTCATACACCTTCCACCGAGGATGAGGAGAATAATTCTTCAATGGGGTTTAGGAAAGGGGAGTATGGTGGAAGGCAAAGATTGATGAAACCTTGGTTCATATTGAACCACTCTCTAACCCGGAGGGCTCCAAAAACTCACATTGTCCCAAACAACAATATAGATGGGATGCTCATCCTGCTGCCCTAACAGAGCATCTCCCATGTGATTGAGGTAATGGTAATGGAGCTGGTGAGTGTCGTAGGGCCCAAGATTGGCATGATGCTGGACAACACCATGATTGCTGATGGCAGCACACAATGTGACATTGCCACCACGCTGCCCAGGGACACCACCGTTGGCCAATCATGCTACGGCCTCTCCTTCTCCTTTTGGTGAGATTAAAGCCTGCTTCAGCCATGTAGATGTAATCATGGGGTCTTTCCATTGTATCCAGTTGAAAAACTCTCTGTAAAAATAAATATACTTGTGTAAGTGATCCAGAAAGTAATTTAGGCCACTACAGTAAATCACTACTTACAGTAATCAATATTGAATGTGTCTGAATATATACCAACCTGCACATACTGGACTCTTTGCTCTTTGCCTCTGTCCAAGTTACGTTCAAAGGGCACTCTGTACAGCTGCTTAATGCGTAGTCTGTTGAGCTTGAGGACACAATCAACAGTAGAGAAGCTGACATTGCTGATACCCTCAAAATTTACCTGGTCCTCAATGATCTTCTGCTGAATTTCATGCAGTTTAATGGTGTTGTTCTCACGGACCATATCGACAATTAGGGTCTCTTGGTGTGGGGAGAGCATAGCTGTCCTCCCACCCCCATGTGGCAGTCTTTCAATTCTACAGAAAGAACATGCAGTTACAAAAATATACATGGAATACAAAGCCTACCAACAGTTAGACTAACCCTGCATTACAATACTACAGTACATCGGCACAGTGATGTGCTGAAACATATATTTACTTAGAGTATACTGTGGTACAGTATATAGTATAGTCATACAGTAATTGCTGTCAACATTTACATACCATAATGTCAAAAAAGGTAATTATCCATTCTCTTCTCTAAATCTTCAGATTCTGGTGGACACAGTGAGTCTACTGATGTTTGGTTGTACCCTTTGTCCAGCCTCCCTCATGCTCATAACATGGTCAATCAAAGTAGCTCTGATTTCATCAGTGATTACTGTTCTTTGTCTTCCCTGACCACCTCTTACACCAACTCCTCTCAGATTTCTATCCATTGTAATGCCTCACAAACCAGTGCTCTCTGAACTGGCTTGTTCCCTCACATCATTAGCCACAAGTGTCAACCAGTGACACCTGTGTTTTAATTGTGTTTGACTTTTGCCACCTGTGCTCACCATTATGCAACACACGTGCATCACAATGAAAATGTGTTGGCGAGTTGTGTCTAAACAGGTGAAAGGTGCTTATGTTTTTTCCAAAGGAGTGGGTCCAGACAATAGGGTTTAGTGGTTTAACAACTGAGAAAAACTATAAGCAGGCCTATAGGGTACACTTTGAGTGCAACTCTGATCAAATCAAAGACCTGTGTTATGAGTGTGCAAGTAAGTATACATCCATGGTCACAGTACTGTGGGTGCACATATTGTGTTGCTCAGTGTCCTACAGTACAGCTGTACAGTACTGTGCTATTGTATTTACTGTTCTGAACATCTAAACACTTTCACATTTTCACAGAGGATATTCCGGTTGGACTTGATGGCCAGACCTCATGAGCACAACTTCCTGGATGAGGCGAGGTTCAATCTCATGAAATGAAGGCAAAGAGGGCGCAACATCATTGACCAAAGAGCTATTGTTGAGGTTCCTGGCCAACGTGGGGGTAACATCACTCTTTGTGCTGCAATGAGTTCAGAGGGGCTTGTCCACCGGCATGCTGTCCTTGGCTCATAAAACACCCAACGTCTCCTCACCTTCCTGGCAGAGCTACGAGACATCCTCTTGGAATGCCAGCAACAGAATCCTGGGCCTGCATATCATCCCATTTATGTCATCATTTGGGACAATGTTCGTTTCCATCCAACGAACAAGATTAGAGTGTGGTTTAACATCAACCAACAATTCCTTGATGTCTGCCTGCCACCCTACTCGCCTTTCCTTAACTCCATAGAGGAGTTTTTCCTCATCATGGAGGTGGAAGGTGTATGACCTCCAACCTTACACAAGAGAGAACATTCTCAGGGCTATGGAACTGGTCTGTGATGACGTGCCTGTGGAGGCCTTCTAAGGCTGGATGTGCCATGCCATGGCCTTCTTTGTGGGCGTTCTTCCCACGTCGCAGGCAATATGTAGATGAGGTCCTGTGGCCTAAACCAGCTTGACAGCGTGATGCTGCACAATGACTGTAGTGTGTGTGTTTGTGTAGTATAGTTCAATAAATAAATAAAAAACATCACACCTTGAACATTGTTTTCAATGAGTATTGCTGTGTGTTATGGATCCTCTGTAGTGTTTGCATTGAGTTGTGATACAGTAGTGTACATACTGTATTTTCTGTAGATTTACATACTTTTCATATGAAACACAGAAATCTATGAATGCCAAATTCTCGACAGTGATATATTTTTGAGAATGGATACTGTAAGGTTTCTTAAAATATGCTTTGGGAGTTGTGGAAAAAAAGAACATTGTGTTTTCAGTTGTTTTGTTGTAGTCTGTAATGATGTGTATAGTGTTTTAACTTTTGCAGGATTTGAGCAGCTGTTTTGGTGTGAAAGTCTTGGGGCAGCATGATGGCATAGTGGTTAACACTGTCGCCCCGCAATAAGAAGGTTGCGGGTTCAGTTCCTGGGTCCTTTCTGTGCGGAGTTTGCATGTTCTCCCCATGTCTGCGTAGGTTTCCTCCCACCGTCCATGCATGTATAGGTCAACTGGAGATTCTAAATTGACCATAGGTGTGAATGCGAGTGTGGGTGGTTGTTTTTGTGTGTTGGACTGGCGACCTGTCCAGGGTGTACCCTGCCCCTTGCCCAATGTGAGCTGAGATAAGCTCTAGCAGCCCCACGATTTGGATGAGTGAATTTTTGAAGACAGAAGGTGCTGTCTTGTTTATGTAGCTTTAGAAAAGTGTGTTGTGTTTAAAGGTTTGGGAAAATGGAAGACAGTTTTGTGAAACGTGTTTTAGCATTAAGAAAAACTGTAATTTAGGTTTTTTTTAAATGGTTTATTAAAATGTATGTAAATAATACAAACTGAATAATTTAATTGTAATACTGTGGAAGTAATTTTAAAAAACAATTCATCCAGTATCTTTCATTTACAGTACAAACTGTTAATTGAGAAAAAGTGCTGCTAGTTGTTTCCTGTTTTTTTACTGGAAAATTTCTTACAGTGTAGCAGTCTCAGAAATTGACTCCAAAGCATAATTGACCACACTGTGAGAACACTTTGTCTTTCCCTATTTGTCTCAGAGACCATTCAGCATCACAAAGTGCTTTAAAACAAACTTTTCTGTGTAGGAATGCAAGTAAATGACTATAATTTGACATCTTGATTGGGTAATAAAGTAAATGTGAAAATTAATGGATAACAACTATATTTTTGCATTAAAAATATAATTTTGGCAAAAGAGCTTCTACATACCGGTGTATTAATTACTACAGAAACTTGCAAAATTTGTTTGGTCATTGCAAATGCTGTTATTTTAAGAAAGCTGTGGCATAACATTGGGTGGTGGTCTAATAAATTTGTTAAGCACTGTATATTTAATATGATTAAAAGGTGTTGATGGTAGCTGATTGTAGCTTTTATTGACACCATTACTATTCACATTATTTGCCTCAAATTAGACTATCCTTATATCCTGTGTACTAATATAATATATATAAACGCCAAACAAATGGGTTTGTCTGACTCACATGGCACGAGGAACTAGTCAGTCAACATTTCTTTTCTGTTACTCATTTATAATTGAGGTGGTTAACGTGCAGTCTTACCTCTGCCTTATAATTTGTACGGTAAGCACACAAGAGACACAGTAGCTTCAGTGCTACAATTGCTTTTTATTATTGTTATTAACCGTTAACACAATCAGCAGAGAATAAAGGGGTGAAAAAAGACAGAAAAAGACTAACTGGTATCAGATCTTGTTGAAAGCTGCTACATCAACACTCTGGACCTGAAAGAGGAAAAAGGCTGACATGAGTTTACAAGGTTTCAAATACAACAGCATAGTATGATGCGCTTTAATGGCAGTAATATACAGATCACTGTAACCACTGCCAGTTTAGTGGGTACATACAAAGTGATTAACTTATCCAAAGTGAGTTACATTGTTTGCATGTGGGCAAAAACAAGTGTCAGCAGAAGCAAATACAACTTTAGTTTAAGATGTTTAAGTGTTTTGCAGCTCCACAACACAGTTGATACAGATAAACAGTTGGGAAAATGCAGCTCCAAAACAAAGACGTTTGACACCAAGATTAAGTGGTGAAAATTAAATTGATCATATCATTCAGAATAGTTGGTCGGTTTCTGTGTGTGACCACTATAGATACGCTGAGGAGTACTCACATAGTCTTCAAACTTGGTGATCTCCTCCTCCAGCATGTCTGTTCCCACCTTGTCATCCTCCACCACACATGCAATCTGGAGCTTTTTGATGCCATAACCCACAGGAACCAGCTTGGATGTGCCCCATAACAGGCCATCAGCCTGAATTGAGCGCACACACTCCTCAAGCTTGGTCATGTCTGTTTCATCATCCCACTGAAATAACAGGACAGTCTCCATCAGCTAAAGACATTTTTAATCCCATTTTGATAGATGGATGTTACATTGGGACTCACAGGTTTGACGTCCAGTAAGATGGAAGACTTGGCAATGAGGGTGGGCTTCTTGGCCTTCTTCTCTGCATACTCTTTCAATCTTTGCTCTTTTAGCTTCTCTGCCTCTTCATCCTCATCACTACCGAACAGGTCAATGTCGTCCTCATCCTCATTAACTGGTGTGCTGGTCTTCTGCTGGACAGTAGTACCCTAAGAGGAGAAACTGTGTTTACTCGTATATGCTGCTAAAATAAAACTAAAGCCAACGATGATGAACTGAGGGAGACTTTGTGTAGAAAGGGAGACTCACATTTGTGTAGCGGACTGAAGGAGCGGGAGCTGGTGTCACAGCTGCAGGAGATTTCTCCAGGACTGCTATGCGACATTCCAGTTTAGAAAGTGCTACCCTCAAATCATCTACCACTGGAGAAACGGAGCCAGAGACCATGAAGATTATTAAGCAAACTGGCATGGAAATTACTCAAAGATCCATTATAATGTCTAATGAGTGATCCTGCAAGAAATTTTTTTCAGGAAATAATCAAATATATTTCCCAGTTAGAGCTTCTCAAATACTAGTATTCTCCATTTGAATATAATTTTAAAATGAATATTTCTAAGCCACTGGTCACCTAAAATAAGCAGCACAGATTTAATAATTTGAACACATTGAATATTAATTTCCTGACTAGATTTTGTTGTACAACTACTTAAGGATCTGATAAATTTGGTCATAATTTTTCTACATATTTTCATTTATCCACCTTATTTAGCAAATAAAACATGAAAAAAAAAAAAAAAGGTACTTATCTCATAATGCAATTGCTTATATTTTCTGACCAACAGCTCTGGACAATGACAAATAGCTATAGAGCCTCATGTTGAAGAGACTGGAGTCCACAAATGTTTGGAATCTCTATTTGTCAAATTCACATTTTCAGTTATTCATTCATAATCAATCAATATATTTCATCAATATATTTGATTCTCACAAGCAGATCTACACACACATGGTACCTATAAAAATAAGGATCTGCCTTCAAAAAGATAAAGATAAATTGCATGAATATTTCATCCACGTTGAAAAACATAACCACCTTTGTGTAGGTTGTGGTTCTCCAGCTCCAAGCTCTTTATGCGAGAGATGATTTCTCCTTGATCAGCTGCACTGTTGCAACTGCTGGTGCTCTACACACAAAGACAGGAGCAATAGTTTGAAATCTAATGCACAAACCAGAAAAATTTGTACCTTGAAACTCACTGACCACAGCACACAACAGATTCATAGACCCTGACGGAAATATAAAAGGCAACTCTTTGTTTTGTGTGTGCAACAGCATGCACAAAATCACGCAGCTTCTGTCTTTGAACTCTGTCTTTGGTTGAACTCTACTTAAATCAAACTTAAGCGTTGATGTCAGTGTGGCCCCATGACCAAGCGGTTGGCAGCAAACGTGCCTGCAGTGACACACAATGCTCGGTAGCACTTACAAGGTGGGGGTGTTGGCTCATGGGTGCTTGACCAGACCCTGTCTTACTCAATGTCGTCTTCAGCTGAAGGAGGGGGTGAGGAGGAAGAGGAGCAGATTTCAGTAATTGAAGAAGGGGCAGGTGGGGGGGGGGTCAAGGAAAAGAACCGAATGAAGTACATGCTGAAGAAGTGAACATACACGTGAACATGGAACTATGAGGTTCTTGAAAAATATCAAGACTACCACAAGTGTAAGTGAAATGTGATGGTAAATGCTGCATAGTTGGGAACTGCAGTAAACCAATGAGGTTCACACAGCCGGGAACTCATAACACGCTGCCAACTTTTGCAAAAAGAAGAAGGTAAAAATACCCCTGAAACATGGTGATTTGCATTACTATGACGACCAACACTGTGTCAGCCACTGCCAGGTATAGGATAACCAACAACATATACAATTAAGTACCCTGAGGTATTGAAGCCTGTTCTTGTTGCACATTAAACTCCTCGAAAACCTCTAATGCTCAACGGGGGCTGATTTTTCTCACATTTCTCTGCTAATCACACTGAACTACTATGATATGTCACCAGTTGACACAAGCAGAGGTGGCAGTGGGTAGGGCATAAGGCTTGATCCAGATTTTTACGTTAAGTTGAACTAAACATGCTTACAGCCCCGGGGTTTTATTTGTTCGCACTTCACAATTTATCATCGCAGAGTATTTACAGGTATGTAAAATTAAACAACACAAAGACTCTTACCTGCCCTAAACCAGGCTATCAAAAGGGCATGTTGTAAAAAAGAAAGTGCACCTACAAATACTGGACAGGCTCCAGACTGAAAAAGCACAACCAACAGAAAAGCAATACCTCTCTCCAGATACTGCAACAGCAGTGTTTATACTGTTTATTAGTTTCCAGAAGCCTTTCAAAGTGTTCAATAGTCCAATATATTTTGTTAATAAAATTTTACATCTGTAAAAACGCACAGACACTGACCTTTGGATTCACATTATCTTACATGGTTTTCCCTGATTATAATACCGGGAAAGTTAATTATAGCCCATAAAGCGTCTATAGATCATTATGAATCTGGGTGAATTCAACCTTAGCGGCTTCACAATATTCCTGACGATTTTAGTACTATATGTAAAATAGACTACATATAAATGCTGACAACCTCAGCTAGATGCAACACAAACAAGTGCACTCACTCCTGCCAGAGATTTCTGTATGTTTTCCCGGGCCCGTGCAATATCTTGCAGGATGGCATTGGCTCCAACATCCTGAGGGAAAATGAACAGACATCCACAGTGATTGATAACTTGACACTGTTATGTTTGCTTGTGTATATGCATTGTGTCCATGTAGCTTAAACAATAGTCTTAAGTTTTAATGTAAACCCACGGTTTTATTGTCTCACTGTTCTCTGAAAATAAAGTGGTGAAGAAACTAAATTTTAGACCCATTCAACAGCCAAACACACATCCTCCACAGCTTGCATTGCAATTAGAATTAAATTTTGACAAGTAGATTTTATTGTTTCAGTCTTAAATGTTTTGCTGTCTCCCTCCCAAGAGACAGCACATGGCCATGGCCTACAGCAAGATTTGGCAAATTCACCCAACATCTAACTTTTTGCATAAATGAAGTAATGAACCGTTATTAACTTAAATAATACCACGGGCAAATTCTTGACCTAATTTATGATGTAAATGTGTCGTGCTTCTGTCTATTTTTGTTCTTTTTGGAGATTACTGTTGGTGCATTCAAAAATATACACAAGGGAACTACTTCAGATGGGATGGGTGGAGTGACAAATTAAAAGTTAAATCTTATGAGGGCACCTGTGTTGGTTGTGAAGGACCATTCATTCGCTCATAGAAACACCTCTCTGCCTCGTCATAGCAAGGTTTGTCGAACCAGATCTTCTCCTGGGCCAGAAAGTTGACTGTGCTCATGTTGCTACAGAGGAGAGTGAGGAAGGAGAAGAAAGGGATGTGTGAACAGGCCATAGCATGTTAGGGAAGAAAAGAAGAAAAATCCATGATAATATTATATACAAAAATTATACTTAATCACCTTCTTTTTTCTACAGTCACAATACTACATTTATTGGCTCTTAAACATTTATGGTTAGCATTTTTTTTTATCTACAGTTCCCGCAAATAGACGACCCCAACACAACTATACACAATAAAAAGTAAAAAAAAAAAATAAAAAAAAAAAAAATAAAAGGTGAAGTAATGTTGACTAAATGTAACAATGGTTCGTACAAAAAGTATTCAATGGGGGTGGGGGAACAGTGCAAAGAATTAATGAATCAAGACAAACAAACAAACAAAACTCAAGCTGAACAAGGCAGGTGTTTAAAAAAACACAACAACAAAAAACTCACACATTCAATAAAAAAGGCAAAAAATGATGGCATAAAGAGAAAAGCAATGAAAGATGAACTGAAACATCAGGAGTGGCTCCCTTCTCCCAGTTTGGTCATACTTGTCCCTCAATGGGGCGGTGGAGGCAACTGAGGAAGCCTCAGCTTCTGGCCTCCGACTCTTCTTCACCACCATGGTTTTAATGCCACTGCATCCATGGAAATGGCTCTCCGCAGTTTCATACCACCACTTGTCCAGCCACACTCGCTCGCTGTCCGGATGAAGGAGGTAACAGATTCCTGCCATCGATGCATCTTGCTTCTCGGTGACCTCGGCTGGCTCCTCTTCCTCTTGAATCGGGTGCAGAGCGTGAAAGACCTCGGCTTTACTCTGTTGTGCCACCTGCTTTTCATCTGCTGGTCCATCTTCATTTTCTTCTTCTTCCTCCTCCTCCTCCTCCACAAGGCTTTGGGGGTGGTCATTACCTCTTGATGTTGATGGGCAGCTGGAGTGCTTGGCTGAATTGTTTCCATGCAGATTCTGATAAAAGGCGGCTTCAGCACGGTCGTACACCGGTTTCTCAAGCCACACCTCTCTAAGTAACTCCACAGGGACACGAGGCAATCCATTAATGGACTGATAGTTGGTTGGTGTACCAGCTGCCTGCTGGATCAGAGGAGTTGCAGGAGTCACAGTTAGAGACTGATATCCTTCGTCCGGTGTTCTTGGTGTGATGGAGCGGTTGCGTGAGGAAGGGAGGATCAAAGAGTTTGGAATTGAAGGCTGCATGGATGCTTCCACAAAGTGGCGCTCTGTTTCGTCAAAGCTCGTCTTGTTCACCCACACTGACTGCACAACATGGTGACAAGCCACCTGATCACCATGGTGGCAAGCCAATCCAGAGAGAGATGGAGCCACAGTAGATGGATGGTTTGCTTGTTTTCCTGAGACTGGCAATGACCAGTTCAAATTGGTGGTCCCACTGGAAGAACTTGCCAGCCAGCACTGGTAGAGGCTCTCAGCTTGCCCATAGCTGCTGCTTTCAAACCACACATTGGCACACTCAGACTGCAGGCCCATGAACCCAGCACGGGGGTCAGGTGGCAGGCTGGCCTTTTTGACTGGCTTCTCCTCAGCCTTGGTCTTGCTGTTGAATTTTTCTTCAGGGTGGCTCTCTGGATTTGATGAACGTTTCTTGCGGCGGCGGCTTTTCCCACTGCGCTTTCCATCTCCATTCAAACTGCCACTTTCTGGGGAGGATGACACCACCTCTTCATTTCTACCTGACTCAGTCTTGTTCCTACAACCTAGTGCTGCATTCACAGAGCGGTCCACCTGACAATGGCCGGGAGGCTGATCATGCTCCATCTGATCCCCTGTGGGAGACTGGGGGATCTTCTTAGACATCATCTTTGATCCGTTGCAAGGGGGGAAAAAGGTAAAAGTAAAAAGAAAAAAGAGAACAACAAGTACAGGCTTTTGGGTTATTTACGCAGGAAGGTTTAGAGACACAACGGGATTAATCTATTAGATGCCGCACAACAGGCATTAGGTTTTGCTTTGTTATAGAGTCTACCACCAAAAAAAGTCTACAAATCAATCCAAAGTATCACAAAACCACATGCAAGAAGCTAAAATGAACCCATGCAGATTAAATAAAATTATGCTTTATGGAATCTATTTGTTATTATCAAGAGTTGGTGTCATCCAGAACATTTTACAGAGCAGTCATTGAATTGCCCTTACATGAGCTATGAGAGTAACACAAGAGTACAACTAAGCATGGAAAATTTTTCTAAATTAGCTGGGTTTTCTGAGGACTAACAAATAACTGCTTTATTGGCAGCCTGCAATATCAGAATCAATCGCCAAACATTGTTTTGTTTCCACTTGACACTTCTTGTCGAAATAACTTTTCTTTTGCCATAACCACCCTAATTTTTCTCAGTAAAACAGACTTATTTTACATGTTAAAAATGAGGCAAGACTCACCCAATCTTGACACAGTGACATGAAAGCATGCAAATCAAAAAAAGCATGTGACGAAGGCAAAACACTAATGAAATATATATATATATATATCAAAATGAGGTTGATGGATCACTGAGATGCTCATGCATGCAAGCAATTCATTCATCCATCTTCTATCACTAATCCGTTTCTGGATCACAGGGATTCCTGGAGCCAATCCCAGCTCACATTGGCCATGGGCGGGGTACACCCTGGACAAGTCACCAGTCCATTTAAGGGCCAACATACAGAGACAGACAGAGACTAACCACCACTCACACTCAGACCTACGGGCAATTTAGAATCACCAATTAACCCAAACATCAATGTCTTTTGACGGTGAGAGGAAACTGGAGTACCTGGAGGAAACCCTGCAGGCACAGGGAGAACATGCAAACTCTGTACAAGGAACCCAACCCGCAACCTTCTTGTTGTGAGGCAACAGCGCTAACCATTATGCCTCTGTGCTGCCCGCATGCAAGCAAGCAATAGGTTAACAAATATTAAAGTTTATTGTTAAATCAAAAGAGCAAGCCATGCAATTTTAATGACGTTTCAGTATTGTATTGCAACATAGGACATGCATTCCCTTAACATTTCATCAAGTGAATACTACTAATTTTGAACTAACACCAACATGCAGCAAAATTTAATTTGGACATTGTTTTGTTTAGTTATTTCCTACTAATGTTGATTTATCTAAAACATTTATTTAAGCTCTTAGCTCACCTTCCGTGGTGAAGTTGCTGAGTTTAAACTAGTATCAAAGTCAAATGCTCAACACCTTCTTTTGATCCAGTTTATCGCAAGCCCTTGAAAAATTTTTAAGAAAATTAACAATCACCGCCTCGTAAAACTATTAAACCAGTACAGAGGATACAACTTCAAGGCACAATTTGAAGTAAAGAATACTTACTTGTCAAATTCTGAATGCAACATGAGAAGGAAGAAGTAACATGTTAAAGACTAGGAGGGGGGGGGGAGAAAAAAAAAAAAAGATTCAAGCACACACACTCACACAAAAAGCCTCCTTGCAGACATTACAAAACATTCCTGCCTGAAAATTGCTTTCAGGATCAAATATTAAAAACTTACAAGATTACCAAAGAATAATTGGCTACATCAAAAGCCCTCCCCCTCTCACCCTTTGTCCATTTGACCTCTCAGCTAAAGCACAGAGCTCTGGGGATAGACTTTTGCATTTTCCACCAAAAATGGAGATTTGTTATGAAAGCCGTTTTAGCAAAACATCTAAGTTCAACTAGGCAATCAAGTACCGTATTTTCCGCACTATAAGGCGCACCTAAGAGCCTTCAATTTATTCAAAAGCTGACCATGCGCCTTATAATCCGGTGCGCCTTATATATGGATCAATATTGATATTGATCCATATATATATCTGCCAGGGGATCGTAAATGCCTGGGCTGATATATCGGTCTCAACTGTGGTCCGAGCTTTCAGGAAGGCAGGAATTGTCGATGAACTGCCTGACAACAACAGCGACACTGACTCGATTAATGACGACTTTGATGAGACGGAGCCGGGCGTGTTGGATGCCGCATTCGCCCAGCTCTTCAATTCGGACACTGAAGAAGAAGAATTCGAGGGATTGGTAGATGAGGAATGAACTGATAAAGTGAGCTTTATGTATTTCTTTTGTGTGTTTACAGTTGAACAAGGTTGGTCATATTGTGAATATGGACATTAACGCATAACGTAATGTAACGTAACGCAATCCCAGCCTCTACTGTAGCGCCTTATAATGCGGTGCGCCTTGTATATGGAAAAAGTTTTAAAATATGTCATTCATTGAAGGTGCGCCTTATAGTGCGGAAAATACGGTAAATTTGCTAGAAATTCACAATAAAAAGATTGCTCTGCATATTTTTCAGCCAAACCAGGAGGTGCTACGTAATGATGTGCTGGATTATTTTTCTCACAATTTATAGATTTTTCAAATACTTGTCTGGTTAGCCTGCTAAAACAACTCCAATCTACACTTTTCAGACAACAGGTTTATAAAATCATGACCATCATCTTTCAGGTCAGAAAGCATTACAAGCTGGGGAGGAATGGATTAGTGCTTTACAGAAGCTTTTTGAGTGTGCCCTGGTTCCATTAATAGCCAGTGTAATAACTCTTAAAGTATTTGAAGAACACGAGGGATCAGCTACAGTTGTTAGCCTTTTTTATCTCCTTTCTGATAGTGTACATTTTTAAATTGATCATGAATCTGGTCTTAATAATTGTCTGGAGCACCTCATTACTATAGCTTATTTTGTTGTCATCGCGTTGTTAGGTACTATTTTTAATCACAGATTTGGTGCACTAGTATATATTTCTGGCAGCAGGACAGTGAATGTGGGATCAACTCAAAATAAACCTCAGAGAACTACAGAACACACTGAACAGTGCAGCTCATTGATGTGTTTTTAATAGTTTCGTGATAAGAATTCAATGCTATTGAGCAGAGAATTAAGCTCGATCAGACTCTGCGTGGACAATAATAAGTGTTAAGATCAAATAATTTTTGGCTCCCACTTTTTAATGTGGTGTGTTGGGGGCTTACTTAATATCACCATTGTTATCATTTAAACAGTGGCTTCATATTCTAATCAAAGAATACTCATATAATTTTATTGAATTATTTGAATGTTGACTAACGCAATCAGACACCATTTACTGAACCAGGACAAAGCCCATGGAGCAAATATTATGCTATACTGTTGATAATACAAGATTTTAACATAGGCTTCCTACTATTGACCCTCACACTCATACTAATTTTAATAGATTATATTTAAGAGTAATAGCACCTAACAAACTTAGGTATGAACGCTTTGAGCGACAATGGGTGATCTGGCTTTGATTTGGTTACAAATGCATGAAATTATTAACTTTTATACACCATTTTAGTCACTTCCACTGTACAGGACAATAATGATAAACAACTATCATGGATTAGACATTTCCCACATCCTGGACCTGGAAAAGGGGTTGAATTGATTGACAAGTTGACATTTATTAAAAGGGTCTACATTCAAGGTCTTTGTCTATATAACTTTAGCTTTTCCAGTTGTAACTAGCTAGAGTTGTCAGTAATAACACAAGGCCTTTGTGGATTAAATATGATTCATGAAAATGAAACCAAATGTTTTAACTGGATTTACTCCAAATCTGCAAGAATAGGCACGAATGCAGAGATAACTGATCCCATATAATGGACTTCCCACTTGAAAACAACATGGCACTTTAGCTGAATGGCCACAAATGTGTGCTGACATGATGACAAATCTGGTAGTGAGAGATGTTGGTCGGTAAAACTCAGCTCTCATCAGCAGAAGGAGCGCCCTGCTAACCATAGCATTAGCTGTCTTTCAAACCCTCCAAGCGGCTCCCAGCTTCGACGAACAGCCCTTTGGTTATATTTTCTTGGGACCTCCAAACAACCATGGCTGTTTTTATATTTCTCTCGCTCTCTGTCTTTTAATTTTGGCATTTACAAAGATGGACACAGCTGTTCCAAGAGTAGAGTGTCCGCCAGGCATGACTGCCACTGCGGGAAGCATTAGCGATAGCAGCCAGCGTCCGGCTAGCTGCTCGTTAGCCTCGGCTAACACCAGACGAGTCCCCCACTGTCCCCCAAACCGCCGAGTGCCCTTCAATTCCCCACGTCTCCCGGCAGATCCCCGATGCTGCCCCCCAAGACTGACCTATAACTCTTAGACAACGTTTATATTACTTACTGTTGTGATTTGTTGTCTTGTTGGAGTGAGACCAGACCAGTGTACAAAACGCGTGTTTCTCCAGCCGTGAGTGTCAAGGAGGAGGAGGAAGAGGAGGAGGAGGAGGAACCGGAGGAAGCAAAAAAGCAGCCGTGAATGTGTTGAAAATTCATAAACTGTGACCAGTTTATCAATCTTTTAACCTTTGTCCTCGACTGAAATATTTTCACTTTTTATGACACATCATACTGGTCACTGCTCACTCATTTCCTACTCATCTTAAACCAAGCAATTCAGTCATAGACCAAGAATCTGTATCACGAAGCTGGATTTCAGCTTTGTGAGGCAACTTCCGGGTTAACTGGGTTTACGGTGGCACGAACTTGGTTTACTTTTTTTTTTATTAGGGTATATTTCCATGGTAACTAACGCGGAACGCCTAATCAGCTCCGGAGCATAGTATGTTCTGGATAAGAGCGTGGCTGTAAGAGTGGCGAGTAGAACCGGAAGAGAGAGGGGAAATTCAGAGACAGAATTAACCCGTTTTATTTTCCGGACGAGGTTCGGTAGACTGAAACAGATCCGGATGCTGGGAACAGCGCTCTGACAGCTGACAGAGTGGAGTACAGACTGGATGGATGTGTGGCACTGCGGTCCTTTGCCTCAAGTAAGTGATAGATTTTTTCTCCATTTATTCATTTATTTGTAACCTTCTAGTGATGTTTTATAATCCCATATAAAATGTTATACTGGACAAGAATGACAGCAATATGTAATGTAAATTATTTATTTGTTGCTAATAAATTGATTAGATAGTCCACTCATTCATTCATAGGTACGTTCATGTATGCTGTTGACAACGCTGAGAACCTCAGCAAGCAGCAGGGCTATCCACTATGCAAAAAATACAAATAAAAAATACAAATAAAAAATAGCAGCATATGGTAGCTGCACACTGAATGTTATCTTCATTATATTCTGAAACTGAGTTATGTGATTATCATCAAGGCTATTTCTTTTTAACTTTAGGGCAGTTCAGTGGAGGGCTGCTGGGTCACAGGGGATATGCATGCCAGTAAACGACTGAATTACCTTTCTCTTGTGCTTTTTCCACCCCCTCTCTACAGTCTGCATCAAGAAGGACCCTCATTATTTTAAAGGACAAGCTCCTTTCATGTCACATTTTTTTCTGTGGGCTGCAAACAATATCAAGCCATTATTGTGATGATCCTCAAAAAAGGATACAGTGTACAAAAAAGTGCAGCTTTATACACATTGGTTATAGCTCACAACAGGGACACATATACAGCCTATAAGATATTACAGTAGACCTGCTGACCACTTTGAACTATGTTCTTATGTTTGTTTTTCATTTGCTCCACTGAGGTTGCAACTGTAATACTGAGGTTCAAATTGTCAATCAAGTGATAAAAAGAATCAAAAACATCAATTCATACATTATCATACAACTTAATGCCACACTTTTCTAGACATTTTTTCTGGCTGCATGGAATAAAGTACAGTACACTTTCTGATGCTAAAAACTTTTTTTAAATCTTGTGTTATATTTCTTACATTTTAGCAAGTACAATCAAGGACCATAATATCGATAATGATGATAGTATTAAATACCACGATAATAATAATAATAATAATACTAATGATAATAATAATAATAATAATAATAATAATAATAATAATAATAATAATAATAGTAATCAAATTAAGAAATTCTCTAAATAAAGACACACACATTGAACATTTTCTGGGCTCCTTTTGTTCTATTTATGTCTTTGTCTGTCTGTTTGTCCCCATGTCTGACATTAGTAACAACCAACCTGCATGAATATATGTTGACAATATGTTTTATTACAATGTAGCGATTAATGATCACTTCATTCCTCTATAGATGTAATGCACTGTAGGAGAGAGTGGCACTGTACCAAGATGGCCGCCGTGTAGGCATGTCGCTCCGGTCGGCAGCAGCAGTCAATGCGGCATCTATGTACATATGTCTATGGCTGTCACCACAGATAGGTCAGTCCAGTGCACAGCCTGCTCTGAAATTAAAGCTCTCATCCATGTGTTTTGTCTTTATTATCACAACCAGCTACTGTGATTTCTATCAATAAATAGGCTAATATATTTGTGAGTTTACATTTTGAATAGTGTAGACTTTTGGAGGAAATGTGTGCTTATTCACAGTCTTTTTTATTTTTATGTCTTAAAACCACTTCCATTATAGCAGGGAAAACGCATCCTGACAACAGCATTTCGACACAACACCTGCACTGACAAGCATAAAAGAAACGTATGTTTGTATTGTAATAGTTAATATTATATTGTTAAATGTTAAAAGCTTGTCCCTCTTGTGATCATTGTGCTGAAATTTTCCAGTCATCCATTGTGAATTGCATTGCTTTTTGCTTTGCATTGTGATTGGTCGGAAAACGCAAACCCCGCCCTTTCTATGTGAGTGCGCACTGATCTAGATAGAAAACATCTGGGTTCAATTAGCGAGTTGATAACCTGCTTTGTGACACTGATTATCGGGATTACTGATGTCTGGGCAAGTGAAGCCAGAGCTGTGGTGTCAGAACAGTCTCATAAAGAATTAACTCTGGCGCAGCTTCTCACGAATGCACATGCTTTGTTTCGTTGTTGTATTTCGGACCACACTAATTGTTGAATGGGCATTAACGAAATCTGTATGTTGAATTTTGAGACTGCTCTGACGTCTTAGGTCAACCAACATCACCATTGGCTGATGAAGCTGTCAATCAAATGTATGTTTCTAATTGGCTGATTCATCAGCCAGATTTATTCGTTTGTTTAGCATTCTATCAGTATTGTAAAATGAGATTTTTTTATTTTATAACAGTCCTGTACAAAAAAAACAAAAAACAAAACGTAAATGTAATGTAAAAAGCCGACAGTGTTCACAGTAAATATCTGTATTTTTCAAAGCAGTCTCTGTAGAATAACCAAATGTTTTTTTTTTTAACTATCATTTGACAGAAAGTGTTTGGCAACTTGTGCTGCCATACTTTTTACTGTTTTTGTTTTTTTCTAAGATTTTTTGTGTACTCCAGTTGCTTGATTTCCAGCTCTCGGTTCCTTTTATAAAGGGCCCCCATACTGCCTACTCCAACCTGTATTATTATTATTATTAATAATAATAATAATAATAATAATAATAAATTTATATATAAAGTGCTTTCCATCAAAGTGCTGTACAGCAAGTAGAATATGAGGACACACAAAACATAAAAAAATGCAAAGCATATTAAAACAATGTCAATAAAAAGGAGTCGAGAGCCGATTATAATCCTAAAATAAAATAAAAACAATTTAAACTAAAATTAAATTAAAACACACACAATCAGGAGTTGTATGTCAAAGGTAAAAAGTGGGTCTTTAGCTTTGCTTTAAAAATGTCCACTAAGCTGGCCTGCCTGATGTCAAGAGGTAGATTGTTCCATAACGTTGGGGCACGAAAAAAAAAGGCACGCTCACCGACAGTCTTTTTGCAGACCATGGGGACACACAAAAGGCCAGACTCCTGGGAGCGCAATAGGCGTGTGGACACATATTGTTTCACCAGATTGGAACGATACGAAGGTGCGGTACCATTTACAATTTTATAGGTGAAAAGTAACACCTTGAAGTCTGCTTGCACCTGAACTGGAAGCCAGTGTAAGGAGGCCAGCACTGAGGTAATGTGATCGAATCTACCGACTCCAGTCAGGATACGAGCTGCAGCATTTTGAACCATTTGCAGACCATGAGTGCTTTTTTTGGGTAAGCCAGACAAAAGGGCGTTACAATAGTCCAATCATGATGTCACAAATGCATGGATCAGAACCTCAATCTTTAAATGATAAAGCAGGTCTGATCCTAGCAATGTTTAAGTGGAAGAAAGCAACTCTTGTAATCTCTTTAATATGGAGATTAAAAGAAAGCGTGTTATCAAAGACCACACCAAGATTCCTGACTCTGTCTCCACAATGAATAACACAGTCATCTAGAGACATAGTAAAGGTTAGGGTTAGGTGGCTCCACTTTGATGGTCTAATAAGCATCATCTCTGTCTTGGTTGAGTTCAGTAGTCCAAAATTTTCTGTTTGTTAGACTCATCATCGATAGTAAGTGGCATATAGCTGCAAATCATCCGCATAACAATTAATATCGATATTAAAAGAACGGAGAAGCTGACCCAGTGGTGCCAGATACAAGGAAAAAAGCGGGGGCCCAGAACGGAACCCTGTGGAACTCCATACCTTACTGTACAGGACTCAGAGCAGGTGTTGTTGATCACAACACTTTGTGATCTCTCCAGCAGGTATGACTTCAACCACAGGAGGACCTGACCTAAGATGCCAAAAAAGTTCTCAAGCCTGTCCAACAATATCTGATGATCCAGGGTGTTGAAAGCAGAGCTCAAGTCTAGCAGTAATAAAATAGTGGGGGAGTCTGAGTCTAATGAAACTAGCAAATCATTTACCACTTTTGTAGTGGTTTGACCTGAAGGCTGATTGTAATGACTCAAGTAGTACTGTATGAGCTGATTTGTGATCACTTTCTCGAAAAGTTTTGATAAAAAGGCAAGTTTTGAGACAGGTCTGTAATTTGTCAGAGAGTCAAAATCTAAGTCAGGCTTCTTTAGTAATGGTTTAACCACTGCAATTTTAAAACAATCTGGGAAAACCCTTGAAGAAAGTGACATGTGCAATAGATATAAAACATAAGGTCCTAATGTTGACCATAGATCTTTTACAACCCAGGATGGCATAGGATCCAGAGAGCAAGTTGTACCACGAGCTGACAAAAACCTTCGTAATTTGAGGTGTTCATCAAGCAATAGAGATGAGTGAGACAGACTTTTCACTTATGTCGGTGTGCTGTATTCATCATTCAATTACATGTTCTTGGTAAGCATAAATCTCAAAAAGTAGACATAGGACTGCTAGAAATTATAAAACCCTTACCCTTTGTTTTTTTGTAGGCCTAGAGGTGGAGGCAACAGACTGAGGGAAGGGCATCGGAATGTCCTCTCCTAATCTGAAACAATAAACATGCTTTTTGCATTTTACCCCCAAAGCAAAGAATTGCTGCTAGGAGCTGCTGACACTGAGGTCTGATTGTGTACCCCTTTGTATCCCCTCCATGATTGGCCTCCCTTCATTGTTTGCAAGGGCCAGCTCCTCTGAGGCTGTGTAATCTGCTGGACCGGGGCCCCCTCTAGTCTTTCTCCTATCATTTTTCTTCCTGTTTGCTTAAGATAATATTAACACTTAATGTGTTACGCAGTGACCTGTCTGGGGTGTACCCCACCCTTGCCCTTGCCTGGAACGTTGGCTGGGATTGGCACCAGCATCCCTCACGACCCAGAAAACGGAAAAGCGGTAGAAAATGGATGGATGTTACGCAGTGTATGATCCACATTACGCTAAAATAGTGATGTATGCACAGCAAATGCATCCCATTTATATATATATTATATTTTTGTGCTTGGTCCGGAGTTGCTGTTGGCACTACAACTGATAGAACACCAATTAGAAAATTGCTTCGACTTTAATCACAAATAAAAGAAATCAAATTAATTTCACTTTGATTTGGCCCTAATCTAAATGATTTCCACGTATCCTTCATTGTGACATCATGTCAGGGAGCGAATTAAAGTAATATAATGATATACTATATATAGGCTATATTAACACATTTGCACAGTCTGCCAGGCGTCCTCTCTTGCCTTGTTTGGAGCAACAGTGGTATTAGGTATTGGTTTGAATTTTTCATGTGTAATCGGTTCCATTTTTCATCAGAAATAGCGTCAAATAATGCCTAAACACCCCTTGTTATGTGAACGTGCGTAGAGCCTGATGAGGCAAGCCTGGGTCGACAAATCAAGCTGATAACCACCACTGTGATAATCTGCTGAGCTTCCTTCCTTCCTTAAATTAACCCTGCAGCAGTAATTTATTATTATTTCCATTAACTTATCTGTGTCTTATTTCTATATTATTCTTATTCAAACTAGACAAAAAAAATCCAATCAAATCTCTTTACATCCCCTGATAATGTTGTCAATGTGTTGGTTTAGTTCAACCACCTAGAATATTCCATTTATAATGATCCAAACTAGAAGAAAGCAAACAATAACTAACTAAATAATAACTAATCTGCTGACATATTAGTTCAGTAAATGTAGATCTATTCCTTAAATTTCTATGATTCATGTATCTTCCCTTGCTCCAAAAAAAAAAAAAAAAGATCTAGCGAAGTACAAGAAAATTAGACAATGCAGAAAGCAGTTCAGTTTACATTACATTACACAGCAACTAGATGGATGTAACACACTGTAATGCAGCTGTACAACCATGATCACTCTTCAATTACTCCAGATTAAAATGTTATATTATCAAGTTGCCTTGTTTCAGCTGATTGATGCTGCTCTAAGTGAGAGTTTGGGTTATTAACCATGAGGTCAACTCAGGTACATCCACAGGCGGAGTGATGTGCCGATGAGGATGGGGGCATCAGCAAAAATGTGTTAAAAATTTTATTTTGAAACTTGGCCGTATTACTATTTCTATTGTACTTTGAGTATTTCTGCAGTCTTCAAACAACAAATAACCCCAATTATCATTTTAAGTCCACATTGCTTACAGACATCCCTTGGCCTTCAATAAACTCAACTATAATGAGAACAATATCCACAATTATGGGTACAATAAAATGGTACCAACCATTTCCGATTTTTGTAATAGTGCAAAAAATGTGTTATTGCTGTGCACCTTTGAGTCACCAATCTTTCAAAAACAGGTAGATCACAGAGTCATGAGTAAATTATTTACTTGTCAGTGTCAGTTGTAAAGCCAATATTCACTTTTTGCTCAAAATTGCTCATTTGCTCAACATTTTGATCAGAGGCAGAAAAGAAGAGAAAGATGAAATGCACTTGTCTAGGGGTAGAAAGTGGGAGAAATCAAAACCAAAGCTCCTATCTTGTCTGTATGATCCATAATGTTGAGCCAAAAAAGTCACAACTATTTTTAGGCTTTACTTAATTCCAATGAGCAGCTATTAAAAGGAAACCAGCTACTGTCAATTTCTGCCTCCTGGCACTGACTTTCTGCCGAGTTCCCTGGCTCGTTCTGTCGCTGATTCCACAGCGCTCATGGTCGTTGCCCTCATGCCGCCTTGCTCCAGTGCATGAAGACCATAAATAGTTGTTCCGCCTGGGGTGCAGACCTCAGAGCGAAGCTGAGCTGGATGCTTCCCGGAGTCACGTAACAATCTCCCAGCGCCCTGCAGAAAATGGGAGCAAAATTTAAATTTAACAGCGTGCTAATTGTATCAATGACAAGTAACCACAGCATGTCTTATTGCATTGTGTTAAAAAAACAAAACAAAAACTGCCAAGTGAAGTCAAGTATTATTCTGTTTGTAGCTTGCACTTCAGCTTAAAACATATGTAATTTTTCCAAACAGAAATCCGAACATTAGCAGAAATAAAATGATGTTGCTAGTGTGAGACACAAACACTATAAAACTGACCAGAACAGTTTGTGATGCAATGCTTTGGGCCAGAGCATTAGGCATGCCCATCTTAACAGCTCCTTCTGCCAGTGCCTCAGCAAACAGGTACACCTGCAGAAAAGATTCACCACAGGTAACATAACATCACCATTCATAAGAATTACAATTGCTTTAAAAAAAAACATGTTAAGACACTGGGCTTTTTGCATGTTTTTCAAATCTTTAACCCCCAGCATTGCCCCTTGAAACACCCCAAAGATATTAAGCCATGTGAGATTTCTACTCTTGTATAGTAGGCAGTATGATGAGTTCTTGGTTAACAAATGTCTTGGTGACTTTGTTTTGGCCGTCTGTATTAATTTATGAAGTTTATTTTTGTTTTCTGTACAAATCTCTTTGAAATTGAGGATTTTCATAAGTCATACATGAACTTGCTAAATTAAGCAAAAATAACTGGTTGTAATAAGATCAGACCAGAGGTTCACTGTGATTGTTACACAAGGCTAATTTGACACTCTGCATGCTGATTTCTTTACATCAGTGAAGGGAGTTCAAACCAGAGCTTGTCTTCCAAAAATACAACACTTTAGTTTGCTTGAGCAAATAGTTGGCTGGGAGGTTAATGATCTGTAGTGACTTTTGGGCTGAAGCATTCTTTGTGGAATGAAATAACCAAGTGATCCATTTCTGCCACTTTAACTTGAGATATATTATCATGAGTGATCCATAAGATAATGACCAGCTGCCTGTGTAGTTTGCCCTTTAGCTACCAAAACAGCCCTGACCCATTGAAGCATGGACTCCACTCGATCTCACTAGAATTGAGCTGTGGTATCTGGCAGCAAGACATTAGCAGTAGATTTTTAGTCTTGGGAGTTGTGAGTCTGTGCCTTCATGGATCAGACAAGTTTGTCCAGCACATCCCACAGAACCTTGATTGCATTATGATCTTAGCAATTTAGAGCCAAGGCATTGCCTTGTCAATCCTAAAAATCAACCTTAAACTACTTTTTCCATGTAGTGGGGAGCAATATCCTGCCATTATGTCTGATCAGAACGATTATAACTGTGCTTACAAAAATTTGTATTCAAATTCTTCAAGTTCTTAATTGCTGCCATGATGGTCTGCAAGCAGATAAAACTACTTATTTCAAAATAAACAAAAGGTCCCTCACAAAAGCAACTCCACTCCCACTCAGTCCAGTATGGATGTCAATCCAGGTTTCAGGTCCCTCCTCCACCAGACCGCAATGATGCAACAAAGAGCGAAGCAACGCTGCATCCTCCAGTTTTGCATTCCTTCCTCGTGCAAACAGGAGAGCTCCTTCCTGAACCATACACGGCAGGTTGGGCATCAGCCGAATGACAACAGAATTCTCTGGTAGGAGCTTGGAATTGAAAAGATGAAAAAAGTTGAAGAGGAGCACTCAGCACACAACTCACTTCTCGTTTTTAACATCACTATATTGTATATCTTGTGCTCACCTCTTCTAATGTTGTCAGTGTCACTCCTGCTGCAACAGACACAACTGTGTGTCTGTCGGTGATGTGCTGGGAGACCTCATTGAGAACTAGTGGAACCAGGTGAGGTTTTACTGCCACAAAGACTACATCAGACCCACAGACCACCTCTATGTTGGAGTGAGTGACGACAATCCCCAGCTCCTGAAAGCAAGTGGAGAAGATTGAAATAATGTTTTAAGAATATTAACATGTTGAGATGAGTCATGGGGTCAAATGTAAAAATGCATAGAATAATCACACACACACAAATGCAGGTAAGACAGACCAACAGCTAACCTGCCCTTATTTGCCAGGAAATAAGAGGAATACCCCCACTTCTAACTAACCCGCAAACAAATCAGGAAATGATAAGCGATCGATGTACCTGAAAGCGCTCCAGGTTCCTCGAGGATGGCGCACTCACTCTTACATTTACAGGAAGAACATTTCCTAAAGGAGAACCACAATGAGATCCTTAACTCCTTCACTTAACATCCCTACTTCCTTTACGCACGTCTTTTCTTTGACTCACCAGACAAGATGCCCTTTGCAATACCATAGGCCATGTTCCCTGCACCAATGAAACCTATTTTTAGCTGCGTGCCCATTTCAGGGTCCATCTTGATCTGGGAGGAAAAAAACAAAAATAGAGAGGAAAAATGAGAGCAGGATCATTAACAAGTTTATATCATGATTAACTAAAAACTGAGGTTATGAGCCAAACACAATATGACACAATTTCGCACAAATATACCAAATTATAATAATGCAATACAGCTTCAACAATTAGTTGATTATTACATTGGTTAATTGGTCAAAGATTCAAATCTTTGAAGCATTAATGTTTTAGCTTATCATACATTAATGGTAAACCAAACATTTATTTGAATACATCTTGTAAAGACAGAAACTATATCCAGCATTTTCACTACTTTCTGACATAGAAGACAAAATAAATAAATTAATCAGCAGAAAAATTAAGAATCGAAAAGTCACAATCAATGATCAGACCAAGCTGTTTTTACTGAACCTCAAAGCATTACAGTTTTTATTTCCATTTCTCAATCCATTATCCATATGTTTAGAGAGCTAGAGCAGATGTCACAAATGTTAAACAGATGTGACAAAAATAGTTTTGAGAGGGGAGATGAGAACACTGGACACTGCATTGTTACTGTCAAATGCATTTATATGCAGACAAAAACTTGATCATGAGAAATTGGGTTTAAGCAAGAAATTTGACAACATGCGAAATATTGGTCTACAGTTGGTCAGTAATCAGATCCCCCTGACAATTCCTGCTATAGATGAATTTCCCTCATTACATCCTTTTATTTTTGTTGTGCAACTGGCCCCTCAATACTGTTATAAAGTTTACAGGGGCAAGAAATCAACACGGGAGCCAGTCAGTCTAATACTTAAGAGGTTTCTCACACAATGCTGTGAATCTGTCTTGCTCTGACTGACTAGAAACACATTTGCATAAATGTATATAGGATGAGGAGATCTGTGATCTGAGCACAAGTGGTCATTCAAAATGCTGAAGATGAGACATATTCTCATGCCAATGGTGAAGTTGTGTACTGGGAGCTAACCACTTGCCATCACACCCCCCAAAACAGGTAAATGTCCAGTCAGATCTGAAAAGGGTCTCAGGTTACATTCTTTTATCTGTGTGAACACAAATTTCCCTGGCCACAATCCTCTCCTATGGTGTCATTGCTGTACTTTTAATTAACAATTGATAAGTTACCATTTCAAATTACTAAAATGACCCCTCATTCAATCCTCAGGTCACATATGACATCCAATCATTCAAATGGTGGTCTGGTCTATTATATTTTATTCCTTTTATATCAGAAAAATACTGTGAAACAATAGCAGACAATTATCATCCAATGCACACCTACATATATCACAATAAAACCTATTTAGATATCAATGTATTGTGGGAGAAAAAAACCAATTCAGCTTCCGTTTTATTAAGTATGCCTCAGCAAAAGTAATGCAACTCAATGCAACTGTCCATAAATAAATTCTAACTTTATGACAGTTAAATCATATTCAGTCCTTAATAATGTTTTAGCAAGGTGACAAACTGTATGGTTACTCTGGAGGTTGCAGCTTGTTATACAGTTTAATAGTTTAAAAAAAACAAACAAACAATACAATCACAAAGAGACAGGTGGTTAATTAAAGGAATACAATTCCAGACTTTCCAGCTTCTCAAATCAGATTATGTTCTCTATGCAGTCATCTATGACAGAGCTGCAATCATTAGCTGATTCAATTATTTCATAATTAATTGTTGCAGTTCAAGCAACAGGTATAAAGTGATCATCTCATATTACTGAGATGTTCATATAGTGCAACATTTGCTGCCCCCCCCCCCAAAGTATGAAAGTTTCAAACATAATTTTTTTGGACAGTTGATGGACAGAACAAGCAAATTAGTTCATATCCCTGCCTTGTAGTTGCAGTTTTAATGATTAATGGTGAAATATTGGGCAGATTAAGCTGTAATGACAGTTTGTGCACTTTTAATTCTTGGTCTTTTGGATTTAAAAAGTTAACAAGTGGGCCCATTCAACAACACTATAAACGGCAGTCTCTATGATAAACTTTGAGGTGGATAAACTGGTTTCAAACGCAAACACCTTGCAGGGCCTGAAGCCCATTGCATTTGCTTTAGGCTGAACAGCAAACTGACAACTGAGGATATAATTTATAATAATAATAATAATAATAATAATAATAATAATAATAATAAGACATTCAAACAACTGGCCAAAGGATGCATGCATGCAGACAACACAGTAAAGACAATGAAAGGTCACAACTGTGGTCAAATGAGAGATGGCACCGCATCGATCAACCATACAATTAAATCCAGGTTCTGAGTGGTATTGTCCAGGCAGGGCTGCGGCCAGCGCAGCATCGAAGATTCCCCGTCGGAGTCTTCTGTCACCTCATCGTTTCTATCAGAATTCACCCCAGCTCCGACCAGAGAGTGTCTGGACTCCATGATAGCGACCATTGTCTTTTCGTACCGCCACCAGCCCTGAATCTTGGTTGCGGCCGGAGAGTGAGGCTCCCTCTTGCACTTATAGTAAGCGCTTTTGAGAAGTTTCCAGCGAAACTTCAGCTGGTCCACGGACCGGTGGTAGCCCGCCGCCGTCATTCTCCTGTGCGCCACCTTGAAGAGTTTGTTATTCCTCACTTTCCTACCGTCTAGGCACTTCTTCATGTCCAGTTCCTTGAGGATTTCGAGGAATAACTCCGTCTCCTTCACGTCCCAGTTCTGCTTCTTGATGCCGGAGTCGTCCATTGTTATGGCAACGGCGGCTCGGGCCCGTTCAACCCAACACCCGAATCCTCACTCGGCTAGGTGGCTAACGGTTAGCATATCTGATGTGCCAGAGCCGGAGCCGCGCAACTCTTGGCTAAAACCTCAGCTGTATTTAACCCCCGAGCGATGAAAGCCGTCAGATTCTCCAGTTACAACCCACGGTATCTGAAAAACGACCCCCTTGTTGGCATCGTGCTGAGACAGTGAGAATAATCCGGAATAGAATAGATTAGAAATACAATGCACGTGTGTCCTGTTGCCTGGACAACCATAAACTAGCACGGAGTGACACAAACACGCCGCCAGGCGATGCTACGGACAACACCGAGTAACGTTGGTGCTGTTAGGGTATTTATTCACCTGATGTTTTTCTGATTTGCAGATGTCCCACCCTTTGAAAGCTCGAAGTGCTGTTTTAATGTGAAATGCCGCGTTCACCGTCGCAGATTCCACAGACAGACTGGCTCGGGAACCGATGGATTGGCTTGAATCACAGTGACGCCGCTGCACCAGTTGGGTGGTGCTTCCAGCACTCTCTCCTACGCTATCCTTACTTACCACCGCTCCTTTCCAGTACGTTTGCAGTATGAACCGAACGCACCGATTAATAGGCGTGACGCCATTGGCTGCACCGTCATCGTCGAGGCGGAGAAATGGTAGGCGAAAAAAAGAGCTGTCATTGGCGGTAATGCACCTTAAAGCTGGTGCCACCTGCCATAAAACAAAACGAAGAAGAAGAAAAAGAAGACTAGCTGTAATTCCAATCAGGTGTGTCAAGTAGAAGTAGGGGTTTGCCTCTTCTTCCGCCGTGCAAACGACCATTCTGCAAAATTCACCAGGTACATGTTTTTGGACCTTTTACATTTCGTTTTATTCAGCCCTCCCAAAACAGGGATGGCATTTTATTCACATATACTTCACAATTTGCCAGAGACTTTTGTATGTGTTGAAGTGTTACGTTTGAGTGATTTTATTTCTTGTTTCCAATCTCCCTTTTGTGAAGGCAGAAGTAGTTATTTTTTTCAAATCAAATATATGAAAAAATCTAATGGATTAAATTGTTGCATCCTTTGGTCGTGTCAGGGGCGGCAGCAGACATGCCCTTATGCCCTCACCCCGCAGTTGACAAGACCAAAAAAAATAAAAAAAAAATCAGAAAATCAGGGATACGAGGAGGCTGGATAATATGTTGCAAGACTCGTTCTTACGGGCTCTGAAGACAGTTCTGTGTATTTCAGCACATTAATCTTGGAAAGATCAGACTCCTCTAGTGTTAAAACCTTTGTAAAGTGATGTGATGTTACAAATGAATTTACCAATGAAGTTCACACTGAATTTTAAAATGTTGGCTACTGGTGTTCTCCTACAGACATGGCCTGTCTCCTGATCTGCCACCGTTGGTGTCTCCTCCTGGCCATCGCTCTAACCTGTCAGGGTCCTGGAGTGAGTGGGCTGTTTGACTGGTTGAGGCACGCAGAGGCTCCTCCAGTTCCAACGGCTCCACCACCAGTTGGCGTAGCTCCAGCACTTCTTACAAAGGAGGCTCGGTTTGAAATGTCCACTATGGAGGAGAAGTTTTTGTCAGAGGCAAAACAGCTGGAGCTCAGCCCCCTGGATGGTTGTCATCACAGGGTAGGAGATGCATTGTACACTCAGGCCAGTTCAATAATCAAGTCAACGTGAACTTAATTGTCATTCAGACTGTATGTTGGAATGTCACAGTAGAATGGAGCTGTGTTTCTCCTGGCTCAATGCGCAGTATCCAAAAAGGTATTAATATAGAAACAATGGATAAATTAGACAATGCAACACGCAAATTTTAATGATGAAATGCTCAGGTCATCACTTGAATCACATTTGAGTATAGCACAAGGGTGGTTAAATTCAATAGCAATATATAAAAAGTACAGTCATTTGTATACATGCAAGTGTGTTTTTCTTAAAAGGAATTGAAGAGTCTGATGGACTGCAGCAGTCCACTGATTACCCCATCCAGAGGGTAAACAGTCCATTTGTGGGGTGGGTGGACTCTGGTTATTTTAGTGGCTCTACTCAAAAAAAAATAAAAAAATAAATAAATACAACTGTCAGGTGTAGATCTTGTACAGTTTAGAGATAGACAGGTCTTGAGGTCTTGTGTTTTTTCTTTTTTTTTTTTCCTTCTCTCTCCCTCCAAAAAGAGGTAGGGCTGTTGCTGTACCACACTGAGATGCTGATGGTCAGGTTAATGTTACCTCTGTACAACATGTTGAGGATGTGAGGGTGGAGGCTTGGCCTCCTTACTGCTGTGTTGACTGTGCTGCAAGTTATTTTGTGGTTGTAGATATCAGACCAGAAACCTTGTGCTGTGATAGGTCGTGGCCCAACTGAAGACCAGTTGTGAAAGCCTGTCAGAGGAGCAGCTTGCAAAGCTTGGAGTCATGCTGTTCAACTGTCAGGCAGAGATTGAGGGCCGGCGGACCTACACCTGTACAGACATGATGGTGTGTGTGTGTGTGTTTGTTTGTTTGTTTGTTTTTATAATGTTAATTATATGGACAATTATTTCCCAAACAATGACTGCATATATAATTCAATGTTTCAGTCTATTAAAGAGTGCACAGCGGACATGGACTCGGACACATGGAATGCCTATCACATAGTAAGCAACCGAGCTCGCTCTGTTTGCTATGCATCTCGCCAGCATCTCTTTCGGCGCAGAGCAGAGCAGACGGTGAATGCTCTCATCTCCACAGCCACTAGCCAGCTAGATGCTATGAAAGACCTGAAGGTAGACCTTTTTTTTTTTTTTTTTTTTATTTATTTATTTTTAATTCTTGTCACGTGATGAACTGGCCTCCTAATTGTAGTTTTATAAATAGGAGGGTCAGCTGGAGTTAAGGGAACTGACTGCAGCCTCCTTGGACAAGTTGTTGGAGGGGCACAGTGCTCTGCAGGTCCAGCAGGGCAAACTATATGAAGGCCAGGGGCTAATGGAGAGTTCACTGAAGGACAACCTAGAGCGTTTGGGACAGGAGAAGGCTCTTATTGCTTCAGGACAGGAGCTGGTAGCCCAGCTCATTCAGGGCATAGCAAAGAGAATGGGTGAGTGCCACCATAATATTTGATTTCAGGAGCTGTAGCTGATGTCTCAGGCTGAAATCTGCCTCTGTCCCTCCTTCCAGAGAATGTGAGTGCGCATCTGCAGATTCAAGGCTTGGAGGTGCAGGACAACCACAAGGCCATTGCGCAAGACCTTACAAATGCCAGACACCAAGCGCAAGATATCTATGAAAAAATAGGTAATAAAACAAGGGCATCCCAAACTTCGGTCATCACACAGTTTCAAAATTTGCAGCTAATGACAATGTCTGCCTGCGTGCTGCTGGTTTATCAGACCACACCATGCTAGAGTTTCTGCAGTACCAGGACCAGACCTCCCAGTACTACACCGACCTGATGAACAAGTTGGAGCGAATGAACGGCACACTGGGAGTTATGCTGCACTACATCGACAATATGCAGAGCCGGATGGAGGAGAGGCTTCATGTAATTCAGGGCTACCTTGGCTGGGCAGGTGAGACACCTCAACTGCAACAACAGTTTGTTTACCTTTTTATATAGTTAATGAAGACTTTCATAATTAATGACTTTTTTTTTTTTTTTTTTTTGGTACAATAAATTTGGAAAAACACTTGATTAAAAGAATGATTAAATGGAGCCAGATATACATAAATACAAGTCTGCTCTCGTTACCAAATCAAAACTAATCTGATAAATGACAACAGTGTAATTTGTAACCCCCCCCCCCTTTCAATTTTTCCCTGTTTGGGGTTGCCACAGCAGGTCTTGCATTGTTGGCGTGGTTTGAAACTAGGGACTTTGCATGTGCTCTGCCACTGAGCTACATCCCTGGGCTGACAACATAAACATTTGTAATGGTATTCATAAAAAACAATCTTTTTAAAAGCTGTTCTAAATTTGTCATCAGATTTATATGATGATACAACAGTACAACAATATGAAAATTTCATATCACTATTATCATGGCTGATAGACTTATGATTACTGTTTTTAAAAAAGAAAAAAGAAGCGTCATAAACTCTGCTCTAGCACACTGAAATTAAACAGTAGTGCAGTGTTTGGTGTATCTGAGTGTCTCTACTCAGAAGTCATGGATCACCAACTGTTTCCCTCTATATGCTACCAGGTTTGAGCCTCACAGCCATGTGGACATGCATTGCTCACATGGCCTACTTCGTGGTGTCTGCAGTCCTGATGACCTTTCTGCACTGCCCGGGTTTCTCTCGAGCGATGCTGATGCTCACCATCCCTCTCAACGCTGTGGCTGAGGTCAACCAGCAGCCAGCACTGGATTTCACCAATCTCAGCCTGCTGCTGCTAACACTGTCTCTGGGTACAGAGCAGCAGCAAAGACTGCCTCCATTATTCTCACTAGAGATAGACCAATATGTTTTTTTTTTTTTTTTTTTCCCAGGACCCAGTTGTTGTTGTTGTTGTTATTATTATTATTATTATTATTATTATTATTATTATTATTATTAGTAGTAGTAGTAGTAGTAATCATCATCATCATCAAGGTAGCTGATATTAATTTGCAGTAAAAAGGAAAATATTGGTGTCAAAATTTTTATGCCTGCCATGATACGCATCATGTGCCACTGAGCAACAACTGTAGGAATGAACGGTTCCCGCCTCAGATGCAATACATCCATGTTCAGAACATATCTGCTCTCTGGACCGTCTCCACTCTGCCGTGTGTGAGCACTGTACATGCACAGCTTTCACTGCTGATTGGCTCTTAACTGTTTAATCTTCTAAAAGGCCAATGCTGATATGCGTCAAAATGCAGAATATTGCACACGATAATTGGTCGATTCTCACTGCAGGTCACTGGTCACTGAATCAGCTGTGGGCCTGCTTCCACATCAGAAGAGAGTCAGCTGCCCTGCTGCCGCTGGCCCCATGTGAGATTGTGAAGCCGCAAAAGCAGCCAATTTCATCCTGCCCCTCATATCCACAATCTTCCACACCACAAAAGTGAGACTGTTTGTTTGATTATAAATTGACTGAAATTTAAAAAAAAAATATCTGGTATAATTCCAGCCCATAACCAAGTTGACATCTTCAAAAGGGAATATAACAGCTGGATTATATTTCTCATATTCCCAAATGTGCAGTTAAAGTATATGGGAGTACAGCAGCCGGGCCACCTTCCATTGGAATGTAGAATATTATTACTAATGTAATATATTAGTTGTTAATGTATTGCTTTTTAGTTGGTTTACTTGATGCTGTTTATCTTTTATCCTCAGAGATGATGAAAATGACAAGGTTATGGAGCGAGATGACCTGCTCAATCAGAACAGCTTCATATCAGGTGTGACCTCTGTATGCATTGTACCTTAACAGTGTGATGCTTTGTTGAGTATTACTGAATTTTTGCTCCTACTTATGTATCTGGATTCAGGGTCACTTGGAATATCAGACACGCCCCCCCATCCCAGGAAGCCAATGCTGGAGTCCGGGTTTATGCCAGTAATTGGCATACCCAGTCCTTACACTCCAGGGCTCATACCACAGCCAGATTTGTTAGCTGTGAGTAGATCAATGAATGCCCTAGTTTGTCTCTTACTAATGAATCCTTCACTGGTATAATCAAATCTTGTCATTTTGCTTTTTTAGACTCTGATTGACAATATACCCCCAAGGAACCTGGGAGGAGTTTCTGATGCAGTGAACGACTCCCATGACTTAGTGAATTACACAGGTTGTGGGAGTCCTACCTGGTCAGCCATGGGCAATAGGTCAGTGTTTAACTCTAAACAGCAGCCATGAAAGGGGCTGGTTGAATTCTCTAAGTGTTTCATTTTTCCTTCACCAGCTCTCTGTCAGGGCGTCAGCTGTGCAATGGAATCACAAAAACAGGAAAGGCCTGTAAGAAGAGAGCTGTGCCTGGACAGGAGTACTGCAGAGTCCATGAAGGGGGTCACGCCTCCTATGTCAGCTCCTGAAAATGCTCACATTCTGTTTTGACTGGTATTCTTTGTCAGAGAAAACTTCTCTGCAAAAAATCTAATGAAGTTTTGCTTTATCTTTTTACAGTCACTGAGTTTGCTGATTTATTATTTTAATGTACTTTTATATTTGGGCCATGTTTTAAAATTTTCATTTTAAGTTAATAAATTATTTCTTTGTCTGTGAATCTCTCGACACCTGTAGAGCTGAATTTCTATAAATTGATTTAAACACCCCCCCCTCCTCAACAAAACAAAATTCTCATTAGGTATAAAAATTTTATTTTTCTCAATGCTGGCATGCAGAGCTATAAACCAAGTCACCAGTTAACCATACACCGCATCCAATTCCCTGGTCACAAAATAAAGATGAGTCAATGCAGAGACCTGGAAATTACAAAATGTCAAACCTCTCTATAATAAGTCATTCAGTAATGCACCCTTTGTATTACTGAAAAAGTTTCACCTAAATAAGACAAATTGTACCACCGCCTAGCTTCCAAGATGGAAACAGTGAATCAATTAAAATTATCAACACTACCTTAATGAATAAGAATATAATTACAATTGCTAATTTTATCCAAAGAAACCTGCAGTCACATAATACAGTATGGTGCTGCAACAAATTTAAGGTGAAAAATTCAACACCGCTCACCAAGTGCAAAGACAGGAGTAACAAAACTGCTTTGTTTCCCTCTGGCCCTATATTTCTAAGCCATTAACATAATTTCCTTTGTCCGTCTTCCCTTCTGAATTTTTCACTTGCGGGCAGCATCGTAATTGGCAACAAACCAATCACAGGTTTCTTTTAAAGCTGTAAATGAGAGGAGAAATTGTTGAAGACAGACTATTTCATGTCATTCACAAAAAGATGCAGAGATTTAAGGTCCGTCCCACCTTGTTCAAAAGGCGTGAAGGTGAAGTCTGGCAAGTAGTGGCGCAACTTTGCATTACTGGCTGTCTTTTTGAACTGCCCATCTGCTTTACTTGTATCATACTACAGGTCAGAGGTTAAGGAAGACCATGAAGTCCATTACTATTTCAAATATGATTTCCAAACTTTGAGGCTGCAAAATTTAAGAGTGACTAAAGGTGAGAAATCCTTCATCGTCACACATGCTTCCAACAATTGCTCCCCTCCACAGAGTAAATTTAATGTTATTTGAGAAACTTCACACATCTGGAGCAGACTGATCTGATGATGACAATAATTGACACAGGTGTATCAACTCAAAACTCTTGATCAATTATGAATTTGCTTGCTTGATTGAAAGGATACAACAACTTCTCCTTTGAAGCCTAACGCCTTTGTGACTGCATCAGCTGCTTCCTTGATGGACACTTCGTCTTCCTGTCCGACTGCAACAACATACACAACAATGTAATTAAATATAAATCATTTTAACTATCAATATCTTCTGTGCGCTGTGGGTTGAAACTCACCAGAAAGAATGATAGGATCAACTTCAGGGTACTCTCTCAGGACCCACAGGAAGAGACGGGCCAAGTCCAAAGAGTAAATGAACTGCCTTCTGGGACTCCCAGAGCCCCAAACCACCAAGGGCCGCCCTTCCTCTAGCCAACAAAACAACATGCACACCCAGAAAACATCTTAATTTAAATGAATCATGCTCACAAAGGGTACCTTCAGTCTATGTCTTTCAAATTCAAATGGTAAAAAAAAGGAAATTTCTGAGATAAATCTAACTCAATTTTTAAGATTTCAACTTGCATTTGTTTGCTGTATTCCTACTTAACCACAATAAGAATGTGACTTACTCTGAGCAATGTAAGCTTTGTGGATGAGGCCTGGCAGCACATGACCATCTTCAATACTGAAGTTGTCATGAGGACCAAACACATTGGTGGGAATTACAGCAGTATAGCAGCGCCCGTACTGCTGGTGATATGCCCTTTGAAACATTCACAAAATCATTTCCAAAAATAAGTGTGGCTGGACAATTAGACTGATACAGTAATAACTAAACAAATTTATATACCTGTTGTGAACATCAATCATTCTCTTTGCATAGGCATAGCCAAAGTTTGACTCATGAGGAGGACCATTATGGATCTGGGTCAAAAACAATATAGGGAAATAAAGTCAAAACTTACAGAACAACACACACAGTGGCACATGTCAGAGTTTACGAGACAGTCACCATGGTCTCATCGATAGGATAGGTGGTCTTATCTGGAAAGATGCAGGTGGATAGGCATGACACCACCTTGACAGCACCCACTTCATGCGCTGCGTGCAGCACGTTGTCATTGATGTAGATATTGTTCCGCTAGAGGACACAAGCATATCAGTAGCTACCACTGACAGATGTCAAAACAACTTTCTGAATACTGGAAAACATAACACAGATCTAAAGTCAATGGACTGATGCACAAGCCTTTTAAATACCTGTGCTGGCTTATTAGCAGTGATAGCAGAAGAGCAACTTCTTCATACCCAAAAGTCCAGGTTGAACTTCATATTCTTGAAAAGCCCTCCAACCATAGCAGCTAAATGGATGACATGGGTTGGCCGATGCTTTTGAAACATCGCCCGAGTCTCCTCCATGTTCCTGAAGAGAGGTCACACACAACATGAGCACAGTCTCTGGAGTACTTGTTAGGAATATTTAATAGAAGTGTGGTACTCACATGAGATTGGCATCTTTGGAGGACATGAAAATCCATTCCTCCCCCTCCTTTGCTCCCTTCTCCTCTTTAACAACATGTTGTATGGCCCTTCCTAACAAGCCGGACCCTCCGGTGACCAAGACCCTCATTGGAGTGGTGTGATTGTCCTGACTGTTCATCTATGAAATTACAATGCAAAAAAATATTTAGTAAATTTTATATGGCACTTCCATCATCCTTTTAATAATGTTGGGAACATGCCTAACTTTGCTAATAGCCTACAAAAAAAAAAAAAAAAAAGGAACGAACCACAGTTGGATGTCAGGTTTTCAAAAACCCGATAACATCTTCATGATGTTTTTGGTATTAACCAAATTAGATTTAAGAACTCTACCAATGAGTTTGGTAGACTGACAGAAGAGAAAAATTAAGTTCTACTATTATTTATGAATTGAATTCCACTTGTCACAATTTCCAGCCGTGTATAATCACAATTATTCTTCAGTACATGCAACCTGGACCTACATATATATATATATATATATATATATATATATAAAGCCAGTGGGACACAGCATGAAATTAATGTTGATATTTCTCATTTGAATGTGAGAGAGCTCAGTTAGAAGATGACAAAAACAAGACTGCAAGACCATCAGAGAAAAAGAAGATAAAAGATGCAAACACACCACAGCTTTTTGTGGTGCTTTAGAATTATTATTATTATTATTATTATTATTATTATTATTATTATTATTTCTCAAAGTGTATTGATATTGATAAAGACGGATGGACAAAATAATCTCATACCAATAACTCAACTCAAGCTTTATTTATAAAGCACGTTAAAGACGACAGCAGTCGATCAAGGTGCTGTACAGAAGAGGAAACAGGATACAATAAAAGAAAAATATGTTTTAAACACGTAAGTACTTAAATGTACAAAATGACTTGTCCATTATGAGAGATGATGGGTTTCCAATTAATTTTGTCCTCACAGCCACATTGCACAATATGTGAGCTTGGTCAACAAGCCTTTATCTATTCTATCAGGAGGTTCAACCCAGAACAGGTACTCTGACTAAATGACACAGCTTTTATGGCTCACTGACGCCAGCGCAGGTAAGTGACGTGGAACACACCTGTGACCCCCACCCATTCATACACACTTATACAAAGACACACATATATATATGTTTCTGTGTATACATAAAAGTATCATAGGATAGTTCCTCACTAGCTCGTCTGTCCAGACCGCTGCCGTTGTTTGTAGCCACAAAGTTAACACATGCGAGCGCAAGTAGCCAAAGTTGCTGTTAAGTCCAATTCATCCCTTTTCAGTGACTGGTGTGTAAAAACGGGTGACTGAAGTCCTGGCGCAGTTGAGATGTTACGGTCGGAGCTGAAGTTCCGAGGTCTGTGAGGCGCAAGGTGGGCGTGTCCAAATAATGCCTGTGTCTCAAGGCCAGTATCTCCGCCCCCTCATTGTTTTTAACATCACGTGACCAAAGACAAACAAAGTGCAGTTTCTCTGAAATCACGTAACTGACTAGTCGTGCGGTGCGAGTAGAGATAGAGGTGCGGGAAATACACCAAGTGTTCTTCGTGACCGACGATGATTCTGAGGACCGTTACGTGGCAGACTGACTAATGGAGCCACCAAAAGACCGACGAGCATCAGCGGTTTGGGAGCACTTTGACATAATATTCCCATATCATCACTTTATTAATATACCATGCTCAGGATAGAATCTATCCGATAGATTCGTGTGAGCTTGCTTTACATTAACTCATACGTGAATTCTGACATTATACTTGCATCATTATGTTTACAGATCCACTGGTATATATCCTAAATGTAATATTACAGTACCACTGCTGTACGTCAAACGACCAGCAGATGTCAGTACCTCTAAATGAGCTGTTAAACGGGGCTTCGTGTGACCTGCCTTTAGCGAAGCAATTGGCTGGAAAGACCCGACACATTCACCAGGCTTCGTCTAACCATCAGTACAGGGCAGTAAAGAAACGTTTTCCCTGAGCTAACGACATGTATAAAGTGTTAGTGTCTCACCCTGTAACTGTGGGCAGAAGACGAGCTGCTGTCGAGTTGGTATAATCCTTCTTCCTCAGCCTGTCCTCCTTCTTCTTCTTCTTTTTATTGTTGGATGGTGTATATCTGCCACCTGCTGGGTTGGAATGGATAAATTAATAAACAAACCGAATCAAAAAAATCTCCAAATTTAATGTATTAGCCCCGTTTCAAGCACAAATGCTCAATTTAATTTTCTACTAGACAGAATTTACATAACACTGAAGGTTTGTTTGTTTGTTTATCCCACGCAGTGTATTTCTAATTGGTATGCTCTAATCTCTACCTTGTGAATATATTCTCTTCCATGATTGTCACCCTGCTCCTACCCTGTGCCCTCTATCACATATCGCACTATTTTAAAATCCAAGTTTAGTCTCAACCATGTTTCCTGCATGCAAATTTTCTGTTTACAGATACATCTTTTACTGACTTTTTCCACTGCTGTGTAAGATTGTTCCTCATCATTTCTTATCTACTCCCACTATCCAGCTACAATATATCTAAATGTTGCAATGCTATGTTTATGATTGACTGTATTCTCTCTGTTTTTACTTGACCTCCATTGTAACATTTCAAGAACATCTGTTGGGATTTGGTAGAAAGAAACCTCCTCCACCAGGTGGGATCTTGACTCTAACTAAAGTAGATTTTGTCTTCTGAGGTTTTGTGATCTCAATCATAACAGAGGTGAATTATGTTTGCAAATATATTTTTGCCCTCCTTAGTCCTTTGAAAAAGCCAAAGGTCATCAGGGTGACTATCTACAGAAGAAACTCTTAATGAAAACTCTCAAACATTGATAATGCAGTCGCTTTATTTTTTACTGACACAGGCAAAGTATTCATATGAAAGATGCAGATACCTTTATTCAACTATTCCAGCCAAAATACAAACCTTAAATAAAAATTAAATCTCTTTATTAATAGCTACTATCTATTTCATTGGTAAATCATCACCGTAATCTAAACTCACATTTGGGGGGGAAAAAAAAACAAAACTGTTTTAACTTTGCATGAAACTTCTTTCACTGGGTCTGCCTACTAAGGAGATGAGAACCTGCCCAGGAAGAGAATGGACTTGGTCTTGTTGTGCCTGATGAAGAAGATAAAGGGGTGGTCTGCCATGAAGTGCTCCTCCCTCAACATACAGAACGCAGCTATGCCTGCTGTGGCAGCAGCTGCCTCTGTGCCCTCCTCATTCACCTCCACGAAAGCTTTGTGGGCCACCGTAGACAGGAATAGTCCTCCTTCGCCATTCATGCCAGAGAGGTCAGCCTTTGCAGAGCAGAAAACGTTGATCATGCCAAGTTTAGCCAGAGGCTCATTCAGCTCGTTGTCTTCCTCCAGCTTGAATTTTGGTAGGTGGACAATAACCTCGGAGTCTACATCCATGTTTTCTCTGTTTGTCCATTCATCCAGCGTCCTCTGTGTTAACGCCTGCTGCACCTTTGACAGAACAAATAGATTTTTTTTCATCTTTCAAACCAATATATATTTTGAAATTGTGTAAGCTATGGTTTAGGAGGTGCTTAATCAAGCTATTGAAGGCTTATTTCATAGTTACAAATTCCCTTTCCTGTGTTGCGTGATGCAAGATGATGTCACAGTGAAGTTGGCCTACCGTTTGGATTTTTAGTTTGAAATTGTGTCATAACTAGCCATTGTGACCTAACAAAACATGTTTTGGCCATAACTGACAGTGACAATGACATTTGGAATTTTTTAACCATTTTTCAGTAGCTGTTTCAGATTTTCCAACCTTCTGCATTGTGGACGCATCAGGCAGCAGGATAAACATGCTGAGCTCGTCATCTTTGTATTGCAGCTCCAGGATCTGCAGATCGTACTCTGGGATATAGTTGTAGGGCAGCTTCCTCATCTGATACATCATCTGGACTGGCTTGGTCTCATCCTAGCATCCAGACAATTTAAATAAAATCAATATTTATCATTTCTGTTTGAAATGAGTGCCCCCAAAAGTCAGATCAATCTGTTTTTTTTTTTTTTTTTTTGTATTTCAATGTGAGTTTGTTTTCACCTTGTTGACTTTGAAGGGCATCTCTTTGGTGTTTGTTTCATCAAAGTGATGCATCCAGTTTCCCTTGAAGTAGATGGCATTGACCAGAGCCAGTCGTGTCATTGGGGTGACTGTTCCAGGCTTAAGAAGATCTTTTATCTTATCTGAAAGGTAAATGACAATGTAACCTTTGGACACTGACAGACAGAAGGCTGAATAGAACAATTTATGGTGAATTTTATGGTTAAAAATTTTCACTTTCTGTCTCCTGCTCGACCCAGCTGTTGATTTCCTCTCGGCATGCCTCTGGAGCCCCGATGAAATCAACAGCCTTCGCATCTGCCTTATAGTGCTTCTGTGTGGCTATGAGGAATTGCTGCAGAGAGCACCGCACCAACTCAGTGTCATGAAGTATTGGTTCAGTCAAAGTATCTGCATCTGTTTGAGCAATAACTCACCTCGAGGAAGTTGGCGGTTTTCTCTCCATAAAGACGGTTGGCTGCCTTAAGGATGTACGATGCTGATGTTGAGTTGATGTCGTTATTGAGTGCTTGGAAGTCTTCATGGACACTTTCAGATGAGCTGAATGATAGGGCCTGTGTGGAAATTTGCAGCAACACAAGGCAGTAATGAGCTATTTCATAATAGCCTTAAAGTTATTCACCCTGGGGCATCCATTGGTAGAGCTGGCTTACAGGGTGGAGCATACACCACAAAAGCTTTGCCCTTTGACACCCCTCTTTCCTGTCTTTAACCTCTCATCTCACCTCTCTTTTATTTACTATGCACTGCGTGCATTTCACTGATACATTGCCAAAATTATAAAAACAATTAAGTCCACACAGGCTCTATTGAGACCTGGTAATCCAATCATCAGTGTCTCCTGGTGTGACTGCAGCCAAGCAGATGCACAAGGATAGATTTGAGATCTGAACACTCAAACCACATTTGCAGGTGGTCTGGGCTACATGTGGGCACAATCTTTGAGCTGTGTGAGCCCAATTTGCATCCTCTACAAGATGAAGGGCCAGACCTCATCAACACCAGTTCTGTGATCCCACTCGTGATTAACATCTACAATGTAGGAAAGACATGTCCTAAGAATCACAGGGAGAACAATGTGTTCACATACCTTTCAGCATGCAATACATGTATATTTGTGTTGATGTGTTGATCAATCATTAACCTACTGGGGTGTTTGCAGATCGGCTACATAGGGCACATTTACACGACAGAGGTCAGTAATTAACAATAAATGAATTCATTATTTATTTATTTTTTTTGCATAAGAATTTACTGTGTTTTTTACAAAACCAAAAATTGCATGAAGTGAACTACAATTGGATACTCTGCACTTTAAGAGAACAGTAGATTACTTGTTCCTGACACAGGTGTTTACTGAGGTCAAAGTACTGTTAGACAACTTTACTTGTCTAGTGACACACCTTTCACTCTGTGCCTACATACACAGCTTGAAATACGAGAAATACTAGACAGATAGATCGATGTTGATGATGTACCTTTTCTATCTGAGCAGCAGTCTCCCCTTTAGCACCCAGGTAGACCATGGCCAGAGCTGAACTGATGCTCAGTGGGGAGTAGAAAATATTCCCACTGGGGTTTGCTGTGCTCAGAGTCCTCAACAGCTCCAAGGCAAAAACTGTGTTTGAGCAGCTGACGGTAGCCATGGCAGGCGATGCAGGGTGCAGTCTAAACACAAATGCACTGGAGTTATATATCGTAGCTGACAGTGTTTGTATGAGGAGTAAAAAAAAATGTGTGCTGGACACATTTTCCACCAAAGAAAAACGCTGACCTGGGAAGAGAATGCCTCTGTCTCTTATCATAAAAAACATTTGAACTTCATGGAGTTTAAATATTAATTACATTCAATTTGCATGTAAACCTTAAAGTTTGAAAACAAGTCCAACTGTTGTTTTAGCTGCTTTTAAGGATATTTAAAGCATGGTTTTGTTAAAAATCTTCATATCCTGGCAATTCTCCAGTGGCCTGAGATCCATATGTGACTCTGATTAGGGATTTTACGTCATTGATTCTTGTCTATCTGTTCAAAAATAGAGACAAAATACTAAAATATTTGTTTTTGTTTTATTTATTATGTTATATATTGTATTAGATAAATCTGACATAGGAAGAGCGAAAAATAAATGACCGCTTTGTCAAAGAAAAATATACGCAGCTGCGTTCACGATCCAGGACAAGACCCGGAAATTAAGATGTCATGTCATCATGACATCTTTATTTCAGAATAAACAGTTAAGCGCAGCCTATCCACGTATGCGCATGTATGTGTTTATGTGTGCGCGTGTCTGCGTGTTGTTTCTTACCTTCCGCCGCGACTGAAGCACTTTATTCTATCACACAAACTCGGCGTGAGGTGGCTAGAAAGAGAAAACGGAAGAAACAAGCCTGTATGTAAAACTCCGGAAAGAGGCACGACAGTGATGTAAAGTCAACGTGGTCGTGCAAAAGTTAAGAACCGTCGTCCACCATGCGTTTATACCGAGCCCGGACTGAAGGCCAGTGGGTGTGGCGCAGGAGTGTTCGACAAGTGGCTCCTATTGTACCGATGAGCGACAGAAATGTAACCAATACATTGATCTGTAAAACGTTTTCAAAGGCCAAACGTTTAATTTCATACGGAAATTATGTGATTTTTGATCTGTGGTCCACGTCTTCCCGAACCCCACCAAGATCATAGAATGTTTTCTTTATTTCGCGAGTTTTACAGTGTGAATGCACATTAGTGCTGAAAAATACTGCTAATACTATTTTTTTTTTACATTTTTCCTGAAAAAAAAAATCAAGAAAATCAAAAACATATAAAATCAAATATAGCCACACGAGACCCGGCAATTCATTTTTGTCCTCTGTCGTCAACATTCGTTTTTGCTTGATTCCTTTACTTTCGGACATACCTGACTCAGAGATAAAACATGACATCACGTGGTCCTGTTGTCCAGTACAGTGCATATGTTATAACGTTTCCATAAAGTTTAGTTTTTTTTTTTCTTTTTAATGTGTTCTTTACCACCCCCACATTTAGACTAATTAAAAAAAAAGTCAAAATGAAAAGACTTTTTTTCCTTGGGTCTCAGGAGGTTAGACCACAAAATACCAGTAATTTGTAAGCCCCTTATGTATGTTCGACACGAGTTCCTTAGAAGATTTCATCACAAAGTGTAATATGCTGCAGGCCAATCCCCCTAACATGCAGCCTGTCATGTCTACTAAAAACTATATCCTGGGCTGCTGGGGCAGCTCTATGACAGCTTGCCCACCCAGTAAGATACATGAAAAAAATATATTATTATTTCCTATTCTCCCTGTCACATCTTAACAGTGAATTTTAACAGAACAGAGGTCTAATTGTGGAGTATACAGTAGACTAGGACTGCTGTATATCCTTTCATACATGTAGATATTTACAGATGTCCGACAGATTGTTTTTACACTATATAATTTGTACGCACATCTCAGCTTTAAAAAAAAAATTAGGCCCATCCAGATTTTTGCAGGCCTACCCATTAGCTACATTCTGGCTCCGCCACTGCTGGGCTGCCAGCTAATACTGGCATGGGCTGTAAATCATAAAGTGGGACACTTTGCAACAACGCCCTTGCTTCTAGAAATATTACATGCGTTCTATATGACCACCGATATAGTAACACATGGAAGTTGAGGTAAATCAGTAACAAAGCTCTGTCAGATACACAGATGTTAGACTGCTGCACAGGCAAATCAAAGCATACAGAATAAAAAGACAAAGTCATATAGAGACAAATGCAAAGAATTGATTAAGTTCTGTGATACACAAAATGCATAAACTGACCAAATGATCAAGAGTGAATGTATGAATAAAGTAAATGCTGAGATTAATTGCTGAGAGAAGCAGCATAATTTCATGGAATCGAGTGGCCATATCAGCTAGAGAGTTGACTCACAGCAAATAACCAAAGTATTTGTGTTTATGGAGTCTGCTTATGAATTTCAACTCAATTCTGTGGATTTTAGGAATTTAGGAATACTGTGGCAGAGCCCTGCTCACTGCTCTAACACCAATTTACAGTGTATAGAAATTCTCTTTTCCACCCCACATCCATAAAGTGTCACAGGGGTTGCTGGAGCCAGTCCTAGCCAACGTTCCAGACAAGGGCGGGGTTTCACCCTGTACAGGTCACCAGTCCATCACAGATCTAACACAGAGATAGACAGAGATGAACAACCATTCACAGACCTGTAGACCTATGGGAAATTTTGAGTCACTAAGGGTACAGAGGGTAGCATAGTGGTTAGCACTGTTGCCCCACAACAAAGAGGTTTCGGTTCCCGGCCTGGGCCCTTTCTGCATGGAGTTTGCATGTTCTCCCATTGCTTGCGTAGGTTTCCTCCGGGTGCTCAGGTTTCCTCCCACCGTCCAAAGACATTATGTTTAGGTTAATTGGTGAAATTGCCTGTAGGTGTGAATGCTTGTTCGCCTTTGTCCGTCTCTAGATGTTTGCCCTGCGATGGACTGGCAATCTCAACATGAGTTGGGATTGGCTCCAGCACTCCCTGCAACCTGGAAACAGATAAGCAGTAGAAGATTAGTGTGCAAGTAAAGTGGAGAACATGCAAACTCCACACAGAGAGGTCCCAGGTCTGGGAAGTGAACCCACTCCTTTTTTACTGTGAGGTAACAGTGCAAATCACTATGTTGCCGTGCTGCCACCATGCAGAAATTAAAAATCCAAATTACTTATTTGCTGAAATCTCACAGCTGCAATCTGATTATAGACACCGGACAAACACATTAGTGGAAGAGAAAGAACGCTCTGTAAAGTTGTAAAAATTGTGCATTTCTCTTTTAATGTTTTTTAAATGGTAAATCTAAAGGAATATAAAAATGCATTCCAATTGAGTCAGTTAAACAGGAGTTGTTTTGTCTTATTGCTATAAGATAAAACTATTGATATTTTTCCTGTGGTTACTACTCTTTCTGTTTTGCTCATTGAACCCAGCAGCATATTCATTGCAAGTGACTCATCTACTCATCATAGACAGTGAATGAACTTCAGCACATAAGACCACACTGTCTGCTTGTCAAGTAAATTTAATGAGCCCTCAGCAAAGAATCATAGGAGGTTACTCCTTTGTAACACTCTGTATGTAGAAGGTGTGTCTGCATGTTTTACTGAGCTGAGATTACGCCATATCTCCATCTGTCACAGACAGTTGAAGTTTAGCCTGGCAACCGCTCCAAACATGATAAAAATGTACCATGCAAGAAAAGATAAATCATATCTACTCAATAAAAATGAGGTAACAGAATAATATTATTATTTAAATTTCACAATGTTTGGTATTGAGTAAATTTTAATTAAATGAGACCCTTAATAGTTAAGTATTTAATATGAGTAGATCTGAATAGAAAACAGTACAGAATTTATTAAAACCTAAACAAAAATATTGACTTGATTTGAAAAAGATAAATTCCCTAATGTATAAATTGTACTAATAAAAATGTATTTAATTCTACATATCAATGATATATAATTGAGTAATAATTAACTCCACCTATCTGTGCATTAATTTAAATGTATTCAATGAAATGAATTAAATCAAAATATTCTATAATTATATTCTATAATAACTAGACTATGGCCCAGAAAGTACAGAACTAAACAAATACTCAAATAATGTGTATTAATCCACTTTTGTGCTTTCGAACACATTGTAGCACAACTACAGCAATCCACATTTCTTTGTAAAAACAAAAATAAATTCCATTTTACACAGTGATGTATCCATGAACGTGTTTCCATGCTTTCTCAACTTAAGGAATCACTGAATTAGTTCAGTAATGATCTTAAAGTAAAAAGTCTTCATAAGTGCATGTGCCAAAACATAAATCCTAAAAGTGCAATTTGCACAGATGTCCCCCTTGTTCTCCAAGGTATTCTATGAGACACTGAAGGACAACCTCTCTGTGTGGAGTGTGATGGTCTAACGCAGACATAGATTTCGGCTCCAGATGTACAGTAGTTGTTCTTTGAAATTCTGCATTGATCTGAAACACAAAGGCAACAAAAAAGACAATGTTATCACATCAGGTCTTAGCCTGTTAAACTTCTTTTGAATAAATTTTCTAGCATTCAATACTTTTTGCCACTGTCAGAGTACTTGAAGTCCCCCTCCACAATATTGCATATTTATACATTCTGTAATTCTTAACGAAGGAGAGTTTGTAGATGTAATTTTAAGGATTTTAATTACATAACTTTTTAGTGAAAAAATCATTTTAGACAAATTATTATTCAAAGAGTATATTTATAGATCTTTAAGTCAATTTGACAAAATTATTTAGAAGCAATCCCTTACAGGGTCATTATGTTCACATTTTCATTAGCTCTTATCAGGAATTACAAATCCCACTTTACTTGAGAAGGGTCAAACAGGCAGGCCAGCGGTCTTTTATAGCTCGAACAGTTGATGGTGTCATGTCATCTGAGGGCAAATGTTTTGCTCATTTTGTCTTTGACTATCTTTTCATTGTTCTTTTTTGACTCAGTGACCAGCTCTTCCCTTACTTTCTCCAAGTTCTGCTTGTTTTCACCAGCTGGATAGGCTGGCAGATAATTGACCACTGCTCTTTTCGCCTTTTTCACATTTTTTGCAGACTTCCTGTCAGCAGGGAGTTTATGTTTCTGAGCATTGCATGTAACATCTGAAATACCAAGGCCTCTTAACTTTGTTCTGTAGTTGGCCATCTTGTATTTAATGCTATTCTGCCATCCAATGATGCCTGAAAAGCTCCCCGGCTCCTTCAGACATGGGTGTGCCTTGTCAAGTGCTTCAGCAACAGAAAGACGATTCTGGAGTGATGGATAGGGGATTTATGTATAAATGGACTGAGCTAGCTTTTCAAGTATTTCTGACTTGATGTTTGGGGAAGTCAGCAGTGTGCCCTCTTTTCTGTAAACACCATTGGCTCTTTCAAGAATCATTTTGGTTTCAACAGAGAATCGTGGAATAATGAATTCAGTTGGCCATGGTTTCTTTTGTAGGCTGCTGCTTGCTGACATCATGGCTGAACTTGCAGGTGATGAATCAAATGAGTCATAGGAGTCTTGTGCAGCAGAACTTGTGGAGGCAGGATCATGATTGATCTGAGGTGATACTTTCTGTATACAAATTGAGAACCACTGGTTCGATTGCCACAACCTTAATTGTGGCTTTGTGTGTCATTTCAGCAGTGGAGTTGAGAGTGAAAAAGTCCTCAAAATCTGGATCTAAACACTGCAGGCTGAAGTCGTCGGGGATACTTAATGTCTGCTTGACAGCCAAGTTCAGCTCCTCCATAGTCTCTGTTATTCCAGATGGAAGAGTCAGTTTCTCTATTCTGTGACCAAAGATGACCCAGAGCATTGCTGGATCCATATCAGGTGGTCTTGTAGTGAGAAGAAAATAATCTTTAAAAAAGTAAAGGTTATACCTCTAATAAGCACCAAAATTACTCAAACCCTCTGAAAACAAATGATGTGTGGGCAGCTGTTTTTTGGAAATAGGCTAATTTACAAAATCACCAACAATCTACTCTTTATGTTTAGAATCTAAAATGTTCAACAAATGTAACATTTCAGTGTAACCACACGCATTCCTGAAACTCTGTAAGCTGCAAGTAGATAGTCATCGTGAAGGCTGAGGTGATGAACAATTATCACTTCCTTACAGGTTTCCAACAAAAAAGATCTGAGGTGCTCCAGGTACCAAGCATTGAGCTTCTTAACAATGAAGTAAAGACTGCTTTCCAAAATCAAGATCTGTATGATCTTTACAAAGTCTGGGAGCCCTCCTGTAGAACCATACATCAAGATCATCCCAGCTGAATACCTTGTTCCATTGTATGTCACAGTGTTTGACAACTATACACTTGTGAGGTGAGGGAACAGTTTCTTTACAGACTCCTGGATGTCGATATGCAGTACTTCCAAAGGCAAAGACGACACTTTGCTGATTACCAGGGCAGGCTTAGCCATATTTCTTTACCAATTGTAAGCCATCATCAGCTGATGTTTTGTTGAAAGTGACAGCAAGACATTCTTGAAATTGCTTGAGAACCTCACAACACGCTTGAAGAACTTATGCTTGGCCTCAAAGCGCATAGTCCACAGTCCAATTAGAGGGCCAAAGGCTTCTATGAGCGCGGGATAATGCTGGGTGTCAATCTTAAATGAGGGAAAACTTCTTGCAATTTGTGACGATGCTCAGATATTTAGACATTAGATATTTAGTAACACTTTCAACAAAGTGGAGAGGGGCCACAGAGAGCTCTACAATGTCTATAAGAGTCATAAGGATTTGCCATGCTGGATCATCAGAGGGTACCCTTGGGCCAACGATTAATGGCAGTGACCTTATGAGTGCCCAGTTCTCGTGAGCATTTGCTCCTATAGGATCACAACTACCAAAATTTACTGGGATGGACTGAGGGCAGTCAAGATTGTCTGTAAACTTAAATGGAAACTACTTTATAAGGTCATTAAGTTCTGATAATGTTAAATATTTGTTCTAAATGAAAGTATTCAGACAGTGTGCTGATTCTGACGGGACAATGCCTTCAAACAGATCGTGGAGGATGTCAGAAGGGTAACCTCTGAGAAAACTGAAGTGACTCTGTCACAGTTGGGTGTGGGGGTGCGGAAATGAGGACCCAACCGCAAGAGCCATGAGAACCAGGTAGGTGTGAAGAGTGAGACTTTAATTGCAAAAACTACAAAAGAACTGAGATGGAGGGACGACAGGATGGCAAGCAAAGACCACAAGCAGCAACTCAGGCAAAGAGACAACATGTCGTCAAGGGACAAGGATCTGACCCAAACTAACCAGAAACCAAACACTTTAATACAGTGACTAGACAAGACACAGGTGAACCACATTAGGGCAGGGAAGGCAATCACAAGAGGGAACAACCAGGAAGTAAATCAACGGGCAACATGACAGAACCAGGACTTCAAAATAAAACAGGAAGTGACAAGACAAACCAAACACGCTAGACAGAACTTGAAATGTGACAGAACTCAAAACGTGACAGAACTGTGAGACTCAAACCAGACCAAACTCTACACATGACAGAGAAACTCAATCCCTGACAGTGAAACCAAACCCATGACAGACTCAGCTTCTTAGTCAGTGGGCAGGTTTTCTTGACTCCATAGCAATGAGGCAAAGCAGGGTCTTCTACAGTTTTGAGATGCAGTTCATGGGTTTCCTTTGTCCGAGGTGGAAATTCACCACAGCGTACCTCCTTTTGAGAGTATTCAGAATGAGACCCTAAGCGGAACCTGCAAATGTAAGGACTACTGAAGTCTTCAACAAGTCCACCAAGAAAGTGTGTGCCAAGATTGTCTGCTGCCACACAATATACTGCCCCCTCTATGTTCTTTCCAGCACAGGCAACAAACATCCCTTCTTGTTCCAAAACAGATCTTTCAAGAGAGGCTCCAAAACATAGCTGAATCTTTTAACATCAACAGCTTTGCAGAGAATGTCCAAGTTTATTGCAGAAAGAGTAGAGCACAGTGCAGGTTGTACATACCTGCACCGTGCTCAGGTATGGCATAAATAACCAGGTATGGTTAAAAATAACCAGGTATGGTTATTTTTAACCATACCTGCCAGATTTAACTTTTTAAACTTATTTTTTAACCATGAACTGTACCAATAAACAGCCGTGATCTTGTGATTTTTACGTGATGTCCCTAATGGGTTACTAAACTTCAAAATCATCAACATAGAACATTAACACTATTCTTGGTTCGTCTACAGCAAAAATGGATTTAGTTTCAAATTTTTCCCATCTTGAAATGATTTAACGTAGATTTTTTTTTTTTCCCAAAACCTCATGTGCAATATCCTTATTGGTCAATATATGCTCCAAGGACTGAAGAATGGGCACATATCAATAGCTGAGATTCTCCAGCGAATCAAGAATGGTCAAATTCAAACTGCGTCTTGAAATATTGTCTTCTTTTATACACAGAACCAAAGGGCCCATCTTCTCCCAGTGCCTTGCTTGTAGGGTGTGACTTGCATAGTTCCTCCACCAATTCATTCACAATGTCCTCCAAAGCACAATTATACTTCTTCAAACTTGCATCAACAAGCTGACGAATCACTGAAGCAGAAGCAGTGTATATAAAATGAAGCTCCTCCACTAAATCATCAATACATTTGCCAGAAACGTTTTGCACAATTTCCAACTTTAAGAGAATGCCAATTCTTTGGTGAATATATCTACTGGAGGATTTATACTGGTATCATCATGATCACTATCATCTTGGACTAAAAGATCAGTTTCATTTGGAAGGTGTTACAACCAGCTCGTTTGGGGAAAGGGAAGTAACATAAAACCCAGGATGTTTCAAAAGTCATTTATTAAAAAAGGTAAGCAGTTTATATAAAGGGGAGTAACAAAGAGGTGGCACAAGAAAGAAAGAAAGAAAAAAAAAGGGGGGGGGGGGGCACAACCAATAACACACTTAACACAAAAGAGCACCAGCAAACAACAACAAAACAGCACCAGCTCTCACACAGAGCCACACTTAGCTCTAAACAGCTACAAAACAAGCAGTGGAACACACCGCGGTGGCGAGTCTGCGTATGGACAAACACAGATCACCCCAAACAAACAAAGGACAGCTCTTTTAAGCGCTGGTTGGGGACAAGAGGCGGGTTCTGCTGATCAGAGGACATGGGCTGCAGCTGGAAAATTGAAGGTGCGGAGCACTCCCAGGCAACCCCAGTGATGTCATGGGCATCCCCTCTCACAGGATCAGGCGACAAAGACACAACAAGAGTACAAAAACACACACACACACAAAGAAAGGGAATGCTCTGACAATCCATCAAGCAGCTTCGTTGCTTCACGGTGCATGACTGTGTTGCTGTTGATGATATTGTTGCCCCCTGGCCCCTGTGTGTGTCGGGGGGGGGGTGATAATACCCCGCTACTGTAGACAACTTTAGCGGGTGTTCAGCTCGGCTGCAGGATTTATTATGCAACTTAACAAGTGACATACTGGTAAAAAAAAAATACTCAGTTTCAAAAATGACGAGATCAATTGGCTCCATGAACACAACTAAACAAACCCCGTTCGTGTCTCAATAGCGTTTCAGCCTCTCTCTCTCTCTACTCCTAGCCACGGTTCGCTAGCCTAGCATAGCAGCATTCAGCAAAACATCTCTCGTTTACACATTACTGCAAAACTACTCAACTCTAAACATTACACCTTATCACTAAGGGTTCACAAACTCTTAACCCTTATACCACAGTAGTTGCACGTGTTTTAAGGAACTATTAACCCACCTGTAGACACAAGCAAAGAGGCAAACAACTTTAGCGGGCATTCAGCTCTGCTGCAGGATTTAATATGCAGCGCTGCTTCTATGGGGCTTTAGGTTCTTCCCAAGTGCTATGCACCCTCTGCTGACCTTTCTGAGGATTACACTAACACTGTAACCAGTAAAATGCAATAAAAATTTGTAGTTTAATCGGTATTTAAGACACGGGAGAATTAAAAAATATATAGAGGGGTGTCTTATATTTAACCAGATTTAACTTTTTAAACTTATTTTTTAACCATGAACTGTACCATAGTCCCATAATGGACTGAAACATTGTCCCATGGACTTTTTAACATCTACTGTATTTTTAACCATTTACTCTGAATATTTATTCCTTTGAAACACATTTAAACCTTTTACACTCTAAATAAAAATATTTTTTTTTAACTCTTTACAATAGCTGGTGATGTGCAGTGTAATACTGGTCCTGATTTAGCTTGTATTCAAACTCCTGCTGATTTTAGTGCAAGATCTTGTTTGGGTATTCATTCATTCATTTAAATGCCCGAGGTCTTCTACCTGAAATAGATTTTGTTAGAGTGTGGGCACACACAACCAATGCTGATATCACTGTAATATCTGAGAGTTGGTTAAACAAATCTATTTATGATAATGTCATTTCTATTGATGGTTACAATATAAATCGTGCTGATCGTTTTAAACGTGGTGGAGGTGTAGTTGTGTATTCTAAATGTAAATTCCCCACTAAAGTATTGGTAAAGAAGTCAATACCTAATCAGTTTGAAATTCTTGCCTTGCAGATTGAGTTGTCCAAGGGTTGTTGTATTACTGTTGTTGGTTGCTACAGACCCCCTTCTGCAGCCAAGAAAACCCTGTCGTCCTTATCTAATATTCTTTCTAAAATATCTGAAAACAAGATAGCCCTTTGTGGTGATCTGAACTGGGACTGGCAGTCACCAGCCTCAGATGAATTTAAAACCTACTGTAATTCAATGAATTAAATTGAATCTACTTTAACTGATTTGCTCATCACTAATAATCCTCATAAGTATACCTCTGTAAGTGTATTTCCAAATGACGTGAGTGAACACTTAGCTATTGTAGTTGTCAGAGACACTAGAATTCCAAAGTTTAAGCCTCGTTACATCACAAAATGTGACACAAAACACTTCAGTGAACAGACATTATCTGAATTTCACTGATTGGAGCAGGGTCTTCATTATACCTGATGTTGAACTAGCCTAGTCTTATTTTGCTGACTTCCTTATGTGAATCATTGATAAACAAGCCCCCTACAAAAGGTGTAGAGTAAGGGGCCGGGAAAACCCCTGGTTCTCTGAAGATTTGGCTAACTTAATTTGTGAAAGAAATTATTATTGGGCAAAAGCAAGAAAGTCAAATACTGATGCTCTCTGGACCACTTTTAAATGTTTAAGAAATAAATGTGCTGCCGTAGTTAAGAAGGCGAAATCCAGCTAGTATCTTGCCCATACCATAGCCCTTGGAAATTCTGGCAGACAATTAAATCATTATCTCCAAATAACTCCTTGTCTCCCAACTTGCATTGTGTCAGAGTCGGCAAGCAAGCATTTTTTTTCTTCTGGTTTTCTCATTGACAAAGTAAGTATTTCCTCTTCTGCCCTGGCTCCACTTGTTGCTGCTGAGCCCCCTTTAAATATTGAATTTAATTTTAGACAATTCACCTCTGCTGAAGTGCATAAAGCTCTTACAAAAATTAGATCCTAAAAAGCCAACAGGGCCTGATAATATAGGTGTCTATTTCTTAAAACTTGCTGCAGATTTTATTGCAGAACTTTACTGCATTTGAGTATTTCCACTCAAATTTCATCTAGGGCCACATCAGCATAAATGGTTGCCCTCAAAGGGCCACATGTAACTGTAAGACAGTATAAATGTAACTAAAAAATAAATAACTATTCCTTAATGTTAAATGACTCTGAATTTATTACTTATTCAAATTACAAATAATACATATGTATTTGCATAGATGTAAAACAAATATTTGCTAGTTATTCTGTTATTATAACATAAATCCTTTCAATTTGTCAGGTTAAGAAACCCACATTACTCCATCAATCAAAAATCAAACTCTCCAAGTGAATAGACACCAGTTATGACATTAACTTTTTTCTCACAGCTTAGAGGTGCAGAATAACGGTACAACCAACAATTGTGGCGATTTGTTGTTTTACTGGAAGGCTAACTTGCATACTTGCTCCATGTTTGGTGTCAAAATGCCGATGTAGTACTTTGAAACCGACACCACCTCATAAAACAAAAGACATACTGGTTTTTCTCCTGGAAGCACAAACATGTATTTGCCTTCCCATCTTTCATGAAACAGCTTTCCTTCTGCATCAATTTTTCTCTTCCTGGACATGTTGGGATCATTTGTATTTCTCAAATCCAATTGTTGAAAATCACATTGATCTGGATATGCTGCAATCTAGTGGTGGGAACATAATTGGCATGCATTGTGGGAAATGTAGTTTATGGTCAATGCACACTTTTGACTTATTTTAAGGCAACCAGACCTTTTAAGCTCTCATGGGCCACATAAAATGACACGGCGGGTCACATCTGGCCCACGGGCCTTGAGTTTGACACATATGCATTAGTGGTTCTTCTTCTGCTCACACCCTTTCTGTCCTATGCTGGCTCTTCTGGCTCCTTAAAGAGGTGAAATGTCAAACACACGTAGAACACACACACACGCAAACACACACATTATAACCTTTTAATAGTAGATGGTGCAGGCTACCCACTTGCTGCCAAAACAGCCCTGAAAAGATTAGTTAGTCCAGCACATCCAGCAGATCCTGGAGTGGATTGAGATCTGGAGGATTTGAGCCAAGCAACATTTTGTATGGGTTGTTGTTGTTTCTCATCATTCTTGTGCGAGCTTGTGCGCCTATCTGGTATATTCCCCTGTCTCATCTATAGGATCTTAGCCTCTTACATTCCTATCAGCCTAGGAAAACGGTTTGCCTTAGTCATATCACCATATGTACAACCCATCCATGTAGAAGTCCTGTTGCAGCTACATATTCATTCATCCATCTTCTACTGCCTTTTCCGTTTCTGGGTTGCGGGGATGCTGGAGCCAGTCCCAGCCAACATATAGGGCGAGGGGAGTGGTAGAACCAGGACAGGTCGCCAGTCCATCACAGGGCCAACATACAAAGACAAACAGAAACAAAGAACAACTCACGCTCCCATTCAGACCTGCGGTCAATTTAGAGTCACCAGTTAACCACATGGGGAGAAAATGCTAACTCCACACAGAAAGGACCCAGGCCAGGAACCGAACCTGCGATCTTCTTATTGTGGGGTGACAGTGCTAACCACCATGCCGCTGTGCTGCCCACAGCTATATATTTGCATACATAGCAATACAAAGGTATTGCTAGGTGGCTGATAAATCATGTGCAGTTGTATGGAAAAGATTGAAGAAAAAGGAGATTTTATAATAAATCAATCAAGCTCATCCCACTGTTTGCTTCTTGCATTAATGTCTATCCCTGCAATAAACCCATTGGAGGAAATGTTATGCTGCCCGCTGGACCACATTTTTCACTTGACAAGGGTCAACCAACCTTGAAGTCACCCTTTGGAAATCAGAAGAAACTATGTTTGGCGCACACTGACACTACACTGGGCAACCCATTTTAAAACCATGGGTTTTGTAAATAACCCATTCACCCAGGTTGAGCGTCCATCCACAGAATGACTGAGAACAAGAATTCTCTCTGACTTAAAGTGCATATCTACAAAATGGTTACCTTCATAACTTCTATTATATTTTCCTTTTGTTTGGGTCAGTATGTACATAGCCAAAACACAAGTGTCTCTGCATCATATTGCATCAGTAAATCTGAATCAAATCAAATCAAATTTATGAATATAGTGCTACGTCATAACAAAGTTACATCAAAGTGCTTTGCACATAAAGCAGGTCTAGACCAAACTCTTTATGGAGTTGTTAAAGAAACCCAACAGATACCTCCAAGAACAAGTACTTGGCAACAGTGGCAAGGAAAAGGGAAAAGGATTAGGGAGGGCAGCCATCTGCAGCCACTGGTTTGGCTGAGAGATTGGGGACTGATTGGGGTGGCAGAGAGAAGTAAAGGAAATGAGAGTGATATAGTTAGAGTGAGTGTGAAGAAGAGGAGAGACAGGGCATTAAAAAGGCAAAATATGCAGCAAACACTAAATATGCACTAGTAAATGTTAGCACTTGGGGAATTATGATTTGAATGAATGAATGATTTGAATGAAGAAGAAGTTACAATGGAAAATGAGTTACAGTGTGTTAACCAATGGTAACTCTTGCAGCAGTGGGAAGATTGTGCAAAGATGATTCAGCACCTGTAGGACGGGGACAGGAAGATAGAAGACAGGAGGGACAAAACATGGACAATGGGAATAAACAAGGTTAGAGACATGTAATGATGTAATGTACATGAATAGGGGAAGGAGAGAAAGAAAGAGAGAGAGAGAGCCACAGAGGGACAGAGGGAGGGAGATTTGATTTTTCAAACCACCATTTATTAATGAGTGTGTATTCTGTCTAAAAACAGATTACACACAGTAATACATGCAGTCATAGAGACATTTAAAAGAGTTTTGCTCTGGTCCAAACACTAACTGTCCATCAGTTACAGAGTATAGCAGCTGTAAAAACTAAACTCCAGTCTGGTCACCATGTTCTTAAAAACAGGAAGCACATCAGTGTTTAATGTTTAAAATTTAATGAAGAGAAGCTATAATAGGAGGAATGTGATCTGCAGCAGGATTCTGAATCAACTGAAGGATTTTCAAAGAATTGCTCGGACATCCTGAAAGCAGTGAATGACAGTAGTCCAGTCGAGAGGGAATAAACACGTGGACTAGTTTTTCTGCATCCTTTCGCGACAGGACGTTTCTGATCTTTGCAATATTGCATAAGGGAAAGAAATCTGTCCTAGAGAGTTGTTTTATATGTATATTCATAGCAGTGGAACTGGATAAGTACAGACACTCCCCAATTTATGAACGAGTTATGCTCCAAACGGCTGTTCGTATGCTAAATTGTTTGTAAGTTATTTGTTTACAACTTAGCGTCTTAGTGCTATTGCAAGTTGGCAAAGGGATTGTTCCAAGTACAATTTTAACAGCTCTGTTGTTCTTATCTCTGAATGTTTGTAAAACGAATTTAGTGACTGTCATGCCATCTGGGGTGGTTAGATGATCAGAAAATGCTTCTTTCAGGTGCTCAGCCCCAAATACAATGACTTCACTGTTGTCTGAGTTCAGAAGTAAAAGGTTGCAAGTCATCCAGGTCTTTATATCTGTAAGACATGCCTGAGGTCTGGCTAATTGATAGTTTCATTCGGCTTCATTGACAAGCCGATGTCGTCATACGCCCTTAGACCCCTTTGCCCAGATTCTTCACCAGCTGTAATGCCATGAGGTCACCGGAGCAGGCTTAGGAGGGGAGACAGTGCAATACAGCTGGAACCACAGGCAAAAGTCAGGCGCAAACCCCCAAGGGGTTGTTTTATTTCTCCCAGGGCATGTAATAAAAGTAACTAAGGTAAACAATTCCATTCCAAACAATGTCCAAAATCCAACATAGTGTCCACTTTCCTTTAATGGTGGGGTTCTTATAAAGTTTCTATCACTCTGAGGGTTCCTCCAGGCCTGGCTGTTCAGCTCCTTTTCAGTAGACACTTCTCTGTCCTCCTGCTCTTATATATGTTCTGTCCTACCTCAGGGTTCTTAGTCCTGTTTTAATCAGGTAGCTTAAGCATCTACACATGTCTGAGTGGTGAGGCATTGTGGGAGATGTCGTTGGTGTCCCTGCGGCCATCTTGTGACGCAGCCGCTGTTCCTGTACGGCAGTGTAGTGTCCCTCTACAATGTGTCTCCTGGTGATGCCACACCTTCAATATCTGGCAGCTTACAGCAGCCATTACCAGCCCCATTCTATACAATGGTTAATGGTGGCGGGCAGTTGTAGTGTGGAGTGAGAGTGATAGTGACAGTGCTATGTTGCATCTGTTTTTAACCGGTTTTATCAGCCCTATTATTAGCCCTATTATCTTATCTACTATCTTATCTTTTTAACTGGTTGCAGTTATGACTCACTTCAGTTTAAAGGGCTACTTAATTCTTCTGAATATTTCATGGGAACTTCTGAGCAGACACTCTGCACAACTCCAACGTGGGTATCATGGACCCTCCAGGCTTTTCTTGCTGAGTCATCTAATTGGCACCCCCTGCGCAGAGAACCGGATCTAGGCAGCAAAGCAGCTGACAACTGGGAGAGGAGGGGAAGATGAGTGGTGATGGGGAAGTCATTTGGTGGGGGTCTATGTCTTTATGTAAACAAAAACTGGTGCAACTGTGTGGTCATACAAGAGACATTGTGCACCCAAGCCACGGAACTTTTGTCTGTGTCATTACGCCCCTTTTACTTACCCAGAGAATTCCCGCAGATATATGTCACACTTCTTTATATTCAGCTGAGAACCAACGTGGAAGTAGGGTCTCAAGCAATAGTGATACACACATACATATATACATAAACACATATATATTTTATATGTATATTTTTGTCAGAAAGTTTGAGTCAAATTCTGAGTATGTTTACACATACCTGGCAACCTAACCCTAATTACTTCTGATTTCTCCAACACTCCCTGTGAACCAGAAAAAGATAAGTGGTAGAAGATGAATGAAATGCAGGCAAATCTATCAAGATATAATGAGTTTCAACTCTGTGTCTTTTGTGAAAGGAGCCGTGTGGAGTTGGTTGCAGGGGCTGAGAAGTGTGCATTGAATCAACATCAAATGGACTGTGGTAAATTGATCAACACTTGAAAAGAAAACACAAGGAAGTAATTGTATTATTATTTATTAACTTATTTATTAACTGGTCATGGAGCATTGTTTCACCCATCAATGAGCCAGGAAAGCAGAAAAAGGTGTCTGTGGGTGAGTTTCCAATCAGTTTATACTTGAGTTCAAACTTATGCAGCTGGCTTGAATATTGGGTCCTCATTGAAGAGTTTGTCTACCAGGGTCTCTCCTTTTGGGGGGCCACACTCAGCCGAGACTGAGGTGGGGAAGTGCACAATTATGGGCTCCATCTGCCCTGGGATCTCGGGGTCAGGTTTCGAGGGCAGGGTGACTCCGACCTCACCAACGGGAGTATCGGGGAAGGAAGGCAGGGTCATAGGCTGGTCTATGGCGGGCAGCACCCTCACTGTACCCTCTGGATGGTTGTGGCCGCCATTCTCGTGTTCGTGGTCGTGATGATGGTGGTGGTGCTCGTGCTCGTGCAGGTGACCGTGCTTGTGGTCGTGGTCCAGGGCGAGCTCGTGATCGTGCTCGTGGGTGTGCACACCTTCACCATGCTTGTAGTTGTGGTGGTGATTGGCCGAGTCGCCACTGTGGTTGTGTGCTTTGGCGTGATGAGCATGCACGTGGTCGTGGCCATGCCCATGGTCATGGGAATGATCATGAGCGTGCCTATGGCCGCTGCCTGCATCATGGTCATGTGTGTGGTGGTGGTCACTGCCTTCAGCGTGCGTGAGGGCTTGGTCGTGGTGAGCATGGCTTTTAGTGTGGTCATGTGTGTGGTCATGTTCGTGTGTGTGATCGGCAGTGTGTGCTTGGTCGTGGTCCCCGCCAGGTGTGTGAGTGTCTTTGTGGCTGTGGTCGGGCTCCTGCAGGTGCAGTTTCTTTTCTCTGTCAGCGGCCTGGACAACAAACGAAAGGGAAATTAGTGTATAATTTCTGTTTACTGGATTGAAGATGTGTGTTCAGTTCCACAATCTCATTTTTGCAGGTATTGTCATTGATTGTCTCAGCAGATATTTTACACTTTTGTGGTTTATTATGTGTAAACGTTGTTATCCATATTACGATATAGTTGTTTTTTTTAGCGCATTTCTTTAACAGGTGGGCTACAATTTTTGATAATTAATTTGGGTTCACAGCGCTGACATTTCATTAATAGTTATACTTGATTTCTTGTACATTTACACAAAAATTATTTTTTTGTAAATGATATAACGCAACATTGTTGGCCCTGTTAGTCTTACCTCAGGCTCATAGACCTCACAATCCACGCTGAACTCGCTTTCACCAGAGGGAGTGTGGAAATGCGATGCCTTGCAGAAGCCCTTGTGCTGAGGAGAGAATAAGATAACACAATTAAGAGAGAAGACACAGCCGAGGAAAGCCTGTGGATTTACCAGAATGTATAACTTAAACTAAATTTCAAAGTAAATCCTTTATTGCTTGGTGTGAACCCAAGTTATCAGGAGAAAAAAAATTCCAATTTTTAAGAAGATGTTTATTACTGGGTTAAAACCAGGAAGTCTTAATAGAAATTAATCTTCAATTGTATTATTTTACATGATATTACAATATGAGTTGCCTGCTGTTGAATTTAGCAGCGAATAGATTCAAGGTTAAACTGATGTTTAAGTAATGAGTCCTGTATCTCAAAATAGTTTGTCCTGACTCACAGAGAACTCGCAGTCCATCAAGGGGCATTTTTCGAGTGTCACATCCTCTGTGGTCTTTGGGCAGGTGGTCTCCTGGATGGTGTACTCTACATTGTAGTACATACCCATGGCCATCTGGATGCACACATTGACAAACAGAAAATGCTTAACAGGCAAGGCATTTCAACTACATGTCATCTTTGCTCACTGGTATACTGTATTCCTTTGACTTAAAATAAAATATATTTTTTTATAAAAAATAATAAAATTCTGAATATGTTCTGTGTTTAAATATCTTGTCCATATACTTTAAAATAAATTTAGAGTTTAGTTTTCTTTAGTTTAGTTTCAATTCTTTAGTATAATATTTTGCTAAGTTGGACACATTACTGATATAAAAATACAACGTTGAAACTGGAACAAATAAATTTTTGAAACTGTAATTAGCATTTAATCAAAATCTATTGAATTAACTTTGAAATAACCATCTGTGTCTGTCTTCCTCTGTTCATTGCAGGACACCCAAGGTCTTACCCCGGCACTTGCGCGGCTGACGTTGAGCAGAGTGAAATAATTGGCCAGTCCGCTTTCCTTGTTGAACTTCTCCAGAGAGATAGACACCGTCTTTTGAATCTCAGCATCATTTATGTTCATTAAAGTTGAACAGTCAGGACAAATCTCATTCACCCTAGCTGCAGGAACTTAGAAGAGAGAAAATATTTTTCAAATATGAACATATGACATGATTAAAGAGATTTTTAATTTGGATTTCTTTTTTGTATTTTCAAGCTACAAGTCAAATATCAAATTAGTGAAAAGCTGACTCTAATGGCAGAATTTTTCAGACTAGATGTCATATTTAGAAAATGTATTTCATTCATTCAGAAAACATTGACTTCCATATTTGGATTTATTATTTTGAAGTTTTTTTTACCTGGTCTGACAACACAGTTGTATTTGTAGAGACGTACCACTCTGTAGACTCTGCTGATGAAGATGGCAGCTTTGCACTGTCCATATACCTGCAAACATAATTACAACTGTTTACAGGTACAATATTAGAGTATGCAGCAGAAGTATAAACAAATCATTTTGATCTAGATTGTTACAGATGACCAACATGTCCACACAGATGATATCAAAATATGATATGCCGAACTAAATATGCCAACAAGTTCATACATATACATAAATGATTGAATAGGGACTTCTGCTGTGTTAGTGTATGTTTTCTAACCGGTGTGGCTTCGGTGGGGCGAGGCTCGCATGACTTCCAGTCCTTCCTGCTGAGAACGCTGCATTTGGTCTCCACAACATCCAGAGTCAGGTAGAAAACAATACCATTCTCTCCCTGTGATGCGCACACAGGAGGAAGCTTGAATTTGCCATTTTCTATTTCACATCTTGACTGAATAGTCTCAACCAATTTTACAGATAATAAATCCCAACATATCTCAACAGTTGAACAGTTTTAGATGCTCACTTAGTTCATCTCTTTTATTCAACTCCACCACTTTTCTGCTCAGTGAGAGAATTGAGCTCTTGCTTTAGGATTGCCAGGATTTAAAACTTGTAATTGAATGGAATCAGGCCCATTTTCATGGTTGCTCACTGGTGAGCCTGGAACGATAGTTAGTTTTGATTAAGTTCACGTTTTGCTATCTTTCTTTTCTTTCTTTTCTTTTTTTCTTTTCTTTTCTTTCTCATATTGTGTAACTTTTCTCTCAAACTCTCATCTGTCTGCACTGTTTGCACATATTTGTGAGTTTTAACGTGGGATGGCTAAACTCACATGCAATTGGGTTTGTGTTTCTTTATCCTACAAAAACTATGCAGGTTAAAATGGAAGCACCCCATCAGATTTTAAATCTCACTCAATCTCACTTGTGCTGGAGCCAATCCAAGCCCACATTGGGGCGAGGGTGGGGCACACCCTGGACAGGTCATCAGTCCATCGTAGGGCCAACAGACAAAGATCAACAACCGGTCACACTCACATTCAGACCTATGGACAATTTAGAATCACCAATTAACCTAAACGTGCGTGTTTTTTAATGGTGGGAGGAAACTGGAGTACCTGGAGGAAGCATGGGAAGAAAATGCAAACTCCACACAGAAAGGCCCCACGCAGGGACCTTCCTGTTTTGAGTGCTGAACTATGCTGCTGTTTCCCTAGAACAGCCACACAACTACAAACTTCACGTCTTCTTGATCACATTAATGGTTCAAAATTGTCATAATTTACCCCCATATACAAATGAAACAAGACGTGGTAAAATTTTAACATGGTATATTAGAGACAGAAACATCAAAAATATCCCAAGATTCCTAAGGGTTACAGGTGAAAATGTGACTGGACATTATATTTACTGTATTACCCAACTCTGCATTTGTAATGGTATCTACTGATTCAAATTGAATTTGTGTTTCACTGTTTACACTGTAATAGAAAAGTGTAATCAGAATTTTTTTAATGAAATCTCTCATTTGTGAAAAAAATATGGATTTTATGATCCTGGTCTGGATCTCATCTCGAAAACACTAATTTGCCAGTGGCTGCTGCAACTCACCTGTTTAGCCAGATGCACATTGGCCAGTTGGTGCAGTGCAAAGATGTAGCCCTCCTGTCGATCCTGGTTGATCTTGGTGAGAGCCAGTCCTGCAGCACCCACTGCTGATGCGTCTTCACATGACCCCTGCTCCAGGCCATCTTGCTGCACTGGTGCGCCGTAAACATACATGCACCCCAGCGCCAGCAACAGCGACAACAGTGCACACTGCTTCATGGTAAAAGCTTGGAATGACTGTCTCCCTCTTAAACACACTGACTGAGTGCAAGAGAGATGCTCAGGCAGGGACGGGGGTGATCTTTTATATCCTGCTTTTGCTCGTACTCCCACTGTACCACACACACTCAAAAAAACAAACAAAAAACTAAAAAAAAACCAACAAAAAAAACCAGTGCCCTCCCATGTCAGCTAAGGTAAATATAACCTTTGATCCCCCCAAAAGACACAACCATATCTAGTAATGTTGCATCTGTCAATCAGCTACTGTATCGACTTGCACAATGGAGTTTATCAGTCAGGAGATAATCAGATTTTCAAGAATATACTCCTCGCTGTGATCAATAGGATCACTTGATCCACTCTTGAAGCTGATAAATTCTAACTCTTGTTCAGCTTATACTTAGCATTATTAAATGCAGCCTCAGAATGAAAAGGTGGCCAAAAAGTTAAGTTCTCAATGATTATACTTCTCCCACCATATTGAAACTATACATTGTAGCTCATTCTGCTTCATCATCATCATTGCATATTATGTGGAATTGTTAAACAGATAGAATGAGGCAGTGTATGGTGTTTATTTAGCAGACTCAAAAACTACCTAGCAGAATATTTCAACTCAGGAAAACTGGTTTAAAAAAAGATCTAACTGCAAAAAAGACATGTAATGAAAATGAGATCCGATATCAATCAGAGAATCTCTTTTAAAGAATGATTTAATAATATTACTTTAGTTTAACTGACTTATCAGATATGAGGAGAGGGAGCTAGAGTATAATCCGCTCCTGCACTTTTCTAACTCTTTCCTCCAAATTTGCTTTTGAAATCTTGGGCCCTTGCTAGTAAACATCTATACTAAAAGTAAAAACAAGCTACATTTTCTTGCAATAGTTGATGAAAATCTAATAGAGACTCACATTGACCTTTGTCATAGCAAACTAAACAATCTGTGGAGTCACCAGGGTGAAAATCAATGTTTGTAGAGCAGCGGCTGTGTTGCAACTTTTACCATCAGGTACACTTACATAAGAATTCTTGACACATGGTTGTTAATGCATACTGATCTGAATGGAATCTTTTTCATGCTTAAATCTCTCCAAACTAGTTCCTATAGTTTAATCATCTAAAACATTAACTTGTCTTTTAGACCCGAAACCTACCAGGCTATTCAAAAATGTTCTCCTACTAATTAACATGTACATTTTGGATCTAATGGTAAAATAATATTCGGGACAGGATGGTCGACTTAACCGGTAAGCAACGGGGCATAGTAGTTATCCTCGTCTACGTTAAGAAACACACCCGTCCTTCTGCAGCTAATAGCTGAGAGGTCGGTGGGTTGAAAGCAGCTGACTCTCACGGATCTGGAAAAAAGTATTTAGGTGAACACTGGTCAGTCTGAAACTCCAAAGAAGAGGGAACAAACACACGTGTACAGGTCGATTTCGTAAGTGATCTCGCTAATCAGAAAAAGCAAAAGAGGGCGTGACATCATGGCCCCGTTGCCATGACTCCCAGTGTTGTAGATACGTCTCTGCCTACCACCTCCTGGTGAGTTTGCACCTCGGTGCGAACTGCATGGAATGAGTGGAAATTGAGCCTTCTTCTGCTCACAGACCAAGCTCTGGTCTAATTTCCATCGTATCTCAGATTGCTCATAATTTGTTATTGTCATTGATGTGGGATGCCCTTTAGGAAATGTATGAATATATTGAATTAAACTTGAACATAGTCCACCAGCTCTTATATGCTCTGCCCCACCTCAGGGTTCTTTGTCCTGTTTTAATCAGGTGGCTAAAGCACCTAAATGTGTCTGACTGGTGAGGCATTGTGGGAGATGTAGTTGCTATCCCGGCAGCCGTTTTGAGATGCAGTCGCTGCTCCTGTATGAGAATGTAGTGTGCCTCCACTACATTTCCCCTGGTGATGCCACAATATATTGAATGAATGTTTGAATATATTGAATGACATTTGACTATACTGAATGAAAGTGTGGGAGAAAGACGAGGTTCTGAATATATGGAATGAAATTTAACTATTGAATTAAACCAAAGTGATACCCTTCTGAATTCCCTATTTTTTTTTTATTTTTATTTTTTCAAAATGGCATCTAAATAAATCAGTACTTTGTTGAAATGGAAAACTTTTTTGCTGCAGGTTATTCTCCAAATGATACTAACAGTTTGGATTCAGTATCACGTCACCTTGAGGACATTTCCAATTTCGTGACATTCATAGTGCTTGTGAATAGTAATATTCAACAAAACATTGCTGAAAGAACATTAACCATTATTCTTGAAGGGATTTATGTGTCTCTAAGGGAGATCCACCTGGTGATAACACTTCAGTTAGAAGATGACATACAAGCGCGCATATGTGCACACACTGCATCTCATAGAGGAAGGCCAAGGGAAATGATAAATAAAAAAGGGTATGGGATGGAAGTTTATGCAGGCCAAGAATACATAACCTCTTCTTAGTACGTGGCAAGGCAAGGCAAAGCAAGTTTATTTATACAGCACATTTCATACCCAGGGTAATTCTAGTGCTTTACAGATACAGAAAAAATGACAAGAAGGCATATAGAATCGTTACATAAATCATTAAAAATAGTAACAATAATTAAATGAATTAAAAGCTAAAAAAAGTGCAGATAAAATACTTTCGTTGTCATATGCACACCTAAATAGAACTGTTTTCAGCCTGGATTTAAACGGTATTAGAGTTGAGGCCTCACATCTTCCGAAAGACTGTTCCAGACTTTAGCAACATAAAACTTGAATGCAGCCTCACCATGTTTATTCCTGACTCTGGGCACCATCAGGAGACCACTCCCAGAGGTTCTCAGAGCCCGAGAGGGTTCATATGACTCTACTATGTCAGAGATGTACTTTGGTGCTTGACCATGACTCTTCTTGTACACAAGCAGAGCTGTTTCAAAGTCTGTTCTCTGAGCGACAGGAAGCCAGTGTAAAGACTAATATGGTTGTAGCAGCAGCATTCTGAATGTACTGTAGCTGTCTTACAGCTCGTTTAGAGAGTCCAGTGAGCAGGTCGTTACAGTAGTCTAACCTGCTGGAGACAAACACATGGATTAGTCTCTCCAAGTCTGGTTTAGACACTTCCTTTGATTCTGGAAATATTTTTTAGATGATAAAAAGCTGCTGATGTTATTGATTTAATGTGGCTGTTAAAGTTCATGTCTGAGTCTAAAATTACCCCTAGATTTCTAACCTGATTACTAGGTTTTAGGGTTAGGGTTAGGAATCTTGAGGTGACTGATAACTCTTTTTCTTTGTTTCTGTGGACCACAGACAATGACTTCAGTTTTGTCTGAGTTTAAGTTTGTTTTGCATCCACACACTGATCTGTTTGATGCAGTGATAAAGTGTATCTATAGGCCCATGTTCACCTGCAGTGACTGAAATGTAGATCTAGTGTCATCTGCATAATTGTGGTAGGACACATTATAACTGCATATTAGCTGGCCTAATGGAAACATGTACAGATTAAACAATAGGGGTTCCAGAATTAACCCCTGGGGAACCCTGCAGGTCATAGGCATTTGGTCACAGTTGCCAATTTTAACAAAGTACGTCCTGTCCGCGAGATAGGACGTTAACCAGTTTAGAGCAGTACCAGAGAGTCCCACAAAGTTTTCTAACCTCTGTAATAACATCACATGGTCAACTGTGTCAAAGGCAGCACTCAGGTCCAGCAGAACTAAGACTGAGACTTTGCCTGCGTCTGTGTTCAGGTGGGTATCATTAGTCACCTTGATCAGAACTGTCTCAGTGCTTTCTGGGGCCTAAAGCCTGATTGGAAAGGACAAGAGAAAGTCAGCAAGTTGTTGGTATACAACTTTTTCCAGGACTTTGCCAGGAATGGTAGGTTTGATATGGGCCGATAGTTAGTTGTTCAATACTGTGGCATCAAGACTGCTCTTCTTTAGAAGCGGCTTGATGACAGCAGTTTATAAGGCCTTTGGAAATGTTCCAGTCTTAAGTGAGATGTTGACTAGTTGGGCAAGTTGTGGTAACAGACTGCTCAGCACAGACTTTAGAAATCTTGTGGGTAACTCATCAAGGCAGCACATTGATGGACTCAGATTGCAGATGATCTCTTTGGCTGTTTTGTCAGTGACAGGTGTGAAATGTGTCAGCTCTAAGTTCTTGCTGGATGCAGGGTAGTTTTTTGTGATGTGGAGGTTATTGCCTTTTTAATTCCTTGAACTGTGTCATTAAAGAATATTGCAAACTCATTACACTTAGATGTAGATATTAGGCCTAAGAGCAGTGAAACTTGAGGGTTTGTTAATCTGTTTACTGTAGCAAACAGGACATGAGAGTTGTTACGACAGTTTGTGATGATTTTTGAAAAATAACTCTCCCTTATTCTACACAAGATTTGGTTGAACACACATAGCTTGATAAATCTCGTAATGAATCTGAAGTTTTGACCATTTCCGTTCGGCTCTTCAGCATTTCTTTTTATGTGCCTTCCTTACTCCAAGGTTTTGGTCATGGCTTTTGCCTACTTAACTATTCTAACATTGACAAGAGCAATGGTTTCCAACACATATAAAATACATGCTGTAAAAGAGTTCAACAAGTCATCAACGTTAAAATGTGGGGTATTTTCAAACCTAATCATTTCCATAAACTGTGTCCCTGTGCTGTCATTTGAGTCTTCCTTGAACATCTGTAGACCTATCTACCTGTTTGGGTGTAACAGACAAGTCGAAGAAAACACAAAAAATGATCAGATAAAGCAACATCAACAACGTTCACATTTGAGGTAGAAACACCAAATGAGCACATGGTAATGAGCACATCCAGAGTGTGCCCTTTGCTGTGGGTGGGCTCAGTCACATGCTGAGTTAGACCAAACATTTCAAGGACTGCAGTGAGTTCTTTAGTGTGCCTGTCAGTGGCTACATCCACATGCACATTCAAGTCACCTGTAATGCCCAAACAATCAAAATCAATATACACTACTAAGAGTAGTTCAGTAAAATGGTCAATAAACAATTCTGTGGTGGTTTGGAGAGGGTGATATAAAGTATGGAAGATTGTTTTAGCTCCAGTTTGAATGACACATAATGAAATGGTGAAAAAAAACCCAAATGACAATTTGGGGCTAAGTATGTTGTTTCTGAATATGGCACAAACACCCCCACCCCTCTGGTTTTGTCATGTTTCAGACACATAATTGAAGTGAGGTGGACTAGATTCAACCCTAACCCTAACCATCGAGCCATGTCTTGGTTAAGAACATAAAATCAAGATTGTAAGAGGAAGTAATACTATTGATTAAGAACGATTTGTTATTTAAAGATCTGACATTGAGTACTGCGTGTTTAAGATTAGATGGAGTAGAAATGGATGGTGCATTCTTGCAGGGGATATGTATTAGATCCCTCTGATCGGACAGTCTAACTGTCCCTCTCTTATCTAATCTCTGTGGTTTGACAGTAGTTATTGTTTTAGAGGAGAACTCTCCCTCCCTGGACCTCTGGTTGATATGGGGCTTAGCAACGCAGAGGCCCTTTTTTGAAGATTAAATCCTTGATCTTGCCATGTCTGCAGTGAGAAGAACCATTTTGATCCCAGATTTCACCAAGCTTTCAAGGTGATCAGGAAATCTCATGGGTGATGGTGGAGACGAGAACGATAGTGAAGCTTCTCTGGAGGGTGTAGATGCAGCAGGTGGGTCCCAGGCCTGTGGTGCAGATGATGGAGGAGCTTCTGCATCTGAATCCTGTGTTGGGGATGCTACAGGTGCCGCTGTAGTACCTATGGCCAAATCCTTTGCTGGGTCCTTGGTTGGCAAGGCCGGAAACCTGCTCTCACTCTCTCTCCTCTCTGGCTGGCAGGGCAGGAGCCCTGCTCTCGCTCCTCTCTTCTCTCTGTGGCAGCACAGGATCTGGTTCAGGCCTATTCTGATGCCTCAGACCATGGAGGAGGTTACATGTCAGTCGTTCCACTCCATGTCTGTACAGGTGTGGGCCTTTTTCATTCAACAGATCCTCTCTTTGCCAGAAAGAATTAAAGTTATTGATGAAATGCAGTCCTCTGGCCTCACACACATTCGGGAGAGGTCCACCAATGAATGTGGGTATTGCCACTTTATCAAGACTATCAAACAGTTTATCAAAGTCTTTTTTAAGACTTCAGACTGCTTCTTTCTGATGTCCACCCACGTGGATCAGCTGTTTCACTCCTTGATGTTTTGCCAGTTCTTCAAGCCGTCGTTCTGTGATATCAGACATTGGCACTAGGATAGCAGCAAGTAACCATCCTGTTCATGTTTATGTTAGATATGGCTCTGTCTCCAAGCACAAGGGTATCTTTGACCTTGACTGTTGGCAAGGTCTGCTGCTTTGTGCTGCCTTCATGGTTGTCAGTGATATTATAGTTTTCTCTCCATTTGTTATTTTCAGTCAGATTTGCCTCTGACAGTGGTATAAATCTGTTTGTTATCTTTATTCCAGGTGATGTTACAAGTCCTCCATTGGTCCCAGCATTTTGAGCACCAAGTCCATTATAAGTGTCTTTACAGAGTAAAGGAAAATACACAGTATCATTTAGCTTTAAGTTGAAAGTAGTTTTTCCACCCTGCCTTTTGAAAGAAAATGTGGACTTCTTACCACTTGATTCCACTGGAAGTTTTTCATGAAGTCCTTTTTCAGTTTCTAAGGCAAAAATCCTTCCTTGTAGACCAAGAATTTCTTGTTGATATATCTGACAGTTTTCACAAGGAGACTTTGTTTGGATTACTCCTACGGTCATCTTGAGAAGATTGTGGACGCTGTCTCGTCAGATCAGTTGTAAAAGGCAGAAAAATTATTCAAAAAGTCTTGGTTTACTGAAAAGAAAAAGAACAAAATCATATCCAAGACCTACAGGTCTTGGATATGACAGTGAATAAAGCAGTGAATAAAGCAGCAAGCAGCAAGGAGCAGGCAGAAACACGTCTGCAACATGTCAGAAGCAGAAACACATGGTACAATCAAGAAGTCACAAATAAGATTAGTAATAATAATAGAAGGTAATAAGAAAAAAAAACATTTGTTTTATTTTTAATTTTTCTCTTAAGGTATATTACTGAGGTTTGAAGGACAGTTCAGGAGAGACCTACATCACAGGTAGTTTGAGAGGGAGAGTTCAGCGATGGTGAGTACAAGAGCGTTTAAGAATAGTTGATCCAGTGGGAAGAGCCTTAAGAGAACGAAAGGCAATTCAGCAGAGGGTCGACAATGTTTCTGTCCCCAATAAACTGAGGTATGTATTGGTTTTTAAATTTGATTAACATGACATTCATTACTCCCTTGCTAGTCAATGAAGCAAGTCCTATAGATTGATGTAGGTGAAATAGATATTAAACCATCATGGTGTAAGTCATTTCATGTAACCAAATACAAGACTATAGGCAATTTATTTGAGAACATATATTTGCTGAAAACATTAGTTAGGCAATAAAACAGACACTGCATTGGCGCGAGCTCACTGAGTAATCAGAGCGCATGAGACTGTGTGCAACCACGATCCCCGAACTGCATGGCAAAGTGATGCTAGTGACAACTCTGCAAGCTCTCAACACAGCAACCCAACAATGAGACTGCCAAAGCTGATGATTGAGAAATTGAACGGAGATGTAAGTTTATGGCAGGAGTTTTGGAGCTAGTATGAGACTGCTATTCACAGTAATGAGACCCTTTGCAAGAGAGAGACGTTTACTTACCTGAAAACTTACCTCACAGGAACGGCTGCAAAGGCAGTAGCGGGGCTCACACTGATAGACTGTAACTATGATGCTGCAGTGGATATTCTCCAAAGCCGATGTGGAAGAAAAGATCTTATTGGAAATGCACACGTTAAAACTGCTGAATCTCACCGCTGTGAAGAAATACTCTGATGTTAGTGCACTAAAGCAGCTGTATAATGAGTGCAAAGTTCAAATTAGAAGCCTGGATTCACTGCGAGTGGTATCGGACTCATATGGAGGCATGCTGTGCCCTATAGTGCTCCAGGTAATGCCAGAGGATATGGCCCTTGAGTACAGCCGCCAAAGGGGAGATGAGAATATGTGGGAGGTGCCCCATGTGCTCAAGTTCCTGCAGAAAGAGGTTCAGAATTGAGAGTGAGCTTTACAAATGATGAGATCATAGAACCAAAGGGAGAATCAGTCAGTTCCAAAACCATGCAGTAAATCTTATTCATCCAGTGGCATGAAGCTAAATAAACCAAGTATGACATCAGCGGCTGCACTACACACTGTCAACCAGAAAATACAAACCGGCCTGTTCTGTGATACCGCTGAACACAAATTGGAGAACTGTCCAGACCATCAAATGTCAGCCTGTAAAGAGAAACTGAAGAAGCTTGGTAGGTGCTATGTCTGTTTGGGACCTAAACACATCGCAAAGTTCTGCAGATCAAAGGTTGTGTCATGTGCCATGTGTGGAGGAAGGCATCATGCTGCCATTTGTGAGAAAAGTGAGGCACCCACACCTATCAAGATGGCGGCACGCTTAGAGGCAGCAACCTGGCGCTCCTCTGTAGTTAGCAGCTACGCACTGAGAAGGACTTACACTTGAACTGAACTTATCAGCTGAAACAACACTGGGCCGGCTGGACCCCAGAGGGGCTTGACTAGTTCCTGGAGAGGATATGTCAGCGAGAACGGACAGAGAGGAGGCGAGGAGACGCCAGAAGCGGGGCAAACGAGCTGGCATCAGAGCTAGGCTAACCGCTACACCTCACAAACCAGCAGTTCCAAGCATTTTTCTCGCCAACATTCGCTCCCTAGTCAACAACATGGACAAAGATGAAACTACAGGACGTTAAAAAACAAATAAACAGCTGCATCACGGTAAAAACTGAGACCTGGCTGCATGAAAACATCCTGGACCTAGCTGTGGAGCTAGCAGGTTGCACAATCTTCTAGGATGATTGCACACTAGACACCAGTAAGACGAGAGGAGGGGGTGTGTGTGTCTATGTTAACAACAGCTGGTGGATGGACACTGCCATTTTGGAGAGACACAGCTGTCCAGACCTGGAGTTTTTATTGTTAAAGTGCAGACCTTTCTATCTTCCCAGAGAAATCACTCAGGTGTTTGTAGCTGCTGTGTACATCCACCCACGAGCTAATGCTAAAGTAGCTATGAGTAGGCTGCATGCCAGCATCAGCAGGCAGCAGAACAAACACCCAGAGGGCTTTCTCATCGTGGCTTGGGACTTTAACCACACCAATTTAAAGACTGTGCTCCCCAGATTCTACAAGAATATGGACATTAAAACAGGAAGGGCAGAACACTAGACCAGGTCTACACCAACATTCTTGGAGTCTACAAAGCATGCCCTTGCCCTCACCTCGAACACTCTTTACCTGTTCCTTACACCAGCCTACAAGCTCCTCATCTCCAGGTCTAAGCCACAGTATAAGACCATGCAGTGCTAGACTGAAGAGGCCACACTGTCCCTGCAGGACTGCTTTGAGGACACCACATGGGAGCTCTTTGAGCAACCAGACAATGAGCTCCACAAGCAAGCATTTCTGCAGATATCACTCTCAGAAAATTCAGGGATGCTGTTTAATTCATGTGGTTCACAGGACCACCAACAGAAGAGGATGAGAAGCTGTGTGTGCTGAGAATGACAAGAGAGGTGTTCGGGGGCCTCCTCAAGCCCGTTCTTGCTCGCAGCCACCATAAGGAAACATTTGAGACAGTTCGAGTCGGAACAGCCACATGCCGTAGAAACCATCAATTCTTCACTTTATGTAGATGACTTTATTTTAAGTGCAAGTGAGGTGACACAGGCCCATGAAGTGACAACATCAGCCAGGAACACTATGTCTGCAGCAGGCATGGAGCTTTGTAAATGGATGACAAACTACCCTGATCTCAAAGAAAAATGGCAGGAGAGCTCTATGGACTGCACTGTACAGCAAGAAAGCAATGGGTCAGTGCTGAAGGTTCTGGGTTTTCAACCTCATGTTGAAATTCTGCAATCTTCTGCGCGCATCTTTGATCCTCCAGGATTCTTGACCCCTTTCACCCTCGCGATTCAGTGTATGTTTCAAGCAATGTGATTTGAGAAATAAATGGGAGCAGTGGTGGTCAGAGCTCCCCCAACTGCACCAGTTGTCAATCCCACGGTGGTACAAGACCACCACAATACTTGTGTCCCACCTGATGGAGCGGTTTGAAGAGAAGTGAATGTTTTTCACACAGATTCATCTTATTCAACTATATTTGTTTCTAAACCCTGGTGTGGATTGTTTGATATTGTAAACAAATGTTGATAAAATTCCTTTTGTTGTTAAGTCCAACCTCAGGATCGAAGACAGAGTTCATCACCATCATCTTCATCCACTTATCTGGGGCCAGGTCGCGAAAGTAGCAGCTCCAGCAGACGACCCCAAACTTCCTTTTCCCCGGCCTAACCCGCCTTTGTCCAGTGAGTACTGGAGGTCACAGACCGATGGAGCCAATAGGACCACATCATCCGCAAAAGCAGGAATGTAACCCTCAGCTCCCCAAACTACAGCCCTCCACCCCTATGACTATGCCTCAATATCCTGTCCATGAAAATCACAAACAGGATTGGTGACAAAGTGCAGCCCTGGCGGAAGCCAACCCCCAATGGAAACAAGTCCAACTTATTGCAGAGAACTCGGACACCGCTCTCGCTTTGGGGATACAGAGATTGGATGGCCCTCAGCAGAGACCCCCTCACCCCATACTGCCGTGGGCCTGTTGGTGCCTTGCAACCACCTCAGGAGTCTCCTGGGCTAACATACCCCAGAAGGCCTCCTTCTTCAGTCGGACGGCTTCCCTGACCACCGGTGTCAGCAGCTTCGGCAATAGAAGCTTTGAACATCGACCACTCAGGTTCAATGTCCCCAACTTCCACAGGGATGATAGAAAATCTTAGCCGTGGGTGGGAGTTGAAGGTCTGTTGGACAGAGGCCTCCTCGAGACGTTCCCAGTTCACCTGCAGTACACGTTTGGGCTTGCCAGGTCTGTCCTGGGTCTTCCCCCACCACCTAATCCAACTCACCACCAGGTGGTGATCAGTTGACAGCTCTGCCCCTCTCTTCACCCGAGTGTCCAACAAGTGCAGCCTCCGATCAGATGACACGATCACAAAATCGATCATTGACCTTTAGCCTAGGGTGGTCTGGTACCAAGTACACTTATGAGCATCCTTATGCTTGAACATGGTGTTCATAATGGACAGTCCATGGCTAGCACAGAAGTCCAACAACAAACCATCGCGCGGGTTCAAATCAGGAAGGCCGTTCCTCCAAATCATGCCCCTCCAGGTGTCTCCATCATTGCCCACGTGTACCTTAAAGTCCCCTACCGGAGCCCCATACAGGACCCGATTCAGGGCCCTGTATGGGGACCATCAGGTGCTCGCTGACGGGCCCCCCTTCCAGGCCTGGCTCCAGAAGGGGGCCCTGGGCTTCTTCCAGGCAGGGTCACTATTTAAGACAGAGTTGGCATTAGCAATAATGGATCAGTTTCCAAGTTTGAGAGACCGTCTGGGCACAGGCTACGTGAAAAAAGTTCCTTACAACACAAAAATAAAGCCATACACAGAGTCTTATAGTGTGGTGGAGTGTAGTGTTGGTCGCCAAGACACATAAGAAGGGAGTGACTACACATTTTGATGTATTACAACCAAATATATCTGTTGCATGTTTGTTGTTAATTCTGTTATTCCCAAATGTAATTTCAATACTTCTAACTTTGTAACCTTAAGGACACATGGTTCACACCTGGGAGGCGGCATAAACCTGGGGGTTTTTAGAGGAACGCCTATGCAAGGTACGGAGAAGTCTTCGATCTGGCAGGCAAAAGAAATCAGTGGGGGTGCCAAAAGAAACCCTGACCATTATGCCAGGTACAGCAAGTGGTCATGACTTGTAATAAGCCAGACACAATATAGATCTGCATTTTGGACAGTTATAGATGTTATAGGGGGAGTGTGACACATTGTCTTTCCGGTTTGCAACAAACTCAACTTGTCTCACCCAAATGTCACATTTTAAAGTTGTAGCTGTCTTACAATAATCTACACTGGTCCTTAGAATTGATTGATTTATCACACATTGCAGAATCCATTGGAGAACGGGCCGTTGTTGTGGCTGAAAAATAACATCTGGCCCCAATCCCAGGTTGCCCTGCACATGCATGACACCGCTGTCCACAGGGCACAGTGGATCCGTTCAAATGGCATGGTGACAGTCTCTCAAATAATTGCTATGTTTCCAGGCTTAGTGGAACACTCCAGGCATGGTGAGGTTTCCTTTTCAGAAGAAATTTGAACAAATCGATGATTGTTTATTTAAATAATTTAGTATTTAATTTTGTATCTGTGTTTTCTCCTATACTTAGATTTCTCAAGATTTCTCCATATTAAATCCAGAGGTTTCAGACAAATTGACTGAAAGCTGGAATCCTGTGTTCTCTGAGAAGATCATTCGCATGGCTAAGGAGAAGACGGCTGCTCTTGGCATCAACTTTGATTTACTTATGACAGTTAATCACATTTTTAAATATTTTGATTGTGCCATTGGCAGTGTTATTAACATATGGCCATATATTTTGTCCATCCATCCTAACTTTCAATAGAACAGCATTTACACCTTCATAATCATCTATTTGCCATTTGTAGTAATCTATAGCACCTATTTTGTCATCTGCTATAGTTTGAATGAACCCCTATGGATCCAGTGAATGAATATTAAAAATCTAACCCGCAAGTAAGTAAGTTAACAGACAAACAAGGGGATATCACCTTGCTGCTGCTCCCCATCCGGCTCCCAGCTCCACTATAAAAAAATGGAGGGAGAGTTTTATATATATATATATATATATATATATATATATATATATAGTTGTAAAAATATCTCTCTCACAATAAAATTAACTTTCCTGACACCAAAACACACAGACTCACAATTATAATCATAAAATAGTTTATATATATATATTCCAGGTTTAGTCATAACAAGATCCTGTTTAAGTTTGGTCACTATATTTTACAGAAAAAAGATCTGTATTGACTGAGTGGACAAAGACAGATGGATTTAGACAGACAAGCAAATGGCAGTGGAGACAAAGTTTTCACCTAACCCAAACCCTAACCCCTCAGTCCTACGGTTCCTCTGCTGAAAATAAAGCTAAACCTAATCTGTTGTAATAACATGTATCAATCTGGTTTTCTATTTTTTCTCAGACTGGAATTAACATGGTGGAGTACCTTAATAAATGGGACCACCTTGGAGCAGCCATCACTTCTGGGAGCTGTTGATGTATGTTTCAAGGCATACTTTGTATTTGATCTTCCCTACCCAAAAGCATGCACTCAGGTTTGTGAGTTCATTCAGACAGTTGTCTTTGACCTGCCAGGAGATGTGTCAAATGTTGTGAAGCTCATGAGAGCACAAATTAATGCAATGTCAGAATCATAGGAAGTCACTCACTTCAAAATACTTAATAATAATTAAGTTTTTTCAAGATTCGAGTTACAGTTTTTATGACACACTGTTTGATGAAGAAAAAAAAAGTTTTATAAATTGTGCACTTGTAGTACACAGTATGTAATTTTTGTTGTGTCATCATTTCATAGTAATTTATATCAAATTAAAATTAATTAGTTAAAATTAATCCCTTTTGCACCCAGCATTGGGCTAGCGATTTCACCTAATTTGGGTTACTTTCAACCCAGCAATTTTAAGAGTGTATACAAAGACCCCCTAAAACACGAATAGTGGAGAAATTTACGTTGGTGCTATTGTCTCTAATGCTTTTATCTCTGTTCTTAATCCTGCTGTTTTAAACAAGTGTCCTTTCTGTGGTCAATGAGAGACAGATTTCCATTTTTTTTACTGAGCGTAAAAGACTCAAGCAGGAGATTTGGAGGGCTTTAAAACAATCTAGTGCTGCTAGAACATCATCTGCTCTGTTCAAAACATTGGACTTTTAAATTTTTAATGATACAATTTATTTTTGAATTTTTTGCACAAGCAATTTATTTGAAATGTTTAATGTTTGAGAAACATAAAATAAGTGTTTTCGTAAAACAAAAAAAATAGAAAATAGATAAAAATAAAAAAATTTAAATCTCTCCTTCCAAGCCAAGTGCTCCTGTCACTGCACCTTGTGTATGCTATACACAAGGTGGTGCTAGAGGATAATTAAAAATAGGGCTAACAACAGCCATTTGGCTTAACTCACACTTATATGTTGTTGACAACTTTGAGTCGACACGACAGTGGACATTGACACAAATTCTGAATCTCAAAAGACGGTGTTCAACTCCACCCATCAGCTCATTGATCACTGATTCACACTAGAAGGAAGTGACCAGTTCAGGGGAGAAAGGAAAAGATTAATGGGGTCTTTAGAGTCATGACTGAGACACAGTTTATCGCATCTCTTTCAGGTCTTGCGTCTCACAAGGGAATATTTATAAATCACTTGCTAAAGCGTGTTAGGCCTGGACTGTCTCACTTTATATGTATGTGTATATATGTGTATGAAAGAGTGCATTTTGATTTCAGAGACTACCCTCCTTGCGGAAAATAACCCCACTGGTTGCCCAAGTTTGAGGTAGAATGATGGGCAGACTAAAGGACTTAGAAAGACTGGAGTGAATTTATGTTTTGCACTGCTCTGCCTGTATGTTTGTAGCATCAACAGGTGGGTTACAGTTATATAAAAATAGGTGTGCATGTATTATAATTATAAAATCTAGATTGAAGTAAAGAACTGCAAATAAACATATTGTATCTTTGTCTAATAAATGCAAACTATAACTATAACAATTCTTCCTAAAGACATCGATCCATTATCTTTTCCTGGAGAAAAATATTTTTTGTGGGTGAGCACAATTATGAAAAATGAATATCATAAACTAATTTCTTGGGAGAATATTTTGTTAAGTCTTTGCCAAAGGCAAAAATATGCTGACATCATCTTAATGCAGCTGTCCGTCTAACTGATAACACATGAGATGTCCTGTTTAAGGGCCATAATAGACATTTGTTTTCAACATCAGGTCAGTACAAAGTGCAATATTGAATTTATAGTATAGTTTAAAGAATAAGAAGTTGTGAAGTGAAATTGAATTTGTCTCTGGTCAATTAAATCAAAGTCTTGGCTCTTTTCACCAACATCTGAACAAGGTAAGTAGTTCCCAGAAATTAGAAAACAATCGGATAATAATTAATGTTTAGGTGGGTCTTTTTCTGATGACCGGAGGGCTACATGAGGCAACAGGGGCTAATGTTTCCCATTGCTCCTCTGAGCTGACCTGCTGGGATCGAGTCTTCACTGTAGCACTGGGGGATGTGAATGCCCAATACTTTCTATGCTATGTGAAAACCATGTACAACACACACTCACTCACTTATTCACACACACACACACACACACACACACACACACACACATACATACACAAATCTCTTAAGGGGGATCCATAAGATGTTATTCTTTTCCGATGGTGAGATATTTACTCTTAACCATGATAGTTCTGTGTACTGATTCTTGTTAAGAAATATCTGTATTTGAAGGAAAAACTGACTTATTTTGCACCATGTGATGGTTGCGATGGAATAACCCTTTGAATTAGCATGATACAACTCATAAATAGATCTGCAACTGATTAAAAAAAAAAAAGAATATATATATATATATATATATATATATATATATACATATATATATTATTTGATGTAAAAGTTTTTGTGTATTGTTAATTTTGACAGTGTGGTTCAGTCTCACCAATATTAGATGTAAGCTGTCCAATACATATCATCTAAGTTGTTCTCAACCTTTTTTCAGTGACACACCTCTCGAAATTATTTTTTCGGCTGAGTACCCCCTAAGCACTGCAAAGCATTTTGGGTTAAAAAAAAAAAAAAAAAAAGACTTAAACACTATAATTTTTTTTAACTTTGCAACTGTGCAAAAACATTGCATTATCTTATTTGGAAATAGAAACATATAAAAATAAATAAAAGAAATACAAAAAAGAAATAATTGTAATTCCTTACTTCATTATAAATAAAAAAACTGCATGTAATAATAATTGTCAACAACAAACGAGTATTTTAGGTGAATAATAAAGACCTGTAATCTAACTGAATTCAAAACTAAATTGTTAATAAACAAAAACAATAATATTTGTGCACAGAAATGTTCACAAAAAATAAATCTTGTATCTAATATCTATTCTTTAAGGATCAAAGTCAGACTGGCATCTCAAACTCACAAACTGTTACCACTGGGGATTGCATTGTAACTTGGGCTTTTGCTTCACTGAGGACTTGGTCATTTTTGGTGGCAGGGACACAAATACTGTGATGCTGTGGCTTACCAACACGCTTTGTTGTGAGATGGTGCTGGAAGTGTGCTGGCTTCATGCTAGTGTTGGCTAATTTTCTCCCCACATAAAAAGCACAATACCATGGGTGGATTGCAGCTTGTGGGCATATCAAGAAAATGCAATCCCCTTGCTGAAATCTCTTCACAAAGTAGTAAAAACATGCTTTACAATGGATGTACTGCTGGAAAATGCTTAATTTACTAGTTTTCACAGCAATCCACAAGCAATTCACCATGTAGAGTGAGTTTTTCACATATCAAGAAAAGTGCAACTCATTTGCTGAAATCTTTTCACAAAGTAGTAAAAACATGATTTCTGTGGATGTTCTGCTGGAAAATGCTTCATTTACTAGTTTTCACAGCAGTCCACAAGCAATTCACCATGTAGAGTGAGTTTTTCACATATCAAGAAAAATGCAAACCCCTTGCTGAAATCTCTTCACAAAGTAGTAAAAACATGATTTATGTGGATGTTCTGCTAGAAAATGCTTCATTTACTAGTTTTCACAGCAGTCCACAAGCAATTCACCATGTAGAGTGAGTTTTTCTCATTTCAAGAAAAATGCAATCCCCTTGCTGAAATCTCTTCACAAAGTACTAAAAACATGATTTCTGTGGATGTTCTGCTGGAAAATGCTTAATTTACTAGTTTTCACAGCAGACTTTATTTGCTGCTAGGTTGCCATTCCATTGCAGGGCCAACACAGAAAGGCAAACAGAGACAAACAAACACTCACATTCGCATTCACACCTACGGTCAATTTAGAGTCTCCAGTTAACCTATACATGCATGTCTTTGGACAGTGGGAGGAAACCAGAGTACCCAGAGGAAACCCACACAGACATGGGGAGAACACACAAATTCCCCACAGAAAGGACCCAAGCCGGGAACCAAACCTGCGACCTTCTTATTGTAACTAATACGCCGCCATGCTGCCCCAGACCTGTTCCATTGCTTCCAATAAAGTGTCCATAGTGTAGGGCTGTGGGTCATGTAAATACATGATCACAAAAATCTGTCCTTCTATGTCACTTACCGTACTTAATAACTTTTCACCTATTCTTATAGACAGTGTTTGAACTGGATTCCATGGAAATGCCCTATAAATACATTTTCATATAGTGGTTTGCAAAAGTATTCATACCCCTTGAAATTTTAATGGAAAAGTGCTGTGTGCAAATGTATTCAGCCTTTGTGTGTGAGTGCAACCTTCAGAAGTTGCCTGATGATTGCTGAATGATCGAATGTTGGCCTAATGACTAAATAGAGTCAGCCTGTGTGTAATCTAATCGCAGTACAAATACAGCTGTTCTGTGGTGGCTTCAGAGGTTTGTTAAGAGAATATTGGGGAGCAAACAGCATCATGAAGTCCAAGGAACACACCAGACAGGTCAGGGATAAAGTTGTGGAGCCATTTAAAGCAGTCTTAGGCCATAAAAAGATTTGAACATCTCAAAGAGCACTGTTCAATCCATCATCCAGAAATGGAAAGAGTATGGCACAACTCCAAACCTACCAAGACATGGCCGTACACCTAAATTTACAAGCCAAACAAGGAGAGCACTGATCAGAGATACAGCCAAGAGGCCCACAGTGACTCTGGACAAAATGCAGAGAGCCACAGCACAGGTGGGGGAATCTTTCCACAGGACAACTATTGGCCGTGCACTGCACAAATCTGGCCTTTAAGAAGAGTGGCAAGAAGTAAGCCATTGTTAAAAGAAAACCATAAGTCCTGTTTGCAGTTTGCCAGAAGACATGTGGGGGGCACAGCAAACGTGTGGAGAAGGTGATCTGGTCAGATGAGACAAAAAATTTTACTTTTTTGCCTAAATGCAAAACGCTATGCATGGCAGGAAAACTAACACTGCACATCATTCTGAACACACAATCCCCGTGGTGGTGATGTCATCATGCTCTGGGGGTGCTTCTCTTCAGAAGGAGCGTGGTGGCAATGTCACACTTTGTGCAGCCATTAGTAACTGGGGGTTCTTCAGCATCATGCAAACCTGGGGCCATTTAAAACTGAACAGGGGATATTATGGCTGCGCATAAGCAGCTGGATCAGCAAGCAGTGCATCCTGTACATTTCATAGTTTGGGACAATGTGAGCTTTCATCGTGCTGTCCTATGTGAGTGGTTCATCAACAACCAGCGCTTCATCGAGGTTATCTGCAGCGGCTCATACTGCATGTCACACTGTGATGCAATATGCAATGATGCTCTCAATGCCTGCATGATAGAAGGTCACCAGCAGCCTCCTCTCAAAGTCCTCTGTTCCAACGAGACATGATGTTGAAGAATGAATCTCAGTGACTTGGATTCTGTAGTAAAGTGCTTCTCTTTTAATTATTTTTTATGATGAAAGTGCTGAATGTAGATATCACTTTCACTACGATAATCTTTTGCAAAATTTTTATTTTTTTTATTTGTTTATTTATTTCACAGGGACAGTGCACATTAATGTACATTGCTGTAAATGTGCCAGTTTTAGCCAAGAGGCTACTTTTCATCTGTAGTCCCAGCACAGATGTTACAGTTACCCTAAAAACAGAATAGAATAAATTATGAAAATGAAATTGAAATTACAAAGTTACTGAGGTCATTTACAAACATGTGGAACAATTAATAAAATGAAGAAAGAAGAACATATATACTATTAATAAAAAACATTGTTCAGGACATCCTTAAAACATGCAACACAGAGACTCCTGATACAAGTTATGCAAGACAATAAGTACATGAAGATATTAATGTTAATTGAAAAGTCGATTGAATAAGACCACACTGAGCTGGATTGTTAGACAATAACTAGAACATGCAAAGCAGAAGCACAGACATAACACAGACAAAAAAAAGCATGCACAGTATGTAAAATATGACACAATAAAAACAAAACCACAATAAGACATGCATGCAGGTACATGAAGGCAAGATAGCAGCAAGGGAAGTTCAGCACAGAAAGACTGAGGACAGCAAAGTGCGACTAAGTCTTAGTGCTGACAAAGCCGAGTACTAATCAACCATTTTTTTAAATGAGCTCTCAATGAACTATACGTATCCAGTTCTCTGATAGTTGCTGGGATGGAGTTCCATTCTAGTGTAGCTTTCACACAGAATGCAGATTGACTGAAGGTACTTTTTCTGAGTGGGATGATGCAATCCCCTCTTGCTGCACCTCTTGTGAACTGTTACATTACCTTGTTAACCAAGACAGTAACACAACAACCAAGAATTGAATGGAGTCAGAGTAAGATTGGCAAAATATACAGAGAGTTTATTTACATAATTTTTTCTTCTTTATTTTTACAAACACAGGTTTTCAACAGTGTGGGGGACATGGGACAAGGTGGTTGTGCCAAACAAAAGAAATAAATAGAACAAAACTAGGCCTAAGTACTTTCTATCTCATAAAAGAAAACAACCAAAAGACCTAACTGTCTAGTCTAACAAAAAAGCTTTCGCCAAAATATACAGGGATGGCACCAACCAATAAACCTAGTGATTCTAGACAGACAATAACTAAGTGTGTGAAATTAAATGTACAGGGTACCCCAAACTCACCTAGTGTCCTCCAATCTCCCACCACTAACCTTTTTTTTTTTTTTTTTAATTTTATTTATTTATTTTTTTTAAGCACAAAGGCCACACAAGGCCATAGACAGCAGCAAGCATGCTCAGAGCAGCCGCCCAGAGACTTGTCTTCTCATAGACTCTCATAGACTTCTCACAGCCTTCTTATAGACTGCTCTCAATCCTGATTGGACAGCTCCACGTTCAAAAGGACCAATGAGGAGCCTGTCCATGTCCTCACAGGTGTCTCCACGTGAAGCCTCATCACCTGAAGACAACGGAGGGGAGGGGAAGAGAAAAAACACACAGACAGGAAGGAAAACAGGCTCTTTTCCTGCCTGGCATGTAACATGAACCCATATGCAGTTGATCTTATGTTGACAAACTGTCTGACTGGAGGAGAGGTCAAACCATATATAATCTTGTACATCAGACAAACCTCTGCATATTTAATAAAGTTTTCCCAACTCACAAATTATACTTTTTTAATGTTGGACAATGATGAATTTGTACTGGTTTCTTGTCAAGGATTTTAATTGTTCATTTATACAAAGACTCTGTTGGTTTTAGAGTAGTGCTGCTAGCCTGTGACCAGGTTGTTAAACAGTAAATGATCTGGAAAACGACCATGGAATACATGTACATTTTAGCCCCCTCTGTTGACATATAATCTTGAATGAACCTGAAATTTGAGAGATTGAATTTGACCCGGTTACAGAACTTTTTCACCTGAGCCTTGAATGAAAGTTTGGAGTCAATCAAAACAACAAGGTACTTGTATTCAGATACAACCTGTAGCCTCTCCCCCGATACAAAGACATCTGACTATACACTAGAACTGTTTAGCTTGGTGAAAAACATACACACTGTTTTAGACACATTCAGTTGCAAACAGCATTTAAACCATGCTGTTATGTGAACCATGGAGTTTGTGAGTTTATTAGCAACTTCTGTCATGCTGCCACCGTGCACATAGATTACTATGTCATCAGCATACATTTGGATGTTGGCGTCAGGACATACAGATGGGAAATCATTGATTTATAATGTAAATGTAAATGTAAAAGGGCAGCTGATTGATGATTCTGTACTTGGACAGACTGAGATCGATTTGGCAAATATGATTCTATCCACTTAAGTGTATCTTAACAAAAATTGAAACTAGATAACTTAGACATAAGAATTCTATGATTAACAGTATCAAATGCCACCTTTATCCAGTAGAGATTAGATTTTTTTCTATTAGAAGATAGTTGGTTGTTTCAGTCGAATAATTGCCTCTGAAGCCAAATTGGGTGCAGAGCAAATGAGCTATTGTTCAGATGGCAGGTGATTTGTTCAACCTTTGATACTGTAGGTAGGATACTTATAGGTCTGTCATTGCAGGTAGAAAGGGGATCTCCACCTTTGAATACTGGGACAACAGCCAACATCCAAACACTTGGAAACATTCCCTGAGAGATTAATAATTTTGGTAATGGGATTAGTTAGAGTTGTACTGAGCTCTTTGAGCATAACTGCATATATATCAAGTATATAATTTGCTCTGGATGGCCTATGAGTTCTAATCACTCTGGCAACCTATGATTTATCAACATTCCTAAGCAGGTTCCATTGTATTGACTGGACAAACATTTGTGTACTCAGGTGAAAAACATTGTGCAATGGTAGCTACAGAATCAATAAAGTAGTGGAGCTAAGAGCTTCCACTACTTCCCCAGGATTGTTTGTAAGCATTCCATTTATTTTAAGTTCAAGAAGTTTCTTTATTGTGATGTCCTGTTAGTTTTTTTTACTGGTTCCAGTTCATTTTAGAGTTACCGCTTGCCTTTTCTATTATTGTCAAGAAAAAATCTGCCTTTGCTTTTCTTAGTTTCTTTACCACCGTGTTCCTTAAACTGTCATGACTAGACTAGTTTTTAAGAGATGATCACATTCTTTCATTAGTTTTAAAATGTCTGCATTTATCCAAGGGAGAGCGTTTTTGTCATTTTTGCGCCAAAATTTAGAGTTAAAATCTTAAATAATACTCTCTAGTTTTTTTGAAAATATTTGACTGTCTTCTTCATGGTCTATGCCCAACAGCAGATCATCCCAATCAATCTGCTGAACAGCACTTTTGAAGTTGTCCTGTTTGTTTTTTGTGAATTCCAAAAGGTTCATATGCATTGACAATGAACATTTTCTGTTAAATACATGCTCTGAATGCTGTGTCCTAAATAATTTTTAGTGTGTCATGAAAGCTCTGAGGTGAATATATTTTTAATTGGTGTAAAATGTAAAATTATCAGCATCATGTCCAAAATATATAATGAGTTGTTTACTTTCCTTCAGGACCCCTATTGATATTTACCAATGATATATTGCAATTGACAGCAGATACACAAGGTCTAACCTTCTGTCTGCTGATATTAAAAAAGCTGGACGCGTTATAAACCATACGCAAAATGACGTTATCTTAATATCCTGAGGTTCCCTTTTACCCTCTCTGCCACAGGAGTCTGGTTTTTATTATTACAAAGACAATCTTCTTGTACAACAGCTGTTGCCTGTGGCTTCGACACAGCTGTCTGTTGGTCACATTATGTCACCCGAAAGTACTTACAGACCGTCTGCCTTGTCACAGTCTTAAATATTGTCACAAGAGAGGCCAATGGCCCATCCATCCCTAATGGTCTCTCTAATGGTCAGTGTTTATGTGACATAACCACGGCTGTAATGATATTTATAGAAAGATAGGGTGTGTATTTATGTCTAGATACACCACGTTATACAATTTTGACTGGTTTATGAACCATTAAATTGCAACCACTTTGTCAAAAACACTGACTCAAATATGAGCAGTGGGTTTGAGTCATGCAATGTAATAAACATAGCAATGACAATTCATTAATCCACGCATCCATCATGTATCTTTTTAGCTATGATCTGTGTGTGTGATACAAAAAGGACTAAAAAGTGACATTTTTTTTAACTGCAGATGAAGATGAAGTTTTGTTGAATTTGTTGTTCACCGACAACAAATGTGAAGAGTTACAGGCGCCAATTCAGGGCTAAAAAGAGGCTCAGCTAAATATAGATATTAGATTTTAGGAATCTGGCTGGCAGAGTGCCATCATTAAAGAGGAAGTATTTGTAACAAGGGAGGGACAACTGATGGTTTTGTTTGGAATTAACTTTTCATAGCATTTTTCTTTTCAAAAGAAAAATTGTCAACAATAGATCTTAAAATAAATTTGATTTTAAAAGTTGACAATGCTGTAAAGAAGTTGTGAAAAAACAGCAGCTTAGCCTTGATGGGGCTGATTGTGAAATTCTATTTTCAGCATCAAGTCAGAGATGGAAAAGTGTGGCCTTGTGCATGTGAATATAACATTGTGTCATCACAACAAGGAGACAAAACACCCTGCTAAGTATCTAATCTCCCTCTATATGAAAATTCTCTTATACACTGCATGGAGGAAATTTCATGGCAAATTCACCCACTCGATCTTGACACAGATTCAGGCATACGTGAGCGCACACAAGTTAGTGACTCATCCATCATGTATAAGGCTGAGTGAGGCCACACACCAGTCCTTGATAAGTATCTGAACCTGCATGTTGTTCCACACGTAGCCTCATCACATCTTATTATAGACTGACTTAACTGACCAGGACTATAAACAATCACTGCATCAGCCATCTCTCTTCCTCTGTGCGAGCGCCGTTGAGTTCTGTGCCATGGGTCATTTAGCTGAGTCTGGAAAAGTTTTCCTCTTTGTTTGGGTTTGATATGCTTATCGACATGGCTCAGGATGCACAATGAAAGCTGTCCTTACGGGAATCCTTGAGCAACCCTTTATTATTGGAGCCACCTGCTGTTTAAACTGTCATGCCAGGCAAAACTCAACTCAAAGTTATCACATGTGACGTTTTTTTTACACAAGTAAAGGCTAATCCTGTCCATGTCCTCACAAGGAGCCTGCATCATTTGAGAAAGAATCTGTGTTTTAACATGAGATGTTCTTCCAACAGTTACACAACTGGAAATGTTTGATGGAAACAACAAACAACAAACAAACAAAAGTGGATGCAACAGAGTGAGAAATTGTAGTGAAGATGTTCTGATATACAGTCTAAAGAAACAGCATCACCTAAGTTTGGTCAAAGGTCCACAGATGGACAACATAACAAACAAAAAAAAGAAAAAGAAAGTGATACAAATGTATTCTCCTGATAGAAACTGCCAAGAAAAAAAGGTTAAAATCAGTTGAGTTACACTAACAGTGTGACTTTAGGGATGAAAAATTTAATCATTTTGCCACTTTGTTCCATTTAGTACACCATTTTGTGCAAATATAAAATTTTCTTACTACTTATTTCACTGATCATATCGAAACCCATCAAGTCCCAATTTTAAATTTGAACCCTCCTCTGAAGAGATGTGAGTTCTGTTAGGTTGATGGGAAGCATGAGTAGCATAAATTATTTCCAGACTAAACCACATAATCAAGGCTATTCCCTGTTGCTTGAAGTGGTTTATGTGGGTCCATATTTACAGCCCTGATGTTGCCCAGGCTTCTCTTAACCTTTGGAGCCAGTGGTAGAATTGTAAATGCAGTGCGTACAACTTTAATTAAATACACATCCTCTTTATACTGTGAAGCTGTCAGTGCTGCAATGCTGCAGCCCTCATTCAGCTCATGTGTTTTGGTGATAACAGAATTTCATTTGTGGTGTTTTGCTTTGGGAACAGAAGAAGACATCCTGTATAAAATGCAGGAGAATGTATACTCTCAATCTGTAAAAACACCAACAACACTCAAGGATCATTACCTTCACACGACCTTCAGGAATAGGATATTCCGAAGTGACTCATCGTAAATAATAATGACATAGGACAGTTTATGAGGAGTTTACGAATAATCCCAATAAAGAAAAGACGTAAAGATATATAGGGCTTAATGGGGCATAATTAAAATTAATTCAAGTTTTGTTCATAATTATTTCTAAGTTATGTAATTAAGAATTCTGAAATAATATGGATGGCTTGCATGGTTAGTTTTGTGATGTGACACAAACTGAAATTTTAATTGTAATTTCCCAGAAAAATATAATGGATTCACAACTCATGTGAGAATATAATTAAGTATAAATTAAATGTCCCTTAAATAACCCTCTGTGAGGGATGGGGAACTGGGTTTAAAATGAGATACATGATAAGGTATTATTATTAATTTTTTTTATGACTTTATGACAGTGAATAAATCTGCAGAGATTCAAAATGTCAAACATTATATTACTATATATAAAATATAGTTGCACCCACTGGCTCCTTGCATCTCACATTAATTTACTTTAATTCGGACATGCATACATTGTCTTACAACAGGTTTTTCACACATCATTGTGTACAATTTGCACCAATAGAGAATCAGTAATTAAATGTATGAATCCATCCCATAAATATTTGAGATTCACAATAAATTAAATGTTCTTTTGATACACTTTGAAAATCGCATGAAACTCCAAGTGGTTGCTGAGTTCAAGTTTATTGGTTTATTTTCCTGCTTCTTTTTATTAGCAAGATTTGCTGTAGCTACATAGCCAACCAATATTGACAGCCAGTCACAAGAGATGAAAGTTCACTGTCACCCTGCTTTATTCCTTCTATTACTTTTCTCCTTTAATGACGTTAGCACGCTAATCAGCTAATTCTGGGCCAGTTTTAATGTCTCATTGCTCTCTGACACAGACTCATCGTTGATTGGTATGGTTGACACATTTCTTTTCTTTTTCTTATTAAATTCTGAAACAGTTAAGTTTCAACAGGTAAAAGAACAATCTACTATAGTTGAAAACTTGCAGTAAACATAGTATTGTTTTTTTCCCCTAAGGCATAAATTAAAGACTACACAAAAAAATCATTTAAACTAGTATGTTTTCCTGAAAAAAGTATTTTTGTTGATTCACAGAGTTTTCATAGAATTTTACAGATTTTATGTTATGTTATATGTTAAATGCAAAGTTGTGAGAATTGTGGAAAAATAATTGAGAGACTATGATTGCACTCAAGAATGAATTTTTCCTTTAAAGGGAATGTTTGGCACTTCTCAATGCTTTAAATGTCTACATACTGTATGTTGCTCTTCGATTCCTTGGAGAAAACAATCCAAGCTTCAATTAAATGGAAAAGTGCTGAGTGCTAAATATATAGAGATGAGATCATGTGTGTGTGAAACAATAGAGGATAAACTCATGGAAGAGGCTTCCACGGGTGTAGACTATGGACACTGAGTAGTAAAAACATAAAAAAGTCTGAAGCTTTGCAGTATATAATACAAAGTAACATGCAAGAGCATAAAAAAACTAATAAATAAAATACCTTAGGAGGAGAAGGGAAAGGTTCAAACAGAAACCTCCTGAATAAATGTACTATCTACATCCAACCTGCCACCTCAACTTTCTCCATGACAGATCCCGAGCTGTCTCTGGCCATTCAGTTTCACTTTTTATACACAACCTAAACTTTTTATTCATACTTTCCATATCCATCAAGTTTATATCAACTCATTCAGCTGCCAGCTTGTTACACTACAATGAAACTACAACCACAGGAATAAATTCTGCAATCAGAAGGATTCCTGATTGTTGCGAATTTACTGCAAACTGCTTCCCTTCAGAATGCAGCTAAGATAGTATATTTATTTCCCCAATGCCCCCAATGTTTGTATGTATTCAATATATTCCACAAATAATTCTTTTTTTAATATAAATATAAGTGAATAAACTCACACATCTAGGGGATAATGGTCAGCTTGTGTTATGGCCAGTTAGGAGGCTACAGTTTACACTGCTGTAGAGTTGTGTCTTGTTAAAGAGAGAGCAGTTTTCTATTATCTGTTAAGCCTGCTTATATCAATTAGAGTAGGCTGTTTAACAGTGAAATTCATTCATTCATTCATCTTCTATTGCTTATCTGGTTTTGCGGGGAAACTGGAGCCAGTCCTAGCTCACATCGGATGAGGGCAGGGTACACCCTGGACAGCTTGCCAGTTCATCACAGGGCCAGTCACATTCACTTGGCAATTTAGAATAACCCTAACCCTAATATGAATGTCTTTGGATGGCGGGAGTAAGCCAGAGTACCCGAAGGAAACCCGCACAAGCACAGGGAGAATATGCAAACTCTCCAAAGACTCTAGGGCTAGGAATCGATCCAAGACATTTTTGCTCTGAGGCAACTCCGCTAACCACAATGCCCCTGTGCTGCCTTTAACAGAAACCTTCCTCAATAAAACTAGAGCAAAAGAGAAAACAATTAAAAAAACAAAAAACAAAACACCCTGATAAGCTTGTCTTTGGACTCATGGATGGATGTAAATCCCATTGAAGTGGAAATAGACCAGAACAGATTGTGATGCTGGAAGATGCAGAGTTTTACTCTGCAAGAGTCTGAAGAGTCTGACACAGAGCTCATCTAAAGTCTAGCTGTCTATACACCTGGAATACCTTGCACTATTGCTCTGAAGCAGTTAAAAAGGTCTTTTAAGTTCATAATTATTCTATGGGTTTGTTATTCTTTGCTTTGACAAGTTAGTAATTATCAGATCTGTTTGGAACTGGAATAATAATGTCAACATGTCATTTACACATGGTGGTGGTAGCACCTGAAATCTAGAACTTTTCCCTGATTTTATTAGGCTGATGGATGCTATTATTATGCTGAAATGAGGGAAGTGGTCACAGCTGTAAACATAACAGGCCACACATCCATAAGTTTGGGCCATAAAATCAATTAAGACAGTCTATAAAAGAAGAAGTATGTTTATGTTAATCAGGCTGTGTCATTAAAAAAGTTCTCTTATTGACAAGTGCCACTATTATTTTGCACATACCCTTTGTATCTGTGAAGCAAGGCAGAATAACAGAAACTAAACAGCAGCACAACAAACTAAAACCTCTAAAATCACATCTTAGAAACTATTTCACTGCATATTTTAACTTAGAGATAAGAGAACTCTCACACTCTTGGGACTGAAGTGCACTGGACACTGTTGCTGGGGTGTAAATTTCACTGCTGTAGATTTAGAGAAAAGTGAAAACAGATGACCTACTCTCCTCCTTGAAAGCACTGAACGAAATTTATGTCTACAGCAGCGTCCCTGCCCGGATTTTAGTGTTAGCTCAGTTTGATGGACTTACAGTATCTGTTTTTTGTCCACTAATTGCTGGGATACTTGAGACTCCCTCTTTCAGTGGAAATCGCCTTTTGTTTTGGTAACATACGATACATTTTGCTGTAAATTTTCCCTTCCCTGTCTCCTAATTTTCTATCACTCTTTCTCTCCCTCAAAGATTTTTTCTTCTCTTTCTCTGCCTTTCCCTATTTGGCGTGATTGGTCCCCTCTTTTCTGCGAGTGGGGGGCGGAGACTCCTGCAGTCTGCTGTCTAATACTGAACAACGCTGCTTTGAAAACTCTGCTGTTCACGGTCAAATTTTTTGCATTTACAGCAACAACACTGCTGATTGTGTATCTCTAACATGTGTAAAGGACTTGCAACACTTCCTGCCACATGCCTCCAAAGGTAAGAATCTTTAAATGATACATGTTTTGCAGAACTATCTGCAGTTAAATGTAGTATTTGAAAATTTCAGGACGATCTGTGGACATGCCACTTCTTTGAAAATGCCTATTTTTCTGTAAGAGAGATACACTAGGCTGTTATAAAATTATACAAACAAAATGTAAGCGGATGTTATTAACACAAGCCAAAGTCTTCTAGAAATACATTTCACTTACTGCCTTTTTGTCTGCCTCAGTGTCAAAGACATCAAGCACAAAATAAGCTTCTTACTCCAGAAGCCTGAAGCCCAAACAACCCATCAGAAGCAGATACATGAGAAGAAAGCTGCTCCTGCCACTGCTGCTGCTTCTGTGAAGAGGTTAGAGGTACTCATTTGTTTGCTCAGTATGTCTACAGGTAAACACATATGCTCCTCTCCTGTCTGGGTTTATTCTTCAGTTCCTCACAATTAGCGTTTCTCAGAAAGAAGAAAACATGACATGCATGTTCATCCTGAAGTGCTGCAAGGCAAAGAAACTAAAGGTGGTTGTGATAGCAGCCCTCTCAGAAGACACTTTCCTTGTTATAAAGGGATACATTCCTTTTTTTTATTAAGTCTGTATTCATTCATTTGGTCTTTATCTTTAAGAGGCAGAAACATTCAGAGTTTTAAGAAAAGAATTCAAATTTTTGGCTCAGTGACTTGGAGTTTCAGTCTCCTCCAAAATGCTTAGACAACATGGTTTCAGTACAATGTTTCATCTGGAGAGAGGAAGGGGCGATGTGGGTATAAATGAAAAGTAATTTTATTTAATGGGAAAAACAGAATTTCCTTTTTCTTGCTTTTTCTTTCTTATGTCTTATGTGGAAAATGTGCAATATCCCACATGGTATTAGTTTTACATGTAATTGCTGTGTATAATATAATAATATAATATACAAATATATACATATACATTTAATTTACTTCTGGACTCAGGTTGTTGTTCTTCTCTTATTGTTCTTCATGTGCAGGTTAGCATCAACAACATTCATCCTGACCTCTCACTTTCACTGCTATGGAGCCCATTCAGAGACATTTATAGATAATCATTATTCAATTTTCCTGTTGTGATTGATCAGGAGCTTTTTTCCTTCATCCCATTCATAACACAGACATGCTTTAGAGCTTTTCTGACATGCACCATTCAGGAGATTTACCAGCACATATTGCTCTTTTCTAAATGGGAAGAAGCTATCAATTATTCTAATTTTTACGACCATTGATAAGGCAGTAAAATCTTCAAGGAACCATCATTTACATCATTACACATTTTCTAGTGTAAATGTGGGATGATACAGGATGGTATGTTATTAAAATTAATGTCATTATTCATTAGTGAATTAATGCAGCTAGAATCAGAATGAACTGCACACAAGGAATCAAATCTAACTGTACATCTGTTTTATTGAGATGGAAATATGAGTGATAAATAATCAAATAAATTCTTTCAGTTATTTGTTTCACTTGGATATCAGCAGAATCATGTGGCTGTTTGCCGATCTATTCCATGGAGGTTGCGCTACTACAACAAACACCTAATTTGAATTTGACAATGAAAGTAGGTTAATGTAATCCACAAAAGGGAATACGCTCAATAAAAAAGAAATCTGATTCAAAGAGAATTGAGTCAAGAGCAGCTGGACTTGGTTCTATATCCTTGAAGATGTTTCGCCTGTCATCCATCAGTTTGTGCCTTCTGACTAGGTAAAGTAGTCTGATAGGCTGGTGATGAAACTTAGATATATAGCCTCTGAGGAGTCGTTATCAACGCTATTGAGTGTTAATAGCTCGTTAGAGCTCTGATGTAGGAAATGACTGTCGTTACAAGTGTTGTTTGTGACAGACTTAGTTTTTTTCAGGCTACACTTCTTCTCCTGGGTATAGCTGAAAGGATGGCATTGTAAGCAGGAGGTGTGGCAGACCTCCTCCTCTGTTGAGGGATAGTTTTTCCAGTTTCACACAGATGACTTCCTTGACCTCTCTTTCAAACCCATGTCCAAAATATGCACATTACTGTCCTCGAAAGGATGTGACTTCTCCTTTAAATGTATGTGTTGCTCCATTTGTTTGTGTAGGGGCTGTTTTTTTCTCCTATGTATAGGTCATTGCAGTCCTGCTTGCATTGGACATACACTACGTTGCTTTAAAAAGAAGATAATAATAAGATTTTTGGTTTTGTGGTACAGGGTCTTTGAGAGGAACCAATTTCTATCGGAGTGGGTTGTTGGGTTTGAAGTATACTGTTATGTGATGTTGGCTGAAAATACTCCTGAATTTCTCAGAGACCCCAGAAACACAGGGGGTGGCTATGTGGTTGCTTCTGTTGCTCTTCTCCTCTTCACTCACCTGGTTGCTCCTTCTGCAATGTGTTATAGCTCCATCTTTATGGATCTTCGGGAGCCCAATGCAAGGAAAGTTGTCTAGTTTTGATGTTTTTCCATAACACCAAAACAAATACCTACAGTTGATCTCGTCACACCCACAGAATCAGCGATAAGGAAGAATAGGGTAATGGAAACTGATGTGGAACTGATTAGGCTAAAGGTATCAGCGGCTTTGTCCAATGAAAAGCCCCATCCTTTCAACCTCACCACAGAAGAAAGCAAAGCTGTGGCAACCCTGAGTAAGGATGAAAACATCACTATCCTCCCAGCAGAAAACGGGAGATCACAGTTTTCCTCAACACTAAGGACTACCAAGCCAAGATCATGCCATTACTCAGCAACACTAACATTGGCTGAGACATGATCCAACGAGTGGGAAGGAAGATAATATAATGCTTACAGAAACTACAGAATGGGGGAACCATTGACCGTATACTTTACCTCCATCTGTACCCACCAGACAACATTATTTGCACAAATGGGCCCCCCCTCAGGCCTATTGTCAGCAGCAAAAACTCTGTCACTTATGATGCCAAGCATGTAGCCAACATTTTGACCCCAATTAGTAGGCAAAACAGCTCATCATATTCAAAACTCCATCGACTTTGTGACATGGGCTCACCAGTATCGCCAACTGTGGCGAACCTATACATGAAAGAGGTAGAACACAGGGCCCTTAACTCCTTCAGAGGAACACTTTCGGGCCACTGGTTTGGACATGTGGACGACACATGGATCACAAGAGGTGCAAGCTTTCAGTGAACACATCAACCCAGTGGAAAAGACCTTTGACCTTCTTGGATTGTGATGTCCAAATTGGGGAAGACAGATTTCCCACTCCAGTTTATAGGAAACCTACAAACATGGACCAATATCAACTTTTAGAATCTTACCACTCACTAGAATGTAAACTGGGTGTGATCGGAATTCTACAACACAGAGCACATAAGTGGAGCTCTCAAAACCTGCAAATACCTGAGTCGGACCTTAATGAAAATTGCAACACGTTCCACAAGGACCAACCAGGTGAGTGAGGAAGAGAAGAGCAACAGAAGGAACCAATAATACTCCTCTTTGTTTCTGGGGTGGGGTGGGAAACTCATGCAACACACATCACATTCTGGTACACTTCAAAACTAGCAACACAGTCCGACGGAAACTGGTTCACCCCCAAAATTAAGTACCACACAACCAAAAAAGCAATGTGGTGTGTGCCATCCAATGCAAGGCGGGCTGCAATGACCTATACATAGGAGAAACAAAACAGTCCCTTCACGAATGAATGGCACAACACAGAAGACCAAACTCTTCTGGACTCAACGGTCTATCTAGAGTCAAAGTTGAAATCACACTCTTTTGAGCACAGTAATGTACATATTTTTGACAGGGAAGATACAGGGTTTGAAAAACAGGTCAAGGAAGCCATCTGTGTGAAACTGGAAAACCATCCCTCAACAGAGGAGGTCAGCAACACCACCTATCTCCCACCTCTAGTGCCATCCTTTCAGCTATACCCAGGAGACTCAAAGGTTTAGCCTGCAAACACAACAGTCTTCCACGAATGAGTTTCATCAATTGCCTTTCAAACTAGCTTTACCTAGTCAGAAGGCACGAACTGAGGAAATCTCTCATTTGAGAAGCGAAATGTCTTCAAAGATATAGAACCAAGTCCAGTCCTTCTCAACTCAACTCTCTTTAGATAACTATGAAATGGATAAATGACAATCTTCATAGACACTAAAAGAAGAAAAGAACATTTCTTATGCACAATTTGTTTAGGTTTAGGAGTGTAATTTAATTTGGAAACATTTCCATGCATCCAGGTATTATTTAAACTTCCTTTACAAGTTCATTTAGAAAACCTCTTTGTCTTTCTTTTAGGGTGCCAACTCCAACTGAGGTGAATAAATGGAAGGAGTCTTTCATCCACCTCATGAACAGTGACAGTAAGTATCAATTCACAGGTTCACACCTATAAAAAAAGAAAAAGCATCCTTAACTGGAACCAAAGGCGCTAAAGTAATTTGATGCTATAATAGCACCAATGTTAACGTTTGGCAGATGCTTGGTTCATTAGCTCTTCAGCAGAATCACTCTCAGGATTGATAAAAAAAAAACAAACAAAGCATAACAAAAAAACCTAGATACACACAAACACAACAATTCTCATGTGACACAAATGTGCAATTGTGGGAATTTCGTCAGAAAACACCTCAACCTTTGCATTCCTTCCTAATGTTGTTGTTTATTTCACCTTTTTTAATATTATGTATCATCATCCTGCAGACATTAATACCGTGTGTGATGTTAAAGAGGAAAGGACACACACACACTCACACACAAACACTGATATATTCTCATGCTCCAGTTTTTCTGCTACGTGTCTGGAAGCACTAGTCACTGGCCTGTCATGGCAAGCTGACCAGTGCTCAAAGTGTATATGTCTGTGAGTGTGTGTGTGTGTGTGTGTGTTTGTAAGACCTCTGAGAATTACACACTCAGTGTGAGTGTCTATATATCAGGACACAACAGGGGAGCAATGGCCCTGCGGGAACCAGTTGAGTTCTGACCTGCCCTCTTCCATGATCTCTTTCACTGACCTCCAGCTGTGTCAGGTCTTCTCTCTGCCTACTTGATTTCATCTCCTAGTTCTCAGTGTCCAGTCTGTTGTTTACATCATCCTGGTCTCAGTGGTGTTCTCCAGCTCTCTTTTCAAGCCATGCAAGATTTATTCAGACTCCTTTTTTTTAGGGAGACTGTAAAAGCTCATTATGAAATTACTGCGTTGATACTGAATTCCCTTGGAAATGTAAGCCACTTTTTCATCCTTTGCTCTCCATATAACATTTTTTCTGCATTTGAGGGTTTTTTCTTGTTTCTATTTGAACTTCATTTACTGGGTAAAAGGTTTGAGAACTAAATTATAACAGGTAAGAGGAGAGAAGCAATCCATATGAGGGAAAATTCACGTGTGTGCGAAAGAAAAAAATGGTATGTTAAAACTAGTCAAAGATGAAAGTTTGAGGCTTTTTTTTTTTTAAGTTTTCCAATCATTTGCTGTTCCAAAGCAAAAAGTGTTCTGGTCAAAAATAGTACAGGTACTCGTCAGGATTGTGAGCTTGATGTATTCACTTGACCTTGTGCAATAATTACTTTGGGCAAAGTGAAGAAGAGATGACAGATAAAGTGATGTCTTTCCCATGATTGTCTGATAGACAAATTGAAACCAGTAATGGAGCTGCCTCGTATGAAGGGAAGGCCAGCCCACTAGTTCATAGAGATCACAATGGTGCGTGTACAAAGGTACATTAGCGGCAAAGCAAATGGCTGAATGATGAAGACTGTCCAGTTTTGTCACTGTAGTCCCGAATTGAACGAAAGCTTGACTGAAAGAAGCTTGCGGAAGAAAACTAGTTTGGTTTTGAACTTTGTCTGAAGCAGAGATGTTCACAAGCCTTTTTTTGCAAGTCCAAGTCAAGTCCCAAGTCAAGTCTTGGGCGTGAGACTTGGCCAAGTCTCAAGTCTTTAAAAAATAAAAGTCTCATGTCTCTTCTAGTTGTAATGAGCGTTCTATCATCTGCTGCTATCCAGTCTGTTAAGAATATTGCACAGCTAAATTTAAGAAATTCAAAGCCTTTAACTGTATTATTATCACTCCTTTATCTAATAACATACAGTATCAGCACTGATTAGTTGTTATATGATCACTTAAAACAGGATATTGCAATGCAATAGGAAAGCACACAATGAAAGCTTTCCTTGAAAGTAAACTGTATTCTTCCATCATGAACATACAGGTACAGTATCTTGCCCCCTATTGTGCAGGCTCAGTGGGACCATAATAGAACAAATATTACACCTCACCCAGTCAAAGATGTTGTAATTAAAACCATTGTAATTAGTGCAAAACATCACACTTTAGCAGAATGCCAACAACTTGTTAGCAAAACATTGATATATGTTAATTTTGTGCCATGTGCCAGTGATGCAATAATAACTAATAATTTTTCAAGTACAGTTACAGTTGTCTTAATCTGTTGGACACAAAATTAACACCATTTACCAGCCAAATGCTGGTAAATCATGCAAGTGAGTGGTACTGTATGCTGCACTCACCAAATCAAATCAGATTTATTTGTATAACGCCAAATCATAACAAAGTTACATCAAGACACTTTACATATAGAGCAGGTTTAGACCAAACTCTTTATAAAATTATTTCAAGAGACCCAACAGATCCCCTGATGAGCAAGCACTTCGCGACAGTGGCAAGGAAAAACTTCCCTCCTCAGGCAGAACCAGGCTCAGGGAGGGTGGCCATTTGCCTCGACCAGTTGTGCTGAGAGTGGGGGAGAGAGAGAGAGAGAGAGGCATCGGGGGGGGTTGTATGTAGTACTGCGTGAATCGTGGGTCCCAACTGTTATACTGAATAACAGACTAATAGACACAGAGGCGAGGCTGGATTTCCATGTGCTCTCTTTTTCTTCTGAATCTGAATCCAAGCCAGTGTCTCTGAACAGACTTGGATGCATCCTCCTCAGATGTCGCCTGTTCCTCCTTAAAGCCTGTCCCGCTGGAGTCTGCAAGCTGTAGGATGGTGGCTCATGTCTGTGGTCTGTCACCATGGCTGGCTCCCAACCACGCCGTGTCTGCATGTGTACGGTGGTACCTGGGTCCAATGCAGGACATGGCTTGGCATTTCGGTCGTGGTATAGATGCTGGCATGACTGCAAATCCTGTATCCTATCGTAGACATGCTGTGGGGTAGACTGCTTTAGCAAAGCACTGGAGCATGGAAGTGTGCTGCGCAGAGCTCTTCCCATCAACAGTTGCACAGGTGTCACGTTCAGCCCTGTCACTGGCGTGTTCCTCAGTGACAGCAGTACAAGATGTGGATCTGTGCCACTTTGCATCGCTTTTTTCAGTTTTAAAGTCTTTATGGTCCTCTCCGCGAGTCCATTGGACTGTGGGTATCCAGGGCTGTAGAGTGTTTACTTGAATTCCCATGAGGCTGCAAATGACCTCATCTCATAGCTGGCAAAAGGAACGTGGTCATTCACCAGCTCTTTGGGGATCCCGTGCCTGGCGAAAACAGACTTAATTTTCTGGATTACTGTCTGAGAAGTTAAATCAGGCAAATTCAGCACTTCAGGATATTTTGTCAGATAATCCACTAATAACAGATAGGACTGACCTTTCAGTTGGAAGATGTCAGCCCCAACTTTCATCCAAGGGAGCGCAGGAACTTCATGTATGATGAGCGGCTCCTTCTGCTGTTGTGACTGAAATTGCTGGCACTGAATATATTTCTCCACTGTCATCTCTAATAGGCCAATAGAGGACTTTTCTTGCTTTGGCTTGTGTGCGCTGGACTCCCTGGTGAGCTAAATGGAGTTTCTACAAGATCACTTTTGTGAAGCTATTTGGTATGATGATTTTATCGCCTACCATGACAATGCCATTCTGGATGCTGATGTTGTGTCGCATTGGCCAGTAGCTGTGAAGGCTCTTGTCCAGGCTGTGTCTTCTCGCAGGCCAGCTGTCCAGATGTTTCTTACACACAGCTTGTAATACACTGTCTGCATCAGTGGCGATTTTCAGCTGGTTGAGTGTCTCCTTACTCGATACATCTGTGGCCTCCATGGCGTACACAACTTTCTCATGACAGGGGTTTTCGCTCACAATGTGCTCATCTCTGGTAGCCGTGGCTTGTGACATTATGTCTGCAATATACATGTGTTTTCCTACCTTTACATGGTTTTTCCTGCGAGTTTGCTGCGCACATCTTCAAGAGCAGGAATAGAGTAGTGTTGGCGTTTGACAGCTTCGTTCATGTTACGAGGGTCCAAACACACCCTGAGTGAAATATTTTTCTTCTTTGTTGCGACGAGGCTCTTCCCCCACTCAGTCAGTTCGTTGACAGGTTTTATCACCTCTCTTCTCTCTAGATCTTGCAGTGTGCATTTCAGTGAGTCCATGATCGAAAGCGGTATGTTTCTGCAAACATGAATCACATGGGGAACAGATGAGTCAACGTGTATATGATGTACTCCTGGAAACTCACCCAGTCCTCTGAAGACCGCAGCATACTGTTCGATCAGCTCCTTTTTGGTTGATGGCGGGTTTGGGGGCTGTGAGGGTGTTGTTGTGAGTGTTTCTAACCTCTTCACCAGCCCCAAATCTGTACATGCCCAGAATCGCTTTGTCTGCCTTTCTGGCTACATGGAACTCTACAGTGGCTGTGTGTCTTGCGGTCTTGCACTGCAGGAATGCAATGCCACTTGAAGGCAGGCGGGTTCCACCAAAAGCAAAGACGGTGCTCGCCACCACTTGCCTGGAGCACTGGTGACTGCAGCATGTCACGTGGCTGTGTTGGTACCACACACACTCCTACATCAGGGTGGTGGGCATTTAGGGAATGCTCACTTGCATGTGTGATGTCACTTGCCAGCTCGTGTTGGGGCACATCATGAATAATTGTTGAATCCTGCCTAAAATGGGCTGAGCTGTTCTTTCATTCCATCACTATTTTGGATGTGCAATACTGTACTTGGATGTGCAATTTTGAATCAGTGCAGGGACCTCAAGCACAGCTTCATACATAATATTTAATGTGCGGTAATCACACTAATATACTAATATTATACTCATATTTTCTAGCATCTAATGAGCAGCTGGAAGCAGATTCAAAACCCATAAGGTTTCAGATTGGGTAGTTTTGGCAGCTTTGTGTAGGGGCTGATGCCTAAAGGCACAATAATGCAACTTAAAGCAGTCTGTGAACTGCAAGTGCACCAGACTCTTGAAGGCAATGGCAAACCTCTACACTTTCACTCATTGGTCTGTGAGGTTGGACTTGACATCAGAAAGAAACACCTTTCCCTCTTTCTTTGCTAGCGGGTCGTGCGGTCTTCACCAACTTCCTGAGATCAGAGTTCAGTGAGGAGAATATGGATTTCTGGTTGGCCTGCGAAGACTACAAGACGACAGCATCTTCCAAGCTGGTAACCAGAGCCAAGCAGATCTACCAGCAATTCATTGAGGTTGACGCTCCTAATGAGGTAATTTCTTTTATTTGAACATTAATGAGGTATAAAATGAGTGTGACCATGTTAAATCAATGCTACAAAGTGCAAAAGACAAATGATCCCTCCCAAAGATGGTCTTGAAAATCTTGAAACAGTCCAAAGGCTGAAAAGACTTCAAAGATGTTTGTGTTAAGGCTGTTAATGCTAATGCACAGTCTTGGCTAGTGAGGTGAATACTTGAACTTATTGTAACCAAGAAGGTTCTGAATATGAATAATAGATGTATACTAATGACCATTCCATCAGTTGACGGATTAAAATAATAGTTACAAACTGTTTCATAATTATCATAGGAAATTCGAAGCAACATGTAAAAAGAGAGCATTTGGTGTACAGCTCCAGTTTATCACGACATAAAAATCCCTTCAAATTTAGGAATTGAGTTTTCAGATGACAAATGGATAGGATATAAAAAGGTCATATCCTAATCCCCCTCCATTGGCTTCCATTCCATTAACCATTTATTTACCCCATCTTTTTATTGATTTAAGGTGAACCTAGATGGGGCAACAAAAGACCTGACCAGGCAGAATATCAAGAACTCCTGCCCATCTTGTTTCAACGAGGCTCAGAGGATAATCTACCTCTTAATGGAGAAAGACTCCTATAGACGCTTTCTTAACTCCAAACTGATCCAAGGTTGGGACCAGACACAGATGACTGCAGCAAAGAAGGAAATTAAAAATTCTGACTGACAGACAACAGAAAGCCGTTAACTGGGATTGCCTAAACAGTCATTGGAAACAGTGTAAATCTGTCATTATCTTTCAAGTATTGAGTTCTATTAAAGATTGAGTGACCAAAATTAACTGTATGTGATAAGAACACAGACATTAATATAAGTTGAGCAGAAAGGGTAACCTACCCATCAGTGTTACACTTATTTAATTTAGAGTTTTATACTTTTATACTACAAGTATAGTTTTCTAGATTTTCAAAATAAAATTTTGAAATAAGAACATGTCATGGCAGACAAGTACTTTTTTTTGATAGAACAGTCAATGAATCATCATGTATTCATATTGATGTTTTACATTCAGTATGAACCAGTGGTGGCTGGTCAGTCGAGGGCGCTAGGGCGCCCCCCCCTATCAAATCAAGAGATGAAAATCAAAAGAAAAAACAAAAATGCTCTAAGATGCAAATGATTATTAAAAGATGGTGTTATTTCAATTTGTGGGTGACTATCAATAGTAAGTCAATGTTCTTTAAATATTTATTTGGTTCTAAAATGGTTTTTATTTTATTTTGTTCACTTCCTGAAGTGAAGGACACTAGCAAAACAGAATCCAGGGTAAACTCTCAAACATTTGATAAGCATGTTACATGAGGCTCTCTTTTAATTGGTTTGAATTAGATTCTTCACTAGACACATCAGTGTGCGTCCCCTATGCGTCCTAGAAACATCAGCAGTGAATCAGCGATCAGTATCGTGTTGTGTGTGGTTATTTTTTAAATAAAATTATCATTCCCAGATTTTGTATATTATCAAACATCTGAAAAGAAGGAACGTTTTTCTTTGCAATTTGACATTCCAGACAGAACAATAGAAATGTTCATGTTTTTCTTCCTGAAACTGAACCCAAACCAGGAAGAAAAAAACAATACAAAAGAACAGTGGTCTTGTTAAAATGTTACACCCCCACTTTATGTACAGAGTTCTTTTTCACTGCAGCATAACTGACCTGCTTCACTAAAAGTCATTACCGATGAACCATTGTTGCATACTCACATTTGCCAAAATAAAAACAAACAAAATATTATTTTCTACCTTCTTTTTTTTCCCCATTGTACCAAGCTCATACTGAACCATGACTTCTGTGTACCGTTACACCCCTCTGTATGTCAAGGTAAATTGTGCCCCCAAAGAAATTTTAGCACCAGCCGCCACTGGTACCTTAATTTCATCTTAATTTCTAACTCATTGCTTACCACTTCATATGGCAACAGATGGATCATATTAATGTCTATGTTTGTCTGTTATGTTATTGTTAATGTTATTGTTATGTCTGTAACTGATGTACATGTCAAATAAAGTCACTGCAATAACTGGCTGTGCTGTGCGAACATCTTTACTTTTGCCTACAAATAGTGCAAATATGTTTACACAAATTTCCCCACTCCCAGTGGGAAAAGTATAATTTAATTTTGCAGTAAGGATTTCTTGTTGCATGTGATGTAGTTTTTTCTTTTTTTATTATTAATTCACATTGATATCGACAGTAAGTCTAACTGTTAAAATTCCAATGTTGAGCACTGTACTAGTTTGTATGTCTTGATTTAACGTTTTAGTGGCCCTGCATATTGAAAATTTTTTATCAGAATTTACACTGAGTTTTAACTAGATATTGTATGTAGATATTACATTATGCCATTGTCCTATTTATATCATGTCTGTGCCAAGTCAAATAAATAAAAAGAACTTGTGTGGTCATACTTCATTAAAATTGAAGACTTCAAGGCTTTGACTCTTCAGCCAGACCTACAGTTTTTGAGGTTGTAGTGTTGAAGTCCGGAGAGTTGGGTCTTGCCACTTTGTGGTTATTTTGGCAAGACCCTCAGGTAGTTATTTCAGGCTTAAAAGTCATGGCCCCTGTTGAAATGAAAGATGGGGAGCATGACTTAAACAACTGAAACTAATGTAAACAAAAGAACAATTAATGGTACAACTGTTGATAGCCTCAGATTTCTGTAAACATCCATCTGTCAATGTCCATCTTCTACTGCTTTTCTGTTTCCGGGTCGCGGGTGCTGGAGGGAATCCCAGCCCACAATCCCAGCCGTGACCTTATTATTGTGGGGCGACAGAGCTAACCACTACGCCACCGTGCTGCCCTTTTTGTAAACAAAAAAACAAAAAAGAAAAAAGTTAACTGATAACACAAAGACAAATTTTGTTCAGACTGACAATGGAAACATACAAACCAAGAACAAGTGAGGGGATGATAAGGAGGCAAAGCTGGGCTCAATCAGGGTGGGATTAACAATCACAAAAGGTGGGAGGACGCACAAGGGCAGGAAGCAAAAACAACCAAATACACACATACATACACACATACCTGTGGTAGTTCTAGGGGGGGGCAACTGAGCACACTGCCCCTGTAACACTGAGTCTGGACCCCCCTGTGTTCCCCCCTCTGGACGAAGATTATACAGTAATTATTAAAACTGTGTTATTGCGCCAATGCAAAAGGCGGAACTGATACGCATTAGTTCATGCATTAGTGGCTCAGCATTCTTGTCAGATCCTTTAGTGCATTGCACCACTGAAAATGGCAGTCAGTTTTGTATATATTGGTGAAAAAGATGATAAAAATAAATCAAATAAGATTTTGAATGTTTGTCTTTTTTGCCCCGGGTTGAATGTGCCTCCTCATTAAAATTGGTCTCAAACTCCCACTGACACACACACACACACACGCTGCTGCTTTCAAAATAAAACAGGAAAATATTCAAGAGGGGATAGATCGATTGCAGACTGAATGTCACTGTGATTAATTAAATAGAATGCCTGTATTGTTCACTGTTACCCTTTTAAAATTTTATCATCCAATATTGGCTGATAAAGTGGTATGAAAAGATTGGAAGAACATATTTTTGAATTTTAGTGATGAAAAAACTAAACCGCCATGTTGTTTAACAGATGAGGAGTCTTCATTCTCCTCAGTTCTTTTACTAAATTTGATGATGAAGCATTCTTGAACAGGTGTTTCAAAAAGAAAACTGGTGATCCCGATACAGCTCAGATTGTATGATCCTGATCAGATGGAAGTCATCTATAATCACAAATAATTAATACATTAGAATCTAATTATTATTCAATAATCAGCACAAGACAATGTGGGCATTTTTATGTTAAGATTAAGCTGTGATTACAGGATGAAGATCAAAAACATTTTCTGTAGTGTAAGCTCTCTTTTGTGTTTTGCAAGATTACTTCCTGTCTAATCAAAATAGAAATGAACAAAAATGGGAGAGAAGAATAAAACGCCTGTTAAAACACACATGGTAGCTGACCTCTTTGTTTCTGTGTTTCACTTCCTATTAAATATTGTTGGATACACAGATGGGTAAGAAATTGAAGGAAAAAGCTGAAAAAGTGGAGAAACAAACCAAGCTGATCAGGCCCCAGGTTAGACTGTCGTGGACTGCCTTCATCAGAAACTGGACATGACAGAAATCTGCATGGTGCACCTGCACGGCGTTTGACCAGGTGATCCTGCACTGCAGTGTACTCTCCCATCCACTCCATGCTCCTTGCTGCCAGAGTCCTACTGTCCTGCTCACTTGCTCTTCCTCCACCCCGGCTCGAGCCGCTTCCTAGAGAAGGCCGTGTCTCTCCTTGCCCTGGGCCTTGCCAACCTGGGTCTTCTGGAAGTAGCTCAAACCCAATGAATTTTGTCTCAGGCTTGACTCTGCCACCTCCATTGCCTTCTCTGCTCTCCACTTCCCTCCTGTCCTCACTGCGATGCCAGCTGCTTACACTTTAGCATCCTTGGAGACCCTGTACTGAAGGATCTCCCACGTGCCAACCTGAACTCTTCTCTGAGACACCTGAATGGTAGCTGCAAGGTCTTGCTTGTCCCATACAGTGCTGTACTTGTTAAGCTGCATGGAAATCCCAGCCACTTCCGCAGAAAGCCACTTACTTCATCACGTCGCCGTTATACAAGGATAACACAGACCGCGCGACCGAGCTAGAGAACATGTTGCAGACACTAGGAGCAGATCTCTATCTCTCAATTTACCTCCGGAGGAGTGGAGCAACCAAAGTAAGAGGCTTTTGGTCTGGACAGAGACAATTAGAATAGCGTGCATTTCATTTTTTTTTTTACCGTGTCTTTTGTTTCTTTGGGATTCAGTTATATCTGTTTGCTTGCTTTGTTTTATTTCCCTTAAATCTCATGAGTTGCAAAAGTGATTGGTGCTACAGATCATCCGTCACCGTAATCAGTGATTGAGCAATATCACTAGTTAAAGGACCAGTACCCGGCCTGTGAACTCCGTTCGCTGGCTTGGCTATTTTGTAGTGATATTGTAATAATCAACTATGGTGGCATCATCTGCGATCTCTTTCTCCTTCCTCTTCTTCCCCTCACACACATTCACACGTGGCGACCAGTCACCATCTTGGCCAGTGCAGATGTCACTCACGTGACTCTCCGGCCATCTTTACTGCTCTCGCACACGGACACACACTGCCACACGCTCACACACGCACTAATCAGACTATAACAGCCATTTATCCAGAGTGATGTTATTTTGACTAATTAATAATGTGAATAAATTGTGTTATATTCTTTTAAACCATTGTTTGTGATTATTGTGGCTACCATTGTGACAATTGGTGGATTCATAACAGTCAGTGCTCAATTTACTCCTTTTGTTAACCCTTTTGAGACTTGATATTGATTTTGCTAATTTGGACATTGGTCCCTGGTAACAGGGTGGTGCCCTGAAATTTACTACTCATAGTAAAATTATTTTCAATAATCAATAATCAGTTTCATAATCATTGATATCAATTTTTAATCAATATCCAAATTACTTCTACTAGTGCACAACACACTCTTTCTAACCCTGTTGTTTAGGGATCCACTAACTTTTGCTCTCTCATGCAGCCCCTTCTTTTTTTATTTAATAGGCTTTTCTTTGCGAGGCATCTTTGTGTTAAAGAATAGATTATTATGATAAAAAATAGAAAATGAATGAATTATTAAAATGCGAAAACCACACATACACACACACACACACACACACACACACACACATTGCATGGCACTGGTACTAAACAATGTGAATTCATTCATGTACTCACAAGCTCTTTTGAGCTACATGTAGTGTAAGAAAAACATTTATATCATACTTTTTGCCCTCCTTTGACAGGACAGCTGCTCTAGCTGTGTGCAGTTGTGTGCAACGTGTATGCATGATCATTTCACTTTGTCCTGTAAAATACATGAAATATACACATAATTTATTTCACCCACTTACTACAAACTCTCTGCTGGCTCTGCGCTGGGCTGCGGCACTGCACGAGTGTTTTTCTTCTATATCAATGGCGCATGCTTGTCATCTGGGCACATCCTAAAATTCAGGTGAAGGGTCATGAGATAACATCATATGATGGGAGGTAGTTTATGTATAATTAATGATTAATAATAAAAAATGTGCTTGTTAAGGGCCACAAAAAGAAAGTATTCACCACAAAAAAAAAAAGTGCACTTAAGGGTAGGGACAAAAGGGCCAGGTGTCCCAGCCACCCGGCAATATGACTCAGCTCTACATTTGCATTGCATTTAGGAAGTTATGTAAAGAGAAACCAATGTATAGCACAATGTCAGAGCTTTATTTCTTTGTTCAAACTCAGACTCTCAGGCCTGAGCTGAGCCTCATTCAGTGCTAACCTGCTTATCACTGGGTGATCTCTCCTGCCCTCCCAACTCCAAGTATCAGCACCAGCCACAGCAGCCACTTGCTAATTAAGACCTGACAGGAGGATCTGGTGCTGTAATGTAATCATGCATGCAAGCAAGCACGTACACGGCGACACACTCAAGCACAAAGCCATTTATCTGTACCACACATATGCGTGCATATACTCAGCCTATACAAAGCATTCATCTATGTCTGGATTTCTGGTTTATTTTCAAGGGGGGTTAGGATAATAAACACTGCAGGGATGAGCTGATTCATGTGACCATCACATCTGTTTTTTGTTACTCTCTTGATTTTCATGTTCATGCTGGCTCCAACATATGTTTAAGATTTAAACATATGACCAGTTGGGATAAGTTTTTAACCTGTTTTGATGCTTGTGGGAAGGTGCTGACAATGTCTCTATCAAGAATTTATTAAATAAATATATACAACTTAGATGGTTCTCAGACTGAAAGCCTGTACTTGTAGTTGAAATCTATTTTGCACTGTGATCTTGTGACTTACACCCAGGGGCACTTGTTCTCTGGCTTTTGGTAATAACTATACAAATACTTAACTACATTGTTCCTCCTTCTTAAATGTTTGCTGCGGCTGATGAAAAATTAAATATTATAATACAAAAAGCTGCCTAAAGAAATAGACATAAAACATACATACATGATTTATATAGTATTTAGTGTATTCTACCCATATGGTCGACATGCACAATGATAATATTGCCCCGACTGCTAATATTTACTAGTGCACATTTAGTGGTATCAGGCCTCAATCACATCTGTATGTTCTGCTTGCATTTTTATGACATCTTCTTTCCTCCTGCTCTTGTTCGGTCTCCATCCATCTGCCTCCACCTGACGTTCCTCTCCTTCACTCTCCCCTCTCTCTCTCTCTCTCTCTCTCTGTTTTCTCCCTCACTTTTTCTCGCTCTTTCTCTCTCAACCTAACCATTCAAGGCAGATGGCTGCCCACCCCGAGCCTGGTTCTGCCCAAGGCTTCTGCCTCTTAAAGGAAGTTTTTCCTTGCCACTGTCACCAAGTGCTTGCTCTTGGAGAGATATGTTGAGTCTCTTTAACAACTTAAAGATTTTGGTTCAGACCTGCTCTATGTGTAAAGTGCCTTGATGTAACATGTTATGATTTGTTGCTATATAAGTAAATTTTATTTGGTTATATATACTGTTTGACTGCAATTAATAGTAAGATTAATGTCCACAGAACATGAAATTAAATGACTGAACCATCTTTAAACATCAATATGGAGACCAAATCAGAAAAACTCTAATCAGAATCAGAAGAAATGTATCATAATGAAAAAAAAAATGTGGATAGTAAATATATTAAGCAAGTTGCCAGTACGTTGGTAGTTATAACAGTAGGAACCCGCTTGTAATTATGAACCATCATCAATCCATCCATCTATCTTCTACCACTTTTCCATTTCTGGGTTGCTTGAGCCAATCCCAGCCAACATTCTGGGCAAGAGGGGGAACATCCTGGACAGGTAACCAGTCCGTCATAGTGGAAACACACAAAGCCGTACCAGAGCCGAACAACCATTCACACTCATATTCAGATGCACAATTTAGATTCACCAGTTAACCTAGACATCTTGACATGCATTTCGTTGGACCGTGGGAGGTAACCGGAGTACCTGGAGGAAACCCATGTAGACACAGGGAGAACATGTAAACTCAAAAAGGACCAAGGCCTGGAACCGAACCCGTGACCTTCTTATTGTGGGGTGACAGTGCTAACAGCTACACCACCGTGCTGCCCATGAACACTCACATGGTTGGAAAATATGACTATCCTATGGCATTAACAGATATTTTTAAGATAAGATAGTACTTTATTTATCCTACATAAAAGGTTTGTGCTACTGGTCTACAAATTACTGAATTGTTTAGGTCCGCAACAGATGAATAACATGTTAATAAAATAGAAACCCAGTAGAGCTCTGAGATCTGCTGACTCAGGTCAGGTAGTGGAGCTTAGAGTTCAAAATGGACATGGTGTAGCAGCATTTCGCTGTAATGCTGTACATAACTGGAAAAACCTACCAACAGGAATGAAAAAAATCCCAAATGTTAACATTTATGCATTTCTGTCACAGTTTCTGTAATAATAATGAACACATAGTCATATAGTCAATCCCATTATTTGACATGTTGTGCAGCAACATTAGTCAAAGGGCAGAAAGGGCCTCAATTTTATAAGTTGCTCCGGTGAGGTCAAACAGAAGTATGCCCGAAATGCTGTAATGATAAAACTGCCATTTTCCCCACCATTATTTGATCATTCTATATGTAACCTAAAGCCTCAGACTAATTTTTTCATTTTCATTGTATTTATGTAACATCATTATGCTACTGGATCTACTTCTTCCTTGCCTTTAATTAATGTGCTTGTTTCGTTGTACATTAACTAGGAAAGCAGGTTTATTTTACAAAAGAGCAAAGGGGTTGTGATAATTAGAAAAACTGAAATGACATACAGTACAGGCCAGAAGTTTGGACACACCTTCTCATTCAAATGAATAGGAAAGTGTGTCCAAACTTTTGGCCTGTACTGTAATCTGTACCACCTATGGAAGCCCCATCTGTGCAGCAGCAGGCTTTAATGCCAAGTAAGGGGAAGCTGGAGTATTTAAAAAGAGACTGGTGGATACTTGGCCATCACTAACACAAGGCTGCTGAGTGATGGCACATTATACATAATGAGAGGATGAGGTGCAGCTGGCCAGGCAGGCACCAGAGCAGCAGTTGACAAGCTGATAAAAGAACACGTGTGAAGGCTATGGAGAGCAAACTGTGGGCAGCTGGTGGGCAGGTGAGAGGTGGAAAATAAAAGCCCTTCTCTCTCCTCCGACCTGACACTCACACATTAAATCAGAGCTACAGCTGCAAGGTGAAGTGTTACTGTAAATAAATAATTCCTAAGAAATAATTAATCTGGGTGGACAGACTCAAACAGTTATAACCTGATACCAGATTAATTAGATAAAATTTCACCATAAAACTGATACATTTTGAAACATTAATAACAGCTTATTTTATTTTATTTCTACATTTATGATACCACAATTTGTCAGTGTTCGAAAGTGAGAGGGACATTGTGCCTCGAATGCCTGGTGAATCAGAATTGCAGCTGTGTGGTGCATTAAAATTTAAATTGGATACAAGGTATTATACAATAACGCAGATATTTGATGTCAAGATGTGTGTTTCCTTGTAAATGGCACAAAAATTTATGATAAACAATAGTATTCGTCTCCTTCATTCTCCAGTAGGAGTGTGTCCTCCATATGGTACTTATTAAGAATGTGTTGTATAGGCCAACACCATTTCACCTCGTGATCATCTGGTTTGAACTAATATGGCGTCACCACAAGCTGACGACATCCTCAACCTCATCCTACACAGCCCACAGGGTCAATATGCTGATGGTTTAATGTCTCTCTATTTCATCTAAACATATGAAAACATATGCTTGAAGACAGTCATGGCAGGTTTTGACTGAAAAGTTGCTAAAAACACAAATGATGATTTGTGGTTTGTTTTTTTTTTTTTTGTGTATGCCAGCAGTGACCACAGGGGACCGTCAAGACACTAACTTTGCATTGCTGTAGCCAACCAAGTTTTACTTGACTAGTATCTGATAAGTGTTTGAACTGGGAGCACCTAATACTATAAAAACTCCTACATGAGCACTTTATTTATCTTTTGCTGATGTTTGTTCATCCATTCATAAAGCATTCACCTGACATTTATCCATATATGAAAAATTAAGTTACATAATTAATGGTGCAATGTTATCATTGCACACACGTGTGAGCGACAAGAGACAGCAAAGGTAGAAAAGGTGTTTAAATTTTGTGTCTTCAGTCAGGGGATGGTTCCATTACATGAGCAGACTGGATGTACCGGGGAGTCCATTTAGTGGACCCATACTGCCTTGTGGGAAAACTGACCCTGTTAAATTTCTAAGAGGTAGAGATTGGATGACTATCTTATTGCTGTGTCCTTTTGACTACTGACACCCATTCTGCTTGGCTTGATGTATCACCGGTATCCACCTTCCCAGCTGCAAGGATACAGCCTGCTGATTCCTTCAAATCAAGTTTTTGTGTGTGTGTGCGTGTGTGTGTGTGTGTGCGCACGCTTTCAATTGTTTTCATGTGTGGTAACAATGTCAAATACATTTTTAAGTTTTATTATTATGTATCAAACTCCCATTTGCTCAGACTCAGGCATTGGCATCTAGTTTCACCTAACCCGATCTTTGGTCTCACAATGGAAAGCTGGATGTGATGTTCTTCAATCTTCCTTTGAAAGATCTGGTGGCTTTTAAAGCACTGAAGTTTCCTTTTGGCATATCTCAAACAGAGATGGTTTTGCTCAAAACCTCTGAAACCTAAACCATCCTCAGCCTGCAGTTAGAAACCCTGTTGGTGTAGCTTCATCAGCGCTGAATGTTGCTGGCAGCCTCAGATATCACTGGGGAAATCATGTAAAAATGGTCTATTATGTTCCCATAAATGAAAACAGTTTTTCTTTGCTTTTCTGAAAAATGTAAAAAAAGCCCTGAAACAATAAGAACTTGTGTCAACTTGTCTCAGTGACTTGTTGAGTACTACCGCGAAGACCTAAGTTGGCGGTTAGCTTTCTTTGTGCTTACCTACATCTTCTGGCTTTACTTTTTGCTTTTCTTTGCTATCTATTTGTACAAGAACAGGTACCACAAACATCAGAGGAAAAAATGAATCAAATTTTTTCAAAACAAGTTGTTTTTGTTAAATGCAGTTGCACATGTTTAATGTGTGAAGTACTTCTGACTCAACGTGTGCAGCAAATGGTGCCATCACTAGATGAAGAAATTTCAGAAACTGTCATCATCCCAATGCTCTGCTCTGTCTCAAGTCTGGCATCATGACTGAAAGGGCTGAAGAATAGGGATGACCTTATTTAACTTATATCAATATATAATGTTTGACTTCCTGCCTTAAGTACAACCTCTGCTTTTGCTCCGGGAGACAGTTCCAAAAATGTCTGTAGAAGAAAGTCATTCTCTAGTTTATGTGGGGGAAAATCAAGTCACATATCAGGCAGACTGCAATCAGGATAATAAGTTTCTGGTAAATGTATATCCATCAGGGTTAGCCTTAGGTTACCCCTTTGCTGTTTTACCACTTTCATCTCACTTGTGAGTATTGAAAACAACTGCCCACCGAGAGAATTATATAAAGCATGTAGTAAATGTGACAGTATTCTGCACATACATAAAAACACTGAATTAAACTCAAGAAAAAACTGTTGTCAGATATGTCACCGGCCTCCTTCAGGGACCAAAAGCATTTGACCTTTTTCTATATATTTCTAGAAACTGCTCTAGTAATGGATTTGTCCATGTGAGTCACTGACAGTGTTTGTGTTGGCAGCCAGTTCCTCAGCTGCATCTGTTTCCACTCTATTTTTCACTCATCGCTCTGTGTGTGTGTGTGTGTGTGTGTGTGTGTGTGTGTGTGTGTGTGTCATGCTCTTCACATCCATCTTTGTACTTCAAAACAATTCATTTACTCTAAGGTAGAAAAAAGAAGACATGTATTTGCTCTCTGATCTGGTTTCTAGGGAATTTTCACTCATTTCCATTTGTTTCCAGTCTTATCTGCTGGTTACAAACATGATTTAGAGGTATTTTTCATCAGAAATTTGAACAAGGTTAAGCCTTCAACCTTCATCCTATTTGGAAGAGTGCCCAACATTTACAGGGGAGTAGGTATAGGATCAGGTCTTTGAGTGCCGCCTGGGGGTGCTTCATGTTTGTATGAATGGCTCAGAGACGAGGTGTGTCGAAGATGATGCCTAATGTCAAAGGCTGGTAGTGACTAGGAAGTGTAAACTGGGAGAACATTTGCATATTAACAAGAAAAAAAGGCTGCTGCTCATAGCACTGAACTTACTTGGGGCGAAATGCTAATATCACTACACTAACATCTTCATGACAAAGCTAACAAGTTTAAGCCTCAGGTGAGGCTGTAGGCAAGACTATTATTTTTGCATGTTTATGCACTTGGTGGGATTTAGAAACCATATTTAATTCATTAAATATTTCTTATGAAAATAACAAATCTGGAGGCTCTCCAGGATCTGTATATGTTTTTCATTATAGTTTTAAAAAATAAGCTGATAAGCCACGTCTTCTGTACACACTATAATACACAATATATAAATGATATCTAATGAACAAAAACAAAGTGACAATCGAAACTTAACTGTTTCCTCTTGTATAACTGAGGTAAGACTCTGGGAAGAGTCCTTAACGGCTCTCCAATCGAAGACTCATGGATTCCATTGCTGTATTCAAGAATAACTTAAACACAGTTGCTTGTAAATGAAAGATCTTTACACATAAAAATAAATACATCTTCAGGAATCGTATGCATATATATATATTTTTTATGTGATTAACTCCAAAACATACATGCAAGGCTACATGGAATAATGCATACTCAGCACATGTAAAGCCCTTATTGATTTTGTAGTGAATGACACTTCAGGTTCAGACACCAGAATGGCCAATCTGTGTCATGGCAAAACCCTTGTCTATAAGTTAACATTACTCGTTATTATTTTTGTTTAAATTTGTAGTTTATCCCAGTTGTGGATCTTCTGAGTAATTAATAAACAAAAATCAATTGGGAAATTGAGAAATATGCAGCTGTTAGCCTCCTGATCAGCCATATTTTTGGAGCATTTCCAATGATGGGAACAATAAGGACTTTTGAAATACTGAATATCTAGATAATAGTTTTGTTTGGATTAAGACACACATATGCTTTTTATTTAATGTAAAAAGCATGAAAGAGTAAATATAATCACTTTATGATTGCTTCATTAAACTAAAGGTGTATATTTAAAACACTTCGACATTTCACACCAACACCAATTCAACCGTCACATCAGTCTAGCTGTCAGTTTAGTGTATTAGGTGAATACCAGTGTTTGGATACAGTTTGTAGTGATGCATTGTAACTTGTGGTTAAACGTGTAAAGTATTTATTTCTGGAGACATACATAAAACAATGGATTTATAAGTGTGGCTATATTTTGAATTTCTTACTGGAATGCCTCTATTCCCTTAAATGGCCTGAAATCATTCTTGAGTTAAACTTCAAATGTAGTATGCTCTATTTAAAGTAGTTATTATTAGTGCCAATGTGAATGTTGTGTTTCCCATGTTTTATTTAAATTAGCACGTTATGAATAACTTTTGAGCATGCATTCATATATTTTGATTTGATCACATGGGAAAAGGACCTTTCTTTGTGTAATGCTACTGCTCTGTTCACTTCTTTTTCTGAGATTCCCTCCTACTTGATTTTTCCATCTTAGCATCTTGCAGTTAAATGGTAGCCAAGGAGCTTGGCCACTGAACCAACTAGTCAGCACAGTTCTCAAGGATGTCTCTCAAAGGATGCTTCACAACCAACAAAGGCGGTTTTGCTTAAAACCCCAAACTATGTGTGAGTATGAGAAAGGAGAAACAAAAGGAGATGTATGAAATTTATTGATGTTAGCGGAAAGGGGCTCTGACATGTTACAGTTTTTTTATTATAATGACAAAATATTTCGTCCCTCCTGGCAATTATTTGGGAATCAGTTCTTTATAAAACGGCCCACTTTGTAAACATTTCCCGCTGCCTTGAAAAATTGCAATTGAAAGAGGTCACATCTGTATTATGTTTTGTTAGTTAAAAAGATTTAACCATATATGCGCAGAGAAAAAATCCAACAGTTTGAATTTAAAATGTGTTCCTTGCAAAATATTTTTCCGTTTGGTTACATTTTATTGACCACTCAGTGCTGGTGACCAATGTTTTAAAAACATTACACTAGCTGCATCGGTTTTACAACAAGGCATATGTGTCTTTTGGTATAAGTAAGATAGAGACTTGCAACAAGATGTGATGACATGATTGAGACCAGAATCCTCTCAGGGACACCAACATGGCCAGAAACAGCCCCAGAGCCTTCTTGCCTCGTCATGTCACAGCAAGTGCAAACCTACTTTTTGTTGATGTTACTCTTTGATAGGTATTCCTCAATTTTAGTTCTGGGTTAGGGTTAGGGTTAACACGTCACGTAACACTTTGATGCACTAGTGTTGTTGTCTATGTTTGTAGTAGAAACACATTCATATCTCTTCAAAGTAGGCCCCGACTCTGTGCTGGTTTGTGTATGCGTATTCCTCTAATTTGAAACTTTCAGGCTTTTAACTGTTGTGAAGCAAAGGTCTTCGATTAGATAGAAGTTGTGTGTGTGTGTGTGTGTGTGTGTGTTTGATGGGGAGGTGGGGCCATTTCAAAAGGCAGTCGTTCCCTTTATGTAAATTGATGATTTTCTATTTATATCCTTTGTAAAATACAGATCTTTGTTTCTGGAGCTCTCATAGACAGTAGTTGTTTATTAGAAATCTTTAATTAAAAAAAAAAAAAGAATTTAACTTTATTACTAATATTTTTCATACACCAAGTAACTGCTCTTTGAAACCTCCCCCTCCTCCCCCCACCATGCTCCTCAGGCTACCCCAGCTTAGTTGACCAGGAGCTCCTGGTACTGCTCAGACCGGAGGAAACGGCCAAAGGAGTCCTTCTCCATCAGGGCATGGATCCTCTTCTGGGCCAGGTCAAAGGTTGAGGGGGAGAGATCCACCAAGTTCCTCAGTGTCACATCCTTGGTAAAGTGGTCAATGTTCACCTGCAGTTGGAGGAAGACAACACTTGCTGTTAGTTATAACTAAGAGGCAAGAGAAGAATGATGGATTGACATTACCATTATCTCATACTGTTCAATATTAATCTGAAACGATTCACTAATATTCACGTCATTTGCTAACATTAACTACATCCTGTTGTTTATCATATCTTACATTACATCCTGTTTGCCAGAAGATTGGTCAGAGGAAAAGATCCACCAGAGCTCAAATGTTTACAAAAGTCAATGACTAGTGATGATTGAATTCTAAACTGTGTTAAATTAAGGTCTTGTGTTGGGAAAACTCTCAAATTGTTTACTTATAAAATACAAAACAGAACAACGGTTGGTTGGAAGAAGAAAATAAGTATGAACATAAAAATGTAAATGAATAATAATAAATGAAACCACAATTGGAGGAGACTGGGCAATTAGGTTTGCGGATATGGAGGGGGGGCAATTGGAGGAGAAAATCCAATTTTATTTTTCCTGCATTGCAGTTCATAGTTGGTACTAGAAGTAACTTTGGTATGATTATTTCGGCAACATTCCATAGTTCAACATTCAACAGTTCAACATAATCTCAAAATCTCAGAGGATACATCTTATCTTCTTTTTCATCTAAATGTAAAGGTGACCAAACATATTAATTCTAATGTAACCCATATTTCCTGCCCTTGACCATTGGTGAACACAAATTATGAATTGTTGTACTCATTGATGCATAAATAGATTGCATCAAGTTGTATTATATAGCTGTGAGCTGGTTTATAACCACTTACCATGCTGAGTTTAACTTTTATTCCTGCAACATATCATTGTTGATGCTCTTCCAAACATTGTTTTTCATGTTTCAAGGTCAAAGACATTTTGGAGAGCCAAGATAACAAACTGCAGGTGCTAGATTCATATCTACCACACAAACATAAGATGGTATCAGTCTTCTCATTTACCCCATGGCACACTAGCAAATGACTGGAAACTGCTTCTCTGCAAATGTGGAAACCACACCTTTAATTTACAAAACTGTAATGACTGGAGCTATTAGATTACTGTTTGAGGGTTGTCATATTCCTGCTTTAATCTGGCGTGCAGTCTCAGTACATTCTCTGTCTATGACCTCATCTGGTTACACTCAAACATGTCTGTATTTTACTGAAAAGATGAAGACTCAAACGATTAGCATCTAGCATCTTTTTTTTTTTTTGACGTAAAACTTTAGCTGTTCTGGGATGATATGGTATCTACATTATCTTTTGAATGTATTTGCCAAAATATTTGCTTTGTTGTATTGCTTGCGTTTTTAATTTGACTTGAAAATATAACAGTAAAACCTTGTATCTGCATGAAACTGCTTGTAACTGCAGTAGTGAAGAATCCATATTTAAAAATTAATACTGCTGATCCCTGCTGATGAAACTGTAGCCATGTCATGGGTGAACCAGGTCAGTGAGTGAGAACTGAGAAGTGAGAATGTTTTATTGAAACATTGGTATGTATCATTTAGAGCCCATAGCATGTGATTATTTTGATGAGCAGCTGCATTTCTATTCATTGTTGTTCTTGGGTGATTTAAAATCATAGGTATTTCTGACCTCTTTGGGACCCTCAGACTGGATGAAGTCTTCATAGATCTTCTTGGCCTTGGCAGCCATCTTCAAAGGATTCTTGGTCTTCTTGAACTCCTCGCAGGCCATCCAGAACTCAATGTTCTCATCACTGAACTCGGACTGCAGAAAGCTGCGGAAGGCCGACAGACCATCTGATGGAGAGAGGAGGGAAGGATTTGAAATAAAGAGTTGTATAGATAACAATTCACAACAACAACAAGTGATTCTTTAGGATACTTTTTATGTGTGGTTTATTGATTCTGAATAAGCCTCTGTGCTATGATTTTTTTTCAGTCAACTTAAAAAATGGCTAATGCTTGTGGTGTTTTAAAATTGCTTTTTTATATTTCCCACAAGCAAAAAGAAATTTAATCTGAAACACCTACAAATTAATGTTCTTCCTCGATAGTGTAACAAAAGCCACAAACTCGCACTAGAAGATACAATAAGAAGGTCAATGAAGATTTTCAGTGGCAAAGTATAGTTGAACTATATCTTACTTGACTCATCATCATGCCTATGTTTCTGCTGATGTTAGACATCACATTAAACATTAATAACACACCCCAAACAGCAAACATCAAGAAGAGATTACTTTAATCTGTGTTTAAAAGCTTTTATTACCTAGTTTACAGAGGTAAATGAGTGGGAAAAGCACAATTGACATTATAAAATCGTGATTGAACCACACATTTTTTTTTTTTTTTTATGTTACTGTTGTTTGTATTCAGTTACACAAGCATAAAGGCAATTAAACACCCAGAAACATTTTGTAAGGTCCCATATTGTATAAAGCAAGACTTCACTGAGTGTTTTTTCATTATAAAGCAGCTCTAGGTTCTATATTGCTGTTAAAGTATCAAAACTTGCTAAAATGAGATGTCCGGACTTGTGTAACTTTCTGATGCCGTTGCTCTCCGCCATGGTTGCATGGTTCACCTGCACCCAACACCCAAAATTCCAGGAATAACAAAAATAAAAATAGACAATGACCTTATGTGTACAAGCTGTCAAAATAAAATCATAGAAAATAAGGGTCTGATTAAACTCATTGTAGTTTAACACAATGCCAGTAAAAGGTCCCATTGTCTGACAGAGCATATGCTGCAGATGATAAACATTTGGCTATGGCCTCAGGCATTTTATCTGCAATCTAAATGGCGACTTGGTTCCGAATAGCATGGAGAATAGCATGGAGTTGCAATCAAACGGTTTTTGCTTTTTTTTTTTTTTTTAATTGTAAAAAATCTTCAGTACAAGGACACACAAAAGAGAAGCATGCAAGAACAAATAGTAATTACAAGCATTAGGACAGCAGCAGAATTCAACTACATTTTCCTTAAGGTTTAAATAGGTTTTACTTAGTTTTAATTACCTGCAGCACCACGAGAAGGTTTATGTGATGACAATGAAATGCAAAAAAAAACAAAAAAACAACAACAACCATGTAATTGAAAGCTGCACAAAGACTGACTACACTTCTTGTGTATGCTTGTCTGAGCATTGCCATTAATAGTGTGTTTCTTGTTGCATAATATACATTAAGTGGAAGAGGAGGGGGCTGGTTCTATATCTGAGGAGGCGATGAGTCAGCAAGAATCCCATGGGAGTTAACAAGGAAGAGAACACAAAGAATAATGTAAATGTAAAATCTAATGTACATAACTAATCATAGTGCTGCGCTTTGCTGCCACTGTGCAATAAATCAGCGCTGATAGGATTATCTCCCTGGAGATGTTACCAAAACACACATAACTTCTGTGGACCAGTACACAAAGACAAACAAATGCAAATGCATGAAAACAGAGGAGACACATACATCTCTCTGCCGTAGAATGTGATGGACAAGCCACTTAGAGAAGTCTTTTGCCACCCACTGAGCTCTGCAAAGAACACTTATTCTCTGTTCACATGCAATAGCCAGTCAGCAATGTCTGTGCTTTTTGTGCCCAGGGCAGATTTAAGTAACTTATTAGAGGGAGAGTTTACAAGTGGAGTTAAAAACCATTAACCATTAGTGTTGATCATCAGTCTTGCTGGCTGTCAGATTATCTTGTGCTTTGTCAAGTACACAGTGGAGCCAGTGGTGAGTTTCTGCTTTACATCACAATGTGGCACTATTAAAAAATATAATAAAACTGATAGAATAAGATGGTTTCATTTAGAATACAAGTGAACACTTAAATCTAGGTCTAAGTATCAATGGAATTAATGGAAGTTTGTGTATGTGTGTGTGTGTTTGAAGACAGAGGAAATATAAGAAAGAAGAAAAGTTGTAGACCTACAGCTGTTGTTCAGGACCCGATCCAGACTTTCACGCCACTGAGCAGCCTCCTCAGGAGCAGGCCTGCATAAAAAAATACCTCACTTCAGCAAAACTGGTTAAAGGTATCTTGACAGTTAAAGCATAGGTTGTTGAAATTTCATTCAAAAGGCTTCAAGAAGAGGTGAATTATCTTCAATCAGAGTCCAGTTGCCCTCAAATCATCTTCTGATTCATGATCTCCATCAATCTACAGACTACATTTGGCAAACACAAGTTAAAATATACTATTTTGCTGTTCATCGCTTGAATTCACAAGCCTAACCAAATGACACTGAGTAATCTGTGTTTAGTCCTGAATGCTAAAATAAGCTAATTATATAAAATGCAGCTGATACAGAAATATGATGACTGTGAGCTGTGGACGTCTACCCTTTTTTGTTTGTTAATACATTTTTACCCGAACTGCAAAGCAACTTTTTTGAAATAGTTTGGTTTATGAATCAGTTTAGTAAAGTTTTTAATTTCAAACTTTATTACATTCCTTGATTGTTGCAGGTATTAAGTGGAATCCACAGAGGAAGAAAAAACATCCTCTGTCAATGTTTCTTAAAAGCCTTAAACGAAAGAGCTATAAATATTCAAATATCGAGTTGATGCGTGAATTCAACCCCTAAAAGCTGGACTGCATCTTTCCATCTCAGTCGGAAAAGATCCTCTGAGACGAGTCAGAATCATTTGAAGCCCTGAATACATTTTCAGGAAAAAAGGGTAAGGTGTTTAGGTGAAGGTATCCATTCTTTCAGAAATATGCAGTCTCAAAGGGAAAAGAAATACAAACAAAATGCTGTAAATCAATATATAACCTGAGTGACCAGAAAGTGGAGCGGTCAGGGTGTATAACATGTGGGCAAAGGTTTTCTGAACAGCTGAGGGTCTGGATCAAATGCTGGACCATAGTTGAACCCTTGTCTCTGTCCCATTTCCTATAGCTCTATATTGTCCTTTCATATAATAAACACAGAAAATGACTCAAAATAAAGCTTTTCCCGTCCTTTAAAGACTTTGTCCATTAAATGCTGAACAAAAAATGTAATTTTCCTGTGACCTGGCATTTGGTCTTTTTTGAGGAAATGCCTGAAGAAATAAAAATGTCTAAAGCTTTGAACCCTCCCAGCTGGGGGGTCTGCTGCTTGTCATTTTATACATGTCGGGGATCTGCCACTTCACCATCAGCTGACTGGGAAACACTGAGGCACAACAGAAAAAAAGAAAAAAAAAAACCTCACTTCTGCAGCTTCTCTGGCTTCTTCTCTGTCTTCTCCGGGTAGGGGATGATGAGATCGATGGCATTTTCTGGCTTCTGCAGTAAAACTCCCAACTTCAACTTTATCTCCTTAGCCCTGGATGACAATAAGCAGAAAGTGCCATAACTATTTATACAAGACAGTGAGTTAGAATGTATCAGTCTGAAACAGAGAGACAACAAAACAATAAAACTGAATGGAAAGATTTAAATGACATGCAGCTAACTTGAATAGTTTTTGACATTTAGTCCTAAAAATTCTTTCATTCTGTGGAACATATTTATGTCATTACAATACATAGAAATAGAAATATTAGACTGAATGTTTGTATTTGAGAACAGATTACTGTAGCTGTATTCGGACCAGTCTAACAAAAAACATGACTGACCTCACACAACCTAAAAGCATAAAATATCCAAATGAACATAAAAACTGTTGTAAGACACAAGGGAATGTCAAGGTTAAAAACTCTCTTTGACTTTCAAGAAATGGAAATAAATAAAAAAAAGCTAATTAAAAAATTGAATAAAAATAACCTTCAAGCCATTGATTTCACACACACAAATATCACGTTTAAACTTCCACATCACAGAAGAGACTGTGACGTGAAGGGACTGCTAATGTGATGATGCGAGGTCTCACCTCTCAAGGCAGGTTTGGGGTAAAGCAGCTAATCCTTTACACATTTTCCAGTGCTTTCAGTTGCAGAAATTAAGTCAGAAACCAGTCCTTTTAGCACGTTGTGTCTTTCAGATTTCCCTTTTGCTTTCTGAATTCTCTTTCCAGTACACAGAGTTTTATAGAGACGCCCTTTGGGCTCTGGGCCAACAGCTAAGCCAATCAGACTGGAATGTGTACATGGGCAGCTGTAGCCGGGCTGAGGAAGGGTGGGTTTACAGACGGTAGTAGCTGGTTGCGTTCAGGTCTAAATTAAGCAGCAAATCCAGGCATGCAGGATACATATAAGATGCAAAAGTTTTGCCAAATTTTTGCTGACATAACTTATGTGTTTTTTAGTGCACACAATCTATATCCATGCATTTCTATTCACCCAAATAAATCACATCCTTGTTCCTCTTTATGTCATAAAAAAAAAAAAATCTTCCTTTTCACATGCAAACATCCACTGATTTGTGCCAAAACCAAAACAAAACTTGATACTTGCCTTTTATCTGAAAATTAGCAACCTGATTTTCAACAAAAAACAATTTGTCTTTCAATGTTAACTATTGTCTAAACACAACCAGATGTGAGGCACAAACCAGGAACTCTCTGATCAAAGACATTAATCATTGAGCCCCGTTTTTGTTATTTGATATATATATATATATATATATGGTTTCAGCCAGTGTAGCAATAAAAGCCAGTACACTCTTCCATTATGCTTCTAAACGATAAGCATCCTTAACAAAAGAGTCTAGTAACAGTAGTAAAATTATTATTTATTAATTAGAAACAAATTGCCCTGATGATATAGCTCAGTGGTAGAGTGCATGAGGAGGCCCTGTGTTCAAACTCCAGCCACAACGCAAACCAGTGGTCAGCTTGTGCATATCACAAGCCCAGATAAATGGGGAGGGATGTGAAATATAGGGCATGGGGCAAAAACAGGCCAAATTGATCATGCAAGCCACAGTGCTCACTTGCTGTAGCAACCTGAAATAGGGAAAAAGCAAAAAAGAGAGAGAGAGAAAAAAAAATCATTGCAAAAAATTGCACAGAAATTTTTCTTTCCAATACAAACATTTCTAATGACTCGATTACATTTCTTTTCTACAAATTGAAATATTAGGTTATTTTCAAAACACATCTGTGCCAAGCAAACAGCTCATTTAGGCTGCACTTTACTCGTACATTTGTAAAAAAAAAAAAAAAAAAAAAACTTCCTCCTATATGTACTTTCATGCACAAACACATAACCCCTTTCATATTTCTGCTGATGCCTCTTGTGTTTGATGTGCAGTTATAAGAATGTTTTGAAGGGAACACTAAAATACAAATATGCTCTAAATGTACAGTTTGCCAGTGTCAGAATTATAGTTGTTATAATTTGACGGCAGTTGATGGCAAAAAGTACAGCTTATGTTCTTTCCTCTGCATACAAGGATGCAGATGCAGAATGTTTTCATTTTTGTTTTTTTTTTATTGTTTTAGTGGGAGAACTGGATGAACGCACTCTGATGTGTCCTCACAAAAAGCTTAAGCTTTGTGAGCTGTCCAGAGTCCATTGAATTACATTCTGATGAAAAAAATTTATTTGCACTTTCCACTGGCAAAATAGTCTTTTAGTCTTTTTCTTAAAAGGGCAACTACAATAAAACTCAACCAACCTAAATACATTAATTGAGCCAAGTTATTTTCATTCATTTGCACTAGTCACACATAAATGAAAATTATCATCTAAATCTGATAGATATGAGAGTTTTTAAAAATTATTTTAATCTAGGCAGGAGGCTCTCTTGCTAATTTAAAAAATTATTCTCCAGAGGAAGGCTGAAGGAAACATCTAATCCTTCTTGGACTCAATAACAACATACATTTTACAGAATTTCATCATCCAAAAATATATTTTAATGTTTAAAGCTTTAGTAATGTCAAGGCACATGGGACTAATGTAAACTAATATTTACAGTTAATCAAGCTAAGCATGCAAACAAGCAGAATAAAGTTATTCATTTTGATTACAACAATTAAGATTTGATTTTCAGCACATAACTTGGCATCGTCAGGCCAGCTGGTCATCATACAACTATGGTCATAACAAAGATTCATTCATTCATTCATTCATCTTCCACAGCTTCTTCATTTTGAGGCCACAGGGGCTGCTGGAGCCAATCAACATTGGGCGAAGGTTGGGTACATCCTGGAGAGGTTGCAAGAGAAACCGGAGTACCTGGAGGAACCCACGCAAGCAAGTGGAGAACATGCCACACAGAAAGGCCCTAGGCCTGGGAATCGAACCCACAATCTTGTTGCTGTGAGGCAACAGTGTTAACAGCTTTGTGGCTGCGCTGCCCCATAACAAAGATAAATCACAGAAACCTGATGGTCTCAGTTAAAAGGGACCGTTTGCTCGTACTCTAATGCATTCAGAAAATGTAGCTTTTAGCAGAATGCTCTTAACATCTTGCTTCAGCCAGACATTAGATATCAGGTTTACATAAGCACCAATTAAAAACAGATGCACCATCTTTTATCAGTGTTTTTTCAAACCAGTATCCCTGAAAACATAGAAAGGTATCCTGCAGTCCCCCAATTACTGAGAGATAAGGTGAAAAATGTTTTACTTCATAACACTTTCAACAACATGCTGAGTTCACATTGCTGCCACTGGACTGCATTATGAATTATGGACTGCACCATCCAAAAGGGTGTCTTTTTCCTCATAGGCTTTAGGGCTCTGAGTTGTACTTTGGCCACTGCAAATAAAACTGCTATACTCAGCATCACTCAGCTCTGGAGATTTGGAGCCTGGAGGGGTGCCTGGAGTTAAAGGACTTTTTTATATGAATCGAAAAATAATGAGGGCATGTCACCTGACGTTAATGTTGTATTTTTGTTTTTCTGTGATGACGCAACAGCTGCCTTCACACGCACAGAGAGGAGGGTTTCATTTCAGAGTTTCCTGGAGGGGAAAGTTCAGTGAAGGGCAGCCCTTTGATTGGATGTGTACTTAGGCGAATGGTGAGACCTGACTGCTGTTCAAATATACTGGCAACAGTTGGCATCCAGGCTGTTTTCTGCTTGACAGGAGCTCTATCCTTGATTTAGAGATAATGGCCATCTGAAAACACAGCTTTTAAAAAGTATGGGTGACCAAATGGCACTATATAGATAAACACAAAGATAGATAATCACAATTATGAATCTGATGAAGAGGTGATGTATGGCAAAGAAATTTGGTTGAGCTTATCTAAAGATTTTGAACAACAGACAATGAAATTATGAGGCTTGACAAGAACTCAAAAACTGCTTTAATATCCAAAGCTGTAACAGATGTTCTGCACCCAGGGTTAAGTGAAACTCATTGCTCATGTACTCATCTGGTTTTAAATGTAAGTGATTTGCGTTTCCACTTAATGCAAACAATTAGCAATTTGGACCCAGATGAGAGGGCATTTATCACTCCTTTGGGGCCAGAATGGTTTGCTGTGCTCTCTTCCCTGTGCCAGCATAATGCCTGTGGGTGGTTGAACGAGGCTATTTCCACTTTGCCCACCTGGTAGGAAAGTACAGAGACAGAGAGAGGATGTGCCAGTGATGCCAGTTGGCAGCTTTCAGGCTGCTTTCCTTTTTGGAAAGAGGGTACTGATAATTGTTTATTTCCTGATTTACCTGACTTTTGCTGTAAGTATTTTTCGTTAAATCTGATAGTTTGATAATTTTATGGATTCACTTCTATGTCTGCTTTCTTTCACTTTTTCCCTGTGTTAACTTCAATGGTTAAGACACTTTGAGGGGAACAAACAAGCTCAATTTCCAAAATGGGAGCGTGTTACTCGCATCATGGCTATTATGTTTCTACTATGTTAATATATTTTTTTTCACCTCAGCATGGTATTTACCACAGTTGCTGTCTTCATTGTGAGAAAAGGACTGCTTAATAGTTTCCAGATGCTTTTTCCTGCGAAACAGGAAGTTGAGCGTAATCTTGGTCCTGGGCTAGTCTTTGAGTTTTGTTATGACTTGTTGGCTCAATTCATAGAGATTACAGACAGTTTTCCTGACATTTCAATCAGTTCCCACTGGTTAAAGGTTAACAACGGGAGCTTTGAGATAAACACTCCAAAGCAAGGGAGTTCTGGAGCAGGGTGTATTGGACTGAATCTGATTAGCAGACATTCTGTGGTAAATGCAGAACAGGGCCTTGTTGTTGCTTTGCTGAACACAAATTCATTCTGAGAAATCTTAAATTATGAGAACACCTGATGCTACAGGGTCATTGGTTTATTTAACACACTAGGATGAGATGACTTTAGTGCCTCCTGAGAATAAGACATGTAGGGGAATAAATCTCGCTGATAAGTTGTACTCATTTTCATTGAATGTAACTTACAACAAGAAAACACAAGGATTGCTTTATTTATTGTCTTAAGACAAAATCTTTAATTAATGTAATTACATAGTCCTGTTGTTGCATTCCAGGTGTTTTCTCTTAGGTTTGTAAATCTCAATGTATAAGAGCTCCAACATTGCCCCTACGGAACTCCTTACGCCACCCCCCTTCTTTTTGTTTCGTATGATGATGGTCAGATGGAACAGAACATTTTTGGCAACCACAAAGAGCAACGACGGATTCGGGAGAAAACTGTTCCCCTTTAAAGAGTGTAGCTCACTGCCAGAACAGGCGAAAAATTATCAGTATAGTTGACGTTGTGTACCTTGTAGTGAAGCAGGAGTCACTACATTTGACAAATTGTGCTGAAGCACTTCAGACTGTTGCTGGGGAATTTCATCAATGGAACATATCTGTCTCTCTCATTTTCCACCGCTTATCCATAAGGTTCACGGGGGTTGCTGGAGCCAATCCCAGTTAACATTCCGGGTACATCCTGGACAAGTTGCCAGACAGTCAATCACAGGGCCAACACATAGAGACATAGAGCCATACAACCATTCAAACTTACCCTCATGCCTTTGGGAAATTTAAGGTCACCAATCAAACTAAACATGCATATTTCCAAGCAGAAAGGCCGCAAGTTCGGATGGTGAACCCATGAGCTTCCTGATGTGAGGCAACAGCGCTAATCACCATGCTGGATCCAATGAGCTCTTTGGTTGACTGCTGCTATGTGCATAAGGCAAGTTGGTGGACTCACCAGAAGCAGTACAGAATAAGTGGAAACATTAATTAGTATTAATATTAGTAGTGATTATATAGGCTAGTGATACAGCATATTTTATTTTAAGCAAAGCAACAACCAACTAAATTTTACTATAAAGTTTTTTTTGGGGGGAGGGGTGGGGCAACAACACTAATTCAAGTGACTCAGGTGAACTGGATCACTTTTGTAAAATGAACTACAGTAATGTTGATGGAGTACATTTCCTATTATGAGGATGTTCCATACATGATTAGATTAACTAAGTGCTCATCCATGAGTGTGTGTATAACAAAAACACCTGTACGATGATGGTGACTGAGGGAAGGGGGTGGCAGAGGTAATCCCTGCACAGACTGAGTTAAATTCATCATGCATCCATAAGAGCTTTACATGCAGGTGGTGACTCATCACCATCCCATGTTCCTGCAATGCCTGCTGGTCCCATATCTTCATGAGTTCTGTACTGCAGCTCATCTCTATGAACTTCATGTAGCAACATATTCCTGCCACACACACCCCCCCCCCCCCCCCCCCCCCACATGCCTCTCTCACCTTCTCTCTCTTTCTCTCTCTCTCTCTCTCTCTCTCAATCCAACAGGTTGAGGCAGATGGTTGCCCCCCTGAGCCTGGTTCTGCCCGAGGTTTCTGCTTCTTAAAGGAAGTTTTTCCTTGCCACTGTCGCCAAGTGCTTGCTCACTGGGGGATCTGTTGGGTCTCTTTAAATAATTTAAATAAGAGTTTGGTCTAGACCTGCTCTATATGTAAAGTACCTTGATGTAACTTTGTTATAATTTGGCGCTATACAAATAAATCTGATTTGATTTGACATGTTTTTCTTTTTCTTTCTTGGACTTGTCTCCAGACTGAGTCAAAAACTCAGTCCTGCCACAAACACCAATCCTCCTTTGCTAAAGCTGCTGTGCTGAGCCGAAAGCATGAGGAAGTCTGACCAAGGAGGTGTCTGGCTTCTCAGTGATCCATCCACTGGCCTGCGAGAGGAAATTAAATCGCTTTTCCCACAGCACCATTAATTGTTTTCGTGAAGTTATTTATTTGCAAGGGCTTTTCCGGTGAAGCTGCTGAACACAGGGTCTGGGGCAGACAAAAGCGACAAAGACTGTTTTCTCTTGAATTACAATGGATTCATTTGTGACACAATCATGGCCTGATCATTGAGGGGGGAAAACCTTTGGGATAAACAATGATGCACTCGTTATTATTCCTGCCTTAGAGAAATAAATTGTGTTCTTCATTTAGAGGGAAAATGGATTTTCCATTGGCGAGGTCAGTGCAAAATGTCACAGTGGCAACAACAGCTTAGCTGGCTTTTATGTAATGCTTTGCACCAGCTACATGAATAGAAAATATGCTGTATAGAATCACAGTAAATGTAAACCTGCTGTATCGTATTTTCTTCAATAAACTTTATCTTCAGATGTTCTAGATCAGAATTAAAGCAACATAAAAATACATTAACAGGACAGAAAAGCATGAGAAACACTCCCATTGTCCAATTAGTTATGCCTGTGTGTTCTGACAGTTAAGACCTCCATATCTATGTCAGATCAGATAAAACCCAACTTTAAACCAATATTGTCCCCATTACTCATTGCCTCAGCAGTGACTTCTACAAAAACCAGGGCAGTGCAGCAGCATAGTGGTTAGCACTGTTGCTCCACAATAAGAAGGTTGTAGGTTTGGTTCCTGGGCTTGGGCACTCCGGTTTCCTCCCACCATCCAAAGACATGCATGCTTGGGTTATTTGGTGATTCTAAATTGTCCGTAGGATCTGGGATTGGCTCCAGCACCCCCCTGCAAAGAAAATGAATGAATTCTACTTTTCTACCCGACCATTCCTCTTTGCTCATTATGTGTTAGTTGCTGATGTGATTTCCAGAATGTTGACCTTTGCCACATGAAATAATTTTTGTTTCCTTGGTCGGAACTAAAAACAAAAACAAACAAATAGCAGCTGTCCAACGTGTTAAAATTTTCAATATGAAACTTACATGTAAATCTTGGGCCAGAGAGAACAAAGGAATCAATTACTGAGTTGAGCATCCAAAAAGCAAAAACGTCACAAGTGAATGAAACGTCTCTAAATCCAGACATCTGTTGTTTAGGAGGGTTTTGGTATGGAGCAAAGATCTGGCCTCTAGAATAGAATGAATGAAAATGTCTGGACATCAGCATCATTTGGCAGATGTGCATTCTAGGTCATAGAAAAAAACAAACAAACATGATGAAAATAAGTGCCGAAGCTTCCTAGAACACAAAGTACACTGGGCTTTGAAGGAAAAAATTGGCAGTTCACTCTGTCAACCTCTACTTTAATTACCTGTTTATCATTCCTGTGAATTTGTTTGCGGTGGATTTCTCTAAATTTGAATAAAAGCACACTAATAGAAATGGGCCCTTTTATGTTAATTGTAACATTATTAATCTGTTACTCATAAATTTACATTGGCAGATCTACATTTCGTTGCCATGGTGTTCAGGAGTAGTTCACGACTCCTTTACAAGGTCACAAGAGATGATTAATGGGGACTTTTAAAAATCAATCTTGACTCATTAAACTACAACCATCTGAGAAGTTCAGAGGCTAAATTATTCATAGCGGACATCTGCAACATGACAAGACTCCTGGTTTAGACAACCCCTAGAAATGTGCAAAACCCAGATGTTTATCAAAATTTCAAAAACCCTCTCAAATATTATCAGAATATTTATGCTTTATGAGGTTTTTCAGATGTGTCACACATGACTAGTTCACTGCAAGTGATCTCTGCACTCTACTAGAGATCCCTTAATTGTGGCCGCTGCCATACATAGGGGTTTTGCCTCTGAGTGATAATCCTGAAGCCTTGGTCTTCTGTTAAAAACAGTCACTGCTACAGCAGCAGTGGCAATCAGAATCAGTGTACCAAAGCCATGGAAACACAAAATGCTTTCATCCAACTTCCTAAAAGATGAGTCTCATGGGATGAGATTTTAGGAGAATTATAGGATGTCATGAGACTAGACTTTACAAGAGTAGTGGTTTATACACAAAATAATCTTCAATGGAAACACGGCAATTGTACATTTTAGGCTTTTATTTGGCAAATATATAAATGTAATATAGAACCCAAATGTGGAAACCAACTTGTAACTCAACCATTTTTATAAATCCAGAGAATTTCAGTTTCTTACCCATGACTACATACCAATCCCCATCACATGTTGCCATGGCTACGTTTCTGGTCTAAAGAAGTTCTAAGTGTGATTCTTGATCTGCACACAGTGTGATGACACTGTGCACTGTGCAGATGAAACATAGATGAAACAGACACTGAGCATATGAAGCTGCTTTGCTCCTTTTTTCAGGCCTCAGTTTGATCATGAGCAGACGCACAGAGGATGTGAACCTTGAAGTACTCAGAGTCACTACGTAACACAATGTTTTCCCTTTTCACTGGGGACCCACACCAGGAGATTTCCCACGCTTGGAGTGTAATGTGCTGTAGCCTTTTGCATTCCCTCCTCCCGTCTCCTTCTGTTTTTACCCACTTGTTGAATATATTTTTGTGAATCCTCTCTTCCTTCCATCTCCTCTCTTGCTATCCTTCCTGCTCCCCAATGTCCAACTTTTCATAAAGACATGAAAAAACAGTACAACAATTAAATTACCATGTATAAGGACATATTGAGGTGCGTCTGTGCTGGGGAGGTGCACTGCACTAATCCAGTTCTGGCAGAGAGACGGAGGAATGTTCCTGTTGGGTCATCCACTCACTAACTGCTCTTGTCTTAATGACCACCATGGGGGAGTTGTGCCGCTTCCTTAAAGATGGAGGCAGATCACTGTGTGCTCTCTGCAGCTATTTTAAATTCAAGGTCATAGGGTTCCTTACATCTATATATGTGAAAGACATCATGGCTGATCACATTAATGAACGTATTATGAATTAATGACAATCTCATTGAATTAAAATCTATTGAAGAGATCAGCTCCAGTTCATTCAGCTGATGTATGAAATACATTCTTTTTGAGGAACTAATTTAGTTTAAGAGTTGATTTAAGACAACTTCCCTCCCCACCCTCCCTGCCCTTATTTTTCAACTCTGTCCCTTCAGTCAAGATAGGACTTCTAACCTTTCTTTGAGATGATGCTGTCAGGACAAGGGACCATGATCAGGTTTATTCAAAGGCTGTCACTGCCTCCTTGTGCTGAGAAGGAATCCTGCAGCTTTATTCAGGCAGGTAATGCATTCATTCATTCATTTATCTTCTACCGCCTATCTGTTTCTGGGTTGCGGGGGTGCTTGGGGCAATCCCAACTCACACTGGGTGAGGGCAGGATATACCCTGGACAGGTCACCAGTCCATCACAGGGCCAACATAAAGAGACAAACAGCAGTAAACACTATGTATTAGCCTTTTTTCAACCATAACCAAAGTCTTTTTCCAATCTTCCCAAATCTCATCATCAACACACCTTAACCTGTGCTGATGATGAGTCATTAGTTCTTTAATTGGTTTTGTTATTTATTAGTTTTTTCTTGCTCATTCATTCATTCATCTTCTCCGTGGGGGGGTGATGTAGCCAATCCCAGTTCACATTGGGTGAGAGCAGGGTGCACTCAGGTGCAGGACAGGTCGCCAATCCAACGCAGGGCCAACACCACTCACACTCAGACCTACGGACAATTTAGAGTCACCAATTAACCCAAACATGCCTGTCTTTGGATGGTGGTAGGTTACCGGAGTACCTGGAGCAAACCCAGGCAGGCACATGGAGAACATGTAAACTCCTCAGAGCAAAACCCACCATGCTTATAACCATTTAAACAAAATTTTCCTGATAAAATAAATTTATTAACACCAAATGCCTGAGAAAGGGTTGACATATTTGCGTGTGCTGGAAGGTGCTATATAAATTCAGTGTTTTGTTATCAGAAATATCTACTTCACTACTTTCAACTTTTAAAAAGTTACTGAAAAGAAGAATGCATGTTGCATGATAATTTTTGTTGTGTATTGTTTATTATTGTGTGTTGTGTGTCTAAAATGATTGTCTGAGCAAATTTCCAGTTATCAACAAATAGTGTTTACAAATCAAACCACCAGGTGTCAGCATAATTTCATGACTATAAATCAGCTGATGTGAAGTCAGAAATCACTTTACTGTGTTTGTTTGTAAGAGCATGTTGAACATTTTTGTTTTTAGTCAGTAGAAGAAAAAAAAAAAAAACTGTAAATTTTTTGTCAGTTGACTTCATAGCATTAAACATGTAGGTGTTGGATGCATAACTGTGATGCCTGACACTGGAAACATAGAAGGAAATTATAGTTTTGAGTCCAGGAACAACAGTTGTGTTTTGGAACATCCGAGCCTGAGGAGCAACAGTCAGTGGAGTATTAGCCCTGAACAGAGCAAAGGCCCCTCGTGAGCATAATTGTAGCTAAAAATTGTACAATTGTGGTATTGTCTTTTGCGGTCTTTTTGGCATTAAACACACATGGCTGTATTGACTTTTTAGAAAATCTTCTTTGTTAAGGGATATTGTTTTATTACTCATACAAGCAAGTGTCTTTTTTATTGCTGTTGTTGTTTTTGGTCTTTTATTTGATGTACCTAGAAGTTTTGAAATCACCAAGAAAACGAGCAGGGACTGTAAAAGAAAATAAAACTGAGAAACAGAGTTCAAGTGTGGCATACTCCAAGAGCAGAATAAATGCATTTCTTACACAACAATGCCCTCCCACATAATCAACAAAGGGTTACTGAAGCTTTGCAAAATTCAAGCCTCCAACATAGTTCATTATGTCATAAGTATGATGAAATGGAGGTTTACATTCCTCTAAAATAGCCCTTTTATAATATAAATTTGCAAATTGGCTCTGCCGAAGGGAGAGAGAGATTCAAAGAGAGATTAGTAATATGGGATTACCTATGAAATTCTGTTTCTCCTATTCTAACCCTAACCCTAACCCTTAGCACTTCTCACCTCTTCTGGATAAAGCCAGATAGGTAAACTCAAATCCCATCCTTGAACAAACTGTAAAAACTGACAGGTCAATATCAGTCAATTTGACGTTTGATCATTTTACATGGTGTGTGGTTTTAAATCACATGAGTTGAAGTCCCTAATTAACAGAGCAATCCTAAATTCTATTATCTTTTCCTGAAAAACTCAGGAGACATTTCAACTCTGGCCTCCTTGCCCTGTGCATTTATTAAATCTTCAGAGGAGATATTCCTCTCAAAGATAGAAAAACAAGCTATCTAATATTTGGAGCTAGAGACATGCTAGCTGTGGAAGATGTTTGTTTATTCTTGCATACAGGCAGGTGAAAAGGGGAGAATGAAGCTGAATCTCAAAAGCAAATGTTAAAATTATATTTTAGTATTGATTAGAGTGTTGATCAGGCTAAACTGGCTGAATCAATTTTTCTTCCCATAGTCCTACTGGATCTTTATCCCCAGAGGGAATTAGTACAAATGAAGACTCTGACCAAAGTGAGGTTTGTGGTTGGATTGTAGGCTCAGTGTTTCTGGAAAGGCTTTGGCACTTCCAATGAACTAGGCTAGAGGCTAGAGATTTCCAAGATAGATACGCCAAAAACTCTGTCCCAGCAACTGATCTGAAGCATTGTAGAGGATGGTTGGATACAAACCACAGGACTGCAGAATCCTGATAATGATTTTCCTGCAAAAGTTATCCTTTAAAGTACAACCAAATGTTCCATGTTGCCAGGGGATTTCTGTGAGTTCACACACAGATAAAGATTTTCCTATAAATATGACTAGATGTTACTAGGGAAATCATAATGGCATCACAGTTGCAGCTAATTTAAGTTTTTCACAAGATTCATACCCAATGTGCCAAAGAATTTCATTAACGGATAATTCTGCAGGACAGTTTCTTCTTCGTCACAGTTTCTTATCAAGGCCATCAGAGCATTGCCTCCCACCACTGCTGCAAGTATATATATATATATGCTACTGTACTTATGAACATTTGTTTTACAAACATTCAGAGATATAAACAGACAGAGTTACAAGTTAAAATTGTGTTCAGAACAGTCACCCATAAGCTAAAATTTTGCTCTGCATGCCTTTTCTGCCTAGTATGTATTTCGCTGTTGCCCACGTTGTGCACCACCCCAGCATCACAGTTTTTTCTTCTTGGGTTAGCACTGAGATGGGCTCTGTTACAAACATAGCATTCCCAATTTAGAATTTAGCAAGCAGTTTAGATATAGTTACCTAAAGGGCATGTAGGGCAGGGCACAAGTTTGTTGTTAGGGAGTTAATGAATGAGTCTGATCCATTTTTTGGAGCACAAGTTTCTTGTGTTTACTCTGAATTGAAGGAGTGGTTTAATGCTTCCGACTTAAGATTCTCAATATCTCTGATCATTCCCAATGTATGTATTCTCTTTGCCTGGGTTTGAAAAACATCCCTCCTGGAGAACCATCACCTTATCGTGGTGGGGACGTTTGTGTGTCCCTGGTAGGGGCTCCCAGTGGTTCAAAAGATCCCATGAAACAACAAAAGAAGAAAAGAGTGACCCTGCCTGGAGGAAGCCCCGGGTCCCCTTCTGGAGGGCCTGTCAGCAAGCGCCTGGTGGTCGGGCACGCCATGGAGCCCGGCATAGCCCAAAAAAGCAACATGGCACTTCTTCAGCCCGTGGGCCCACCACCTGCGGGGATAACCGATGGGGTTGGGTGCGCTGCCAGTTGGGTGGCAGTGAAGGCGGGCAGCCTCGACAACCCAGACCTGGGCAGTAGAGGGTTGCTCTGGGGACATGGAATGTCACCTCAAGGAGGTGTAGGAGGGTTAGTGAAGGAGCCAGACCTTGTGCGGGTGGTGGAGTGCTATCAGTTAGATCTGGTGGGGGCTTACTTCTACTTCTAATTACATCTACGCACAGCCTTGGTTCTGGATCCCTACTCCTGGAGAGGGGTTGAACTCTATTTTTCTTTGGAGTTGCTTATGGGGTGAGGCACCATAAGCATTCATTCATTCAAGAATTCATGAAATATGTGACCAGCAGGTGTTGCAGGAACATGGGGTGGCGATGAGTCACCACCTGCAGGATGAGGACAGGGAGAGAGAGGAGAGGAACTGGGAGAGACTTTGGCAGAACATGGTTAGTAAATGCACTATAAATGCTTAGAAGTGGGTGGGGGGGAGGGAGGGGGAGAGAGAGAGTGGGAGAGAGAGGCTCAGTCCTTCCCCCAGCAGCCTTGGCCTACAGCAGCATAGCTAAAGAGTAGAGTAGTAGACTTGAACTTTTTAACTATAAACTCTGTCATACAGGAAAGTTTTAAGCGTGGTCTGGAAAATTACTAAAGATTCCGCCCCCCGGACCGATACTGGAAGTTGGTTCCATAGAAGAGGAGCCTGATAACTGAACGATCTGCCTCCAGATTTACTCTTGGAGACTCTAGGAACCACAAGTAAACCTCCATCTAGAGCGCAGACTGGCCTACTAGGACAGTAAGGAACCATGAGCTCTCTGAGATATGATGGAGCTTGGCCATTAAGAGCTTTATATGTTAAAAGAAGGATTTTGAATTCTACTCTATATTTCGGTTTCACCGACTTCAACCATGCAAGCCACCATGAACTCTTCCTTGAGTCCACTGTACAGTAGCTGCAAGGTATTGCTTGTCCCATACAAGCTTTTCACACAGCCTCATACTCATGAGGCTGTGTGAAAAGCCTAGCTGAGGAAAGCTATTTACCTTCCTTTCAAGGGACTCAGCTGTTGTTATTGGGACCGCATAGACGAGCAGGGGCCACGAAGCTCTGAGCATGATGCAGTGCTGGTAGATCCAGGCTTTAAGTCTACCAAATAGGCCAGATCCGTTAATTTTGCTGAGCCAAGTGTCAGGCTCTTGCATGGAATTCCAGATGGCGGCAGTATCTTTCAAGCTTGCATCCACCATAAGACCATAAGACTTTTGTAATGATGGTGAGGTCATCCATGTAGACTCTTATTGGTGGCTGTCATACACCTGCCTTGGTCAAGGGCCCTCTGCATTCCACCTCAGCTGACTTGACCAGCATGTTCATGACAAGGGCGAAAAGGATAACAGAGGTGCAATCTGTTGTTATTCCTTTTTCAAGGCGATGCCAGTCTGATCTTTCTGACCCAGAAATGACCCTCACCTGAAATCTCTGTAATAATCCAGGATCAGATCCTTGATCTGAGTGGGAACTGGTGGCTGTGCAGTGCAGCTCGACCAGCTTGTGTGGTATTGAAGTGTTGGCCAGGTCAACCCACAACACAGCAAGGTCCCCTCTGTTCTCATGAGATTCTCAAATTAGCTGCATTACCACACTTGTGTGCTCCAGACAGCCGGGGTGTTATGGCCGCTGCCGTATTTTGGAGATCTGTCTGTCCCTCTCTCTCTTGGTTGTTGTTGTTTCGAACGGATCACCTGGTGGATCCTGCAAGAGGGAAGGGTACCAACTTTGACGTCACCAGGAATTCCCTGGGAGCGCTCCGCCTACCTCGCGCCTTCACTGCTCCAGTTGTAGCCAGACTGCTGATCAGCTGGGCCCGCCTTTCGTCTCCACCCCCAAGTATAAAACTGCTGTTAGTTCTTTGTTCTGGGCGAGCTGGGTTGCCCCATACTCAGACTCGCCGTGGCGCTGTAGCCATATACCTATGCTAAGTCAAAGAAAAACACATTCTGATTCTTGTGCTTCTCTGTGAGAGCTAGCTCCGTAGACATTTTGTGTAAGCTGTTATTTTGGTTTCGTTATTTTATTTGTGCTGATGTTTTGACTGTGGCCCTGCTTGTGTTCCCCTTTGGCCACCTTCTTTTGTTAACTGTTTACTAAAAATAAATAAATACCTTTTTATTTTGCCTTTTACCATCGGGTTTTTATGTTACTTCCTTTTCCCTAAACTAGCTGGTCGTAACACAGGGGATCCCGGGATCCCAACTTGCTGCAGGAAGGGGTTAATATAGCTGTTCTTGAGAAGAAACTCTGTTAGAGTCTGACACTCAGTACAGAAAAGCACTTTCCCTTCTACAGTCACCAGTTAGATTGTCCGGAAATGATCAGTGTTTCTTCGTTTCTCCTCCGTGGGGGTCCAAACTTGCTCAGCACACCTTTATTGGTCAGCAACTCTTTGCTAGATCTTCCAGAGGTACCAGAGAAGCCCTGGGCACCACTTATAGACGAGGTAGAGTAAACTACTGGGGCCTGGGATAGATACTCATTGAGCTGCCTGGATGACCTCTTCAACCTCCTTTAGACTTGGTTCCTTCTAATTGAACCCTGTTGTTAGGGGGATGGGGTTGATTAGGGCTGAATTGGCACCTAACTCTTCCTCACTGGATCGCTCAAGGTGTCTTGGAGAAAGCGATTCACTTCCTCTATTGAGTTCTCAAGGCGACCGCTGTGCCTGTCCCCAAGCAGTTGTTTTGTAAAGCCAAAGGGGTTTGTCTCTCCCAGTTCCTCTCCTCTCTCTCCCTGTCCTCATCCTGCAGGTGGTGACTCATCGCCATCCCATGTTCCTGCAACACCTGCTGGTCCCATATTTCATGTATTCTGTACTACAGCTCAGCTCCATGAACTTCATGCAGCAACATGTTCCTGCCTACACCCCCCTCCAATGCCTATGTCACTCTCTCTCTCTCTCTCTCTCCCCCCCACTCTCAACCCAACCGGTCGAGGCAGATGGCCGCCCCCCTGAGCCTGGTTCTGCTCGAGGTTTCTGCCTCTTAAAGGAAGTTTTTCCTTGCCACTGTTGCCAAGTGCTTGCTCATCGGGGGATCTGTTGGGTCTCTTTAAATAAATTTATAAAGAGTTTGGTCTAGACCTGCTCTATATGTAAAGTGCCTTGATGTAACTTTGTTATGATTTGGCACTATACAAATAAATCTGATTTGATTTGATTTAGAATAACAATAATATTTCTGATGTAAATGGAAATAAAATTATATCCATCAACACATCAAAGCTAAAAACATGAGCAATTTCAAGATTAAAACCGTAAAGCTTCGAACCATTAGTGTGAAGCTTTGTGGTTTTGAAATTGCCCCATTTTACTGGAAGAAATATCTTCCTCAGATCAACAGGTTTTTAAGTGAAGATGGATGGTGTAACAGCCATGTAATGGCCATGCTCTCATGATTCATTTAAGAGCATTTCAAAGAACTGATGCTTATTGCTGATGCTGAATTCAAAGCAGTAGTCCTGCGATTCAGGGTATGTACAACTTATTCAGTTTTGGTCTTCATGCTCTCTATTAGATGAGGATTATAGTTTTGTCAGATTAAACAAGGAAAGAGTTTGACGCCATCACATTGTCAGCTCTTCAGTACAATAAGTAAACAGCAGAAACACATTTTCCTGCACATGGCTTAGGTTATAATTCCCTCTCTATGTCCCTATACATTTACCACAGATAATTCAATGATTAATTTGCGATTTGTGTATCTGGCTTTGAGTGAAGCATGAATGACGCACATCCCTGCATGTGTTAAAATTCCCAAGGATGTGTTGCCAAATATCTTACGTTTTAGGTTAGGAAAGATCTGTTTCGGACGACATTGTCATCAGTGGTTTTCAAATGTAAGCTGTGAGGCAACAGCCTCAAGGATCAATCCTTGATTGATCCGGTTGAGTTCACTTAATGGTCCATGTTTACACAATCATCTGGTGACAGATGATTAGCATACTGACATCCTTCTGTCACAGTAGGGGGGATCCCTCTGTGCTTTTCACCCTTAATGATCAAACGCTGTGGCGGCTCACTCAACAGGTGCATGCATCAGTTTACAACATGCATCATCACTCTTCTGAACATATAATTTCACAACATCATGTTGTCCCCGACATGGAATACCCTTAAATCCAGGTTATTTACAACCTCCCATGATGGGTCAGAACGATTGGGGTTGTTAATGCAACATGGCAGGCACGTGTTTTTAACACCAATGATTCACTGGAATTAAGCGAGTTGTGACTAAGACGTTTCTTCGAAACATATGATCGATCTGGGCCAATCCTCTATCAAAGCAGCTAATGTGGCAGGCTATCCAACACGTAGCTGCTAGTGCCTCCCTCTATCAACCTCTGCCCTATAAAGAAATCTCCACTTAAACACTGAAGAGGAGGTTGTCAAAAGTGTGAATTTCATTTTCATTTTAATTTTCCTAGTGGGAAGTGTTGAAGGGAGATTAGAGGAAGCAATATATAAATGCCAAAGTGTGTAGTGTTAAAAGATAAAACCAAACAAGAACAAGTTCTGCTAAAAAGCCAAGTTGGTACTGTTCTTCTTGAGAGTGATCTCTTTGGGAACAAATAATATTAATAATGAAATATTTTCCAAAAGATCATCAGCACAAATTTGAACAATGTCACGTCTCAAGTTAGAGCTAAAATCAAAGGTCATTTTTTTCCCCATCAGCTGCTGAATGACCACTTTTTATCATGAAATCTCCAGTATGTTAGAATGTTTTGTGACATCTATTTATTGGATTACGTTATTTATCATGACTTTTTCTCACTCATGTTTGTGAGATGATGTTGTTCCATTGCCTCCTGTGGACTTTTGAGGAGTAATGTTACAAGCATGGCTTCTAGACATTGCAATGTTGAAAGCTGCTTCCTTGTTCTGGTCAAGGGCGTTCCATATTTTTGCCATTTATAACTTACCCTACATTAGAAGAGCCCTAACTTCTCAGTGAGAATTAATTTGAAGTGACACATGATGGTGAAATGTTGTTGGGCAGGGGTGAGTGTGGGGCAACAGTAAGAGTTATGTAATACATGACATCTACATACTTGTGGACTGTAGATCAAAATTTGGCACAGTTTGAACAAATAAATATTTGATTGCTTTCAAGAGAAATCTCATTTTGCGAATTTAAATCACGGTCGTGATAAAAAAAAAAAATAAAAAAAAAATCTTGGCACCATGGACCAAGAGGTTGGACAGATGTGCTGTTAGTGCACAAAAGAAGCAAGTAACACTGCATTAAAACAATGAAATACTGACATATGGAAAAACCCAGTGGAATGGAACAGTACTCCACTGCATGAAACGGAATAGGTTAAAATTATAACTTCAATTATTAACTCTTTCAATGCCATAAAATGTGAAAGACAAATTACTTGTTGAAGCACGGACATCGGAAATATATTATTCTAAGACTGGATTTCCGATTAGTCATCTAGAATGACACGGAAGTGCAGTAAATTACTGGGGTACCTACAACAAAAGCAGCTTTCGAGCCACAGCTTCATAAAGGTCACTCATTTGTGGCCAGCAGTGTGGGTGAACATTTTGTGTTTCATTTGAAAGGATGGCTAAGGTGGCATTGTATTATACAAAGTATGTATTCAGCATAATATTGTTTGTCACTACAGGCAAAGTACAATTTCTGTTTCCAGCTGTTAAGGCCCTCAAACAGAGAAGCTTTCTATTTGCACATTTAATATATGCTGTGCTGTTCTTGTGCTGCAATACACCTGCATCCTGCTTTAAGTATAGCATCTCTATGAAAAGATCTTTTCCTAAACATACAGGAGTGAGAAAATAAGCCATGCTTTTAACAAAAGCATTGTCTTTGTTTAAGACCGCTAAGATCAGGCCTGGTCGTACATGAGTTTTTGAGCCCCTGAAACAGGCATTTGAAAATGCTGCTGTCCCAATGTTAGTGTAAAACCTCCTGGGTTCTGTTGTTGCTTTGTGATTGGATCTATCAGTCACAACTACCAGCAGCAAATACAACATGTATAAAGAATAACAAGTGTTGCTGTTGTTTTTGCTGGCAGCGCTTGCTCTGCAGAGGAGACAATCTGCCTCCTGTTTACACTGGCACATGTATGCCCACTATACACTGACGGTCATTGGACTTAGATGTTTCCAATATAGAGCTAAAACCATCATCAAAAGGAACACAAAAGTTAATGAATTAGACTTTGTTAAACTGTTTCTCAAGCAATTAGGGGAAAACAATAATAAGGTAAATCAAAATTTTATTTGTACAAGAACAACTAATATATGCTAGTTCAGTCCTTTACAGTTTTAATGTTGCATGCTTTGTAAAGTCTATGGGACATAGACTGTAAAAGCATGCAATATGAAATAAGCTGCAAGATGAATTCTGTGAAGTAATTATGCCATTCAAGTGGCACAGGCGCACGTTCATGCAAATGAATAACCAGTATTGTAGCTATAGCTGCAAGAGGAATAGATAAACAGTCTAAGTTTTCATTAAAGGAATTTTTATCAATTCCTTACATTTTCTTATTTTTTTGAAAAATGTTCCATTTGCGCTCAGAATAACTTTCCAGATAGAAAAATTGTGTAAATTGTTCAAGCAGTTCAGTAATTTTACACCTACTCCAACCTTGATTGAGTGGAGGTGTGTCCAAAACTGAGGAGGAGAGACAGAAGGATAAAGACACACTTTGTTTTCTATTTAGTGGCAAAAATTTTCTGTCTTCTGGCAGACTGCCTCCTTCACACACTCAGCTCCTTGCTGTTCATATCAACCTCTTCAAATTACAATAAGATAAATGTTCTGGACTCTCATCTTACTAGTCCACCATATGCATAAGTCACAGTGCAACTGCAATTTATGTTCGCTTTTGTGTGCATGCAATGTGAACTAAATGTAACTAAATTTCATGATTCTCATGTTAACCTTATGAGGAACAATTTGTATATGGTTTCTGTGTCATATATTTTTCTGTGTGCATATGCACAGTAGTGACCCAGAGGATTCTTGGAGCAAATGTCTTTAACTTTACATTATTTTTTGTATTGATTGTTTTTTCACATGAAAGAAAATGCTTTGATTTCTGTTGTTTTCATGTGGAACCAAACATTTATACTGCAGTAATTCGTGTTTGTAATTGAATATGCAGAACTGTGACTATAATCTACTGTAATATTAATTATTTTTGCTAAAATAATGAACCCCCAACCTTCGCATCCCACTCTCCTTTGCACATTTTCATTTTTCATCTCCTCAACCACAGAGAAGCAGTTCTCCACTTCATAGATGTGCTCGGGTTTTCCTTGGAGATTTCCCTGTGCAAACAAAGTCCCCCCCCCCATCCCCCCACTGCTATGCTCTGATTCCACCTTCCTCTGCCTCTCCCTCCATCCATCTCAACTGCCCCCCATCCAACCCACATGATTTCACACCAATGAGCATGCTGCGTGTAGCTCCCACTCGCTGGCATCAGAAACAGTAGATATCTTCAGCCCCGAGCTCTATAGATTCATACAGATGAACAACAGCATTTCCCAGACAGAGGCTGCATTCTGCCAAATATACGCTGAGGACAGGCATTAAAAAAAGGGGGGGGGGCAAAGAGTCCAGCTGTTCTTGCACACACCGGACTCAAGGTAAAGGATCCATATTCATTTATAAGCTGACTGAGTGTTATGTAATTGGACTGTACAGAGCTCCAGGTATTATGTGGATCTTTATGGTTGATGGAGCTGATTATTATCTACAGCTTTGAAAGAAGGATTAATGTTAAATTAGGGAAAGCATTGTTTATGAAGTGCTTTGCCTGCGTGGCTATACTGAAAACAGCAATGAAACTTTTGCATTAGAGAAAAAGAGTGTTTTTCTCTTAGTATCTGCCAGCTGATTTTATCTGTGCTTTCAATGATTTTCATGTTTGTGTATATTTTGCGTGTCTGAATGCACTTGTGCTTATGCATGCTTTCAGTGTTGTTTCCTGTGAGCACTTCTGAAAATCAGTTCACACCCTGCCATCCTCCTTTTCTTGATGCTGATGGATCTCAGGGCATACAATGTAGTATATGTGACTCAGAGCTATCAAAGATTGAGAAGGGTTTTGAAGCCAACACAGGTGTGACCTCAGGGTGAGGTGCATCCAAACCCCTTTCACAACACTCAGATGTTACACTCTTGCCCCATCCCACTCCCTCTTACCCCATTTTTGTAAGTCACTGACCAGGGTATTGTCCGATCAGTTCACCGAATTGACAAAAACCTTTGGCTTCCTCATGCACCTACATTAGGGCATAGGCATGAAGATGCCTTTAGTTGTAGTTGCAAAAGAAACCTAATTATGTTTGCTGATGTTTGCTTTCAAGTATCACACATGTATGATGGCAGAAGTAGCCAAGGAGGAAGTTAAATAACATGGTATAAAGAGAGATCAAGTGGATTTTTGGCTGTATGGGTTGACATAAGACTAGAGAATATCAGACCTAGATAGCATCCAGTTTCTAATCTAAATTGGTATTTCTTCAAATTTCTTCTAACCCTAAGCATACTTCCTTATATTAAAGGCCCTACCTTAAGGAAGTGATGATCTACGAATTACCTAGTTTTTCTGTCTCTCAACTGAACCAAATCCAGACCAAGGCATTGTATATATGCATATGGTATGTGTACGTATATTATATTTGTTCTTTCCTGCCGCCGTAGGGAATAAGGAAGACCAAACTCAAATTTAGGTTTAGATTTGGGTGGGCTTTTATTTTCATCAATATAACTCATTCCTCCTTTGATAGTGATTTTTTTTTGTGGTCATGTTCAATTTGTGTAGGCTGTAGTTCATATGCATATCCAGGAATGTCCTCTGTTATAAGGCAAACAGCATGTATTGGTAGCATCACAGCATCACATCCGCACAAAAATTTAGTTACATATATAATTCTCATTTCCTACATGCAAATCCATTTTTGGCTGTTAAATTTTGTAATCCACAAACAATGCAATCGGTTTGTGTTTATCATTCCCTGGGCTAGATAATTCGCAGGCCAATATTCAGGGGGCTGCAGATATCTAGGGTGTGGCAATTTAAATACCAGTACTTTAAGTAACCAGATAATGCAGCCAAATCTGCTTTATCAAGCAATTTAATATATTCAAGAGATTTTGTAGGGGAAGCATAAAACTGCAGACTGCGACCATCCAATAATTAGCAAAATTACATTCAGTCTTCATTAACAGGAATTAGCCAGGAATCAATCATTCATATTTCCAAGATGTAAGAAAGCTTTTCTCCACAGACACTCTACCATATGAACCTACAGATCAGTCTCACTTGGTTTTTCCAAACCATCTGTGCACAGCAAAGAGTCTTTTCACAGAACGTAGAAAAAACACATTTGTCTATTTTATACATGATTTTGCTTGTCTGTGATAAAACAAGCATGCAGCTTCAGGTCAGTTTTAACGAGTCAGGTGTGACTTCCATTCTTTGTATTCTATTAGAGCCACTATATTATACTTTTCCACTGAGGTTGTTCACTATTTTGTAAAGTTTCACGTGTCATAGTAAAACCTATTGTAACACCATGCAACAAGTATTGAGTTCATAGATGCAAAAGGAAAATGAAAGTAAAGATGGAACGATGGATGGCAAATAGCTGATTTAAAAAAAAAAAAATGTGCTGATCATATATTTAAAAGAGGGCAGCATGGCGGTGTAGGGGTTAGTGCTGTTGGCCCACAATGAGAAGGCTCATGGGTTCAGTCTGTCTGGGGTACACCCCACCTCTTGCCCGGAACGTTTACTGGGATTGGCTCCGGAAAAACGCTCCTTTTCTCAATTCTGCAAATTCTGTAATTTCATAATTGTTGTTTGCTAGCATCAGTGAACAGGTTTATAGTCATAAAGTCAGGATTCATCTGGGTTTAAGTGTCTGACTTGACTTGATTTCCTGCCCTCATGTTTTCCTCTGTGTGCTGATTACAGCAGCCCTACCCTGATTGTCTTCACCAGGGTCTCTTTGTAACATCTCCTTTTAAGTATTCAAGCCTTGTTTGTTTTTGCCAGGTCTTCTTGCTCGCCACATCATGAGTTACAGCCTTTCCTTCCTTGTAATACCTTTGCTATTACCTTTTGTATTCCTGAATTGACCATGACCTGCCTAACTCAGTTTTTTGGATCATGTTAATAAATATTGGGATTTTTTTTTTTTTTTTTGGAACACCACACTGAATCCAGTTGTGCATTTGAACTTTGTTTCTGAGTTGTGTTCGATAACCAAAAAAAAATGGTACCAGCTGAGAACCTCATGGCAGGAGAGTAATGTAAATCCAAATGATGAAAGGAGGATAAAAATATTTAAATTCTGGCTAACCAACAACCAATAATGGTGAAATATATACAATCTCCCTGTGAAACCTGCATGATGCATTTCTGTTTGTCTGAAGATTAAATGTTCGGATGTTGGAGCTTTTGAACTGGACACATTAATAAAAGTAATAGAAAATGAATTGGAAGCCTACTTGGTTTAGGAGTTACATTAATCCAACCATACATGATTGTACCTTTTTTGAGTAGAAAGTGGATGAAAATAGTATCCAGGATGTTATGTGCTGAAAAGACCCCAGGAGGCTTTACCCAGGCAGACTGTGGAAGTGAGCTCTGAGCTCAGGTGTCATGACAGGACGTGGAGTAACAGTGAAGGACATGATTCAAGCAGAAGTGTTATGTGTCTGCTAACAGAGGTTTATAATGTTCTTTTCCCATGATGGAGACTTTATGAGTGGGGGTTAATATCATGGTCCTCCTCATGGCAACAGATTGATGATGGTTTTCATTTGTAAAATGACTTTTATTTAGCAAGCACAACTACTTTTGAATATCAGAAAACTAAAAATACAAATACAAAGTGGAACAACATTAGCATAACACAAACATTTTTAAACATCAGATGTTCTGTAAAAATTCTACTTGGTTGCAGAATCAAGATTAAAGGCAGACCTGTCCCCATATCAATATTTCAACATATATATATATAACATATATTAATCGAAATACACACTGTAAACCCAAATAAGTAAGCAGAACTCAAAAAAAGTCAGGCAATCAGTTGCCATATTTTTTTTTTAATTCATAATCTCAAACATTTGAGTATACCAGAGCTTAAATATCTATCTGCATTTACTGCAGTAAATGCAGATAGATATCAATTGCATTTGAGAAACATGTTCAATCTTTCCAATTGCTTCAGTTTCAGTTATTGTTTCTTCAGTTTCTTCCCTCAGGCTGTCTCCCAGAGCTCTCCATAAGCCAACTGGCAACCTCATCAACATTGCCATTGCCAAAACACGCCTGACCGTGACCTCCCCTTAAACATATTCAGTCTATTTTAAAAGTAGCTGTTTTTTCTTTGAATGTTGCCTTGCTATCAAAATAAAGCAAAGCTGTCATGCTTGCAGCTGCAGGGTGTTGCTGGATCACAGTAGCAGCTGCTCCTTAGACTAGGGTGATGTGGACAGTCCTGTCCTGAAACTTACCTGAGCAAGGACCGATAGGAGAAAAAGAAAAAAAACAAACAAACAAACAAACAAAACTAAACAAATTTGTTATGATTCCTCTACCTGCTGTTGCTTGCTATAGCAACATATTCAGATGGTCTGACATGCTCTTCTGTGGACAGTTGGCCCTCCACCTAATGGGGCAGGGAGCACGTGCAAGACAGCAGTTGTGCTCTTGTGATTCAAATCTCAAATCTGACAAACTGGCGTTTGAAAGGCAAGGAACATGCCTGGTCTTGCCAAAACAGTATTATCATCTGAGTTGTAACATGTCTTAATTAGCCTGAAAACAGCTCAAGCTGTCCTTTTGTGAGTGAAACAAAAATGACTGGAAGACAATTCAATTTTAAAACATTTGACAATGATCACACCTAATTATGAAACGTTTCCTGCTTTTTGGGATATCAGCATCCACACATGTTCAGCGTTTACCTCAGTTGTAAGAATCTGGGGCAATTTATTTTACCTTCCTTCTGTTTCTGATGTTTTAAGCACTTTCAGATTCATGAGGCGCACTTGTGTGTATTTTGAGACATTGGAGTGCTATTGCTGTTTTTAGCCTCTTTCCTCCAGGAGCAAGCTGTGCTGCATGGCTGAATAGAACACGCACGGCTTCCTCCTGACTACATGGATTTGTCAGGGAATTTTAAAAATAGCTCAGCAGTAACACGTGTTTGCACCAAACTGCGGACAAAGAATGCAGCTCACAACAATGTGGGAATTATATATTTGTCAAAACAAAGAAGGAGAAATGGAGAGAGAAGACACAGCAGGAGGATGAAGAGGTCTCCCATGTCATTCACAGTTTCATTTCACACGCTGATAAACAAATTCATCGAGCTTGATAAATAACTGGCTAAATGAACAGCTGATTTTGACAAGAAGTGCTTGTCAGATGAAATAACTCTCCAATGTGCCAATATTAAATATTATCATTCTTATGTATTTGTGCGAAATGAGTCAGACCTAGATTTTCATATGTTAAATTTAAAGCTTCAGTAGCAGTTTATTACTACGCAATTTCCATTATGGAGCCCATAAATGGGGCAAGAGCAGTCTGAGAAAGGATGAGTTTAAAGTAATAGTTTGGATTACCAAAAGTGGTGCTGTGTTCGGTTAATCTGAGTTTTACCTGTAGTGGATTGAGATCAATGCATGTTGGTGAAGAAACTGAGCAAAAAAAAAAAGAATTATTTATCTGTTTACAATGATCTTGCTATAAAAGACTAATTTGTTTTTGGTTAAGTGGTAAAAAGAAAATGTATACATTTAAGATGATATATATTTTCTATTTTTTTTTCTTTCTTTTTTTTTTTGTCTTGAAATTGTAGATGTGAAATTTCAGCCCTCGCTGGTCAACCTAGCAGTAAAAAGACTTAAACTACCTCTGCCCATTTTGCAAACCTACTAATTATTCATTCATTCATTAACAACTGAGGTGCACCTTGATATTATGACTCACAAAAATGAAATGTAAAGCGTCTCTTCCAGTCCAGCGCATCTTGACATGACATCCAATACATAATATGAGTGTTTACAGAACAAACTGAGTCATATCTGCAGTGTATAAGAAGCTTTAGTGTTTCCTTGTGCTTCCTGATCTTTACAAAAAAAAACCTTCTTGAAGACCATTGACTCTCCACCCAATCTCCTCACTAGAGTACAGAAGGTTTTAAAGGTTTTTTTGTTTGTTTGTTTTCTTTATGTGTGTCTCTACAAAAAGACAAGCTCATTTATTTACTTCTCTGATTCTCTCATTTGATGGCAAAGCAGACTGCCATCTAATTTCCACCTAAAATGTTTCAGAAACCATTTATTAGTCCAACTCAAACACAAATTCATGTTCTCTCTCTCTCACATGCACACACACACACACACACGTACACACACAATACCTCAAATACGTTTACATGGTGGATGAAGGATGTTTATTCTAATAAATAGCTTTTAATAGTTAATAGAAACTAAGTTTCATGCAATGTTCCCAATTTAAGGTCCAACCTACTATCCAATCTACCTCTGCTGAACTGACACCATCCAAGATAAAGAAATACAAAGCAAGAATATGTTGTGTACATTGCTTCTAAAGTTGAATGAGTGGTTACTATTAATAGAAAAATGTATGGAGAAATAGAAAGATCCAAATTATATTCTTTTTTAAACCCCTACAGAATAATTTGATTATTTTTTTAGAAGAGAGGTGTCCCAAAAGTCCACTCTCACATTTTAAAGCCTTCTTTTTAAAGTAGAAAATACATGAGCTCACCATTTGAGGTACCTTGTTTAAGGTTTAAGACTTATACGGACATTTACGGAAAAGATAACGTTGAGAATATCAATCTAGTGCTTAAATCGTATTGTAAAAATTAACTTGAGTTAACATTGTTTGGTGGAAAGACAGGGCCCAAAGAGTGAGTTTTTGATTCATCTGTTTTTGTATTTATAGAGATCACAATAAATATAACCTTATTTATTTATTTTTTTCTTTCTTTTTTTTTTAGGGAAAGCCAGAGTGGGTGTTTGTTCTGTTTTAAATTAGGACAATTGGCTAAATAGCTATTTATTTAATGGAACAAAACAAAGCAAATAAAGTTTGTTTGTTATTAACATGCAAGATACATCCTGATTTGATGTACACTTAATATAATAATTTCTAATCTCATGTGAGATATCGTCCTTGATTTTGTTGTGTTTCATCACAAGAGGCTTCCAGTCATTTCTTCACCGAAATAAACCTATTTTAACAGAAATGCCTGCCATTTGATAGAGCATCTATGCAGCTATTCCCCATCTGGAGTGACTCATGAGTCACTGAGCCAGAACACTGGCAGATATTACATGACAGCAGCAGTTTACAAATTAGATTAGATGGGACAGACTGTGAAAGATTGGGATATGGTTGATTTCATTGAGCTCAAATATCCACTCTCAAGAAAAACTGAAAGTTTTATACAGTATATATACTGTATATATAAAACTTACATTTTTTCTTTATATACATATACACACACACACACACGTGTGTGTATATATATATATATATATATATACGTGTGTGTGTGTGTGTGTGCATGAATAAAATGCTGTTTTTGGGTGATCTTCAACAACACAGATTTGTGTTAATTGTGTATTAAATTAATAAAGGAAGGATAATATCTCAGACACTCCTACCTCCACATATCAGCCTTCATAGATATCAGTTAGTCATTCAAAACTGTGTAAGAGGTATTATCAAACTCTTCAAACTACGCTCAAAGAAGAAACCTTATCAAGATGTGAAGCTCTATATCAAGGAAGCTCCTTTTTGAATGTGGGAGAAAATCAAATCAGGTTTTTGCATATGGAGTTGCACCTGCTGTCTACATCCAGTATAGGCCTGTACACTTATCTTAGATTTTATTTTCTTTACAAATCAGTTTATTCAACAGGACTTCCATCAATGACGAACTTGTACATAGTTTAAACATGTAAAGGGAGAGGCCAACCAAATAAAGCCAAAGCATGTCATTAGCCACCGTAGCAACAACTAAAATATGTTAATCGAGGAGTTTTGACTTTAAATACATTTTTAATATGCATGATTCGTCTACGACAGCCATCACTGTAAACACGTTAGATTACTAACTTTACCTCGCAAGAAAGTGATTGGGTTTATGTTTATGTTCCATTTATGCTTTGGATTTATTTATTTATAGCTCTGTGCATTTAAGACAAGTGTCTTGGTGAAACACTATTGGTCATATTTTCAACCACCAATATTTTCAGTTTCTTCACGCAGCACTTTGCAAGTTGACAACAACTATTAAGTAAACCAGCAATTAGCAAATAGTAGTTGCAGAACAGAATGACAGTTGTGTGATACAGTACTACATAGCAGTAACGATCAACCATTCAACATAACAACTGACCCATTCAGTGGCAGAAGCTCAGCACAGTTTGTACAAAAAGGAGCACTCCTATGTACAAATATGTATGGGCTCACGTGATGAATACAGGAACAGACAACCTGCTCCTGACATATGCTATTCATTAGCCTGATAGAGGAAGAGATAAAAGTATGCATGTACAGGTTTGTTTTTGTCTTGAAATTGTAGACAGATTACAATACTTGTAATAATATTTAATAATATTTTTAATTTTGTGAGCTTTATTTTTTCTTTTTCAGAAGTTTCTGCGCCATGAAGACCAGACTAGGCTGCCTGTCCAACAAATCTGACTCCTACAGTGACTTTTCTGAGTTCCTACCTCCTGCCAATGAAACTACAGCCAGGTGTCTGAAGTGAGTCTTCCAAAATGCCTTATGTCTACTTCTGGGGGACAGCACATTTCGAACAAATTCAAACAAAAGCTCATGTCGTATGAAATCAGCCTACCAACTTTGGTTTGTACAAGATATCAAATGATTTTTGAAATGCTCAAACCTTTGAACATTAAATATGTCACGTTAAAGCTACTTTATAACTTAAATGATCAATTAAATCTTTATTTTCGTTTTCTTCTGATCTGATCTGATCTGATCTGATTAAATTAAATGTAGTTGCCCGTTGTGCTGAAATACAACAATTTGTGCAATTGAGGTCATTCATTAAAATTATTAATTCATTCACACATTCATTCATCCATCTTCAACCGCATATCCGTTTCCGGGTCGCAGGGTATGCTCAAGCCAATCCCAACTCACACTGGACGAGGTCGGGGTACACCCTGGACAGGTCGCTGTTCTATTGCAGGGACAGGGATTTTTGATAATGTCTGAATTACCAGGACTATCAGGATATATTGTGCTACTGCATCAAGATGTGCAGGTTGCAGAAGTGAAGGTTTCAACACAAAAACATCAAATTCCAAACCATATTAACAATGTGTCTCAGCTCAACCATAAATATATAAATATATTAAATTAAGCCCTTGTCGTCTGTATTGGTGGATATAGTACAGGCCAAAATTTGGACACAGTTTTCCTATTCATTTACACACCTGCAACTGAGGTCGTTCATTAAAATTATTCAGTCATCTTCAACCGTTTTTCCGTTGCTGGAGCCAATACCAGCTCACATAGGGTGAGGGCGGGGTACACCCTTGGGGTTACAGGGTCAACTCATAGGGCCAATCCCAATGTTCACTCTACTCACTACCCCTAGCCCTCACCCACTACCCCTTCACCCTCAAAAGGAAGCCACAAGGGCTAGGGCTTAGTAATTTTCCCTAGGAATTGGGAAACTACTTGCTATATCATTGCATAGTTTATGTTCAGGCTCACAAGCGACTGCGTAGTCACAGCAGCAACATGGAGGCTATGGTTGTGATCGATTTTTTAGCATTCATCATGCTTCGGTTGATAAATAAACCAAGAAGTACACACAGAAGAATGCACCATCAATGTCTGTTGTCTGTTGAATTTTTTGTGGTTTTTCTTCTCCAACTTCTCTATGTCCTTTCGCTCTCTGGGGGTCACCATTGTTGTTTGATTCAGTATGTTAAATAATGATGTAAAGCATTCTGGGAAATTTTCTTCCTCAGGAAGTCAGAATCTGAAAACCCTTGATCTGAAGGGCTAGATTCATAGCCCCTACCCCTCATTGTGCCCACTACCTCTACATGAAAAAAAGGAATTGGGGCACCACTACCCTTAAAGGAACATGCAAAATTTAGGGGTAGGGGTTGTATTGGGATTGGCCCATAGACATAGACAGAGACAATAAACCACTCACGCGCATCCCTACGAGCAATTTAGAGTCACCGATTAAACCAAACATGATGTCTTCAGGTGGTGGGAGGAAATCCACACAGGCACAGAGAAAACATGCAAACTCTGCACAGAAAGGCCCCAGGCTGGGAATCGAACCCGCAACCTTCTTATTGTGGGGAAACAGAGCTAACATTTGACATTTCAATGTGGCATGATTACTTCGCTGTTATAATCAAAAAAACATGTTTCACAAATGGCCTGATGTTCTACATATACATCTACGTATAATCCTCTGCAATATTTCAAATACATCCTCTTGGAGAAGATCGCAATGTGAGCAAAAGTCAGCTGTTGTTGTTGTCATCACTATGTAAATGTGACCAAATGTTAGTTATTTTACAGCCCTGAACAAAACAAGCTGATAAATCAGTTATAAATGTCAGCTGCCCTTCAATAATACATACAGTACATGTTGTGTTAAAAATGCATGACTGCAGTGATTGGTCTCACTTAGGCGGTTTCTTCTCCATCAGACTATCAACGGATGAGGTGGTCCGGTGGTCTGAATCCTTCGATCACCTTCTCTCTCACAAATGTAAGTGAACTGGTTCTTTTTTTTTTAACTACTGTGCAAATCACACACAATCAACATCAAGGAAATTAAAATGAAGCTGTGAAATTGTCAATTTCCTGTTTCAGAATCCTCTTTATTTTAGTTATTTGGTTGGTGTGCAGTCTTCTCAGATGCAGAATAAGATCAATACACATGAATTAAATAGAATGCATTAGAATAGGAAAGGGATATTTACATGATTTACATAGCAGCAAAATGACCTTTATACTTAAAGAGTGACAAGTTTAAAATTACGTAGTGCACAACAGTAATTTTGAGTAACAGGATATAAATACTGTAGTTACCCATTAAAAATAAAGTATTGCACATGTAACAGGGGTTCAAGCAAGCAAAATGGGTTCAAGCAAGCAGTAACAAAGCCACACAGGGGTCAGGATCTGCACATATATTTTTTGTAAATCAGCAAAAGGTAAACAGTCGGTATATGTAGAGTCAGTAGCAAGATCTCTCTTCCCATATCAGAAGCTGCCACGTTCTCTAATTCTTTCTTAGAGTACATATAAATCATGATACTGTGTCAAATAAAATAGTTTGTATTCTTTTCAAATTACATTCAACATGGTTTACACAGAATAAAATAAACTATGGTTCAACAAGATATTTTAACTTAAAGCTGCAACAGCAAACATGAGAACATCAAAACACACCTGTAAATCAGCTAAAGGGGTACAGTCTTCATACATAGTCATAAATAGTCAGTAGCAAGAGCTCTTTTCCCTGCAGCAAGCCAGAGGGGTGTGCATATTAGGAAGCTGAGGTGCCTCCCCTGAGGGCAGCAGCTCAAACAGTTGGTGTCCTGGATGGGATTTGTCTTTCAAGATGCTGGTGTTAATAAATGTCCTCCAGAAAGAGTAGAGGTCATCCTCTAATCTATCGTGCCGTGGAGATGGCCCTCTGCAGTAGTTTTCTTTATGCTGCTGTAAAGCCTGGAAACCAGAGCGGAGGGTTTTTCTTGAGGACTTTCAGGAAGTGCAATCTTTGCTTGGCCTATTTTACAATCACTGTGCTGTTTGAGTTCCCCGTCAGGTTCTCATCAATATGTGTCCCCAGTTTGAAGCAGAAGCATCTCTGCTTGCAGTGCATATCAATGCAGGGTCGTCATTTGGGAACCATCAACCTTAGATGCCCCTTTCATCCCACAACATCTCAGGTCTTGGAGCAGCAGTCGGGGCATATCCTTACCGCCCCCTGCTGCTGGCCTTAGGACCCTCTTTCCCATATGAGGTCTTTCCTTCTGAGCCAGATCCAAAAGCTTCCTTGCTCTGCCCTCTTGGCCAGTGCCTTAAGTGCCTTCCTCAACCTCCCAGTGATTCCAAGTCTTCCAAATTCAACTGGGTATGTCGATGCCTTCCATCCAGCCTCTGTGCATGCTGCCGTCAGTCCGCTGTATTTCTCTTCCTTGCTCTTAGGCCGCTTACATACCTTCCACCCATGGCACGGTAAGTTCAGCAATGGTAACCATTCTGGCAGAGGCTGACCACAGAATGATGTCGGGTCTGAGGGCCTCCAGGTGCCAGGATGGACCACTCTCTCTGGCTGCTGTTATGCATCCCTACTGCCTACCTGATGAACTGGATCCGTTGTTGAGGGATTACTGGGCTGATCTTATTTGCCTTGAGTCTGCGCACTTCCAAGGTCTGAGCCAGCTTTCTCAACACCCAGTGCTTCTTTGCAGCCTGTTAGGATGTGCTACGGGCTGGGGTTTGGGATGATGCAGTTTGTTTCAGAGCCTTACCATAGGTGGAGGTTTCTCGGACTTGGGAGGGTGTCATACATGGAATGAATGAGGAAGCTCAACCTTGCTTGTAGGATCTTCCACATATCAGCTCAAATTATGGCTCTGTTGGTCACCGCTTCCCAGGTAGTCCACCTTCATTGGGTCTGTTGGCTGACCGCTGTGATCAGATCCATTTGGCAGGATAAAAGTTAGTTCAGGTGGCTCGTGTCTATCATCCATCTACAATGGAAAGAAACATACAGAGAGGAAGAGGAGGAAGAGTTTGTATGAGAGTTGGTGGAGAAGGAGTAAGGGGCTGAGGAAGTCTCGGAACAATCATTACTGATGGAATTTGGGCAACTATCATGCACCATATACTTGTTCATGGAATGGCAATGACAGAAGCAGGACAAAGAGTCCAACTCACCATGTAAGTACTGTAATGTTCATAAAATACTGTTTTAATTGGCTGTGTATGTTTGTAAGTGCATTTTCCCCTTTGTAGAATAGAAAGATGACGAAATGAGGGAGGAAGGACTGCTCCTTTCTCCCAACAAGCCGCACTCATTGTTGACATGGTCCTTCAAAATAATGCCATCCGACTCTGTGACATCCAACAGAGTGGTTGAAGACAATGTCAAGTTTGATGGAATCAACAGTGTGTCTCCATCAGTTGGGTTATTCAGTGATTCCCAACTGCTGTGTCACGGCACATAGGTTCGCTGTGAGAAACCACCAGGTGCACCGTGGAAGACCATCTAACCTCACCTGACCAGCACTCCGAGGCTTAGAGTAGCAATCAGGTAAAACTGGACAATGCTCCACACCACCCTCATTACTGGTGTAGTTGGAGGTTCTTTCAATGAGGAGAGCGTATAAACGGTCAAAGTTTTTGCAGATTACCTGCTTCTTATAACTGACATAGAGAATGATAAACAATAGACCTTTATGTCAGACAATATTTCCACGGACCGGCCTTGAAGGTGTGGCGGAAAAATGCAACAAAACAAAAGGATAAGATCGGCATAAAAACTGTGCTATTTTCTAAATATCATAATAAGCGTGAATCCGCTGTGCACTCGTATGCAACTTTATTAGCAGCGTCCTCGTAATATTGTGCCAACAACATAACATGAGTAATATTCTCTCTGCCCCCTAACCACAGGCTCTTCTTCTGTCTCCTCACTGGGCCTTTTCCCCTTCACAAAGAAACTGTCCTTTTTTAATCATTTCACTAGCTTGTGGGTTTAATTTTAGCGGTAATGTATCAAATGAAAGAGAAAAGTGTCTTGACATGCGTCAAGAGTGAATCATAGACGGATGTAACGGAGAGAAACCGCTAATTTTTCAAAATAAAAGATAGTTCAGATTCAGATAATAAATAAAACATAAATAATGTAAGTTATTTATTCTCTCTGTGCGGCCCGGTTCAAAAGACCCAAGCGGTCCCCAACCCCCGGGCCGCGGACCACTAGTCTACAGGATAATAAGGGTGCACATGAGCAGCTGAATCAGCAAGCAGTGCATCCTATACTGTATATGTCATAGTTTGGAACAATGTGAGATTTCACTCTGCTGTCCTGATATGTGAGTGGTTTAACAGCAAGTGCTTCATCAAGGTTTTTATGCCAGCTTTCCTGAATCCAGTAGAGGAGTTTTTATCTGTGTGGCGGTGAACGGTGTCAATGGTGATTGACAGCCCGTACACCTGGGAACTTTAGGCCTGTGATGATATAACTGTAGCGTCTTGTCAAGGCTCCACAGAGGGGTTTTTCCCTGCATTGTCTGGCAAGGGTAAATATTGCCTGTGATGAGGATGAAGTCCTCTGGCCCGACCCTACACAGAGACATGATGTTGGACAATGAATCTCAGTGACTTGGTGCAATAATTTGCTTTTCATTTATGTATTTGTTTATTTTTTGTTATGAAAGTGCTGAATCACTTTAATTTTTTGTTAAATGCATTTACAATAACCATTTTCTATGAACTACATGCTCTGGACGCTGTGTCCTAAATTATTTTATGTGTCTGACAAATGCTCCGAGGTAAATATATTTTTGCTTGCTGTCTTTATGATCTGAACACATTGTTTGGTTTTGAACACAGGATAACTGGTTTTGAAGTGATAATTTGTAATAGAAAAAGTCCGGGAAAAGGTCTGTGAATGTAGTTTGGATTTGTGTTTAAGGTTTTGAGAAAATGGGTGGAGGTTTCAAGAAATGTGTTTCAGCAAATGGGAGAAACTGTAAACACTTTCCCGGTAATTGTATCTGCACAGGTGTTTATTCTATTGAATCCTGTCAAATGGTTCATCAGCTTTTTTGAACAACACGGTGAATGTAGAGTACACACCTTCTCATTCAAATGAATAGGAAAGTGTGTCCAAACTTGTGGCGTGTACTGTACTTGGGGTGTATATTTGAAGGGTTCATGTTTTTCCACTGATTAACAGTTGGCGGAAGCAATGTGACAACAGAGGCAGTGAATAGAGGGTGCACAATTAATGTCTAGCTTTAAGGGCATTAGTCTAAATAATGCATTAAACACAGTTGTTGAATGTCAAACTGCACAGGACATCTAAGTGGGGGGAATTTTCGTGTGTGCGTATATGTGTATTTTTTTTTCTTTTTGTTATGTTTTTGTGTGTGTGACCACAGATACAGAAAGTGAAAAATAACAGTGAGTCACTGAAATTACATATTTTCACACATTGATCACATTTTATTGTTTAATAAAAAAGTGACATTTGAAATAAGACCACTAATGTATATTATAGTAATCATATATAGCATTAATTCAATATGTAATATGATAGCTTTGCTGTTTAAAAACCACCAAAATGTGGCTGTGGTGGCTGGTGGACATCAAACACGACGGGATACAACAAAGAGGTTCACATCCAGGACTCCTAACTCCAGACCTTTTAGTCAAAGCCAGAAAATATACTTTGGTTGAAAGTAAATAAAAGTATTAAATTGGACCCTGGATCTTTCTTTAATGATAGAGAGAGTCTAGGCACAGCCTTTTAAAAAGTCTAATAATCCTCATGGTGCAACAAGAGGACAGTGCTCTGAAAAATCTGATATTCATTCATTCATTCATTCTTCCTCTACCAATCCCAGCTCACACTGGGCAAGGTGAGGTACACCCTGGACAAGTCGCTAGTCCATCGCAGGGCCAACAAAAAACCACACTCATACCTACTGACAATTTAGAGTTACCAATTAATCCAAACATGCATGTCTTTGGATGGTGGGAGGAAAACTGGGTACCTGGAGGAAACCTTTGCAGGCACAGGGAGAAAATGCAAACTCCCACAGAAAGGGCCCGGGCCCAGGAATCAAACCTGTGGCCTTCTTGTTGTGGGGCAACAGTGCTAACCACTATGCTATGCTGATCAGGATTTAGAGCCCATCATAGCACACAAACAGTCCTGGTTAAAGTCTCCAATTATACTCTTATTGCTTCAGACAATGGATCAGCCTCCATATTTCTCCATTTAGATCTTAGTGCTGCTTTCGACACCATAGATCATAATATTTTTACTACAGACTGGAACATGAAATTAGGATTAAAGGAACTGCACTAAGGTGGTTCAAATCCTACTTATCAGATGGACATCAGTTTGTTCATGTTAACAACAGCTCCTCTTCATGCACTGCAGTCATATATGGAGTCCCACAAGGTTTCGGTACTTGGACCAATCCTCTTTACTCTTTATCTGCCTCCTCTAGGTAACATTATCAGGAAACACAGCATCAACTTCCACTGTTATGCAGATGACACGCAGCTGTACTTATCAATGAAGCCAAATGAAATCAGTCAGATAGTCAGACTGCAGACATGTCTTGAACACATAAAAGTCATGATGATTTTTTACTCCTTAATGCTGACAAAACTGAAGTTGTACTCAGCCCTAAGCACCTCAGAGAAACACTATCTAATTATCAAATCAGCCTGGACGGCATTAGTTTGGCTTCCAGCTCCACTGTTAGAAACCTTGGAGTAACCTTTGACCAGGATATGTCCTTTGTCCCTCACATAAAACAAGTCAGTAGGGCAGCTTTCTTCCACCTGAGAAACATTAGGAAAATCAGAAACATTCTCTCTCAGGATGATGCAGAAAAACTAGTCCATGCATTTGTAACTTCTAGGCTGGACAATTGTAACTCATTACGTATCAGGATGTCCAAACAAATCTCTGAAAGGCCTTCAGTTGATTCAGAACGCTGCTGCATGAATATTAACAGGAACTAGGAAAAGAGATCACATCTCTCCTGTGTTAGCTGCTCTTCATTGGCTGCCAGTAAAATATAGAGTAGAATTTTAAGACCTTCTGTTAACATATAAAGCTCTTAATGGCCAAACTCCATCATATCTCAGAGAGCTCATAGTTCCTTACTGTCCTAGCAGGCCACTCCGCTCTCCAGATGGAGGTTTACTTGTGGGGGGCGGACTCCTTAGCAATTTTCAAGACTAGGCTTAAAACGTTTTTGTATGACAGAGCTTATAGTTAAAAAGTTAAAGTCCTCTACTCATTAGCCATGCTGCTATAGGCCTAGGCTGCTGGGGGAAGGACTGAGGAGCTCTCTCTCTCTCTCTCTCTGTCTCTCTCCCCCTCCCTCCCCCCTGCATGCGCTGACAAGAACCATGCTTCTTAAAAATCCCTGTTTCTCCCAGTTCTAAGCATTTGTACTGCATTTACTAGCCATGTTCTCCAGAAGTCTCTGTCTCTCCCAGCTCTTCTATCCCCTCTCCCTGTGCTCAGCCTGCAGGTGGTGACTCATCGCCATCCCATGTTCCTGCAACTCCTGCTGGTTCCATATCTTCATGTATTCTGTACTACAGCTCATCTCCATGAACTTCATGTAGCAACATTTTCCTGCCTACACCACCCAATGCCTCTCTCTCTCTCTCTCTCTCTCCCACTCTAAACCCAACCGGTCGAGGCAGATGGCCGCCCCCCCTGAGCCTGGTTCTGCTCGAGGTTTCTGCCTCTGAAAGGAAGTTTTTCCTTGCCACTGTAGCCAAGTGCTTGCTCATTGGGGGATCTGTTGGGTCTCTTTAAATGATTTTATAAAGAGTTTGGTCTAGACCTGCTCTTCATGCTCTTCATGCGCTATACAAATAAATTTGATTTGATTTGATTTGTTTTGATCCAAGATCGGATGTATTGGTGAGGAAAAAAAATGTTGTCAGTTAACATCACCTTGGCAAATTAACAAGTCCTCAATTCATTATATTGCCCTTAAAACATATTTGTTCTTGCAAATCAATTCATATATACAAGAGGGAAGAATTTAAATGCTTGATTTTCTATTTTTCTGTAACGTCCGCTTACCACTTGCGCTATTTAAATATTTAATTTCCTTTAACACCATGTTTTCTCTGTTCATAACCCTGCATATGTTGTGCAACTTGTTGCTGTATGTACACTCACAAAAAGTGTGTTTTCCCTATGAGTAATGCTATTTTATTAGTTAAAAAGCTGAAGCCAGAACAGTGGCAATAACATATCAACTTCACTCAGGGCCTATAGAAAAACATGCCCTTCCTCTATGTTATCATTGCTGGGGAGCACATGAATTGATCACTTATCTTGACTGAAGACATAAGAAATATCTTTGAGAGTGGGAGTTTTCTGTTCCCATATGTTTGTGTTCTTAAGATAATCTAAGAGTTGTTTCCTGCTTCTGAGAAAAGATGCATGCAGTACAGAAATAGCAACATAGAGCAAAGAGTGATATCACATGATTTGGCTTCTACAGTACAGGCCAAAATTTTGGACACACCTTCTCGTTCAAATGAATAGGAAAGTGTGTCAAAACTTTTGGCCTGTACTGTTTGTGCACATTGAGGAGGAGGTTTGAAGCTGCTGCCTGGAAATAGGTGCCATGTTGGCATATCAATCATGTTTTTGTCGCACGTGTGTGTGTGTGCTGGCGTGTGTGTGTGTGTGTGCGTGCGTGTGTGTGTGTGTGTGTGTCTTTCGATCCTCTTACCATTTGCCTCATTTCCTGTCTCCAGATGGTTTGGCTGCTTTCCGGACATTTCTCAAGACCGAGTTCAGTGACGAGAATATTGAGTTTTGGATGGCCTGTGAGGAGTACAAAAAAATCAAAAGCTCAACTAAGCTTGTGTCGAAAGCAAATAAGATCTTTAAGGAGTTCATTGATATTCAGGCACCAAGAGAGGTATGTCGCTCTGTGAGGAGTTAACCAAATAAATACTTCCAACAAAAATATATTTGGTTCAGGGTCGTTTTATATATATGTATATATATATATGTATATATAAACACCTTTTTCATTTTTTAATGATTGTTATTTATAGTATTGATCATAAAGTGTGACCTACTCCATGTTACATGTATTTTCTTATCAGCTAACCCCGATCACTGCCCTATTATTACTAGGGTAATGTAACATCACAATATTTTAACATGCAATCTTCTTCCTCCAAACACATTTCAACTTCATAATACCTAGTATTACAAAAACAATGACTGAAGCTGCAGCATCAAAACATTAATGAGCAAGTTCCTCCAGAACACAGCATAGAAAATGAGGGGGTTGACACTCCACTCAAGCAGACACTTGACCGGCAGACATGATGACACAAACACATGTTGGTTATACATCCACACACACTGTGTTGTGTGTCATTGTTTTGAAATGATTTATTGTGATTGGCTATTTGCACTTCATCTCCTGGCAGGTAAACATTGACTACCGCACCAGGGAAAAGACCAAGCAGAGCTTGGAAGATCCCAGTCCAACCAGCCTCAATGACATCCAAGCTAAAATCTACAGCCTCATGGAAAAAGACTCCTATCCACGATTTCTAAGGTCCAAGATGTACCAGGATATGGTCAACAGGGCACACGCACAAGGCCAGAGGCGGTCTGTTTGACCTGGGCAGGATCATGGTGTATGGGATAGCAGTGGACATATAGTGGACCTATACTGTAAATTCACTACCCCTCTGACATCATCTCTCAATACTGTGAAATCAGAATCAGAATTTGAATCAGAAATAGTTTTACTGCCAGGTTAGTGTAAACATAGTAGGAATTTGACTCTGGTGTTTCTATCTTGCACAAGGGGAAGACAAAAGAAATAACAAATAAAATATATATATATATATATATGTATGTATATGTGTATATATATATACACATATACATATTGAAATTAGAAATATTAGAGATATTTGTAGTGAAATAGTGCAGTAATGTGCAAATGTTCATGAGGATAGGATGGAGTGACCATGTCGTTTAGTCTCCACCAGCTCCACGCATGCAATCCCTCCAGATAAGATGTTTCATCTGTCATATGTCGTCTGCACTGGATGGGAGAAATCAGCTGGATAACAAAAAGCTAGCTGGGTCAGCAGGTGAAAGATTTACAGGTTGAATTGGCTTCACCTGTGGGGGTTCCAAGGACCCAGTGCCTGCAGAAAGCAACTTACCAAATACTAAGTAAGTAAATATTGTCTTTGCAAGTAAACTGCGATAATTATTGTTGCTTTATTACCCAGCACTACCTCTCATCTTTAGCGCTTTGTGGAATAGACACTGTCTAGACCAGACCAGTTGTGGTATTTCATGTTTACACTGAACAATTAACTGGGTGAAAACTTAATATCTGAAACTTTGCTAAACTAGATTGCACTTAGATATTGATTATAGTTACGTAGTCCTTTGTATTGTAAATTCTTGCAGGTGTGTCCTTCTAGGATAGGGTTGGAATAAGTTTCTTTCTCTCCTTTTCTTTCAATTCACTCACATGGTTCAGTAAATGGCAATATTATTCCTGTTGTTGTAGATGGTTTATGCAGAACAACCAGACTGCTACTCAGGATTCAAGTTTAATTAAAAAATAGAGGTACTATAATTAAACATAATCAACAATCAAGCTAAATATTATGATTTATGATTATGATTTCCAAAATACTGTTTATGTTGAATTGAAAGTGACATCCCAACCCCCATTATAAAATCTTTTCTTTGAAGTTGAAAAATGTGTTTTGCAAATTCTTATGTTCCGCATTGTGCAATACTCATTAAGACAGGATATACTTTGACTTGTATAGTATGCTATGAAATTTACTGCAAAAAAACCTAATGTGTCAATCTGTGATATGTATAAAGTGACATGACAACTGTGCCACTGCGGCATTTGCACTCCTTTTAAATAAACCAATTGAAGAAAATTTCCGACCGCATGTTTTTTTTTTTTTATTGCATGTGTACTGTATGGGCCAAATTGATTGAAATGCAGCAAAATCTGACTGAACAACATATAACCCTGTATGGTGCTTTACTGTGTCCCACATGGATGTAACCTCACACCCTATATTTTGTAATTAAAATGAATCTGCATCTATATTTTGTGCACTGTTAGATTTTATTCTCCTAATACCAAAAACATATTAGGGCTTTGAAAATGCAATCATCCACTGATTAGAAAGGCAGGTTGACTTTGATTCTGCTTCTCTTACAACTGCAACAAAACTTGATATTGTAACTCGAAAACCCTCCAACATGTGGTGATTCATCACAATATTTGGAAATCATTATTTTCGACAACATGTTAGGATCCTTTCACAAAAACTAGCAGGGATGGAACTAAAATTAGAAGTTCTATCTTGTATTGAGGTAAATTATCACGTCTTTGATCATGCATCAGGTGGAAGTTCTATATTAATACAGTGAAACTATCATAGTGCTCAGTCCAGAAAGAAAGACACACAGGCTGTACGATGTCACAGCTGCACATTCACAGCCCTCAGCTATACCCTGGACTCATGATCCAGTCCTCCAGGGTTTCTCATTGTTTCATGGAAACTGGCAATATTTAATTTGATTGCTCAGAAAACATTCAGTCAGCCAGTTAAGAGAGAGCTTCCCCTGATTATCTCTGTGACTTTGTGTTACTAGAGCTCCAGTAAGGAGATGTAAACAACACACTGGTTTGTGGTAATATGAAAACATTTTCAAATGTATCGATCCTTTCATTGTATACAAACATTCCAAGCCTAGGGAAAATGTGCATGCAGCTTGGGGCCAGAAAATGTCATAGCAGAGCATAGAAGAGAGTATGGATGTCGACGATCCTCCACCCAAATTATTCAGATTATTCATAATATGTCATTTCATTGTCCATTAAGGACCACGAGGAATACCTCAAAAAATAACTGCTATCTGATGGCTAACTACAAGCTAGCTACTTACGTCCACCACAAAATAACTTTAGGCAGCATGGATTTCATGTTTCATAAGCATTTATAAAAATATTTCTGTGAAATCCAGGCTGTTCAGTTTAATCTAACAGAAAGGTTTGATAAATGATAACTTAGTTAAGATGAACTGAGCAATACAAACATAAGCCTCTTTGACTGCAGTAACGCACATCAAAATTTCGATTGGATGGAATGTTGATTGACAATGGCTTTGCTCAGTCAGAATCCAGGAAAGTCATAATTTTAATATAATAATTAATTTAAGATAATCTAAGAGTTGTTTCCTGCTTATGAGAAAACATGCATGCAGTACAAAAATAGCAACATAGAGCAAAGAGTGATATCACATGATTCGGCTTCTACAGTACAGGCCAAAATTTTGGACACACCTTCTTGTTTAAATGAATAGGAAAGTGTGTCAAAACGTTTGGCCTGTACTGTACACTGACTTGACTTTGCTGTTTGTTGTTGTCAACGTGTTAGTCGCTCAGGGAATGAAGGGCTTGGTGATACAGGATGACATCCTGCTCAGTCGACATAACACAAGTCTATCTGGGTCAGTCCGTGCCAAGCCCAGCCAACACACATTTTGCTGAGGAAAGTTATTTCAAAGTAGAGATCAACTCAAGGTGAAGTGATGGCACAACCTCATCTGTGGTTATGAAACTGTAAATTAAAACAATCAAATATGTATAATTGAATAAATCAATTAAGTTAATAAAGGTTTTTTTTTGTTTTTTTTTTTGTAATCACTTATCCACGCTGATGCTGCCTTGTTACTCTGCAGTTATTCGCCTTCTTTCAGCCAAACAACAAAATTGCTCTCCCGCACAAATCCTGAATTTCTGTCACGGTTGAGTGCGAGTGCTGGGGTGAAGACCCAAATGCAGGAACAAAAAGGGAAGCAAGGTATCTAGTCCAGAAAGCAGGGTCTTTTAATCAGATGAGGCAGGTGGTCAAACACGGAAAGGTGACAGATCAAATGCAAGGAGGCTAGTACACAGGGTAACAAAGGAAAACAAGGGGGACAAGGAACAAAGGATCTGACAAGGACGAGACAGGAACCAAAACTTAAATACACACTGACTAAACAAGACACAGGTGAAACACATTAGGGCAGGAAAGGCAATCAACGGGTAGGAACTTGACAGGACAAGGACAAACAGGTAGTGATGAACAAAATCAAAACTGAGTCACAACAGAAACTAACTCACAGAACATGACTGCCCTGACAATGTCTACAATGAAATGAAAATGTTCTTCCTTAAGTGCCTATAGAAAAGAAAAGGGCAGAATCCACAAAGCTTTTCAGAAATAGCAACAAAGCTCTCACCTCTTATTATCACTCTAACTCTCACTCTGTCTGTCTGCATCTTATTCTTTTAATCAATATTTAACATAATACCCATTATGCAGCGCAGCCATGACTATAGATCATGGGAAGGGTAAGAGGGACAGTTCAATACTTTGCCTCTTTGACTCTAAGACAAACAACAACAGAACAAATTGGATTGTCTGTGACAACAACCTGAAAAAAAAAGAAAAAAAAAAGACATAATTTACTTTATTTTTATGACACTGATGCACTTTATCTTGCTGCTGAATATTTCATTATTTCAGATCGTCTATGTGACCATCACCAGCCCTCCCTGGAAGCTAGTTTGTTGATCTTTATGCAGTGAAATGACCTGGGAGGTGAGTGCTTCACTGTTATGGCCCTGGCCTGGGGGCACCAGGGACACCACATGATGCATCCCCCATTCTCCCAAGTTCCAAAAGTAGCCAAAAGAAACAGGATATCAGATTCATACATTGGATGCTGTGCTTTTTCTGTCACCTCACTCAAGATTATGAGTCCAGAGGGTTTCTATTTAAGTCTCTGGAGAGATGAGAGTCCAGATAGATGAAAGTGTCCAACAGAGGAGTCAAGGGTACATAGTGATAGGTTGACAGAACAGCTAACGAACACGCAGTGGGAAAAGCAAGTTGATAGAACAATAACATTCAGCCTGGCCATTAGATGTGTATCACAAATTGCTACAAAACACAGCTGGGAACAATGTCTGGAAATTGCAGTCATCTAATTAGGTGACTCAGAATAAGCACTTATTCTGTTTAGTAAAGTGCAAATATGACTTTAGAAAATCATGGCATTTTAAGAAATATAAAGTAAAGAAACACTACAAAGCTTTCTGACATAGTAACATTTTTATTTTTTTATTTTTAAAATTTCATGCTGCTTTATTTACTGGTTTAATATTGGCAACATGTAAATAATCATTTTATCAATGGGCTGTAACTATCTTTGTACTCGGCAATTAAACCATTTTCCACTTTTTTTTGTCACAAACAAGTGGTCACTGTGAATAATAAAACCTTGCTATGATCTCTATGACAGCAGGTACATCCAAACTGTCTGTATGTGATGTTCACAAGAGTCAGATATCAGAGAAATATCAGAAAAAAAAAAAAACAACAAACAACATAAACCCTAACCCTAACCCTCCAGGGAACCTTCTACTGATAAAGGACCACCCACAAGCCGCCATCAAATTACTACTGGAGGTGTAATTTGATGGAGAAAGCGTCACACACACACATAGCACACTTTTACAAAGCTTACTATTCAAGCTCTGTCACAATTGGTACAGCAATGAAAGTACAGGAGAATAAAGCTAATTTATAGATAAAAATTTTATTAATGAAATGATTTCCAGCGTGACAGGTTTTCCTCACTATTCTTTTGAGGGAAAAACACACAGTCATGAGAATATCAACAAGTGAAATTAAATAAAAAATGCCAATAAGTGCCTCTTCTAATAACATAACCATGACACAGGGAGAGGTATGCATTATTAATAGACTGGACACGTGCTGTGTCTTTGGCTCCACCGAATGTTATTTGGGAAAAATGTACAAGGAAAACCGGGAAAAGGCAAATAGACATATGCCATTATGTGGTGGTAATGCTCAAATACAGCGACCAGATGAAACAGTAGCATATTGCTGTGAGTACACAAAATACTGTCCTGCAGTATAAACCCATCATAAGACCAGATGCTGGTCTCATTGTATTGTGTTTTCAGTGAGCATACATCCACAAAACTTTACTGTCAAAGAGAATTTTCTGATCTATAAACTACATCACCGCACTTTAAATGTTGTTCCTGTCATATTTACTAGGGCCACTTGAGATAGCCTAACAGCAAAACTAATGGGTCGCAAAAGCTCCTGTACAGACAAGTTAAGGGGTCTTCTTTTTTTTTTTTTTTTTTTTTTTTTTTTTTACAGGTGTCTTCTAAAACCAGCTGCTTTTTTAGGGTTAGTTTTAAAGTTAGACTGCTAGAGTGACTTCTGTTCTGTGCAGCCTGAAATAAAATTTGAGACTGCGCTGATGTTGGACCTGTGATGGACTTGCAAACTGTCCAGGGTATATCCCGCCCTTGCCCAATGTTAGCTGCGATCAGCTCCAGCACCCACACAACCCAGAAACACGTTGAAAGGGGTAGAAGATGAATGAATGAATGAATGAATGAATGAACTGATGGTGGATGCTATGCAACCCACTGTCACAGTTTCAATGAGACTTAAGAATGCACCTTAGACCTTAATGTTAAAATGAAATCCAATGAAGTAAGAGATGTGCCTTTTCAAATCCCACATAACTAAACAACTAAACTTCCCATTGAACAAAGGGTTTAGACAATTGACAGTTTAAAAAAATATATATATATCTGATATAAAGACCACCATTGCAATTTGCAACGAAAAAATAGAGAAAATACTTAACAAATTATCACTTTGAATCTCAGGACAGCTTGCATATTGTAAACTTGGCTGACCTGTGTCTAAACAGCCTCTTGGGAGTATTTACAGATCATAGTATTGCTGAAGGGGGAGGACACTCCGGTGGTTATTGTTTAACAGCCACAGTGAGCATCTGGCTGGATCCATGGCAGGCTGCTCCTCTACCCCCCTGAGGAAGATCAGACAGATGAGCAACCTGAGGCTCCACACTGCCAGACACGCTCCCACAGAGACCAAACACTGCTACTTCACAAATGTTGAGAGGCAAAATAGTCTAATGTCTGGCATCTCATTGGAAACTTCTATTTTGAATAAAGAATTCAAGTTCTGTTGTACTCCAGTAAACCAGCTCATCCTTTCTGCCACACCACGATGTCTCCTATATTGGCACTACGAGATAACATCTTATGAGGTCATGTTCTTTTAATTACTAAGTTAATTGCTAAGTCTTAACACTTGGGATGAAGTGCTCTGTGTATTGAGTTGATTGAAACAGCATGTTTAAACCTTCCTAATTAGCATGGTAAGCAGTTTTGGGGGGTTTATTGGTGCATATTATTGCTTTAATAAGAGTTGTTGTATGTCATCTCCTTTCTCTCTACCTATTGTACATTGTACCTAATGTATACAAAATTTATGGACATTTTCTCAAATTAAAAAGTGAAAACCAGTCACCCAACCCTGCGCATGTTCAAGGTCATCAAATAAATTTAAATGTTGCATGTTATTCCAGACTGACATAGTCACCTCATTAAGATTGTTAATATTCACCCAACATACTCCACTAAACTTAAAACCAATCAAGGTGAACCAGTGTGTTACGTGCACTATGATATATGTCTAAAAATGACACGAATGGCAATTCAGCATTAAATCAAGAAATATTTCACTTATAATTCCCAACAACTACATCTGAAAAAGTAGAGTCATTGTGCCAACCTTTTCACTGCAGCTCCAGCAAGAAATTACCAGCAGTTCATTGCTGTCTGTCAATGTTGCTTTTCACTGATTCAGTGAGACACTATCAGACATCCCACTGAGTCACTGCTCAGAGGGACCTTCAACAAAAAAACAGCAAAGCAAACAAATGTAATGCCGAGAACCACAACAGGTGCGTCATGTAACACTGACCATACCCAAGGATTTGGGATTTTTTTTTTTTTTTTTGCTTTTTCCCAACCTCCTCCGACACATAAAGGCCATGAACACAAAGAAACAAACAGACAGGAACCACTCTTGCTCAATCATAACTGCGTTTGCTGTGCTTTTTTTTTTTTATTCCTTCAACCATAACATCACACCGAGGCTGTAGAAAAGCTAGTCTTTTCACCTGAACAATAATGATGCACAAATGCTTTGGTCAGCCTGGTGGTAAACTGGAAGTTCTTTCTCAGTCTACGTGTGTTATCTGAACAGCTGCTCAAAGCATTTATTCTGTAGCCTAATGTGTACGCTCTGTATTGTGGAGGTGATTTGCGATTGGCATCACAAGCATAGCAAACTTAACAGCTGGTTTATGCTTTAAGGGTGGGTCAGGGGTGAAAGATTGTGGTCTCCTTGGAGCATGTAAAGATTGCATTGCCACTCAGAGTGCAATAGCTTTTTAAGTGTGTATTCATTATTCATAGAAAAACATGGAGCAAGATGTTCATACTATCGAGCAGCAAAGCTAGGGGAGTCGCGGGGGATAAGGGAGCAGTAGGTGTGAGTCACCACCTGCAGGGTGAGGACAGGGAGAGAGAGGAGAGAAGCTGGGAGAGACAGAAACTTCAAGAAAACATGGTTAGTAAATGCAGTACGCATGCTTAGAAGTGGGAGAAACAAGGATTTTTAAGAAACATTGCATCTAGTATTCTTAATTGCATTGAAAGTTTAAGCTGCAAATCCAGCGCTCTAAACAGTATTGCAGATGAATACAACAGTACATCAATAAAGCTGATTGGCATTGAGGTTTTAATTGTAATTTGCTGTGATTGGATTGAATTGCATAATACATTGATATAAGTGTCACAGATTTTTGTGCTTTTTCTTTCAGGTATACATGACATATGATGTTATTCAGACAGTGCAATTTCAAGTGGTGACTGCCTGGAGACTTGTACTGAAAACCCAATTTCCTACGAAAAAGTGACTAAAATCATCCAAGGAAACATTCATTCATTCATTCATTCATCCTCAGCCACTTATCTGTTTCCAGGTTGTGGGGGGTGACTGGAGCCAACCCAGCTCACATTGGACGAGGGCAGGGTACACGCTGGACAGGTCACCATTCCAGGCCAACACATAGAGAAAGATGGAGACAAACAACCACTCACTCTCAGACCAACAGACAATTTAGAGTCACCAATTAACCCAAACATGATGTCTTTGGACAGTGGGAGCAAACTGGAGTACCTGGAGGAAACCCATGCAGGCACAGGGTGAACATACAAACTCCACACAGGGAATGGAACCTGCAACCATCTTGTTGTTGGTCAGTAACACTAACTACTATGCTGCCGTACTGCCCCCGACCACTGCAATATTCACAGTTATGCCACAATATGCCTAAAGGTACAACTTCTGTTTGCAGCCAGGTGGCGAGAGCTAACCACTGCTCCAAACACTGCCGTAACATAAGTCTCTGTTTGAGTCATTCTTTGTTACCATTTAAATCCATATTAACTAGGACACATCAAAAGCAATAAGTCTCTGAACTCTTTTACCATATTTCATATGAGGGACGTACTATACCTTATAACTGTGAGTTTGGATGGTTCTGCTTCCTGGGCTGGAGTTTGGGGCTGCAGATCAAGTCTATGGTAGTTCAAGAGAGGACAAATATCAAGCATGCAATGATTCATTTGTTCCTGGCTTCAGCCCTGATTGACCAAACCAAAATCACACCTATTTTATCTCAGAAAATGAGTTTCTTGGTCAAACAGAGAAGAGACACAGGTTTTATAATATTTAGCTATATTTCAAAAATCAGCTCATCTTTGTCCATAGCCAAAAGACAAATTAGAAGTTCAATTTAACGGAACTTTTAGAGAAGCATACAGGCTAGTGTGTGTGTTCTAATGTGTAATGCATCTAATATGTTTTGTTTTAGCAGACAAATGTGTATTGCTGGAAAAAAATGACCTCAGTTTCTCTTCAAAAGCATATCTTTCCACTCATCCTGTTTTCCCTCTGAAACAGGTACGATAGTTTCTAACTCGGGCTCCAAAACAGCTGTGCTTATGCACCCTTTAATACTGATGAGAGGAACTTCCTCAGCTCCTTGACCTACTTTCTATGCTAGTAAAAAAATCCTCAGAGGGAAAAGTCTAATAACAGATTGCCAACTCTGTGATTAACCATCAAATAACTTACTATTATTGCTTGTTGGTGGTCATTTTGTCGCAGGCTGATCTGTTTTCAAAGATGGGGGTGAAAGTGAGATAGCTGAGACCTCATGTGATTTATTTATCATAATAATTTTCGGTGAAAATACTTTGGATAGAATGGCATCAAAGCATCACCTGAAGAGAAGATGATCCAAATCCCTGCCCTATCATGTCCTCAGCAGAACCCCGGTGAAGGTAAACTGTAATAGGACCATGCTGGGCTGGAGATGAACACAGCTGAGCACAAATGAAACTAGAAGATCTTCATCAAGGCTCAGGATGGATGGTCTAAGATGAACCACCAATTTCATGTGATGTGAGGTAAAAGGGCTTACAGTCCAAATGAAAATCATAAGAATAAGACTGTGTTTTGAGGGAAAGCAAGGCCCTGAGACATGAGCGTCCGAAACTGGCCTTAGCACTGATTCTGTCCCAGAGATGACCTTTAAAAAAAGCTCATACAGATAAATGTCACTTCTGGTTCATCAGATTACTTTGGCAATGTGCTTCCATGCCACTATTCAGTATTTTCGTGGTGTTTGATAGCATATGCCAAGCTTTATTTATATGTTTTAATATTACTATACCAGCCAGCATTAGCATTAACAGCTATTTACCTACCAGCCCAGAAGAAATGTGATGAGTTCAACATTAAATCTTTGAGTGAATGAGAGCTGAATATTTCTCTTTTTCCATCCCCCCGCCCCTACAGTCGGACAGTCTCATTACAATCTAATACCAAGATACTGTAAAGGTCAATCTGGCAAAGATGCAAGGGCAAACATTCTAAATTATTTTATTAGCCTTAAAAGTGGCATTCTATTCATGTGCTACCCCAAGATATTAGAGCACTGACAGACATTAGGGATTTGTTTGAACTCTAAGTTCTGATGCTTTGTCACAGTGACAGAAACCCAGAAGTGTGCTGACATCACAGTGTAAGCATAAAATATGAGTTTTCAAGTAGGTGGCCCAGTAGCCCTAGGCTTCTCAGGCAAACCTTTGTTCTTTCCCAGCAACAAGTGGTGTAATTAAATCCTACCCAGGACAATGAAGGTTGACGCGTTAGGTAATCCCTGTGCAGTTGCCTTTTCTCCTCCCATCCACTCTACATTAGCTGACTCAATCTAATCATTGTCTAATCATTGGCTCGGTACACCATGAGCTCTCTTCCCGAATGCTCACGTTTTACACACGGCCTGTTGCTGCCTTTTTTGCCTGGGGCTATCCTTAGTTTAGTTTGGACTTAAGGACTATATTAATTATAACCAGTCAGAAACACAGTAACTAATAATTGTTTCTGGTGAATTTAATTAGCTTCTGCATTTAATTTGGAAAGGATGAGATTTCTGCAATTGTGGTGATTGAGAACATTATATGATGTGTGTTCATGCTAATATATTAACCCTCATTTTATCAATGGCCTTCTGATGCACCCAATATGACCATCTGTGATTTAGATGAGTTGTAGGTCATGCAAACCTGTGACTATCAACCAACCAACTCTAACTTTTGCATCTGAGCGGACACAATCATCACGCTCAAAACAGAAAAACATTGCTTGTCAGGAAAATGCATTACAATTCAGCCAAATTACTATTGCTGTCATTAGTCTCATAATCTAATTTTCACTTTCTCAATATAACTGAACTGCTTGAAAATCCCATCAAAAACTTGCTGTTGCCACTGTTTAATGTGATGTCATGAGCTGTGTGGTGCAAAGATTTGGGTTTTTAAAGAATATTAGTCTAAATCTAAATAATAAAGGTCACTGATGATTGCTTACAATCATCGGTGCTTGATACCAATCAGAATCAACTGTCATATCTTATTGTTATATATTACATAAAAAATGACACTCTCTTACTCTCTTCATAGTAGTCTATGTTTACATTGTCAGTTTCATTTGAAGTGACTTCTTCAGTAAATTAAACAACTTCTTTCATGTGACTTAGTATTTAGACCTCTATTTTCCATGCCCTTAAAACCCAACTGTCATTTGACAATAGAAACTTTGTGTGGTTTTTATCAGAGAACTCCCGTTTGATTGCAATTCTCTGAAACACCCATGGCTATAGCCATATATATCATGGCTGTAGCACAATGTTTCCACTGTTGTTTGGGAATCAGTAGCTGTAGGTCCTTTTAATATTCTGATTCCTGGATTGGTTCCAGCAGCTTAGGGTCTTGCTGAGAAACATTAGTACAAAAATGAACATTTTTGAATGATTTTGGATATTTTGAAAGGTCGAGGTACTTGAAAAGCAGGTAATTTTATCTAATGTCCCATTAATCAGTACTTTATGACAAACAAATCCTAGATAAGCAACCCACAGCTTGCCATATGGGAAGTAGGCCTGCTTTGTCCTAATTGTCTTGAGCAGCTGGCTGTACATCCAGGCTGCTTACAGTAATATAATTATAGAAAGTGAAAACCGCATTTCCTTCCCATCATTCCCTGTTGTAAACATCTTTATTATACCCGTAAAGAGGCTGAAGTGGGGCCATGAACAAGGAGCTGCTGAGAACCAAATCGACAATTGATTATGTTATTTGTATATCGTGGAATAAAATGTTTTTCACTGTGTTCTCAGAGGTGTGCAAAAAACACTGCAAAGAAGAGCTTTTATCATTTGACAGTAATTTTGCCAGCCTTCTCCTTGCATATCCTCTCTGTTTTCTGAATTCTCTCTCTCACACTCCAGCCCTCTGTGATTGGCTGGCCAGACTGATTACACATCAGAAGCGGGGGGAAGGGTTATAAAATCCCTCCTCTGGCTCTGTTCAGACACAGACAAACTCTCTCACTGCAGGGTACGGATACTTAACCACAAGGCGACCCAAACAGCATCCCCAACAGCCCCATCCCGCTGCTATGTGTAAAGAACTAGCCTCACTGCCTGCCTGCTGCTTGGAAAGGTATATACAACTTTGTGCAAACATGGATATGTGGCATGTGCTTTTATTTTCATGAATATCTGTATGTGAGCATTTGAAAAGCTAAAGGAGGCATTCATCCTTACATTCATTGCTCTTCAATGAGTCCTGTGAAAAAATTTACTTAAAACCTGGTTTTCTTTTTCTAACAGGGTCAAGGAGCTGAAAGCAAAATTGGGAAGTTTTTGGCAAAAACCCAACTGGAATCTTTCCTGCTGCAAAATAGAGAAAAATAAGTAAGCATCGCGCATGATTTACTTCTAATTAAATTTGCCATTTATTGTTGCTATGAGCGTGATTTAAAAGTTTAAATGAAATCTAATCGCAATTCATCTCTTTCCAGGCCAACTCTGGAGGAATGCTTTATGTGGAAGGAGTCTTTTGAGAAACTGCTGTCCAGCAAATGTAATTTAATAGTCTATTCAGTTTCAATTTCTTAAGTATTTTCCACACATAAATAAAGCATGCATAAGTGCTTGTGTTTTATAGACATATGCTTTTTTTAAAGATGCAGCCCTGTGGGAAAAATAATGAACCATAATAAATTAAATTTCTCCTCTCTTCAGATGGACTATATGCCTTTACAGCCTTCCTTGTATCTGAGTTCAGTGAGGAGAACATTGCATTCTACTTTGCTTGTGAGGATTACCGAAGTACCAAGTCATCTGATAAACTGCCCTCTAAAGCCCAAAAGATCTATGATGAGTTCATCGGTAGTGATGCTCCGAGAGAGGTGAGGGTCACAAAAAAGTCTGAATCCTAAAGGATCATCCTAAAAATACAGAAAAATATTCTCAAAAGTAAAATTTTCTGTGTCTTTGTTTCTTTTACTTAGATCAACATTGACCACGAAACCCGTGACATCACCAAAGCCAACATGCTGGCCCCCTCACCTTCTTCCTTTGATATGGCCCAGCAGAAGATTTACATGCTCATGGCCAAAGACTGCTACCCTCGCTTCCTCCGATCATCAACATACAGAGACCAGGTGCATCTAGCCAAATTAAGCTCAAAGGCCGCCAAGCAGCCCCAGCAGGAGAAGAAGGTGTGAGTGAAAATTTTTTTGCAAGCCAATGGAGGATTAATCATGGTTGACTTTAAGGTTGAGAGGGCAAGAAATAGCATGAGGAATAGGATGAGGGCTGCATCACGAAGCTGGGTACCGATATAAACAGGTCGTCATGAGCGTGGTGGTTGGGTTCTATAAACGCCAGAGGAGGATGGACGGAAGAGAACAGAAAGCGGGAGAAGAGGCTGGAGGTTGTCGTCTTAAGTTGAACTTTTTGAATGTAGATGGAAAGAGTCAAGCAGAGAGTATAAAAGACTGAGTGACAACAAAACAGAACCGCGAGAGAACAGCAAGATGCACTTTTCTTTGCAATTAGGCAACCTTTTGTGGTTGTGATGTGCAATGTTTTGTCAACAGGCATGTACTTGATGAATTTGAATTTGTTTGTCTGTAAAAGCAAAGTTGATGTTTTCATTTTTGTTTGTGTAATTCAATTTATAAATGATCATATTTATATCCTTACTTTTTTTTTTACCAGTACCAGAAGAGAGGTGTGCCAGAAAATATTTTCAAAATCTTTTGAGAAATAAAGTGTGAGAAAAATAACATAATGCTTTCTTCTCTTCATTGAATAAAATCACAGTTTAAAATGCATTTAGATTTCACAAAGATAAAATACAGACACAGGCAAAAAACATACATATATATATATATATATATGATCATGGATCTCAAATGTATACACCATCACTTATCCTGGTGACACAGACAAAATAATGAATGTAAATACATTGGAGGGAAGTTTGTCCAGACTCTGCACATATAACCATTCATATTAACTCATATAAAAGCAACAATAATATATTTGCTCTCTATGAGAAGTGGCATTCTGCAGCCAGTGTTGTGCAGAGCTGTTATTCACCAAGGAAACTGTGTCATGAAGGACTTCAGACAATCACAACTTCCCCTGCACAGAGCTTTTGTCCCACACTGTGTGAGTGTGAAAGAGCTTTCTTGGAAACAGGAAGCACAAGTTGATGATTTGACAGGATTAACGTAATAGAAAGAGCAATAAAGTTATATTATTGCCACGGCGACTGTTTGCAGTGGCCATCAACTTTAGGTAATAAATGACAAAGAAGGTGCTACCAGGACCTGGAACACATCTACTGCTATCTGCAGAGTGAGTGAGTGGATGCCACATAACAGGGGTATAACGCCAACCCCTGGAAATGCTGTTATGTAATAATGACATCGATTACGGTGATAATATCTGCTATCTGATTAGTCTCATTAAAATGCTAACTGTTCACTTGCCCATGCTGCCTGAGTGCCTACTTTGTGTATTCAGATGTCATCAGTGAAAAGCACAGCCAGTGTCAGGTGGACCATAGGTTTTCCACAGGCCTAGTGCATATGAATGCCTTCTCCCTCTCCATAGTAACCCTTTGACATTTTTATCAAGATTACAGATGGTCAGAACAATGACCATCTGCAGGTCCTGGTTGCACCTTCTTTGTCACTTGGATGTTTTACTATATAGACACAACAGTATTTATCAAGTTTCCATGAAGTTTTTCATCATCATCATCATCATCATCATCTTCATCCACTTATCTGGGGCCGGGTCACGGAGGTAGCAGCTCCAGCAGACGACCCCACATTGGTCAGCTCTGACTGGGGGATCCCAAGGTGCTCCCAGGCCAGTGTGGAGATATAATCTTCCCACCTGGTCTTCGGCCTGCCCCGTGGCCTCCTCCCAGCTGGACATGCCAGGAACACCTCAACTTGCTCCTTGCCATGCGAAGGAGCAGCCGCTCTACGCCAAGTCCCTCCTGGATGGCCAAACTTCTCACCCTATCTCTAAGGGAGAATCCAGCCACCCTCCTCCGGCCAATCTCATGCTCCATCTTACCCTCACTCGTGAACAAGACCCCGAGATACTTAAACTCCTTCATTTGGGGTAAGGACTCATTTCCTACC